>NC_142179.1:13002500-13730000 GCF_026936395.1 Plectropomus leopardus | reverse complement strand
CTTAGTGAGATATCTGAATAAACAACAAATTCAATAGTGAACTCTGACCTCACTTCTGCAGTGGATGACTGTTCAGTGCGTGTGTGTGTGTGTGTGTGTGTGTGTGTGTGTGTGTGTGTGTGTGTGTGTGTGTGTGTGTGTGTGTGTGTGTGTGTGTGTGTCTAAGAGCATTACAAACATCTGCAGAAATGAGAAAGGTCCTGAGATTCTCCTGAGTGTGGCCTCCCCCACACTTCCTTTAACAGAGCCACACACAGATATGTATGTTCTGCAACATAACGTCAAACTGAATGAAAGCTTTTTTGGGTCTAATCTTAATGTCGACTGATGGATGTAGATACTGTCACACTTAAACAACAGACAGTAATCTGCAGTATTCCTCTGATCTGTATTACAGAATTGAGTATTACTGTAAATATTTCTGAGAGAATAGCCCTGAATGCTAAACTCAGAACACACGCCGCAGCTCCTTTCAAGAAACAACTGAACCTTTCTTTACTACCTTGAACTTGTTTCATGACTTTGAATGTATTTGTACTTCTTGGATTTAAAATGTTCTTAAACTATTATTTTTTTCTTCTGGAATATGTATCTTTTTAGAGTAAATGTAATCCTCCACGTAAGCAACTATGTAGGTCAGGGGTGTCCAAAATTTTTTGAATGGGGACCAGATTAGTTAATATGAAAACAACTGGGGCCCAGTTGCTTCTTGCATTACATGGATTACAGAAAAAAATAAATAAATAAATAAAATCACTTACAGATTAGACAAACGCAACTGTTTCATATTCCATTGAAAAAGTTTTCTCCTCCTGAAAGTGGCGACCCTCGCTGTTGACAGTTATTTCTCTTTCTATGATTTTTTGCTTGTTTATCCTCTCTTTATGAAAACACCTGCGTAGTTCTTACTTGTGCATGTCTACAACTGTATGACAATCCTGCCATAAGCCGAAATGCTAAGTGATTTTGCTTGATTATTGAATATTGTGTAGTGAGCCATATATAGTTTATTTTGAAAGAAAACCCATGGGCCGTTTAAAATCTGTCCAAGCACCACAAATGGCCCTCAGGCTGGACTTTAGGACATGCAACTTGTGTTTTTTTTTCTGTTTCACAGCTTTTTAATGTTTTTGAAAGTATTCCTGTGAATTTATATGCTTTTATTCAAAGGTGGAGAGTAGAGAGGTGACAGGAAATTAACAGAGAAATAGAAGTAATTACCTAGTAAAGTATAAAGTAGGCATCTTTACACTGCACTAACAGGACTCCCACACAGCTCTCCAACTTTAGTAAGCTTGACATGAAAAATTACATACAAAAAAAGTTGTTCAATTTCAAAACAACATTTATTACAGAGCTTCCAAGCCGCAATAGAAAACTCTCCACACCAGATGTGTTACATCTCAAAGTTGTAATGTAAACATCAAGTTGACTGATGAGTTTGATGACTGATTGTTTCCAGGAATATTCCAAATATAACAAGACTCAAACCTACTGCAGTCTGTACAGCATTACAGAAAATGAATGCGTGCACACACACACATGCGCACACACATATGTTTGTCCACATATGCACACACACACTGCAAAATATTCTCACTTGCATTTGCAAACACATACCTCAGCACAAGTAAACATCCAGCACACCCACAAACACTAAAAACAGCCAAAGTCCAAGTGTTAAATATTTCCACTCAGAATCTCAAAGGAGAAAAAGCTGCGTTAGGAGAGACGGATGAGGACGATGCAGGCTCCTGTTACATGCTCTGTGTGTGTGTGTGTGTGTGTGTGTGTGTGTGTGTGTGTGTGTGTGTGAGAGAGAGAGAGAGAGAGAGAGAGAGACACACAGCTGGCTTGGTCAGCTCGAGCTGTTTTGAGTTGGACTCAGATCCAAACACATGATAAACCTCTAAATTGATAGTTTAAAATGAGTTCATCCTTCACTTCACTTCACAAAAAACCTTGATTCAATTTTTAAAAAGTTAATATTGTTGAAGCAGACTGTTGTAGTTTGGGGTAATAAAGTATCTCACCTGTTGCTGATACATTCTTTTAGCTCTGTGGTCCAGGAGCTGACCTGCTGGTCGTTGTCCGTCTCAAATATCAGACTACCTCGATTAACCTGCAGAGACAAACGTGCGTTAATATACTGTACCATCGGCATAATATACATGCTAAGTTGCACTAAATTGTGCAAATACAAGAAATGGCCTTGAGATATTAAAAATGCAATTTTTCTAATGCTATAAATACACTAAAGGCACATGCAGAGCTTCATATTGCTGTTTGGGCAGTGGCTCAGCTTTATTTAGCTTATTCTGATGATTTTAAAAAATTGAGTCAAGTGACACACCGCCTTTAAAAGCCTCAAGGAACGTACTTTTTTCCAAGCCATTTAGGCCCAATCCACAGGTACAATTAGATTTTTTCGTGTTTCACTTTTTGACGTCACACAGAATGCGTTTCAGGTCAGTGAAAATGGACATCTGTAAAACACTGTCCAGGGTGAAGACTGTCAGTGTTGACATGCAAACAGAAATAGTTTTTGGCTTTAAACGTCAAAGTGAGCACCATAATATCCAAATGCGGTGACATTTTGTGCTTGGTAGATGTGGCCAGAATGGTGCTGTCTCTAACTTTGCTTACAGGACTTTATACATCTTTACACATAAATATACAGTTTCTCTTTTGCTATATTGAGGAGCAAAATCACGAGACTGAGCTGCCGAGGTCACTGCTTCAAGTAGCCTTCTGGTTAATGGCTTTTTTTCAGGCCTCTGATTGGCTGCCATGACTTTTAGGGTTAATTTACCTAAGTAATAGAGAAGTTTGCAAACTACACATCTGTTGTGTAAAACTGCTATCAAATGCTGACTGCTACAGCTGTAAAGAAAACGTTTTTGTTTGCTTCTTAACATTCAACAAAAGTTAAAATCAATTTGAAGTCGTGTTTGTTAAACCACATTACAATGGCTTACAAAGTAAAAAAAAAAAGCTGTGTTTTTCGAGATGTATTTTGGGAAATGATGGTTGACAGAGGATGTGGATGGACAGCAGAGAAGTGACTGGTAATGTGAGAAGTTTCTGTGGACGTATGAACGTCTGTTCTAACAGCCATCCTTCAACCCTACAGGTGGCGACTGTTTAATACTCAAGAGACGAAGTTTGGGTGGAGTATCTTCAAAGTTTAAACAAACGAGGTCTAACTGAAGACTGTTTGGTGAGTTTTGTTATGAAATGACATGACACAATGATTGTCTTGTTTCCTCCTCATGATGGTTAGAAGATCTGAGCAAATGTGGATGTAAACAACACAGCGGGCAGAGTCTGCAGACTAAAGCGTAGCCAGAAAGAGCTATTATTATAATTCCACTGATTTAACGTACCTTTAAAACAAATGTGTTTAAGTTGTCAGGCATCTCCAGCCGGTTGCAGCGACGAACTTCTTGGATATCTGAGCAGTGAGTCGTCAGCTTGGGACTGGAGGCCTGAAACACACAAAGACATGACGACCGTCAGGGGGATCACATGATACTCTCATGAGAGGAAAAAGGTACAGAAACAGAAAGATGAAACTGAAACAAAGGACGTGTGAGTGAGTGAGTGAGTGAGTGTAATCATTATGATAATACTTTAACAGTTAAATGTATTTTTCGAAACTAGTTTGTGTCATGAGGAACTAAGACTTCGACCAGTGTTTGATGTCTTCTGTGGCTCATCATGTGATAACACCAAATCACTGAATGGTTCAAACAGCACACTGAGCAACACGCTACGGGTTGGTTGCTGGTTGTCTGTGAGGAAAGAGTTTGGGATGGTTAAAGAGGACCTTCTATGCCCGTTTTAAGGTTCAGAATTGTATTTTGGGTTTCTCCTAATTATGTTTAGATTCCGTAAAGGTCAAAAAAACACATACATTTCCACTGGAACACCTGATTTCACCTTCTGTTAGAAATGCTGCATTTTAGCACCCACACGCCAAGAATAGTGCCACTTTTTACCATGAAAAATCAACAATAAGAGCCTCTAAACAAACCTGGACATTATTCAGGAATATGATCTGAAATTGGGGAGAAACCAGATTAAATTCTTTCCTGATTTTAGCATGTAGCTACATGCAGCAGTGTAGCCAACATCATGTAACACTTACAGAAGTGTGTGGAGCAGGTGACTGTTAGAAAAATCAAAATCTGATGTCAGCTTGTCTCAAAAGTATTTAAAAAAAAAGTATTCAGAATAATCATATGAACATCTGACATTGTGGAATTAAATACAACAGAAAACAAGGAAAGCACAATTGGTCCCCTTTATTTTATTCTGAAAATGGGTCTTTGGATAATAGTCTCATTCATCTTTACTGTTTTGGGGTGGCAGAGGATGTCTCGGTGGCAAATATCTCATAACCTCGGTAATAAAAAACAACTATTTGGTGATATGGATGAATAAACCTTTTAAAATCTGCAGATAATTTATTGTAAAATGCCTAATTTGGGCTTAAAATCTGTGGCTTCTGGCATACAAACCTCTGATTTACAAACTAGGCTCGGCTCAAAGCTTCACACATTCTACGCAATGGAACATTTGTGAAGCACGGTTTGTAAATTTCTTACCCGATATCTCTGCACACCTCCTTTTTTTCCCCCCTTTACATTATTCAAACATCTAACATATCAATGAAGTGGCTTCTTGCACACAAGAAAAGCTTTATTGCATCTGAGATGGGTAGGAGGTGTTGACTTCTGAGTAGGATGCTGCTGCAAATACGTCTAATTTTAAGGTTGATGAGTGAGGCTGCAGATACCACACTTCACCACAGGATGTTCATGTGTGCGTTATGTGCATATGTGCCGTCTCTAAATGTGTATGCACGTGTGAGCGTGAAGCCTCTGTGCTGCTGAAACTGAAGACCCCTCAGTGAGAGAAAATGCAGTGAGTCACAGGAAAAGAAGCGCAGGTCAGGAGCCCTCATGGTGGAGCTCCGAGGCCGACCCCACCAGGACTATAACTGTAATTAAAAAGTAAAATAAGCATGATCTGCTAGTGGCTGTTTGACCTCAGGCACACAACATGAACTCTTGATACTGTAAGTCTGAGTCAGGCTTGTGACCTTTTCTGCATGTTGACCAGCAGCAAAACCATCAGTGAACCCTGACTTTTGTGCACCAAGAGAACAGATGTATGGAGATACAGATAGGTGAGAAATTAAAGAAAATATGCCTTGGCATTGATTCTGCAGGTCTCTGAACTCTACTGGAGGGTTGAAACTAGGGTCAGGCGATGTCTCCCAGTTTGACAAATGATAATGTCCAATACGAAACATCGTGATGGACAGCGGCGTCATTGTGTTTGACCCACAAACCATCTGCTTTATACATTATTGTAACACAATTGTCAAGACTGAGGACTGAGACAGAGCGGCAACATTACTGACTGAAAGTTTTCCGTGTGTCATCATAGTTGGATGTTAACAAATGGAGACTGAAAACACCCTCGCTTGTTTATTCTGCAAGCAAAGGATGTTAAGTTTGGCTTCTGTTCTAAACATATTTTGGAAGTCAGAGAAAGTAAACTTTTGCAAGATAATGTGCTGAAGACCTGAAAATATGTCAAGCATCCTTAGCGCTCATGAAAAATCAGCTGAGCATATTTTTTATGAATGGAGAGTTTGACATAAGTAGTTTGAGTGTATACTTCTGAGATTTAAGATGCATTTGCTCTCTTTAAGTTGCAGTCCATGAGTCATACTGTTTGTGTTTGATGGTCAATTGCATGAGAGAAAGTGATATATAAAGAGATTTGCATGGGTATTGTTTAGTTTGAAGAGGTGACAAATTATTTTGAAAAATAGCTACGTGTGCTGTCCTCACTTTGCTGTTTAGAATTCTGAACCAGGTTACTGAAGTTTTTATGAAGATCTGTTTGGTGCGTTATTTGTATGTGGATTTGAAAATGCTTGCATAAGTCATGCACACTCGATATTGCTGACACTTTGAGCATGTAATTATCGCACTGTCCATTTTTGTTACGTGTAAGCCATGCTGGTTTTTGTTCTGTTGTTTGCTTCATACATATGACATATTGGCCTTTGCTGCGATGGTAAATTGCAAATAGAGGCGTGGCAACAGTGTTTTTAGCCGAGAGAACAGAATACCATCCCTGCAAAAGATATGGCCTCGTTTGGTGTGTTGATAATGTCGGTGGAGAGCGCAGTTTAAAAAATCAGGCCGAAATCTCCCATTTGTGTTCAGTGGGTTTAGATCTGGTGACTGTGGTACATCACTTTCATTGTCATCAAACAACTGAGTGACCCTTCGTGTCCCGTCCATGAGAGCATTGTCATCCTGGAAGAGACCACTCATTTATTCAGGTTCTTCCATTAGCTTGTCACCTGCCTGTACTTCCTACAGGTGTAAGATCTCTCCCAGAAGTCCTGCCCCACTCAGGTAAACCTGAAACCTATCTGAACAGAAGAAGGATGGTGTGTGTACACCTACATGTGTGCTCACTGACGACACATGTGCTCAAACTAATCATGCGTCAGTAATAACGCAGTGCAGAGCCTTTAAGCCTCTGGATACAAACAAGCGCTAACAGAGCCACCGGCGTAAACACAAACACACACAGACACACAAACACACACACACACACACACACACACACACACACACACACACATACACGGATGGATGACTTGGTCAGCCATGTGTACAGGCCTGTGGCATGTTGGGTAAAAAGTCAGCTCTGAAATGAAGCCTCGATGACAGCTGATAAAAACACATGGAGACAAGACAGTCAGCAACTCTTATTGAGAGTTTAAAACTAATGTGTGCATGTTAGCTTCATGTGTAGATCGACTAATCGACTACTTGTTGCAGCTCTATTTTCTGTATTTATTCAAAATAACACTGTATAAATCAAATTAAAAAAAAAGAATACATGCACTAACAAAAGAAATGAGGGGACATCAGAAAAAAACAATAAAATCCTACTTCCCATGTCTTACCATTTTTATGATTTTTGACAGATTGATCGATGACATTTAAATACCAATTAAAGCCTCATTTTTAGATCACTGAATTGACTTTTTAAGGATCCCTGGGAACCTTGATTTTAAAACATAGTCCACAAAACTTTCTCCAGCACAAAGCGGAAGCTAACAAGCAACAGTAATATCAACATAAAACCCTATGGGGACAAACATATGCAAGAGAGCAGAGCAAAAACAAAGTAGAGGGGGTTTGAGTTGCGTGAGAGAGCAGAAGCTGCAAAAGGAAACAGACGAGACGGTGAAAGACACGGCGTTGTTGGGTGGGAGAAGAGGGAGGGATGAGGAGCAGAAGAAAGAGCAGGGAGGACAGATTCCAGGGCTTTGTGCACCGGATGAGTTTGAGTCCATGTGACAGTGTGTGAGCCTGAGGAATGTCTATGATAATCCAACACGCACACGCACACACACACACACACACACACACACACACACACACACATATCAAAAGAATAGATTAACCCCCCGCCTCACTCACACAATTTCCTCAGCTTTACCGGTGATGTGAACGAACCCTGTAACTCCATGCACTCTTTGTTTTAACCACAGCGTTTAATATTATCAATAAAGAGCAGTGTGACGCAGAGATGAGAGGGATGTGACTCATTCAGAGAGATTTGAGTCAGTGAATGAGGAACTGACTACAAGCTGCACCCGTAACCAAATTGCTACAACAGCCAAATTTCAGTCCAGGATGTTCAGAGAAATTCTGCTTCTTCCGATTCAGGTTAAAACTTTCAGGTTTTCTTCTAAATGGAGTGAGAAAGATGCAATCAATGTTTTCTCAGAGGAAATGTGTGCATGCTTGCAGAAAGGACCAGAGGCAAATGTGGAGTTAAAAAAAAAAAAAAAGCTGTTACTGGACAAGATACTATGCAAGAAAAATCTTTGTTGATTGATAAAAGACTTCTTATATTCAGTCACAGGACAGAGGCTGCCACGTTATTTAAAACAAATCAATTAAGTTAAAAAAACCCCAACTAATTATTTTATCATTCTTGGCCTTAGAAACAGTAGATGATGAAACAATCTCAGTCCGAAGCCGATTGATTAACTGTTCTAAGCTTTCATTTATATCACGTGGTCTTCATCAGCAGATCGTTTTTGCTGTTTTGAGGTTGAGGTTCCAAACTTGCCTCGTTTTCCCGTCTGATGTATGAACTTAAACCGGTTTGATTTTATGCAAACTGGTTGGACCGGCATTTGTCATTATGACACGTTCTGGCAAATCATACTGCCTCCATGAGTAACCTGTGCTGACAGCATCACTGCACTAAATCCAGCATGTACTGCATTATTGATAAGCAATATAACAATATGATTATTATATTTGTTTATAAACAAACTAAAGGAGCTACTGTAGCAATTACTGCCGAGCCCAGCATGGCAACACGGAGGAGATCAAATCTGGGCAGAGTGGGGAAAGGGCAGCACTTGTTTTGTTTGTTTAATAGGAGTTCATGTGTTTCTTGGTGTGACGAGGCGAGACATGGCAGAGTACCTCAAGAAAACTATAAGTGCACCAACATGGCAACATTTTGGATTTTTAAGCGATTGAAAGAGGCGTCCTCACTGGCTGTGAGCCACGTGGTGCGCTATGAACATTTACTTTTTTTTCCAGTTTTGTATTAACCTGAAACTATTCAAATTGTCAGGAAAGTAAATGTTAGTGTTAGGCTTTCAGAAATTTTAATGGACATTTTTCAGTGTTTTTGTCTTTTTATTGGTAATCAAATAAAAAAAAAAAAATCTGCGGACTAGTTAATAGTAATAATAATAATAATAATAAAAAAATGTTAATTACAGTCCAAAAAACAAAGCAAAACTCTTTACTTTGAGTACAAATCAGTTTCTTTCTGTTTGGACAACGCTGATTAATGAACATGTATTTATTTCATGCACAGAGATGCAGCAGTAAAGGATGTGAGTTAAAGCTTCACCATCAACATCACAACTACAGAGGATGTGCCACAGCTAATGAGATGTGGTGTGTGTGTGTGTGTGTGTGTGTGTGTGTGTGTGCATACAAGCTGAGGGTGACTCACAGAGGAATTTATTGAGAGATTGTGAATGAGTTTCTGACTAAGAGCATCTTTGAGGAACCATATGTGTCTGCGGAGGGAAAAAAAGAAAAAAAACACGCAGCAGATGTCTGACTAGTTGAGCAACAACATAACAGGCCTGATTTCTGTGAATCAACTTCATCAGGGGAGCAAGTTCAAGCTAGCACATTTCCTATTACTGCAAACTGAAGTCTGTAATGCTCCCTAGAGATGACACACACACACACACACACACACACACACACACACACACACACACACACAGAGCAGGCCTTTGCCCTTTTTCTTCCTTTTTTTCCTCATCTGCATAAAACCCCTTCAAGATTATTTCCTTAAAAAACACTGTGTGAGCATCCATGAACTGTGTGTGTGTTCATATTTAAAAAGACATCGCAAAACAACCACAAAGAGATAGATCACAACTAAAATGAAACATAAAACAACCACAAAAAGATGCAATAAGACTAAAATGAAATGTAAAAGGACCACAGAGATGCTAAAAAGACCACAAAGAAGGGACCAGAAGTGACACAAAACTAATAAGGGATTAACCCCCCCGACTAAGAGCTAGAAAGATTATCGATTAATCTGCCCATCATGTTTTATCCAACCAACAGTGCCAACCAACCAACAATCCAGAGCTATTTAGTTTATTATCACGCATGACAAAGAAAAGTATCACCTTCTCACATTTAAGAAGCCTAAAACCAGCAAATGTCTGTATGTTTTCCATTTTCTAAAATAAAAAAAATATTAGAAGGATTCAATTATCGAAACAGTTGCCGATTAATTTTCTGATGAATGGCTTATCAAAAAACCCTGCAGCTCTAGTGGAAAGAACCACAAAGAGACACAAATAACACAAAAAATGATCCGAAATGACCATAAAAAGATGCAAAACAACCACAGAGACACAAAACGACCATAGAAAGATGCAAAACTACAACAAAGAGGTGCAAAATGACAATAAAAGATGCAAAAAACCACAAAGAGATGCAGAATGACTATAAAAAGATGAAGAACAACCACAAAAAGACAATAATACGATGCAAAACAACTATAAAGAGATGCAAAACAAAAGAGACGGAAACAGCCAGAAAAGGATGCAAAAAAACTACAAAGAGACACAAAAGGACCATAAAATGACGCAAAACAATCACAAAGAGATGCAATAAGACCATAAAAGATGCAAACATTCATAAAGAGAGACAGAATGACCACAAAACGATGCGAAACAATGACAAAGAGATACTCTAGAGGTTTTGCTCCGAGATGGGAGGGGTGGGGGAGCTTTAATGTCTGTGTCCAGGGACCCATTCTCCCATAATCTGTCCATGACTGTAGGCTATTTTGAGTTACAATAGCAGCTTTTCACTGATATTATTTCATATTAGAATATCTAAACGTGTTTGCCGAATAAACAATGTAACCATGAATAAAATACACCGTATTACAGCCAGTAACCATGAGTCGAAACGCATTATAGTTGTACTCATTTTACAAAATGAGTAAAAACGCCTTGCCCCGGGTGTTCAGGTGTGTGAGTGACAGGTTTTTGGAATTACTGAAATGCAGACTTAATCCTTTGCTACCGAGACTGCCAAAAACAAAAGCTGATGTAACACAACACAGTCCTTTCCAGCTGTTACCTGGCATCGACCTGATCTACATACAGACACACTCTTCAGGAGGCTCGGAGAGAAACTGATAAAACAGACTCAGCCATAGAGAGTGAGCATAATGAGTCTGTAAATATACAATAAAACTTTTCATTAATACCCTAAATTACTGCTCTTTGTCACAAACAGTATCGTTTGCCAGCACACCTCAAGTCTCGAGCCTAATAGTATCAACCTGCAACTGTGAAAGAGCACTGAAGTGTTCCCATATATTTAAAAAAAGGTTAGTGCATGCTCATAGCCTCAGTGTTGCGATAATAATGTAATCCGCACAAAATTTTAACGTGTAATGTCTCTTTCGGGGGAGTAAAAAGCAAGGACATCATGTCAAAATGTCTCAGTACATTATTGATGGTTTGAAGCTGCGAGTGAGTGTAATCCTGTTTCAAGATGGATTTTTCACTGAGAGACACAAGACTGGAGTTTTATCAACATCCATTTATGCAGCAGATATAAAATACAGCTCTGAGGTTTACAGCTTGTTCTCTCGGCTTCATGACTCAGCTGGCCTGTTTACATGTAACAAATTCTGGTTTTATCAACCACAGTAACAACATGTTGATGAGCTATTTCCACAAGTAACATAGGACATACAAAAAAACTTACATCTATATCAAGTTAGAAAGATATTTTTATCCATCTTTAACTCTTATCTTCCTTAAAGTTCCCCTTTGAATGGCCGACAGTATCATATATAGGCTATTCTCTATCACAAAGAGATGCAAACTGCCATAAAATGATACAAAACAACCACACAGAAACGCAAAACAACCATAAAAGAGACACGAAAAGATCACAAAAAGATGCAAAACAACCACAAAGAGATGCAAAAAGACCATAAAAAGATGCAAAACAGCCACAAAGATACACAAAACGACAATAAAAGGATGCAAAACAACCACAAAGATGTCATAAATAAATAAATTAATTAAATAAAAGGATGCAAAAAAGATGCAAAAAGACCATAAAAGATAAAAAAAAAAAACACAAAAAGATACAGACTACCACATTCTTAACTGGCTAGTTGATGCTCTTGAAGCCTTATATTGGAATATTATATATAAGGTTGTTGATTTTGTCTTTACCATTTTATACACATATCCAAATCCATCTTTAGAAACTTTGGGATCTCCACTAGAATCTGAAATAAAGTTTTGTGAGTTTAAACAATATTTAGCTGCACATTTTGATTTTGTATTCAATATTTCTGACAGAGAAAATGTCATTTTATTTATCTGCCAGGGTCCAGCATTTAAGTGAGATAATTTGCTGCACCTTTCTTTGCTTTATTTGAATATCTCGGAAATTATAATTATTATTGTACATTTTTCAATATATTTTGGCATTTTATAGATTAAACAGTTCATCAAATTAATTTAAACCAAATAATTAAAAAAAAAAACTGTATGAATGAAAGTATCAGTTATAGCCCTGTAATACTACAGTATTAATACTCTATTGTATTAGTGTTTACTTGACTTCACTTATTTCAGCTGGTAAGTTTTATTCTTTTCTTAATAACTTAAATATCAACATGTCAGCAGCTGATAATCTGAGTAACATGAAGCTGACGGAGATCTGTCGCAGAATTATTGTGACCCCGCAACGACATTTCAGTTTTCACTCCTGGTTCTTTTCAGATTGAGTCAACTTTCACTACTTTGTTTCAACTTCACACACACACACACACACAAACACACACACACACACACACACACACACACACACACACACACACACACAGGGGACTGATATCGTGTATATGAGACGCTGATATGCAACAGCGACAATATAGACTAAATATCATTTTTTAAAATTCTATTTACTACACGTCTGTCTCTATCAGTCCTGTTATTCCTGTCCTTGCATGTTATTTTAACATTGATTGCAGTTAACCATGTATTATACTGTGGCCTTGTTTACTGGCAGATGTGTACTGCTCATTTGTACATATAATATTGTGTATAAAACACTTCTAGGATATGTCATTTTTCTCTCATTTAGGGTGTCTGTTAAACACCCGGCCAAGGAAACAGTTAAAAATATGAGTATTTTAAGCTTATGTAGCATTTTATACACATTTATACAAAATTAAGCCAGTCAGTTTAAGAAACTTCCCTACAATTTAAAATAATGTTTTGCAGGTTTTGATGATATGTGGCTGCACAGCATCTCTAACGTGAGGATTTGCTGCATTTCTGTGATTTATATCATTATAAATTAAAGATCTATTGATTTTTTTGTGGTATTGTTAAAACATAAACATTGTACTTTGTTCAGCTTTGTTATCATTTTTAGCTGTTGTGTCTATTTATGTGTAAGCACAGTGAGTAATAATTCCTTCATTCATAAAATTGTTATTTATTTTAGCTGCAACTCTATATTAGATATTTAAATGTATTTAATCATTGGGAATGGCAGCAGCTCAGTATGTGGGGACTTCGCTCGTGAACTGGAGGGTTATCAGTTAAGTAGAATGACAAAGAATAAATGTGTTATAGGAAAAAACATATAGTCTATATATTTTTGAAAAAGTTACATTCAACCAACTGTAAAACTAATGTTCTAACTTTTATTCTTTACTTAGATGAATGGGCATCATTCCTGTCAAATAAATTGATAAAATTCAAAATTATGAAAATGAATCATATGACAAAGCAACAACACACATTTAAGGCACAAACACTGCCTGTTCAACCGATCAAAGTGACAACTGTTAACACAGGTTAACACACACACACACACAGACACACACGGTGGCGGCAGGCATAAACAGTTGATGAAAGCAGCTCACAAACAAACGGAGATGCAGCCATGCAACCTCTCACCCACACAGTCACAAACACGTCTACAGTTTGAGTGCACACGCCCACACACGCACGGGTGACACACAGGATGTTTGGAGTCCAAAAAGATCTTCCCAGGGTCCCTTTCTCAAGGCCGTCGCCGTGGCAACTGACTGACACTCCACATTCTTTTATCCCTCCGAGGGTCAGCGTGGCCAACGCTGTCCGGGGTGCATATGTGTGTGTGTGTGTGTGTGCTGGACTGACCCTAAACTCTGCGGGGTTACCAAACTGGTCTCAGGAGAGATTTTTGAAAGTGTGTATGCACAATTGTCCTACACACACATGCACGCACATTTTAAAGCACCACCCATCAGGGCCTCATCAGCGAGAGGAGACCTTGACCGACACATCTGTGTGTGCTTCCCCTGGTTTCGGGTTTGGATCACTGATGCATTTCTTTTCCTTGCTGCATACTTAACAGACAGCCTGTCTGGTCTATATTTTCCTTATAGTCACCAAAACCCATAAAAAAACCTAAATCAACCATAAAATGTATCCTCTTATCACGTGTTGTTTGTGTAACCAAAGCCTTGTAAATCGTTTTCTTTCATACCATAGAGGCTCCACTGCATCTCAAAACCAGAACTCGCATCAGTGAACCACACTAGTCAAGTTCTCATTAAAATTTAAGACAACTTTTTGGCAAAAATTCTAGAAAATCTGCAAGAAAGGGGAATTGGAGTCCCTTGGTGGCCATTTGGTTACACTGCATGCCACATAACTGCAACATTAGCAATTTGATTCCAGTTGTTTCATCAAGCTAAACAGCTGATGGCACCCAATTCTCCAGTCGGGTGCCATTAAACCAATGCATTAGAAGAGGGCGCAAAATGAGATAATGTAATTAAAAGAGTGGCAGTCAACCTCAAATGACCAAAAAAAAAAAACCCATGGAGGACATGCTGGAAATCTGTTTAGTTAATGGATTTATTTTAGGAAGATTAAGGTTTTTATCCGCTGCAAATTTTAGTGTCTTCAGGGTCAGTTCCTACCGACAAGCACATAGCCATAGCATCATGTGACCTATAAAAGCGAAAAAAGTGTTTCCATTGCAGTTTTGCAAAATAGTGCTTTTTTGAAACGCCTAAAATACCACCTCATGTGAGCTTAAAACTTTTTCAAAATTGACATGTTTCCATTAGGCGTATTTTATGTTCGCAACTTCAATTTGGAGGTTAATGGAAACCACCCTACTGTAAGCAGAGAATTCAGTCTGCAGTGTAGCTCATACACTTCAATGATGATCCAGGGAATTATAGAAAACCCCCCCAAAAACCAAAAACAACCTAAGACTGGAATTTTTTGGAGGTGGTTTCAAGGGGGAAGGGGTGTGCATAGGTTGCTTTTTCCAGAAGTATGAAAAAAAAAAATCAAGTCCTTTGTCAAAATTTGTGAAATTTTTTGATCAGCTCATGTCACAGGAAGATTTTTTATAATCATCTTATAGCTCTGCCTGGATCGTGGCTACTGTACACAAAATCTTTGTATGTTTGTACAGAAAACTGTGTTTAATGTGTTTATACAGCAGCTATTGCTGCAGCTAGTACTATGGTGATCTTTTGCAGCTGGTATTGTTTTCACCCGTCAACTCCACCACCTGTTGTTTGAGTCACACAGATAAACACTCTGAGGTCTTCCTCCAAAGCTGGTGGAACAGAAATAGACTCTCTGATCCCAGCTCACTCCTGATTTCATCCATGACAGGGCGGCTAAACTGTAATGCAGCATTTAATACAATCTAAAACCAATATTAAAAAAAATACCCGTTAAAAAAAAACACTCCATGTTGTCATAGAATGAGTAAAAAAATACAAGAATAGACAGTAAAAATGCTGTAAAATCTTGCTAGGTTTCTTTTGATTTTAAAATTAGTTGAATTTTACTCAGAAATCAGATCCAAAAGATAATAATCTAAAAAAAGTTAAAAGTCCCACTAAGGGATGTTTTACAGATTCTCTCTGACCTTCAAACGATCAAATTATTCAAATTATTGTTGGCTCAGGATTACAGTCACAGAGAGCTGCTGTAATCACATAAAATCCTTATAAAAATGCATGAAAATTGCAACATCTATTCTATATGCAACACCTATGCATAAACCTCCTGAGGAATGTTTTTAGGTTTATTTTATGTATTTTACTGTTCGCGTAGTGCTTTTTTTTTCAAGGTCAAAGAAATTATTTTAAAAAATGTGCTTGCACTGGTTTCTGGTATGTGTACATTGGTGGAGTACAGGCTGCCAGGAGATCGGATCACATTCACAGTCAGCTCTATCTGTGGCATCATGGAGGATGTGGGGAAACACACACAGACACACTGAGCACTCGTTGTTGGGTTACCAACACTGATAGAGATGAGTGTGTTCTAGGAAACCTTTCAGAGGCTGTCAGCCCTTACTGATGAATAAATGTGTCACTTCATTGTGCTGCCCTGCTTGCACAGTTCTCAGAAACATTGATATATAAGCCATATATGCAGAAGTTAAGACAGCACACTCAAGTTTCACAGAATTGAGTGTAGCTTCCTGTAAATGAATTGTGGCTTTGCACTCAAGGAAAAGACTAATTAGTGAGCCTGACAGAGCAGAAAAACAAGAAGAGAAAGTGGTAACATTTTGATGATAACAGAAAAGTTGTGACAGTAATCTTTAGATAACCAAAGAAAAAACCACACAACTTGTCAGCATTTCTGCAAATATATGCAATGTTAAGATGTAAAAATTATATTCAGGCATTCACCAACAACAATAAAATCATCAGTCAGGAAGTCACAGTGCATGACACTAAGTTTTCTAAGGTTGTTTCCAGGCAAAGAGGGTAAAACAGGGAAAAACTAATCCACACAGACATCAACGTCTACTATATAACAACACTTCTAGGATACTTAAATTGATAAGGGACTGTTTTCCCCTTAAAACATCCTAGGAGTCATTTATTTATCACTTCTGTATATGTTTTAGAGTCTTTGGTGCAAATAAAAGGTTACAATCAGCGGTGGAGCTCCAGAGTGTCATTAACTATAAGTCACTGTGGCTTTTCTCATAGAGATCTGCCTCGAAACCACAGGAGCTTCTGCTCTTCAGCTCAGGCCATGATTGGCTTTAGGTCAGCTGGTTCCCTTATTCAAAGTTCCTATTGGCTCAGTTAGCACTGCACTGAAAGCTAAGATTGCCGAGAGATGCGCCCTTTAAATCAACTTGGAGGAAAACTATAAAAGATGAAAATAAGGAAAACATGAATGTTTCAAATGATGCAAAAGCAGTTTGTGGATATTTATGAAGGTAGCAATGGGTTTGGACTGAATATTTCACCTGATTTAGATCATGTGGAGTCTATGAGCTGCTGTTTCTGTTGTTAAAAAATTACAAATGTAGATTTTTGGACCACAATACCCTTTCATAGTCGAGTAATAAATGTAGGGTTTATGCAGCCTGCCGTGGTGGTTTTGATCTTGAAATGGTCAACATTAATGGCACCGTGAGAGGCATAGCTTTCGAAGGATATGCTGTATGACTGCACCACTTAATTAATGATGATTACAGCAAACGGTTTGTGCAAAGTAATCATCAAAAATTTAAAAAATTCACAAAGCCCGCGGATGGGCCATCAGATTTTTTTACAAAAACTGAACATTATGACCTTCACGAAAGGAGGAGTTTTATGAGAGTGTTGAATTCGACTGCAGGTGTACCTCATACACTAAGTAAAGAGAATCACGTCAATAGCTGATAGGATATAGGGAGATCATTCAGAAACTCAGAGACTCACACGGAAACAATCTAGACTGAAAAACAGCACTTCAGTTTAGAGAGAAATATAGGGCTGCCACTTGAAAGTCAGAAATTCGAATCATTAGTTGGAGACCCCAGTCGACTGAGATAGCTTCAAGTTGAGCAGTTGTTTTTAAAATGTATTTATTTATTTTACCTAGTCATTTTGCTGTGCAGTGCACTTCTGGGGACATTTTGATCCCTAGATTTAGCTGCGGAGCGAACACTCTTGACTTTCATAAAACTCTTTGATATAAGCTGCAGCTGACGCGATGCAGCGGCAGTGAGAGGAAGACAGACTCTGCACTGTAAGACTTGGAGACAACATTATCTTCTCTCTTTTACTCAGAAGTGGTGAATTTACAGTGCACAGCAACTTAATTCAATACAGTCTCTGGCTTTTGTTTGATATCTAGTGTTGGCAGAAAATGTTGCAGCCTTATGACCCCTTTTTGGCACAGTTAGCTTGTTTACTATATTACATGAATGCTGAACTTTCTGAGAAATTCTGAGTCGGGCACAGCTGTAGAAAAATATGTGTGCCTTAACAAAGTCATCTCATCCAGTTTACCAAAAAACACATTTTCCCACCTAACCCTTTTGACGTCTCCTCTTACTGATCGTTTCTGGCTATTTTCTATTTGGATTTAAGATATTCACCACTGAGACTTCTGTCACTGCTCAAATATTTCATTTGCGGGACTCACAGCACTGAAAAGTGACATCTGAAAAACCCCACAGTGATATCTCCTTCCAGAAAAGATGTATCAGTTACTCAATTAATCTGCAGACCTGACTGTGAACAGTTTTTGCTGGAGCTATTTTCCGTTGAAAATGTGAACTGTTTTCATTGGGACTGCTTTCGAGCAAAGAAATTGTCCCAATGGAAACAACTGACTGCAAAGTCTGTGAACTATCTTGAGTAAATTCGGCAAATTGCTTTTGGAGAGAGCACCACGAGCACCGCCGCTTTCACCCACACTGTTTTGAAGCAGTAACACAAGTGAGGGTGGCTTTGTGAGCCTTAATCTAACTACATGGCCGTGTAGCATGAGCATGTGATATAATTTTTAAGACACTGTGATACACTATGGTCTGAAATATTAACCTTGTGGTAACAACGTCCCTTATGAGTCCAGCTGGGGACTCTCCTCTCTCATTTCCTGTCACATCTCAACTGTCACTCTCCAATAAAGGGACAAAATTACCCCCAAACAGTACTTGGACAAAGAACATTTTAGTTGAGAAATGTCTGCTGATACAAATGTTAATCTGGTACGAGGTCAGTGTGATAAACTATTAGATTTTTGGCTCCAACTATGACTGCCCCAGAGTATTTATCAATTTCAATCTCGATCTTTGCTTATATTATCTGTCCAAGATAAATGATCATGGTTTCATGACGAGTCTAACACCTTCCTGTACCCAAACAAAAGCTAATCAAAATACAGCTGAAATATCATGGAAAACAACCAGATCAGCTTACTGAGAAACAGAAAATAGATCGTGTGATTGTGTGTCGTGTGAGCCAAGCACGAATGTGCGCACACACGGGCACTGTTTGCATGTGTGCAGAGTTTCAGAGTACTTTACATGACTCACAAAAAAAAGAAAAACAAAAAAAGACTTTGTGAGAATATCTCAGTTAATCTTGTGAAAACGTTTTCACACTTGCATGAGAAGTTTTTGTGTGTAAAGAAATTAGTGACACATAATTTTGGGAAATCTACCTCTAAATTAATTATGATATAATGGCACAGGCAATATGTATCTCCGTTTATGCATTTGTAAAGTATTTAGTGTATACCTTTTAAGAAGCGTGCATTGAGCAGGGGATTTGGTTGCACATGTAATCCACATGTGTAAAAGGGCATGTGTCAGTTATGGGTGTGTGTGTGTGCGTGAGGGTCAGTTAAGGGTGTGTTGTATGTCCAGTAACTGTGCACATGTGGACAAGACAAGTAGCCTCAACTCATTCTACTTATTTTCTTTCCCTACAATCGAGTCCTCACTGCCTCTTTGCTTTTGGTGTGAGTTTCTTTCTTTCATCTGTGTGCAGTTCCTAAACTAAATGATCAAAATCTTACTTTCATCCTGACAATCACATTAATTAATCCGGAGGTCCCACAAATGCTGACCAATACCTTATTTTTCAGACAGACAACAAAATTTATATTTGATAACATAATACTGGCAAAGTTTTGACAAAGATGTGTATAGAGGCAGCATTTTTTTAAGTTTAAAAATAATCTGCCCCAAAGAGATGACAGTTATAGACATTCTGAACAGCAAACTGGAAAATCATAATAATGTCATAATAATTTGTATAAAAAGGATAATAAAACTGGAGTACAAAAACACAGCCTGAGAGAACTGATGTGATTTCGACTGGTTGATGTATATGCCAGAAGGCTACCAATGCAGTTCAATTCAATTTAATTTAACTTATGAATTGACAAAAGCAATTTGCATGAGATGGCTTTACAATACGACATCACTCTTGGACCCTAACAGCAGTTAAGAACTGACTTTGGAGGCCAGAAATTTACTGTTGCCCTTTTCTATTAGCTCGAACCATTCTGGTCATTCTCGTCTGTGCGTGAAAATCTCAGTAGATCAGCAGTTTCTGATATACTCAAAACGCTCGTCTGCCACCAACAACCATGCAATGTTTAAACTTCCTTAAATCAGTGGTACCCAACTGGTGGGTGAGAGGGTCCATTCTGAATGGACCACAAGTGACTTGTGAATATCTCAAGTTTGTGAAAAACACACTTAATTTTAAAGAAGTGTGAATTTCCAGTGCAGAGCTTTTATTTTGAAGTGCCAGTTCCTGCTGTAGAAGTTTTTTTATTCCAGTTCAGCAACTGTGTATTGTCCTGTTCTCGATATCATTTGGCCTATTAGCATGCCGTGCCTTTGCAGTGTTTTTCTCATTGCATGATCTTGAAGCATTAATATGCACTTTTTGGCTGCAGTATTTATTCACTAGGTTTGAAATAATTATTACACTTTATTCTTGCAATATGTTTTATTTCATTGTGTTACAAGCCTACGTGTTGGCTACATTTAGTGAAATATAATTGAATATGTGGTAATTTATCTTATGTGTGGACCTTGACTCAGTGACTTTGGAGAAATCTGGACTCCTGTGGCTGGACCAGTTGGGAACCACTGCCTTAATTCACCTTGTTCACCTTTCTGAGGCTAAGTGTGCACTTCAGCAGATCGTCTTGACGATGTCTACATGTCTATATGCACTGAGTTGCTGCCGCGTGATTGGCTGATTAGACATTTGTGTTAATGTGCACTTAAATAGGGGTACCTAATAAAGTGGCTGGTAAATGTATATCCCAATAGTGGCTGGTAATATCAACATGCTGATGTATAGATCTGGCTTGTTCCAACAATAGAAAGGTATGAGAATCAAAATCAGCTGTGACTGATTTTTTAAAATGACAAAAACTGGCTTCTGACAGAGAGACTTGCCCAGAAATCGGGAAAGAAAAACATTCTTGTCCTTCCTTTCCCTTCTGCCCCCCGGTGCCCAACCATTGTCTCTGAATAAACCTTACTGTGCAGTTTTGTCCCGTACAACTACAGCTCCTGGTACCACTGAGCCAGAACCAGGTTTACACAGGGAAGGAGATCCAGCCATGATAACATTTTCCACACAAGAGTCAGAGCCAAGTGGGACGTGCCAGGGCCAGAGCAAACTCTGAATGTTTATAACGCAGCATCAAAAGCCACGGTTTGCTCAGAGAGAAGCTACAGCCCCAATTGACAAATCATATCCGCTGGCAACGGGATAAAAAAAATGAGTCATTTTTCTGAGGGGAAACTGAGAGGCACAGATAATGAGAAAATGCTCGTTGTGTTTGGCTCTGTAATAGAAACCAGGCTAAAGAGTTGCCCGGAGAGAATCAGGGGGAGGGGGCTCAGCGGGGCTGGAGATGTGACTCAGAATAAAGCTGAGCAGAACTGAGTGGAAAAGCATGGAGTGAAGAGGAGAGCACAGAAGATATACAGACTTTTTATAGCCTATTTAATACCACAGAGAATTAAATTTAATATTTTTTCCACTGTTTTACTGGTCAAAGAACAGTGTGACAGGAAAACCAGCCAGGACACTAAAGCCTCTCATTATTTATTAACGATTGTTTTCATCATCATTTGCTAGATTTATTGGTTGATTGTTTCATTGTTTGGACTATGAAATATATATATATATATATACATATATATATATATATATATATATATATACATATATATATATGTTTTTTCTTTTTTTTTTTAATGCAACGGCAATCTTCAATTTGTTTGTTTTGTCTGACTAACAGACAGAAACCTTGAGATCTTCAGATTATTGTCATATATGACAAAGACAAACAGTAACGTGTCATTAGGGGCCCCAGAACGTTTGGCTGTTGGAGTGAAGATATAAAATACACTCAGTTGCTAGTTGAGTGAGCTGCTGGACATTAGCAAAAGCTAACGCAGTACAACAGCCCTGCAATACATATAACCTTCATAAGGTTAATAATGTTTCCAATGAACTGACGACAGAGATAGAAACCCAATTGTTAATGAATGGAGAGTCTTACAGTGGAAAACCTTAAAAGTCCAGTGTGTAGGATTTAGGGGATATTTTGGAAGAAACTGAGTATAATATAACAAGTATGTTTTTTTTAGTGAGTATAATGACCAAAAAATAAGAATCACTGTGTTTTCATTATCTTAGAATGAGTCTTGTCTAAGGAAATGACCGTGCTGCACTCTGCAGCCCAGAACAGACTAACCAAACATTGACCTTAAATAGGACCATTTTCTGCAATTATTCCTACCGTCATTATGCGAAATTCTAATAAACCGTCAACAGAGTGTAGATAACATTTTGATAATTAATGGAGAAACTCAGTGGAAAACCTTAAACAAGCACTGTCAAGCAAAGTGAAAATATGGTCATAAACGAAGAGTCACAAGTTGGACTGTGTGTGTGTGTGTGTGTGTGTGTGTGTGTGTGTAGTATAGGTATTTACATGACAAACATCAATTGATAATGCAAATAGCAAATAAGCACATAAATACTTAACATAAAGCATCTACACTTAATTGAACGATGACATAATGGTGTTGGGTACCATAACTGTGTTTGCAGGTGTGTGTGTGCGCGTGCGCGCGTGTGTGTATAAGTGTATTTATGGGCAATGATGAATAAGAAGAACAGAGGCCGAGAGAATACTGTTGGGTGAGGGTATTAAACAGCTTTGCTTTGGGGGCTTTCCACATGCAACTCAGCAAGGTCATGTGCAACTGGCACTGTGGTTACACATGCATGCACACGCGCACACACACACACACACACACACACACACACACACACACACACACACACACACACACACACACACGAGTCCAACACAGGGATTATGACAGGGTAAATAGCACACATTTCAGATGCATGAAAGATTAAATAAAATTATTCGCCAGAGTGAAAACTACATATCGAAATAGTTTCCATTAATGCAGAGACACAAACACAAAGGCAACACAGCAACCTCTTCTGCAGAAAAAGACACAGAGCTAGAAAGAGACAGAGCGAGAGATCTGACAAACATCTTGACCACATGACTCTAACCACTCTACTTCCTTAAGATGTTTCTATAGATTTTTTCATGCTAAAACACACACACACACACACACACACACACACACACACACACAAACAAATGAAAACAAAACACACAACAGTCCTCCCACACTCATGCATTTTCCATACTGTAAGATGTTTTTCACTCTTTATGACAAGACTTCTGCCTTTAGACTGAATACATTAATTACAGACAAGAGCAACAAACATTGTGAAAAGCTGCCTGCTGTAGTAAACAGTGTCCTCTGTGAGCTCTGCTGTGCATCACATCTAAGCTAAACGTCCTCTAAACTTTTCCGCTTTTTTTTAGAAATCTGTATAGACATCTGTATAAAATGTTGAAATGATGGTCCAACTATAAAAAGCATGGCATATTCAATTCATCCATCTTATTTGTGGAGGCAGAAAGGTGTGCAAGGTATCCCGAACTGCCTCATCACGGCTTTGTCCTCCAGCTCTTTCTGGGGGATCCAGAGGCGTTCCCAGACCAAGTGCAATGTGCTTTCCCTCCAGCATGTTCTGGACCTTTCCAGGGTCTTTTACAAGTTGGACTTGCACAGATTACTCCCACAGGGAGTCTGGCATCTGGTTTGGATGCACTTCAGCTGGCATTGTAAGCAAAAGGCCGGCGTTTCACTCAGAGCTCTTTTTAAGATGTCCCAATACTCTGCAATAGAAGCTTGTTTCTGCCACATAAACTCACTGTTTCATCAATCTGCTTGTTAATTTCCTGCTACACCTGACCCATATGCATGAGCAAGACCCATGCTCACTCAGGATAGCAATTTGCTCTCAACTAAGAGGAAGGTGACTCTTATGGGTTAAGACGTGAAGGTTTTCACTTCCATCCAATCACCACTTCACACTTTGCTAAAAACCTCTCCAGCCCAGCTACCTGAAGAAAGTGTTGGCATTGTACATTTCTGTAAACCATGGATATGTTACAGCTGTACGTTTCATACACATAATATCAGCATTTCTAAAATGACATTGTTTTGATTAATGGTTACATTCAGACGTGGAGGAGATTATGAATGGCAGCAACCTCGGCGAGACGACTGCCAAGCTGCAGCCTACTGTTTGAGACTTACAAACAACAAAACATATAGTTTTTTTGTGATACCTTTGCAGCATTTTCAGCAGCACTAGTGCCACCAAAACTGTGTGTTTTTTGGCAAAACATCTGCTGCAATTCCAGCGGCGATTGTGCCACCAAAACTATGTTTTTACCAAAACATGATCTTTTCCTAGAATTAGCCAAGTGACTTTTGTGCTTAACATAACCACTTTAACAACAACGTTGTTAATCTACTACATACTAATGTACAAATGTTTCATATCCATGGTTTGCAGAAACGTACAATGCCATCATTTATTCTGGTGATTGGTTTTGGAGTTCAACATGCAGTTTTCTTTGACTACAAACCAGAGCGTCCTGTCAAGCATCCTGGCTGGAAACATCTTTTCCTTGAAAGGCTAAATAGTGTCATACTGATAACTGGAGCCAACACCCAACTTTATGAGCCCTTAAAACCTGCAACAAACCTGAAGAGCCCTGTCAGTCAACACCATTAATATCTAGACCTTTCAGCTCATCCAGCGCCACCACTACAGAGCTGTATGACAAACACGGTGACTTCCAAGAGCAAAGGGCATGTCAGGCGGGATCAGCTCTTCAAAGTGTTTCATTATCCTCAGTCAAGGTCAGCAGAGAACGGCTGAGAAAAGCGTGGGCAAGCTTGTGATTCATGTAAACACAGTGAGTGAGAAGAATCTGGACTGTAAATGTGAGGATTCTTCCCCAACATGAATCACAAATCTTATATCAAAGGACACAACGTCAGCAATCAAGATCAGAAAGATTTTTAAAAAACAGGGGGCAGAAATGCCTGTTTTGTCTGCATATGCCCTTCACAGTTTGAAGAAGTCGAAGAAAACTAATGTCATCTAGTGATCTGCTGTACTGAAATGATGGACTTCTTTGAATTATATTTACACTAAGTGCTTTCCTTGGAAATGCGGGGGTTTTAACTTGGTAGGATCTTTCTATGACTCACTGTGTTCCTGACAAGAGTCATTACTGCTGACTTTGGCTAAACACTGGTTTTGTGCTCAGTATTAATCCCTCAAGTCAACACTCACCCAAGTGTGGTGTGTGAGGACGTTTAATTAAGAATCAAACTGCTAAATTATATACTAAATATGCGTAGCCTGAGACTCTATGGACAGTGGCCAGCGTCCAATCCACCACCTACTAAAAGCTTAATCATCTATAAAGAGCTTAGATCATATTTTCCACTACTGTAAGATTACCACAAAGTAAAATGACACATTTTGGTGAAAAATCATCCATTTTGTTGTGGGAACAGAAATGTGCATGAACACATATCCTGGTTTTAAGAAACCTAACCACACTTATTTTGAAAAGAGTGCGGTGCTGTGACATGATCCACAGTTTTGCTCACAGAAAAGACTTTTTTTCTGAAGGTTTTATTGTCCCAAATCCTCCACAATGATTCATGTTTCTCTGTTATTATAGCAGGCTTTTATATTGTTTTCAGCGCTGCGACTGTAGCTGACAAAAAAAAAAAGAAATTTAATTCATAACTTTCTAAAACGGCTTCAACAAAACAATGAAAATGACAATAACATGATGGTAGAATTTATTGTAGGATTCTAGTTTTAGATAAACGTACCAAATAACTGATAACTTAAGACTTGTTTCCACCAAGCAGTGCAGTTGAGGTCGATTTATTTCCCATTACAACAGTTTCCACTGTAAAAAGTTGTCGATGGTACCAATAAAACCATTCCAGAAATCCTGTTTTATCATCACCCCTCTGTTCATGTATCATGCACAATAATCCATTACTAAAAGGTGGAGCTAGAAACACTCCAGCCTGTTATTTTTCATTCTGAAAATGTAGGCATGCAGCCCCCTTTCTGTAGACTATCAGCGAGGTGCTGACGTTCCTCGGCATCTTCTGCAAAGAGGAAATACAGCCAGAGCTGGACAGAGCAGTGACACAGCTGTTACTATCCAGTAATAACTACCTACATTTAAGAAGTAGTGTTTTCTGTGGAAAAACTAAACAGATCTGGGGTTTAGGTACGTGTCCATCTACCTCTACCTTTTATTTAAAATATTAAATCAACCTGCCCCGCACCATAAACATCTCCTTTATTTCTGTCATATCTCTTTGCTTTCCTCTGTTTGACATCATTATAATGAATTTATTGTTTTTAGTTTTGGACCATAGCCAGGACAAACAAGCAACATGAAGATGTCAACCTTGGTTTTGGAAAACTGTGTATTTTTCCCTATTTTTTCGAACAAATCATTTTTCAAAAAACACGATAATCAGAGTAACTGTTAGTTGTGACCCTATTGTAATAAAGATTCCTTTTTTCCCTTTATTTTGAGACTTATTTTTACTTATCTCACTTTATTTCCCTCACTTCCTTTCCGACGCACGACTGGTTCCTTCCACTCTTTGTTCACTCCTCATTAACCAGACTGAGTTCACCTGTTCACTCCCTGTTTAAACCCCGCACTCCCTTTCACTCCCTCCGTCTTGATCGCCACACGGGGCGGCAGTGCTGGTAAGCAGAGTTTCTTTCTCTTTCCTCTTTACTTCCTCCCGTGCAAGATTAGTTTAACACTGAAAACTTAATTTATCCTTATAAAGATATAATTTTATTTGATTTGACTCAAGTTCTAACTTTCTTTCAGATTCACTGAAACCCATGCGTGTTTGCTTCTCCAATTATGTTTAATTACAATTTGAGTTTTGGAAAATTAATCCTTTGCGTGAAAAGAAAACCTTGGCCCATGCCCATGATATTACACCTCTCCTGAAACCACCCCCTCCTCTACACTTAGTCAGTTCATAACAAAATCCTCCAATGACCTCCATGGTGGTGCCAAACACGGCTGTTGGTTAACGGAGAATCTCATGCAACGCCGCAGGCCTCTGTTTCATCGGGACACAATTAAGCAAAGGACGGCGTCACAGTGAGCTGTCATTACAGTACACAACCAACTTTATGCCAACTGACGCACCAGGGATATTGTTTCCAGAGGTAATTCCAAAGTCATAGCCAGCTGGATGGCTGCCTGTGGATTTCCAGAGGCTTTGTCCTCCCATTTTTTTTCTACAAAAGTTTCCTCAGATCTCTGTGGGTTGTACGAGATAAAGATCTGGTGATGCAAAATTAGAAGGAGAAGGGAGGACAAGTTCAGGCAAGTCAGTGGAGGGAAACTAAAAAGCAGAACCTACAAGTAATCCACTTTAATGTAGACAAACAGGAAAACATCTACTCTGACGCTTTTCCCTATATCAGACTTTCACGATCTGGTTAGAACAAATTGATTTGTTACATGATATTCACACCATATACACATGTGGTGAACACACAATACACAAGCTTGCATGTGCACCCATGCACCCATGCACACATCTACACCCACATGACTCAGTCAAGTCACTTCGAAGCATAATTTCTAGGTTTCATGAAACTCAATCCCTGGAAAGAGGAAAAAGTTTGACTTTGTGGGTGAGATACACAGACTGTCATGATGTGTAATGAAACTGAAGTTGTGTCTCTCTCTGAAGAGATAATCTCTGCTGTGAGTATAGACAGTACAGACAGGCGATCTGGAAGCTCTGCACAGTTTCACAACAGTTCTGCTACTGCGTGGAAGTCTAGCGGCCATTCACTTAATCTGCCATACATTTTCATGATTAATCGATTGTTCTCTACAGAGTCAGACAATAGTGAGAAATCTTAATTTCACAATTTCCTAATGACCAAATGAAACAGCTTAACATGTTTTGTTCAACCAACAGTTCCAGACCTGAAAATATTAAGTTAACTATCAAATAAGTTAAAGAAAAGCAAAAAATGTCACATTTCAGAAGGTGAAATCAGGAAATTCTTGTTTCCTGTTTTTTTAAGTGTTAAGCTGAAAGCAGAGTTGCCAAAAAATCTCAAATAGGCATGCACTTACCCAATATGCATACTGGAAATACAGCAAAATCACCAATGATTAGACTTGAAGTGTTATATTTCAACAAAGCAGTCCCAATGAAAACTCTGCAGTGACATTTGCAAATTATCCAGATGTACTGGAATTCCAAAATGTCATTTTTCAATGCTTTAAGCAGCACAGATGAAATCTGATTCAGCTCAAACGTGCTGGGCTTGTGTAGCAAGAAAAACCGCAGAGGCTGACATTTCAAAATGCATGATTTGATGTGAAAAACTGTGTCTTTTCATTGGTTTAATTCTGGTTACCAGAGCCGCCTTAAATAACCCAAAAAACTAAAACAGTAGAATATTTTTATTTAAAAAACAGCTATAGTATAGAGCCTTAGGTGAAGTAGGATTTTTATTAACATTAGCTGTAGAAACACAACGGTTTCCTGGTTGCCCCAAAGAGAAAAGATTTTGTTTGTTATTAGTGGTGTAACGATAGTGATCTGAATCAATACATTGATTCAAAAATCAACAATCCAATATCATTAATGCAAAGTGAAAACATCAATACATGTCTTCATCTTCATTTTGAAACTCCCATGCCAATCTGTATCACAATATTGTCTCATATCGATATCTCGTATTGTGACGAAACTTGTGATTTACACATTTATTTTTCATGTCATTGAGGTGAGCCAGAAGATAAAGTCCGTCTCATGTTTTACAGCTAATTATATGAACATTTAAAGGCTGTTCTTTTAAGTCAAACGGCCACATTTCTGACGAGCTCTTCTGGATGAATGACTATAATACAACACAAGGGAACCTTTTGTGTGGCTGATTTTTTTTGCACAGCTTGGGACAAAAGACAAAGTTATTTGTTTGCAACGTAACTTAAGCAGTTATTTTCAAGGGTGACAAAGTGTCAGTACTTTTTGGTGTCCACATGAGCTGGGCACTTTTATGTGCATGACACAATAAATAAACTGCGTACAACCAGGAAATCTCACTAGCACATCTTAGTTTTGAGACCTTTTACTTGTTTTGGAAGAATTCTGCAGACCTCGAACATCAAACATTAACATCAAAAACTTAAAAACTTGCCACAGACCAACAGCCACCTTGATGTCACTGTCTGTCCACCTCTTTGCTGGCTCGTCTGCCTCACTTTGAGTCTGTCTTTCTCATGTCTCCTTCTGTTGCATTTCCTGTGTCTCTCTTGGTTGATTTCATTCTGTTTCTGCTTCAGCTGACTGGGGCCCATATGCTCAGAGCTTTAGTTGTGGTATGCAACGAGAGCCAAATTAACGCTGCATGTTGCCATATGAGAGACTCAAGTACAACAAGTAACACAGAACAGATGGACACCAGAGTCTGGTTGTTGGAAAAGTATTTTCCACTGATGTTGCAAACTCCTCTCTTACTGTCAGTGAGAGAGAAAAAAGAAAAACCCAGCAGAGAGAAGAACACGTGAAAATCAATGCAAATAAAAGAATGTATGAGAATTTCTTTGAATGCATTTGACTTCAACTCACTCTCAGTCTGTTTAATGACACTTTTTTTTGCTCAAAGCTCAAGATAAAGTGACCCCAATGGGACAGAAATGCTGAGACAAAGCTTTTTACTATATGTATCTCAACACACATAAAGATGTGTGAGAGAGCACAAACATATACAGGCAGAGAAGGACCGACTCCAAGAGCAACATGATACATAGTCGTAGGCACATTTACACACAAGCATGAAATGAAACCATGTGGGAAAGATTAAGGCTTGAAGGGCTGGAACAAACACATGCAAAAGCACAAACACACACACAGCTGAGATGAGATGAGAGGGGTGTGATTAAGATGAAGTCTACAGGAGGTCTGAGGAAACTTATCCGCCATCAGAGTGCAGCAGTCTGTGGGAACTGACTCTGGGAGACAGAATACCACGATTTTCCTGGCAAGACGCTAACCTTGTCTGTAACCTTGACTACCGTTCGTCAGATGAAAGGAAAAGTAGAGCTCGGTGTTGCAGGAATGACTACTTCAGTGAAGAGAAACTGAGGAAGGTTACAAGATAATGCCAAGACTTACGGAAAACTGCAAGTTAAAGGAGAAGTGTGTAAATTTAGGGGGATTTGATGGTAGTCAACAACATGCTCACTCCTTTTCTCTGTAAGTTAATGTGTGCTCACCTTTTTCGTTTTTTTTCCAGACATTCAGGTTTTTAACGTCAGCTGAATGACCCATAGAGGTCTCTTCCTTTCCAAAACAAACAGACGGTGATTTAAACTGATCAAAAACTAAATAAAACAGTTTTAGTATAAAAATCCATGTATTTCCAACACACTTTGACATGTTGCTGCAGGCTGCTGGTCCAACAAATGCTAATTTGAAGACACCTTTTTTATCCAATAACGTAAGATCCAGATGTTAATGAGGTTTTCACCGAAAGCTGAGTTATCCACAAAGGTAGCATGCACTCTGAAACTAACAGATCAAATGACTTTAACCACTAGAAACACTAAATGAAGCACTTTCACACAACAAATAAGTCTAACTCTGGCACTGCTCATTGCAGTCGGGCTTACTACTACAGGGGCCGACGTAAAAACAGATTTATTATATCACATTTCTGCCAATATATCCCCCCTAAATCTTAAACACTGGTCATTTAAGATACTGAAAAGTAGGTGATATCCCAGAACACAGGCTGCTGTCTTCTCAGCGTCTTGTGGTGTTAATTAAAAATAATCTAAAATAACACAGAGACAGGAGAGCTAATTGTTTATGGGTCACGGTGTCAGTTTGTCCTCATACTTGAGAAGACAAAACAGAGACAGGACAGAGAATTTAAAGCCTCAGACAAAACTGAGGACACTTTGGAGACATCTGCTTCTTTCAGCTGACATAACAAGATTCACTTCTGCAATACAAAAAGGGTTACATTGCCTTGGCTTAGCTATCTTGTCATTCCATCTGCAAAAAAACTAAAAAAAGGGCCTAAAACTTGCTTATATCACTGCCAGTTTTAGAACCATGTACAATAAGTTCCCACTATTAAGCAGAACGCTGCAGCAGAAATGTCCTTTGCAAATGTTAAAATTTAAATCTTACACTTTGCCAGAAACGTGAGCTGGCCAGAGGGACGGCGGAGCAGCATTCATGACGTAGTCGCCTGGTGTGAGTAAGCTGAATGTGAGCACCTTCACGTAACCCCCTCAGAGTGAGGAGAGACTGCACTTCACCCAGTAAAACTCAGACTCGTCCATTACAACATAAAGGGAAAGGCACTAAGTTAAGGGCTTACTAACCTCAGAAGATTCATGTGCCAGGTTTAGCATAGCAGCTTAATAATCCTCATATATTAAAGCTCTGGCCTTTTTACAAAATGTATTTTTATGTAACAGTTTGCTTTAGTTCTGCAGCTGTTGGTTAGTAATTTTTTCTCCAACCCTTTCTCATCACACAGATGATCATTCTCGTGATTTGTTCACAGGGTTGGACAAGACAAACAGTCATTCACACTTAGACTACAAAGATCACAAAAAATACATGAGAGCAGTTTGGCAGTCATTGCTGGTCATTTTCCAGTTTTTTCCCCCTTAATGTGTTTTCTCCACTGTCTGTGGGAGCAGGGAGTTATTGTTTAGTGCATTCCTGAGGTAACTGGCATGCTTTCACCTGCCCAGGTTACCAGAATGAAGCAGGTTAAACTTGTGTTTGGACTGACATCAGTACTGCATCAAAAACCTGGCTCAACTTTTACCCTGACAGGGCGCTTCACTTTAACTGGAGCTTTCTCACGCGAATGCATTATCAGTTTCCATGTGGCTTCCTCTTTTGTGCGGAATGAGCACACTGATATTACTGTGTTTCTCACACAGAAAGACACACACACAGACGAAAATAAAAATACATATGAGCACGGCCCGAGGATCATTATCTTCTGTGCAGTCAAGATATGTGTGCAATGTGCAGGCATGCATGCTCACACACCTACACAGAATGAGCCCACAGATGTGTGAGATCTCAATTTACCTCCACAAAAAAGAAACAAAATATATAACTCAGCAACCCCTAATGTGTGTGTTCATATGACTTCTTTCACGATGTGAACCGATGCGCTTTTTCTTGTGTATGTTGAAAAAAAATGTGTGCATGCAAGTCCACAGCTCTCCTTCCTTTTAAGGCCATTCTCTGGGCCTTAACTCTCTGCCCTGCCAAGATTACACACACACGCACACACACACACACACACACACACACACACACACACACACACACACACACACACACACACACACACACACACACACACAGAGAGAGTAAGAAGGGAAGCACTCAGAGCACCAATGCAGTTGGTGAACTAATGCAGTATTGCAATCAGTCAGGAAAATCCTGCCAGTGCCTTCCCATTTTGATCAAATGTGCATGCACGTACACACACACACACACACACACACACACACACACACAGACACACAGCTCTGGCTCTATCATCAACTGAATTACCTCACGCACATGGTTAGGCCTGCAGCTGGCTGAAGAGTTGAGGGCTGCTAAATATATATACGAGCACACACATACACCGAGAGACACGCAGGCATGCAATGTCTTTTTCATTGACCTCTGTTTGTGCCAGAATACACACTTGCACACACCCTGAAGAGACTTGAACTCTGCTGTTTTATACTGTAGATGGCGGCGGCAAGGACAGCAGTCAACTCAGCTACTCTGATTACTGGTTTGGGGAACTTGGAGGACTGGGTGTGCAAGCACATGCAGCCTTGCAGCTGGCCTCATCTGGAAATATTGCAGGCTTTTATGCCATGAGGTCTTGTGTGGGGAGCCAAGCATGCATATTAGAAAAAAAGACATCCTGCTGTGCTGTGAGGAGCTGTCAAGCAAAGGACAAGAAGTAGGCACTCTTCAGAGCTGTCTTTTTCTTAACTTTAAAAAATTAAAGTTACTCAAACAAAGAATGTGACAATTTTATAAATTCTGATTTTTCAATTGAGGTATTAATCATTAAGTGATAAGTAGAAAAGTTGCAACTGGCTGAAGCAAACCCCAAACAGGAAATGGAGTTGGAGGCATATTGAGTAAAAGAAGAATGCGCTTTATGTTACAGATTCTTGGAGGTAATTGAGAACCAAATTGCCACACTGGGCAAATGCTGTGCTCCATTAATGCATGAAAATGAATGTATTATAAAGAAATGTGTGACAGTTATCAGCGAGGCGCAAGCTGATTAAATCTGAACGAACAGTAACTCCATTTCCTAAAGCGTCTTTAACTAGGTTAAAGGGCAAACTATCTCTCATCCTATCTTAAAGGGTTATCAGTGTGAAACAAATGTACTCTGCACGCAAGGCAAGAGCAGGCGTGATGCTCTGATTAGTTTTCATTAATCTAAAGTTGTGACAGACCAGTAATGTCACTCCTTGGCTTTTTCAGCTTGTTCAACGCTGATGCCTGCTCAACATCACAGCACACTCTGTAGCTGGAGTTAAAAAACCAAACCAATCACTCGAGTTAAGGATGTGATGACCATCAATAAAACACACCGTTTTCTGAGACAAAGCCGAAAGTCATCACAGCCTTAGTGTTGTTTTGTCATGTGGCAAAATGTGCACCAAAAGGAGCTTCTCAGATGCGGCAAAATATCATTTATGAAAACAAAACAAACACAGAGAAAAGAGATAATTTGAAAAAGGAGGGGGGGAAACCCCTGCGACTAAAACAGCTGAAACAGGAAATGACTGTGCTTGTGTGTGTGTGTTCATTTAGAGTTTGTACGTGCATTTGTGACACAGCCTGGCAAACTGACATTATCCAACCCTTTAAAAAGGTTTCTGTGGCTTTCCATCTTATTGATGATCACAAACAGATCTACTGAATTATCTGTCATGCACAGATATGAAACACGAGCCAAGTACTCTGCCAGCTGTTGAATGCTTATGTGGTGTGATTTCTGAGAAGACGCTCCACAAACATTTGCAAGAACTGCACACAAATGCAGTCCTCTGAAAGTAGGCATCTGGTCTACCAAGAACAGTTACCGAGGAACTTTCAGCCATCGATCACATACTATATACCTGCAGTTACATATAGCTGCTTGTTACAGCCTAAAATAAAATAAAATAATAATCGAAAATAAATCATTAAATGTTGCGTTTATAGTACATTAGGGATGCTAATAATTAACGTTGTGACTGTTAACCAACAATACAAATTTCAACCAGTTAACACTATCAGTTAAATGGTTAAAATTTACATATTAAATATAAATTACTGGAGTTCTCTCCCGGCACAGAGCTTATACTCCCGTAGCAGTGGGGTCATGATTTAAAAAATTTTTTTAAAAAAAAAGACACTGAGGTGCCCAGTAGCTCAGTTGGTAGAGTGGGTGCCCCATGTACAGAGGCTATGCAGCAACCACAGGTTTGATCTCAGCCTTGGCCCTTTGCTGCATGTCACGCCCCCTCTCTCCCCCTTTCACACTTAACCTGCCCTATAAAATAGGGAAAAAAAGCCCCCTTGAAAAAAATAAAATAAAAAGACACTCAGTGAAGCAATGTGTTTCATTAACTTGATTTTACCCATTTTAAATGGTAATCTCCCCAAAATGTCAGTTAATGGTTAATGATCAGTGAACAAGGGTTTTCAATTCGTCTATACAAGTATCCCAGTATACATGTTGGGGTTGTATGTTCACTTTACATTATTAATTTAAAAAATCACAAATAAAAACATCATTATGGCTCTATAGGGACTGGCTTTGACGCTCTGCTACAGTAATACTCAACAAATCTGGCTCCCCAATCATCTTCTTATACGCAATAAAAATAAAGTGTTTCACACTGGGAATTGTTTTTGTGCTTAAAGTATACACAAGGCGCCAGACTGCATAAAACAGCATCAATATAGAGCTTGCTCATCAAAAAAAAGTGCCAGTAGAGGATCCTGTGCTCTCCCTAACAGAAGTCCCAGCTGAGCCTCTAATGTCCCAAAATCCTACAAACATGTATGGGCCTGTCATTTTGCAAAACTGTCCCACAAGCAAAGCAAAGAGAGTATCCCTGCTCTACTACTTAATGTCAATTCTAAAAAAAAAATACTGCTGCCACTTCTGAAGTAAAACTGCTGCATTGCAAAATAAAGGCTGACATCCACTTTGCACCTCTGGACACACCCTAAATGAAACGTTCCACATTTTGATACATTTTGGTATTTTTGGTACTTTTTCTAAATAAAAAGTCCCAGCATGGACTTGACAAATTTCAACCATCACTAGCCATCACTAACTTCCTCTCTCCTTCCATTTCACATGTTATCACATTTTGTTTGAGCCAAAAAAGTATACTGAAATCCAGTGCAATGAATGTGTGGGTCGTACTGTGTATTATAAAGTTTGGTGAATATATAATTACCACAATAATGCTCATAATGTGTTCATGTATGCAATAACTGCGTGGTTTATATGAAATGTGTGTATAAAGGGAAGCATGAGTAAATGTTTCTACCTTTGGAGGATCATAGAGCTCCAACTGGTACCTCTCCCCTCCTCCTCTTCCTCCTCCTCCTCCTCCTCCTCCAACTTGAGTGTCCTTGATCCTCCTGACCAGCAGGCGGCAGCGTTGCCAGCGCGGCTGAGAGTCTGAGATAGTGTCATCCACCAGCAAGTACCTCAGTTGGCCCTCTTTACAGCAGCCGCTCACCTCTAACCTCCTCTGCCTCATGCTTCCGGTGCGTAATGAACGGATACGATCCAGGAAGTGAGAGGCTACCCCGGCCACAGAGATGTTTGACGAGGTTGGTTGCGTGGCTTCAGAGTTCAGACAGGAGGACGAGGAGGAGGTGGACACTTCCTCATTTGTGGAGGAAATCCCGCCCACTCTGTCACCATTATTTGGGAGATTGTTGTTGTTGGAGGGGTTGGGGTTGCTAGGAGACAGGTCCTGGGATGAGGAGGGGCTGGGCAGTTTCTTGAGAAGCCGTCTTACGGTTTGCCGGATTTGGCTGACGGAGAAATGTGTGACGTCAGCGTGTGTGGGGTTAGAATTTGAGGAGTCAGAGGAGTACCGTTCAGATATCTGACGACGATCAGTGCCAGAGATCTCCTCGCTGCTATGGCTACGAATCAGCAGCGACCCGCTGCCGATGCTCCGAGGCGACCCTCTGAGCACCACGGGGTTCCCCGATGAGGGGTTTCCTGCAGCACATCGCAGCGGCTGCTCCTGTTCCCGGCTCACCACCACCGGCTCCACTTTCGGTGACACCACAGTAAAGAGAGCGGCTCCTCCGCTCTGTCGGCCTGCCTCCCGATAGTCCTGCACCCCAGAAAAAGATGTGATCCGCAATCGACCAATCACAGCCTGCGATGGAAGAGGCGGGGCCACTGGAGTGGTGGAGGAAGCGCTAGCGGTGGAGCATGTGTTCTGGCTGAGTGGAGTGCCATCTTTGTCGACCTCGCAGCAGAAGTGCTGCTGGAAGAGGTCGGTGAACTGCTTGGAAAAGGTCTCCGGTGGGAGCACGTCATGTTGTGGCCGCTCTCTGGCGAAGCTCCGGTAGTGTCCAGCCAGCTGCCGGGCTGTGGCGATGGCGTGTAGCTCGCAGAATTCCCTCCAGCCTCTCGGGGGCGCTGCCACGCCTGGGCCTCCTCCTGCTGTTGTGGCGGTGTTGACTGGATGGATAGTGTTACCATTCATTGCAGTAACCAGAGCGGCTGAGAATCACTGCTGCGAGAAAAAGACAAATGAAAAGGGACAGAAAAAGAGAAATGTATGATTGGAGAGGGGGTGGGGGTCAAGGGGTTGATTTGGAGACAAGAGTGGAGGGTATGGAAAAGAAGAAGGAAAAAAAAGATGAATGAGGGACAAACAAAGGAGAGATATGGAAATGTAATTAGAGGCAAATCAAGATAATGTGGAGTGTTGTGCAAGATCTGGAGCTCTAAAGATGGAACTGGCAAAACAGTTGGAGCGTTTCTTTAAACTACTTGAAAGTTTGAAACCGTTTAAACGTTGAGGAAGGACGGCCAAAAGTCTGATTTTATCTGCACTCAATCTCAAACAGCCCAAATTGGATTACATGGGCCTGCAAAGAATCTCTGGCAATCAACCAGTCATAGAGTATCTTAATAGATAAGGACTGCCGCAGTTCACTAAAAGGACAATTGGTAACCATTCAATTTGTAGGAAAACAGTCAATTGAATCAGGGGCAAAGACACTATAAGTGCATATTTGTGAGGAAAACTTTAGGACATGTTAAGGTCTGGAAGTGGAGAGACAAAAATGACTAGAGTGGAGTCAATAAAAATGACTAAATCACTTCGAAATTGCACAGATATGGATGACAGAGCCTGGAGTGTTTGAAATGAATGAAAGCAGCAATAAGTCATTCGGACAGAGGCTGAATGAGGCCCTGACTTGAGGAAGTATGGTTAGAAAATTTCTCAATCAACCACACTGCCTGCTCAGCCATCTGTGTGTTTGTGTGTTTACATGTGACCTGTTTCAGTGTTCCTTCTGCTTTTCTTTTTTTTTTCTCTAAGCCGTCCTCATGTCAGGGCCATTGCATTTGACTCCACAGGCTTTTTCTCTCACTTGATTTGACTCTTTCTCTGCCACCAAAGAGCAACAATATTGATAACAAAACTTATAAAATGGCTTTAAGATGTATTTCACTCATATAAAAAGGGCCCTTGCACAAAACTAAAACGTCTATGCACTAAAAACACACAAATATTTTTGAAATTGGTGCCACATGACTAGAGAAAACAGAAAAAAAGGATGTCTTTGCTTAAGAGGTAGAAAACCTACAACTACCAGAACGCTACGCCCTTGACTGAATGTTGAATGGTCCGTGTGACGAAAATGGCAGCCGGCTGGATCTTGTACGACAGTTAAAAAGTAAGCTAAAAACACATTTCTGAAAACATTTGAGGAGAGAAATATGCAAATCAGTAAGTGATTCTTGGTATATATTTGATCAGCACAGCTGTTTGATCTCCGTTTTGTCGGCCTCCGTTTTGGCTGTGCAGAAAGGAGTGTTGCGCCCGCTTCCTGCTCACAAACTCTCGCCATTACGGTGAAATGGGGCATTAAAATATGTTTGTAAAAACATTTTAGACACGAAAAAAGCAGAGCAGTAAAATAATCTAAATCTAAATTCGATAGGCACTCCATTGGATTGGATTTCGGTCGTGTCTGAGAGACAGAGAGATCAGCTGTAAACTCTTTGAGTATGTGATGGTGGCAGCAGGGTTGGCAGCAGTTGGCGGGCAATATGAAAACACAGAAGTCCAGATGAGGTCTTTTCTCTGACTTCTGTGTGGTTAAAACTATAAATGAAGTTTATAATTTACTTTTGTTATATATATATATATACATATATACATACACATATATATATATATATATATATATATATATATATATATATTATTTTTCAACAATTATCTCCGTTGTTAGCATTATGTTATATTTTGTATTTTCATTCCTTTATTTTATTATTATTATTATTATTATTATTATTATTTACCTATTTATTTATTTTCTCCCCAATTAATTTACTTTTTGGGGATCCAAGGAGGGTGAGATGTGTGTTTTTGAATGTTTGTGTTTATATTGACTAAAAAAACCAAACTATAAATAAAGTTTGTTTTCATGTAATTTATTATTTACTTTTATTTTAGTTATATTTATATTTATATATTTTTCAACTATTATCACTGTTGTTGGCATTATTATTTACCTGTTTATTTATTTATTTAAATAGTTATTTATTGTATGTTTATTTATTTGTCACCCAATTTATTTACTTCCAGGGAGGATGGGGTGTGTGTTTTTGAATATTTGTGTTTATATTGAAAAACATCAACAATAACAAAAACTATAAATAAAGTTTGAAAAAAAAAGTCCCACTGTCTTGTTAATGTGAAGCTTGTCTAGTTGCTTGCGGCGACGTTATTATGGAATTTTCAGGGAAAAAGAAAAGTAAAATTCACGGACACCAAAATACAAAGATTACTAGAGCTGCCAGGAGAGCCGTCCTCGTGCTTAATTAACAGCACCTGGCGCGTGGAGCTGCACGCGAAAGGAGAGAAAAAGTAAACAAAAATGGCTGACGAGTGACGGACGGACACCGTTAGCATCTGTTAGCAGCGGGACTGAAGAGGATCGCAGGAGGGTCTGAATGGACCAAAGTGACGTTTGCCGGTAAGTTTATAAAACGTCACTGTTGCTTAATGCGATAGCGGCGCACTTTTCACCGGTGAGCGGTTGTTTGGTCACTCAAAGTGAGGGGTGTAGCTTTCCACCTAGCTAGATTAGCGTTTTAGCGAGGTGTGTTGAGTCTAAAACCAGGGTTTTCCGTACTACGAAGGTGGTTCGCCTTTCACCTGGTAATTTATGTGGCAAACTTAACCCGGTATGGTTAAGTTAACGCAGGTTAAGTTCTGAGTTTCAGCCTGAAATTAGTTATAAAGCGTCTTTCACAGCGTCTTCAGGGAGCGTCACACTAAAGTCAGTGTCAGTTTATGAGCCAGACAAACTGCCAGCTGAGAGAAAACATTATAAATGCGCTTTATAGACTTGTTGAGCTACATGACTGCCACCAAACGAAACTGTGCATTTACAGTATCACTATGTGCATCAAATACCTTTTTTTTTTGTTTTTAATTTGTTTTTAATTTATTTATTTTTTATACAGCAACCTGCAGTTCTTAAGTGATGCAGAAAATCTGATAAATATTATTGTTTACTTTATTCATCTGGTTGTGACTCTCACTGACCTACTGAAAACTGTTGTTTTCTGGTCAATTTGTCCACAGTGACTCTAAAAGAAAGTTCTTTAAAACCACAGATCGCATTATACATTAACAGGTAACAATGTATTTTTAATCAGGATGATGTTAATTTAACACGTGTGTTATAATTCCTTCAAATCATACCATATGTTGCCGTTTTTTATTTTTTTTTACATAGTTCTTGATTTAGTAGTTAGTAGTTTAGTTCTGATTTGCTGAGGTCTGTTTTTGCACTGCTGTTATATTACAGCTGATAGCTTGGTCTGTTGGTATTTATCACAGATATTATTCAATCCGTAAAATTCATTTTACATTCATTTATCCAAAAACTAAAGTGGGCGTCTCCTTCATTACAGGACAGTGTAAAACCTAACTTAAAATGCAGCTAAAATCCTCATCATGTTTCTAGTGTTGGAAACGACCATTCTGCTTTTTAGAATCTGTTTCAAAACCAGAGTGGAAAAAAAAACAATGGAGCAATAAAATGATTCTGCTAACCCCATAAAAATAGTGAAAACACTTTACCTGTCACTCTGGACTTTTGTACATCTCGAAACCCTTTTTTTTTTCCAGTGATGTGATTGGTCAGAGGTCGGGGGTTGGACAGTTTGTGATCTGATACCCTAAAGTTAACCCTTAGATTTGTTAAGGGAACGCCAAATATGTATTTCATTTGCTATAATTTATATATATAATAGCATATTATATTTATATCCTGTCAAACTGACAGCAGTTATTGGCTGATGTATACCTGCAAGTTGGGTCGAACATAAAATAAATTAAAAAAAGAATTTTGACAAAAATTGGTCAAAAAAGGGAAATATTTTTAATGTAAATGCATATCAGTTAAAGTTTGATTTTTTTTTGGTCCCATTAAGTACTAATAATGAGTTTCAGCCCTGAAAAAAACAATATGTTTCGACCTCTAGTCTGTACCCGTGAAAATACAGTTTGGTACCAAGCGCTGGTCATTGCATACTGACTCACTGTATGTTGATTAGTTTTATATCAACAGGCTTTTCTTTCTCTCTAAAAACCTGTAAGTTTTTGTTCATTATAATATAGACATGATTCCTCGTTAGTTACACATCATCATCATCATCATCATCATCATCTCAGTAATGTCCATTTGTCAATGCCGATCTGCACAGAAAGAAGTCAACAACATTCAACAGCCCTGTTGTTCTACAGCACACGCTCTCACCTATCCACCAGAACCAACTGCTTCTTTTGTAATAAAACAGAGATGAGACGGCGTTTTAGGAGTTAACCACAAAATCCCACAGAAAAAGAAGAAACAGGATGCACTCCCAAGTATTCGATGAGAGCCCTACTCCTGTCCTTCATCGCGTGTATACACTGCTGACCCCGAGTGCGCTCAACCCATAGTTACAGATGATTAGTAGAGGAAGAGGGCACAGTTTCTAAAGAACCGCAGCAGGCCTCATCTGATGCAACAGTGGAGCTTCTTGGTTTATGCAGAAAGCCGGTGGATGATACAATGTTGTATAATCAGCTGCAGAGTAGCTTGATCTTCACACGGCATGTAGCAAAACAGTGACCTTTACACACACTGCAATTGAAGCAGCGTTGAAATTAACTTTTTTTTCCAGCCTGCCACTGTGGCTGGTGGATTCCAACATCTACCAGTCACTCTATGGATTGTTTTTTAGGCTGGCGAGTGAAACAAATCTAGCAGCCACTTGTGTACTTAATTTCCAACCCTGACTAAAGCATGAAAGGATTTTGCAGTTACATTTGTTGCATAAGGTGGTAAAAGCTGATGATAGAATATGTCACCAGGAAACACTGATGTCTAAAGATACCGAGGACATGTTTAGAGAGATCTTAACATGCATTACATAACTAGCTCATTTCTGCGCTGCTACCTCTACCCATGCTTCCCATAAAAGTGCTAAAGCTAAAAAAAGTTGCAGTTTAGTCGGCTACAGTTGTATTAACCATTCTCAAACTACGGCATGTGGCATATGTACATTTACATACCATCTTCCTTCAGTGAAGTACAGCAGGGTCCACTCTAAATAGAGGAAATGTGTGTGTGTGTGCAAACGTGTGTGTATGTATGGTGGTGGTGTTGGGGGGGGGGTTATAGGCTGTGGTCTAACAGATCACAGAAAACCACAAGAAATCGAAGGGGGGGTCAATGTGGTTGGGCCAAACATGGAACAGCATGTCTCGTTATCTCTCGGCTAACATCTCTGTCCCTCTCCGTGTCCCACACGGCAACATTCAGGGACCAAGGCCTGTGTCGTGATGTGACAAACTCAGTTTTTTTTTTTATTAGTATCATCAAACATAGCGGGGGGACACGTGCGTCAGCGAGGGAGTGAAAACTTGGCATCGTGAAATATTGCGTCACTAAAGTTCCTGGATATGTCCTGTCACAACAACTAATTCCCTTCCTGTAGTTTTTGGAGCATGCTCAGTGCACGTACCCTCGTGCCCCTCCGGCTGGCCCCCCCCAGAAGCCTGTTTCTATCTGCCTGGCCAGCCCAGCGATGACTCAGCACTGACTGACTACAGAACACACACAGATGCAGACACACACTTCCTCTCGCTGTATCCCTCTGGGGGCTTGGCCGTCTCCGTTCCCATGGTTTTCCCTTTCTTTTCATCCTCTCTGTCCTCCACTGTGAGGATCTCCAGATGTGTTTGGGTTCATGCTTCCTTTACTTTTACCTTGACTGAGGGCCTAACAGGGCCCCGTTCAAGTTGTGAGGGAAAACAAACAGGCGAACACACTTGTGTGTCCTCTTTCTCTGTTCTTATCCAGGACCTCTAACCTCAACTTGGCGCTTTGTTATCATATTATTGTTTTGCTAGACGGCATTCAGCGGGGGATGACAAGAGAAAATAGGCCAACTCAAACACACACTAAGTTGCAAATGGAAAACATTTCTGCACAATAGAGTTCACTAAAGTTCCTGCATTCACTGCTTTCTTTCTTTCTCCCTCACCTTACTCATCACTCCCTCCTCCTCTTCCTCAATGCCTGCATTCTTCGCTGTGACACAAACACACTAGCACACTGACGGCTTTCTTCGTCTCCCTCGTGCTTTACAGGAATCTGGCACAGCCTTCCTGCAGCAACGAGCAGCCTGAGAAGCTCCGGTCCTGAGCAGTGACGGGGCGAATGTCGGCATCAGCTGCAGGTTTGTTGGCAAGACAAACTACGATTGAACGAATGCTACTGTATCACCTTTGACTGTGAGAGTACAGAGGCTGCAGCTCAACCACTGTTGTTTAAAATAGCAAACAGAAACGGTGACATCGACAACTCGCAGAACTCATTTGCTGTTTTTGGACAGATGCACGTGTCAAACAGGTGCTAGAAAGAAATAGTCTTCCAGGAAAGCAGCTTGTGGCAGACTGACATTTAGAGAAATATAGTCTCTTTTTCTGAACATCTGAACAAACTGACAGATAATTGATCAGCAACAACTTTTCCCACCAAAAAACCCCAAAACAAATTATCTGCATCAAGCGTCTCAAATGTGAGGATTTGCAGATTTTCTGTGTTTAATTAAATTTAATTGAATATCTTCATGTGGGTCAGACAAAATATGCATCTTGAAGTTGCCACTTTGTGCTGTGGGGTTCTGGGTGTCATTTTTCACAATTTTCTAACAAAATTTAAGGAAACTAATCAGCAGATAAATTGACAATGGAAATGACTGCTGGTAACGTGCTGTGGATGTTAGGGAGTCTTCTCAACGGCCTCAAAATCAAAGTTTGAACTATGATCTGAATGGTTTAAAAAGTCAATTTGAAGACAATGTATAGCAAAGCTCTTACCTTCTCTCAGAACTGTGTTGCTCCTGACACCAGAAGTGCAGATAAACTCCTTTTTTTTCTTTTTTCTTTTTTTTTTACTGGAGGACAGCCTAAAGCTGATTTTAATCAAGCAGGGAAGAAACACACGTGAACTGATCTGGTCAGCATGAGTAACCTCATGACTCGTGTCAGTTGACGGAGTTGATTTATTTTTTTTTTGATAAGTTTATGGACAGATTGGGGGATACATGTGTGATGCAGTGGTGTGTCATTCCTGCTTACTGCCAAAAATTAAAAGAGTTAGTAGTGTGACTGTGGTAGCCAGTAAACAGCATCCTGGCTGTGGCCTATTGGGAGCAGATCCAAGATGCAATATCCTTGAAACTAGCTTTGTCTTTGAAATACAAATACTACCAAGCTTAAATCATAGGCTAACTTGTTTCTGTCAACTCTGAATGAAATGAATTTTACCATAATAAAACTACTGTTTATTTAAAAAGAGTCTGGCAAGTTTGGCAGTAGCAATTTTGGGACTGTTTCTGGTTTAAAAAAGGTCTGTCTATGTAGGGATCCTTTCTTTAATGTTATCACTTATAATATATTATATATTATATGTAATATATATTACAATTCCAGCTTGTCAGTGGCGAAACAAGCATTTTTAGTGAATGTAAATGGACGGCGCAAACACATGGAAAGTTATTACATTGTAGCCAATTTTTTACTGCTGTACCACACTCACCAATACTGGACAAATTAAAAAAATTGTGTTTCCCATTAGCGATTTAGACAGAAAAACATGGGAAAATAGGGTCCAGGTTGAAAAATACGTATGCTTCCATTTAAGCCTCCAAAACAACACAGACATTACCACTACAACATTAAGATTTCAAAACAGAGAGAGATGGCATTAATTTCTGTGCAGAGCCAACAAATTAAAATCTACAAAGACACACAAAGACTGAGGCTTACACAACACATGGAGAATTATCAGTGCTGCTGGTGGAAGTGCTGTTGCAGGGAGGTCCTATTTATATCTCAAGAGCTTGGTATCAGCGCTCACACACCACTGTGTGCTCCCTGTTGTCCCCAGTTGGGAGCAGCTCTTGTTCGATGCAATGGACTCACACACAAAAGAGGTCTCTGAGCTTTCAGGTCATGTATTCATAGCAGGCGGTAACTGCCATGGCTACGGGCTGAGGCCAGTGCAAAAGTAGCTTGAGATGCAGTACTGCTTATAACTGGTTGTACAGAGGCTCCAAGTGGGTGGAAATCAATGGAAAATACATCCAAATTCTCAAGGGAAAGAAAGCTGAATTCTTTCACTGGTGGTAAAATTTTGAGCGTTCTCGAGCTTGAATGATTAGTCAACGAAATGATGAGTCATCTGATAAAAAAATAATTTAAAAAATGTATTTGCTAAAATGCCAAACATTTGACAGTATCTTCTCAAATGTGAGATTTAGCTTCGTTTTTTTATAACATTACAATACACTTAATCTCTTTGGGTTTTTTACTGTAAGTCGGACAAAAAAATGCAATGAAATGGAATCTGTGACGGACATTTTTCTGACATTTTGTGACAATTATTAGAGATAAGAGCATATTAATTAATAATGAAAAAAAGTATTGGTTACAGCCCTTGAACACACTGTAAAGAATACAGCCAATGGTCAACTAGGACGTGTGTTTTGCGTGAGAGGAAATAACTCTCTACACCAGCAGATGGCAGTAGTCTGTGTTCGTCATTAAAAAAAGGACACCGGAAGACCAACAGGACAAATACAGGATGCTAGTTAACCGATTAGCACATTAACAACAACCCGATGGTGACCAAACAAATGCGCTAGCGAACAATAACACAAAAAATTACAAACCATCTCTGCTAAAGTGCCCAGTGGCTAAAAACATGATCTTACCTAATATAAGTCGGTTTTGATCTCACACCCTCTTCAGTTTAGGAGTTTGATTGCTTTCTTTCCATTTTTTTCTTGTGATGCACTGAACCGAACTGCCGATCACAGTGATTTCACTCACTGACGGGCTACGCAGCAGATTCAACACACTGAATCTGCTCAAAAGCCACCGACAAGAACCAACTAGCAGCGACATTGTGGGAGAGAGTACACTAACTAAAGCGACAGGCAGTCACTGATAGCGTGATACTGCACTGATAGTGTCTGTACTTTAATTACTTAAAAATAAAAGTTTTCACTCTAACTCAATTTGTTAAAATGATCAATAATATCATGAGGAAAAATGTCCATCCTAAAGTGTGACTTAGTTCATTTTTAAAAGCATGAAAATATGAGATATCACTTTATTTCTCCCTGTTATGTGATGTTTTATAAACCAAAAGATGAATTGATCAACCAAGAAAAAATGTCAGATTATTCAACACTGAAAATAAGGAGTGCACGATATTGGATTTTTTGCTGATATTGGATTTTTTTTTTTGCTGATATCCCATATGCAGATATATAACAACTAATTTAGAAGATGGGAGACATAAAGTACAATGCCTTTCAATGTATGTAATATTAATTCATTTATTGTCCTAAATACGAAAATACTTTGACTTAGGGTTAAAAAAAAACCTGTTTGTGATCATGGCAGACATCAGTATGTTGGCTGATATGATATTTCATTTTAAAGCCAATATTGGCCAATAGTGATGACATGCCAATATTATCATGCATAATATTAAAATAAGAAATAATCATTAGTTGTTGCCCTATGGCTATCATTCAGTTCCACCCCTGAACTGTGCTAAAATGTGGATTTTTAACTACAAAAACTAACATGAAGCCAGCAAGCAGTAAACCCAACCACAAGTCTTAAAGGCGTCCATTAAAAAAAATGCACACACACATCTTTTTTGTGTTCTAACACACACAAAGAGGCACGTGGGTATGAGTAGCCAGTCTGAGAATGTGTGCATATGTACACCTCCAAGCGTTGTTTGGTTGTTCACTGCTGCAAAAATAGGATGTGCTCCTAATTGTCATAGTCATTATATTAAATGCAATTTACAGCTAGCCACATCCTTCTGACCTTTATATAGCCCTGGCCTTATTACCAAAATCAGCCGGATCCAATCTATTGCTTACAACTCAATTATTCTGTGTGGCATCAAGGCTTTCTGAGACATCAAACACTCCAGTTTTTATGGGAAAAACTGGAGTGGAAGATATAAATAAATTGAAAAAAGAAATGTGGCAACATGTGCATCACAAGGTCTGAGATGAAAAACAGATTCTGTTACCACCTTTGAATGTTCATTCTCTGAATCACTGAATGAATCACAGGGCTAGAGATAAATTTACAAAGCACGGAGAGAGTGTGAGCGCTGGAGTTAGGGGCTTATTAAAAAAAAAAAGAGAGAGGAGGGAGGAGGCTGCAAGGAGTGAGGGAGTCAAACATGAAAAGGAAGAGGAGGAGACAGAAAAAACAAGGGTCACAGGGAACAGACAGACAGATGAGGGGATAATGAGAAGGCAGGCAGGAAGTGAGGAAAACGGAGCAGGAGAAAGGCGAGGGGAGAGGAGGCGGTGCCAGGTTTTGTGGGTGAAGGTCCAGGTGGCAAAGCCAAAGAGGAACAGAGACCAAAGGATCTCTGCTCGGCTCTGCCTGGGCAGCAATCACAGAAACAGGAAGCCCTGCCCTGCCCTGGCAAGCAGCGATCACCACACACACACACACACACACACACACACACACACACACACACACACACACACACACACACACACACACACACACAGAGCATACCAAAATACACTCCTACGTCAGGGGTGGAACGAGTAGATTTAAGTGCAGGAGCTGTTACTTTAAATATAATATGATTGTAATCCATTTGTGTTGAAAGCTACATGTTTAGCTAACATATGCTACTTCTAAAACAACTCCTCTTGCATTGCTGAGAATACACACATAAAGAATGATAATTAAAGGTTTTATTCTGGAGTATTAATGACAGTTAACTATTACCGCACTTCTTTGAGACAACAGTATATTTTCCATGATAAAATAATTCAGTTTCAAATAAGAAACGCAGCGTTTTACCAGACTAGAAAGAAGGGCAAAGGGTTTGTGGAAGGAATAATTTGACATTCGCGTTGTGGTAAAAGTTAAATGACGTCTGATTGATACCACACTCATGGCTGTACTGTAAGGACGTAGCTGGCACCAACAGCTAAGCATAAAGACTGAAAACGGGGGGAAGTGAGCTTGGGTCTTTCCAAGTTGGGCTGCAGCTAATCAATTTATCTGTTGTTTATTTCAATCATTTATTATATTGTCTCTCAAGTATAAGAAATCATTGAAAAACCACAATTTCTTACATCATGATTTCCAAAATTCAACACAATGTCTAAAAAAAGTTTTGTTCAACCATCAGTCAAAATCCCAAAGATACTCAGTTTATGATCACATAAACAGGATTTCCAACATATACATTTTTTTGATTTTCTATTTTTGAAGCTGGACCGTTCATTAGGAGCACTGTTGGAATACATAAACCGTTCGTTCTATTCAAAATGCCACAATCTCGGGCGCGGAGCACCCTCTGGGCACAGACAGAGCAGCAGAGTGCCAGGTGCAGTTAAAATAATACTGTACTGGTCACTGCGCTGGTTCCGAAAAAATTTGCTTTCACTTGCCCCCCCAGCAGCTGCTTCTCTCGTCCATCAATTGGATCTGCTCTGATCGGATTGACTGGTCAATTATCAACCCCGCTAATGAAACTCACCAAAGTACTTTGGAGGAAAAATAGCAAGAGTTCCGACAGTTCTGCCTTGATTTACTGGAAAAAAACGTCAGAATTTAGAGAGGGTACACAGAAGATACGAGAGCGATAAAGGGATTCAAACACACACAAAACGAAACAATATGCTCGTCACCAAATGCCTCACAATTCACAACTGGGGTATTTACTGACATGTTTCATGTTGCAGAAGGATTGATTGATGGATACCAAAATAGTTGTCAATAAACGTTCTGTCATTATTAATCAATTAAAAAACAAATTGTTTCAGCCCTAGTCCAAATGCAACAAAATCTGCCTATCAGAGCCTCTCAGCTCACAAATGAACACACACAGAGAGTAGAGTGTCAAAAACCTGCTTAAATGAAGTCCGCAGCTAAAATCAGGATTTTGGTGACGATTTTAAGTATGCAGCTCTGTTCTATCCTTGTTTTACATGAACACAAACAACATTTTAGCAAAATACAGGAAGGAACATCCATGAGAATAAGCAGCTATTATGCAAGTCTGTTTTTATCTAAAGAAAAAGGTCAGGGATTCCCACCGAAACAGTCACCATTCAATATTGTTATGACAAGCAAAACAGCCCGTTCCACAGTTAGCCAACACACCAGTTAATGTGAACTGACACCAAGTGACCTTTCTCATCCCTTTCACTTCATGTTTTACACTTGAATGCAACAAGCAGCTGTGAATCAACCGGACTACAGCTAAATGCAGCTAAAACTGTTTTGCTTGATTGATCAGCTACATAAAAGAAGAAGTCTACATGAAAAAGATGCACCGTTGCAGACACGGGATCGGCTGCGTCTCAGTGTTCCTGTTTGTGTTAAGTGAGATGTGAAAGAGCTTTGATAATGAACAGAGCAGAGAATGAGACGCGCAAAGCTTACATAATTGAAGAACATATTGTAAAAGAGGAAGTAGCGCCGAAACATGAGATAACCCTCGGCTTCAACTTCCCATAGCTTGAGGAAAGCGTCAGCTGATTCAGGGCGAGCCTGCAGCTTCATCGCAGCCAGAGACCATTATAAATATAAACCAGTCAGCAAACCAGTCAGTAAACCAGTCAGTAAAGGATAAAATGTTGGACATGTTTGTTTGTGTACAGCCTGTTCTAAAAGCTAAACCACTTGGCATTCTTGCATTAAAGCTACAAGCAATATTTTTTAAACACCTTACAATAAGAAAAAAAAATACGGCTTTATCCAAACTAGTGCTGCAACTAATTATTATATTTAATGGTGAAACAGTGAAAAATGTTGATCAAAGCACAAGATGACATCCTCAAGTTTCCTGTTTTGTCTAGAATCCAAAGATATCCAGTTTACTGTCAAAGAGGAGTGAAGAAACTAGAAAATATTCACACTGAGAAAGGAATCAGAGAATTTGGACTTTTTTTCCTTAAAAAATTCTCAAACCACTTAATCTATCATTAAATTAGTTGGTGATAAAGTTAATAGTTGGCAACTAATCAATTAATTATAAAAGCTCAAACCCACTTAACACGGCTATGGGGTGAAAACAACCTTTAATCTCCAATGTTTTGCATTTCCTTTAGCTGGTGCTCTCATCTACAGTGACTTTCTGAATCAAAATATGTATCAATATTTTGTTTTCCACCGTTTGCATCTAGAAATGGCAGCTCATTTATAATAAAAGAAAAAAGAGGCAGTAACAGCTGCACACTAGGGGAAGACTTATCTTTTGTATTGCATATGTTTAGGCTAAATACTATTGGGCACATAGGGTTTTTGTTTTGGTTAGAGCATTCTCTAGCTCTACTTTCCCACAACAATGCAGGCTCCAATGCAACACAATGCTGCTATTCTTGAGACATACAGAAATAAAGCCCGGCCGCCTTCTGGTCATTTCCTGTGGTCTGGGAACGGAGCAAGAGGGAGGCAGGTTGGAAAAAGAACAAAACTAAAAGGCTGGATCTGCGATAAGAAAAAACCCGCAGAGCTCCAGCAAGGATTAAAAGTAGGAAACCCAACTGTAAACTCCTGTATCAAAAGCACTTTCCCATCAACACAGCAGCGGAAAACAAATTCACCTTAAAACAGTTTTTATGATGATTATGTGTCCAGTAGCACAATTTTCACTAACAAGCATCCCTCCAGCTGTCCAGCATCCTACCAGTGACTAATACAAAACGTCTCTGCGCAGCCTGCAGTCTATCATTATGCTGTAAAGACAGAGCCTGGCATGTCAAGGAAATACTAAAATACAGGGCTCCCACAGACATAATGACAGGAGAGAAAAATGAAAAGAGAAGTCAAGTTTTGGCTGCATGGATAGATGTGATCTGTGAGGAGGGGAGACTAAAGGAATGAGGTCAGTGGTGACCGTCACGCATCGCAAACAACCTGTCAGTTAATGCCTCTTTTCTTCCTGTGTTTTGTTCATTCATAACGTCCCTCTATCCATGTCTGGAAGTGAGCGGTGTGGATAAAATTTACTTTACCACAGCCAGCGCGCTTTATTGACACAGTATTAAAGGTTCTGTATGAGACATTCAGAGCATTAATATGGTGGCAAACCACTATTTGCTATGTAAAGATATTGTGGCGTAACGGCGTCCTGAGCAGAGAACTAAGTCACGTTACTTTAGAGCTTCTCCAAGTCACGCTACTACAGAGCTTCTCTGTAGTTAGTTATGGTTAGCCGGTCTGGATGCGTGTGCACGTTAGTGCATGTGTGCATCCCACTGGCTAGTTGATTGTCGCCACTTTGCATTGTGCTCATACAGCGGTTACTGCTGATGTCCGGACGGCAGAGTCGTTGACGTGTTGCACCCACTTTCCCGATCTGCCCTCGTTAATAGAGTTGGGGGGCGTTTGAGATTTTTCCAATACTGGTGCTAAAACAATACTTTTAAAATGGTTATGGTTAAACATAGATATACAGATAAAAAATAAATCATTATTAACATTCACTTTATGAAAAAAACTGAACCCAACTATAATAATCTCTCACTAAATAACAGTTAAAAGACTACTAACAGAAAAATAACATTTGATTTGGGATCTGTAATTGTCTCACTAACTCAGGAGAGACTGACATTTCTCTATTATTTCTCTATCAGGAGATGCTGAGACTGTCACTACAGTGAGAACAGCTGGTCCGCCTTAACGGTCCACCTTAAGGGAGCATGGGAGGCTAACTTAGCTTGCTAACTTCAGTGCTAACCCATTTCACTTTAATCAGCAGGTGACAAGAGAGACACGGGAGCTTGGCTTGGGCCTCGAAGAGTTTAAGCATTCATTCACTGACAAACAGCCTAAACTGTCACGGCCACGCTTACTGCAACCTTACTACTGTCACTGACGCACACTGGGAAATACACACGCTCGCTCAAACCATCTATCTTATCTATCTCGCTCTCGCTCTCTGTCTTACTACTCAAACCATCTTGCACCGAAATGAGGCACCAAAATCTTCGTTATGATTTGGTCCGGTAGGTACCCAACCCTACCGTCGACAGCGTTAGCTCTGTCAGCACTGTTGCCTTAGATATTTGAGTTAGCACCTTTAGTTGCTAGCTGCTGGCTCAAACACTTTAAGTTGAGAACCGTGTCCAGACAACTGAGTGTTTCCCAAAGAAATAGATTCTATGTGTGGTGGACGTCCATGACTTTTTTATTTTTTCTCCTCAGCAGCAGTTTGCTGAGTTTGAGCTTTGGGTAAATAACTGAGGGACAAATTGATGATCATGTTCAAGATTTTCTTTTCTTTATTTCTTTTTTGTAGTCTCATCGATCAGAGCTTATCAGATCCGATTGACCGTTCAGAGGAGCAGGCTGCAGAGGAGAGTGAAAGCAAACTTCCTTCTGCTGCTGACACAGGTAAGACCCAGCGCGGTAAATATCCACCACAATTTGCCAGACAAGGGGACACTTTCAAATGTGTCTTTTTTTTTTTACCAAAAGTTCAAAAAAAGATATACTACTTACAATGTTGTAAAAGAGAAAAGAGCAGCAAATAACTCATTGGAGGAACTCAAACCAGAGGATTAATTTTCTGCCGATGGACAAATTGACTAGTTTCAGCTCGAATAGAGTAGTTTTTGGCCTTTAAATACAGTCACTACAGGGTAAAACAAAAAAAAAAAGAAGAAACTGAGTCATAATATATATACTCTACTACTCCCTAAAGTAAAAAAACATATGCCAATTTAAAAAAATACGCCAATTCTGGTCTCTAAAATAATTCTGTGAGTCTATTAGTATTTCTAATATGCAATTACACAAAACTGAATCTGGACTTTGTTTGAAATATGCACGCACACGTATGCATGATCCTGCAGTGAAGTACACTGAACAAATCTTCTTATTCAGTATACTGTGCCCAGTTAAAAATTACAAAGATAAAATGTGCACTGTTTCAATGAAGAAAAAATGGACATGTGCAAAGAAAGGTTTCCCTGCACACACACTTTGAGCCCTGGCAAAATAAACAGAGACTCCCTGTGCATTTCAGAACGTTAAATGGGAATACACTGAATAACTAAACAGTTTAAGTGTTTCTCGGCTACAAAGCCACCAAAAGCTGACCTCAACTTCTTACTGGAACCCTTAAACACAGGCTTAGTTTCTGAAAAGCTGAAAACAACAATCCATCATTCACAACTCGGCTGAGTCAAATCAATACAATTCAGCCAATTCAAGCATTCAAGACTCAAATGTTCCAGCCGGGGAGAGCACGACAGAAATCTCTGGCTGAAATCCACAAGCACTTTATGAATGAGTCATCCCGGCTCTTGATGTGTTTCTGATTCATTGTGAATTATGAAGAAGCATGATAGTATTTACGATGTGAGATACTATTTATTATGTATGTGTGTTTAACTGTGTGTAGGGTTGTTCGGGGGTGTGAAGCAACTCACTCACTGCGATTAGCTGTGAATCATCTGCAGGCATCTGACTTCCTGGAAAGCTAATTCAGGAGTTATAAACTTTTCCACATTGGGACTCATGAGGAGCAAATTGAATTTCAAAGTTTTTTTCTCACTTTCTGTAACAGAAAACATCACCCAAAAATCCTGTTTTGGGATTTATCTCCGCAGTGACGGCAAACTCTGCGCTCATGAACTGACATGATACAAATCACATACTTTGCATGACAGCATGTTTCTACTTTCACTTCAACTTAGATGTTACTCCCATTTCTGCTAAACACACACACACATACAGGAACAAACACACAAAGAGCTATTTGATACGTGTCTATGTAGGATTGAAACTAATGATTATTATTGATCAAACCAAATAATGTTTTCTCAGTAAACTGTTTGGTCTATGAAATCGTGGGTTTGACTTAAATATTTATTTTCACTTGCCCAGCTGCGCATGTGGGCCAGAAATGTACTTGCCTGAAGTCAGTTTTTACTTGCCCCAATAAATAATTGTTTTATTTACTGGCGATTATAATTTCTTACAAGTGTGCGATCTGTACTGCACATGTGCAACTTCCAACGAGGGCTGTCCCAAATATCAGTTTTTGTGCATCAAAGTCTCACTGAAAAATATCTGCCATTAATCAAAGCTGTGAGAGGGCGGGGGAGTAACAAAAGACAAGTACAGAAGTCTGACTTTTTTGAAATAAGAGTTTAAAGCTAATGTCACAATTAATCACTTTTTTAGCATGCAGGTTGCAGTAACACTGGCTATAATAGCTGAAAAAAAGGATACTTTGCAAGACAGCTAAGCTGTTACTTACAGTTTTCAAGTGATTTTCAATGCTTATTGTAAATTTGTGTTGCATGCCAGTTTCCTGTGGCATATCTGGCACCCTTTGACATTATTCCAGGCGCCTGACTTTTTCAGCGCCTTGCTAGCGTGTCATGTGGGGTCTAAGTGTCTCTGAACTGCTGAGGACTAACGATAGATGACAGCAAGTTGGAGACAAAAAGCATTGTTTCAATGTCCTTGTCTAAGATTAACTTAACTTAAATTAATCAATGTTGATGCATTATAAATAATGTCGGATTATTATTTCTCATTAATTTATGGGTGGATTATGGTTATGGATAAGGAAAAAGCAAGACGACTCACTCTCAGCAACTTTCATCATAAGCTTAAGAAAAAAATTACGTATTTATTTTATTTTTTTTACCACTTGCCTGATCGGGTAGCTGGATTTACTAGCTTCACTTGGCATTTTACTTGCCCCAGGAAATCGTGAAATCCTTACTGTTGAGCCCTTAAATATTTTAAAAATTCCGAAAAAATAGCGCTCACAAATATCCCACAGTGCTGTCTGCAGTAAGCTCCTTATGTCCGAGAGCAAAAGATTTTTAGTTTACTGTCACATTTAACAAAAAAGCATCAAATCCTCAAACTTGAGAAGCTGAAATTAGAGAGTATTTGGCATTTTGCATGAAAAACTGACAAAATGATAAATCTTTTCTCAATACTGTTACCGATGAGCCGATCCAATAAATTGACAAATTGTTGCAGCTCTACATGTCGGCACTCGTTAACCTGCAGAAAATTCTCTTGACTAAAAAGCAAACTTTCAGGGTGTGTGTCTTTTCTTAAGTCTGACAAAAGGCAAAACCTTTGACCTCATCCTACTTCCTAGCTGTGTATACACACACACAAACACACACCCACACACAAAATCCATTAATACATTGTAACTGTAGAGCCTTTAAGCACACACATTTTTTAAGCGCTATCCTCATTCTGCTGCAGCTAAATCGGGCCTATAATCAACATTCTTCTAGCAACAAGAACGGGGGCGCATTAGGGTAAACACACGCAAAACACATACACACAGTCTCTAATTAATGCTGCTTTGGAAAAAACACACAGGCACGCATGTGTGTATGCCCCCCCTCAAGCTCTTGCATAAATGTGTTGCAAAGATGCAAAAATTTAACCCTGCCGTATTCCTGTGTTTGTGGTCCACACAGTTGAGTCTGAGATGTTTAGGCTTAGCTGTTTGGGTGGCCAAGTGCTGTGTGAGTCAAATCCCACACGCACACGCACATACACACAGCACACACACACTGCTAGATAACGTGTGTGTTGCGTTGTAGAGGGCCCCTATTGACACTAGAAAAGTGCTTTCTTTTTCTTAAAATTTTCTGCCCAAATTTGTATCTTCCGTTTTTTCTTCTTCAGATTCCTTCTCCTGTCTGTGAGCCAATTTATCTTCCACGGTTGCTCTCTTCCTCCTTCTCGTTTCCTCTCTTTCTCCTCTCCCTCCTCCCCTCTCCCTGCAGGGCCGCTGTGGGTCAGACCCCTCTCGTGGTCTCATCAGTGGATTTCTTAGAACCTCTGAGAGGAGCAGGAGAGCTGGCGTCCAATATCATCTCAGTTAAATACATTGAACCATGACATTGTCTGGTCCACGGCTGCAGAGTCCACTACTTTGTACACTCCTTCTGCACCGCCACATGCGTGCATAACATGTACTTCAAATGTGCACGACGCTAGGAAAATCAGATTTCCAAGAAGCGAGTCTTTTCTTTCAAGGAAAGACGTCTCAGACAGCAACCAAGACAATATTGTGTTGTGGTACATAAAATCCCCAACCAAGCAATCATGTCATGTTGCAGAAAATCTCATTATAATCATGCTGAACAAGCGTCATTCCCCTCTCTGGGGAGAGTCCGAGATTTTTTTCTGTACTTTATTTCCAATCTACTTGATATCATTACTATCACAACTCATGATATTCACATGGTCATCAGATCTGAAGATCCAATCAATATTGTGCGGCTGTAGTTACAAAATTTTAGGTTTTATAGCAATCATGTTGCCCAGAACAAAACCTCTCTTGTCCGTAAGACACTGAACAAAAGAGAAGTGAAGACGGCACTAAAATATCCAACTGACAGAAACCAAGCAAGTCTGTAGGGAAGTAAACACATTACTGAAATTCATCAGAAACATTTGCAACTGCACATGCCGATTAGAGATCTGGAACCACACTGAAGATTTAAATTACAGTCAACCTCATGTCTGGGGTCGACAGAGTTAAACTGTCTGCCATGGAAAATATTATGTACAGTCTAGCTGGCGTTACTTCCCCACCCTAGGGGCATGTTTTTCTGTCTTTTGTGCTTCAGTGACTCAAGGTGTGATAACTGTCACAACTAAATGACTGAATCCACAAAGAATGCCGACCTCAGCAGGCAGCTAGGATTACTGCAGAAGGTAAATATGTACCCTTCAAAAGTGTTTTCATACGTCTTAAATTATGTACATTTTTTGAAAAGGCTCTGCAGTATGGCACAGCTGGTGTCCTGATGATAATTTCTAGAGGAAATATCCGCTCTTGTTGATTTAAAGAGAAAGCAGCCAGGTGTGAGAGTCAAATAAACGGAGCAATATTAACGGCAAAAACAACTAATGGCAGTAAAGAGGTGGCTTTGTTGTCAGCTGCCTTTTAGCCAAGTTAGTCAGTCAGCTAACTTTGGATTTATTACATCTTGTGAAGGGCTCCTTGCATGGGTGAAGTGGATTCTCAGTCAAAAAATATAAAAAGTATAAAATGCAAGTCTCCTTCAAAAGCAATCCAAGGCTCACTGTAGGATTTGTGGAAAAAATCACAAGCAAAATTGGATTTATTATATTTGACATTGCTCTAGCTCTCTCTGAGTTCAGCTGAGGCTTGCTATATTACTCTGATGGAAACAGGCTGGCAGCTAGAGGAAACCCTCCCAAGTATATTTTTGACCTTTGGGAGACACTGTGTATGGACACTATCATATAAGAGCAGTGAAAGAAGAACTTGGATCTAGGGATGTCCCGATCAAGGTTTTTTTTTTTGCCCGATTTGAGTCATTTTACATTGAGTATGTGCAGATACCGAGTCCCGGTACTTTAAAGTTATTAAAATCAATCCAGTGTATATGCTTTAAAGTTTAATAGTTCTGCATTACAATGCAAGAAAAATGTCTCTCAAAACAGTTCCTAATGTTTTTTTATTTTATTTTTATAAAAATAACAAAGTCAACACAACTAGAAATATTTTATATAACTCTTATCACAATTCCACTTGGTGCAGCGTTTAAAAAAAAGTAAACAAAGTAAAATATGTCTTCAGAAATTGCTCCCAAATCCACTGAGTGTGACACTGTAATAAAAGTACAGAACACTATAAATGAGTAATCACAGTTCCACTTTATAATAGTGTTATAGCTGAACGTAAACCTTCCCAGTCACAATAATAAGTATTGGTCACAATTCTGCTTATTTCAGCATTATAGTAAAACTAGTTCAGTAAAAATGAACAACAAAAATTTTAATTCCACTTAAAGTGGAGTAGCAGCTTAAACTGAACTTGAAAAAAATCAGTTTCTACTTATCGGAGTAGCAGCATTACAATAAAACCTGAATATCTGCTGCAAATTACGAATTTGTCGTAAATGCTCTCCATTTACGACACCAGATGTGACAGCAGATGTAAAAAAAAAAAAGGTTTGGGCAGGTTCCGATCAATTAAAAAATGCATAGATCGGACCAGAATCTGCTTTGATCAGGACATCCCTACTTGGATCTAATACAACAATGTGAAAATACTGTGCTGAAAATACAAGAAACAGTCCTGCATTTTAAGTTTTACTTAAAAAAACTATCATCAAAATATACTTTAAAGGGATAGTTTGGATCTTTTGAAGTAGAATTGTATCATGATGGTACTCCTGCCTGCCTCTCAAAACATCTACTGTATGTAGAGTAGTTGTCAAGTAGAGGGCTATTAGCCCTCAAGCTTTTTCCGCTTGTTATCTGCGTTTCCATGGAAATACATGGGGTATGACTAATAACTAGAAAAGAACGTCAGTAGAGTGCTTATATGTAATGAAACCTAGTTAACCACTACAGCAGAAAGGTTGAACCTTAGTAACAACCTAGTGATTGACACATTTTGTAGTCCGCTCTGCAATTTGAGCTCATACTTTCTATAAATCATGGGGTATCCCAAACTAAATAAATACACCAGCTATAAACACAGAAATGCTCAGCTTGCTCAGTCTTGTTACGACTAAGATATCTGCTAAAAAAATGTTTTTTCCCCATACAGATTTAGCTACTGCAGCTGCAAACTTTACCTGTATTTTTAAGCTCTTGCTCTGTGACAGCGGCACAGCTGATGGAGCATCCCAAACATTTCCAATAACTCAAGAGCAAGGTTAAGTCCAAAAGTCAAAATTTATGGAAAAAAAAGATATGGATGTAATATTTTCCCAACAAAATGTTCTGTTCAATCCATATTTGATGGTATTTAGCCTCTCAAAAAAACTCAACCTTTTCCCTGCACTCATAATCACTTATGCTGCATTCATGTGATGTTGGAATAATCGGAATGACGACTTTCCCACTGTGAAAATTCACATGAACGGCCTCTAATGTTGGAAAAGAACTTGGAGATAATTGTATAACACGAGTTGCCAACTTGATGTTATGAATGCATTAACATGGCAGGCAAAAGTCAATGTGTGGTCAATAGTAAGAAACGTTATTGTACGCATATTAAATATCAATTTTTAAAGATAGCATCCCCCTCATATCAACTACTGCTTTTAATAGGCAGACGTTTTCATGCATAAAATACATCTTTGAAATCATTGCTCGGAAGAACAACTTCCCAAATCAGAAACTCCGACCTTCCGACATCACATGAACGCAGCGTTAGCCTAAAAAGTATTGCAGTGATGCTCACTTTCCCATAATGCCTAGATCTGGACTGAATAGTTTTTAGTTTGCAGTTAAATTTGTTGTTTTGTGTTTCAAAAATGCAAATATTACTTTTGGACAGTGTTTATAATGTGTCTGCTCAAAACGGGGTTGTTTATGTTGGTCATTGTCACCAGTAATAAGTTGACTGGTACTTTTCATAATGTCAGCTATACTTCACTCACAATAGTATTGGGTGTTATTGTTACTGTGTAATAGACATGCAGTACCTTGTCTTTGAGACTCCTTCTATAGCCGTTAAGGCATTATGTCTGGGAAGGTTTTACCACGCTCATAGTTTGTCTGCAAGTGTGCTGTCTTTATGATTTGAGCAGCTTCTAAATGTCTTGTAGACTAATCAGATAGCTTGTTGGGAACTATTTGTTTCAAAACATTCACCAAAGAAAATAATCTTATTAGAATATAATTAATTTCTGCTAATATATCCCCCTAAATCTTACACACTTGGACCTTTAAATACAATACTTCAAAGGACTTTATTTTGGGAACCACCCAAACTACACACCTGTTGCCTCAGAATATCTGAGCAAACACTACAGAGGGCACACACATACACACACTCTGTTATAGAAGTGAATCCCCTCCAACACACACACACACACACACACACACACACTGAAATTACTGTTTTGATTTAATGCTACACAACACTGGATTGTGAAACCAAGTGGCTGCTCCCCACTTGTTCCTGTTCCCCATCCTGCAGTCATGAGGGGTGACCACTGAACTGAGCACGCGCACACTCACGCTCGAGCGACACACAATGCAGTCTGCCACACACAATAACAGTGAAGTTCACATTTCAACACATCATTAATATGTTGGTTATTGAGGGGGAGTATTTTTAAATATGATTGTCCTGTTAACATGCATCAGAAATAAGCCATAATATGTTTCCCTACTGGTAGATTTGCGCCAAATAATGTTGAGAAGAAATTTTCACACGCTTTAAACTATAACTAAGTTGTACAAAAAGCACGTGTTGTGCGCATCTTTTGTACAATCTCTCCCTGCAAGGCAGATCAAAGACACAAAATCCTGCTTGGTGGTATGACAGGACTCTATTTTTAATAGAAAACTGTACTTTTCCAGAAAAAAAAAACAACAACATCAACTCTGCACCAGCACCAGCCGATGTGATACAGAGCCCTTTAAATTTCACACGATTGCATTTTTTCGACGGTAATTAGTGGAGAAAAATTGAAATTTTTGGCGGAAGCTATAAATGTCCACTTTACTGGTGTGGTTCGTCGTTTTGGGGGGGATAATCCGCCATGTGGTTAGGAGTTAAGTGATGTTCAAATGACTTGAAGAAGAAAAGGCAATACAAGCTGACAGTTCACACAACATACTCACGTTCTCCGTTATCTCGGATGGGCATCCACCGCAGCACGACGACTAACCAACAAGTTGGACTTCGCATAACGGAAATGTGTTGAGAAGCATCTAAAGTAACTCAAAACCACGTCGATCAACAGAAAACTGGACATCGGAGGAAAAGCTGCATGTTGAAAACTGTCTCGCTTTCTCTCTCATCGTGAGTGCACGCTACGGATCCTCCGCAACAAACAAAAAAAAAAACAAGAGGAAAGAAACTTTCAGCCACGAACTTGACGCGGAAAAAAAGTGGCGACTCCTCATTTCCGCTGTCAAAAAATGTGCCGCGGTCCAGCCAGCTGTGTCAAGTCGGAGAGAGTTAAAAGCTACGATTCCGGCTCTTTCTTTTCAAAATAAGAGACTTATGCATGCATGCTCTTGCTGGTGACCAAAGCCACGTGAACCCACTGGGGGGCGCCTTGTGCACAAGCGACGTCTGAGCCTTTCTGTCACCGGTGGAGAAAGTGTTACTGTTGAGCTTTTTCTTCAGTAGCAAGTTGCAGAGGAAAAAAAGAAACATTCAAAAAATAAAAACGAAACTGTAAAAAATAAAAATACCCGAGGGGTCTGCTACAAAGATGGATTAAATTCATATGTGTCATTAATCGTATTGTTTTTGCCCTTTGAAGGTTTGAACAAATTGGCTTGAGTTCTTCCTCAACTCAACAAAGAACAACTTAACAAGAAATCACAAAAAGTTACAGGAAGATAACCTGAAAAATTGGTAGGCCTTTATTTAAAACAAACAAACAAACAAACACACACACAAAATCTAAAGTTATCTTGGAAGTACTTCGGTGTTATGTAAACCCAACTATACAGCAGGCTGTGAATACTTTCGGTAAATTACAAGAAGCTTAAATTTCCTAATTTTCTTAATATGCAGGCACACTCAGTGGACAGTTCATTAAGTATGTCTGGCGAAAACTAGTACAGCAGGTCCTGAAATTAAAAATAGGCCTACCTTTGCAAATGGTATAATCCTAACGTTTTTTAACTGATTAAGAGAGCTGTAATGTGTTATACATGTTATCTTTTATTGTTTTGGCCACAACATTTACATTAGCAACACGAACTACATTCTCCATTCTGAGACTGCATGCTGTTTTCCAGTGATTGGTCAGTATTTAAACATACGCATTATGTTGAAAGATCTACACAGGAAGTAGATAGTACTAGCGAGTGGGTCTTTGGATAAGTCCAGCAAAAATATGTGCAAAATACATAAACTGTCAGACTCTATCCAAAAATCCTGATAATGTACACGTGGTTAATAACTGGTTTATAATCTGTGAATGTCTCTCGCCGCTTTGGTAGTTATTTCTACGTTGTCGTATCCTACATTATTTGTATGATAAAGCCTAAACTCCTTTTAAAATAATAAACTTCTTGAGCAGAACTCCCCAAAAACGCGTTTTTACCGACTCAGACTCAGGTCGTGCAACGCTGTTTTCTTCCAGTGCAACTAAATGCACCTCATAGTGCAACGAGACAACCTAAAGCATCAAATTTATCATCTGTATGAATTTGCTTACTACAAAAGAAGGACATAAGAGAGTAAAACACATCGCTCATCTATTATATGTTGTATGTTTTCTTGTCTTGAGACTCAAAGTCTTGCTGGTTTCTGTCCCCAGAGTGTTATTTACTCTCACATGTCCCGCCAGGTGCAAAGCTCTCATTGATTTTCTTTAACTCAAAGTTTTAATACTACTAATTGTTGCACAGCGCCTCCTGCTGAAGGAGAGGCTGAATAGTACCAAGAATGTGTGTGGTTTTATGAGGCCAGTCCAGGCCCTTAGGAATTCAGGGTGGTGGGGGATCATCATAGGTGGGACATTTACTCCAGTAGTGAACTTAAGTACAATTTTGAGGTACTTTACTTGAGTATTTCCATTTTATGGCATTTCATATGTCTCCCCCACTACATTTCAAATGCAGTGATTGTACTTTTACCTCACTACATGGATTTGAAAACTTTAGTTACAAGTTACTAAGCAGATTCAGATTAATCATACAAAATAAATAACAACTAGTAAATTATCATTTACCATTAAGAATAAAGCTACCCATCAGTGTTAAAATAAGTTCAAAATTGGCTCAAATTTACCATCTGTAACATTAAAGGGACAGTTCACCCCCAAATAAAAAATTCAAGTCTTTCCTCTTAATGCTGTCTAGATTGTTTTAGTATGAGTTGCCAAGTGTTGGAGATATCAGCCGTAGAGATGTCTGCCTTCTCTTCTATATAATGGAACTTGATACTCAGTTTGTTGTGCTCAAAACCCCAAGAAAACAAGAAAAAAAGACTAACTCACTGGCAATGTTTCTTTCCAGAAATCATGATCATCTGGTTAATCAAGATACAGACAAAGACCTTGTTGTGAGCAGTTTCATGTAGGATCTATTTTCTTTCTACTAATCAAACGTATCACTACGCATTTCTAATATCACAACAGCATTGCATAAACGTAACCACACTGTGCAAGAAAAAAAATAGCAAAAGAAGTATGCCCTTTAAAAGTGCTAAAGTGTCAGTATGTGACAAACTGGAACGAGACTCAACAATCAACTATTTAATCCAGAATTACATAAAGCAGTTTTAAAGATGTGCATGCATGAAATGTGCAAATTGGTAAGGTGTGAAAAAACTAAGTAATGAGTTCGAAATAAGTATCGCAAGATGTATAAAGTACACATTAATGCATCAGTTAATACAATCCAGCAATATCTATATCTTTCCATATGCGTTGATTTTTACTTGAAACAAAGTATTTCTACACTGTAGTTATACTCAAGTAAAGGACCTCGATACTTCTTCCTTCACTGCACATCAAGCTGTACTTCTCTCTGAAAAGTAGAGAGAAGTAATGCCATCACTAGTCATACTAATGGCAAAAAAGTATTTTTGCATCTTTATTTTTGAAGAAAACTAAACCCAAGAACTCATATTCTAACCACAGAAAAACAAACAACATATTTTTTATTATTAACACTGTTTATTGAGTGGTTTACAGCAAATGCATAATTAATAAACATCTTTTCAGGGTACCATATCAGGACAATGTGTTAAATATTATTGGCTACTTGAAATAATACTCATATTGTGTATTATAACATTGAAATTTGTCTTGCAATCATAGAAGACCATTGAGAAAAAGCACCCTGACAATTTGATAACTGTGCATTTAGGTTGTATTTCTCATTTGGCACTCTTGAATAAAGACTATTATTTATACGGTTAATTTGACACGTTCACAAATTCCTTTAATTATTGTTAAAAACAGACTTTTGTCATAAGTAATTACAGTAATGCTTTTCTGGAGTTAATAAAATTGGCACAGCAACAATAATTTTAGTTAATATGTGTCAAAAGCATACCGCCTCGATGCTGCTATGAAAAAAAACAAAAAAAAACAAAAAAAAACCTCAATCCATCCCTCCCACATTGTCATTTCTATACAAGCCAAGTGTATAACACTAATGATAGTGCTGTGCAATGATGCAGACTGAAAGAACAGAGCCGTTGTCAAAAACTGATTGCAACTAGATGAGCCTTTGCCAAGAAAGAAAGAAAAGCAGAGGAGTAACCCTCTCATCACTGTAGTCATATGGTAATGGTTGCAAGTGCAAAAACAAAGTTATAAAGATAACATAAGGCACGTATAAAACAAAAATGTAAAAGGCTATATGATTGGATAGAAATACAGAAGTGGTATAGCAATACAGTACAAGCAATCATTTTACAAGGCCCATTTTGCAGACTGCTGGTGTTAATTTCCAACATGGAATAGTAAAATATTTATATTCAAACCAAGAGGTTAGATGTTCAGATACAGTATAGGCCTCAGACAGTTACACTCATTCAGTAACATTCACGTTAACCAGCTGCAACAAACAAACAGTGCGATCAAATTAAGATAATTTGATTGTATGAGATCATCAGAGAATTACAATGACAGGTTTTAACATCCTGTAAGTTCAAGGATAAACATCTTTCTTTTATGAAAGACAAAAGAGAGAACTAAGTGACAAGCTCTCTTATGACATAGCATCATCTGGCCGCTGGCTAACAAGGGCTAAAAATACCAGTGTGTTGCTCTGAGCGAGACATCCAGCTCCCACCACGGTCCCCAGTGACTGTCGAGAGAATGCTCCGACCTCAGCGACCACAAGGTCTCTGGGGCTAGATGTGCCCCGCTGGGAGTATGGAGGAGATCCGGACTAGTTTTCCCCAAACACCACTTCTTATCCCGAGTTTACAGGAAGTTACAGGAAGCTCAGAATGCTGATCTTTTGGTAGTTTTTATTAAAAGGCATAGTTGACCCCAAAATCAAAGATCCGCACTTTTCCTCTTCCCAGTAGTGCTATTTATCTAACTTGTTTTGGTGTGAGTTGTTGAGTGTTGGAGATATCAGCCGCAGAGATGTCTGCCTTCTATTGAATAAATGGAACTAGATTGCACTCCTGGTTGTGGTGCTCAAAGTGCCAAAAAATTGATTTGAAAACTCAGCAGTGGAGTCTCTTTCCAGATATCATGACCTGGTTTGTTAAAACAATCAACAGACCTTGTTGTGAGCAGTTTCAAGTATTTTCTTCCCATGAAACTACACCCATCAACCGTATCACTGCACAGAAGAAAACGTGCATCTACTCATGGTCGAGAGGCTCGTGCTCATGATGGCGCAAGATGTAAATCATAATGGCACCCAACTTGGCTGAGCGGTAACATTGGCAAGCGCAGAGGTCCTATGTGGACGAGAAGAAGATGCACGCTTCCTTCCTTGCAGTGATATGATTGGAAAGTGTAGTTCAATAGAAAGAAATAAGTTCCTACATAAAACTGCTCACAACAAGATCTGTGGATTTTCTTGAGTAACCGGGTCATGATTTCTGCAAAGAGACAATGCTGTTGAGTCTACAGCCGATATCTCACAACAATCCAACAATCGACTGATAAACAGCACTACGGTATGAGGAAAAATATGTATTATTAATGTGGAGGTGAACTGTTCCTTCATAAGCTGTTCCTTGTCCTGGTGCTGTTGTCATTAGATTATAAAAACGGTCAACTGTACAAGTGGCTTTTTATCATTTTACCATCAATCATACAGCTGCAGGATTTCCTTTAGCTCTCACCCATGTACGCTGTGAATAACATGTCACTGTAGCAATCTAATCCATGTGGATTTATTTTGTGCAATGTCTTTAAAATTGTTATTTACTTGCCCTTCTTTATATAATTTGCATATTAAAAAAAACACCCTTACCATCCTGCGGGATCCGGAAAAGGCAATCTTAGCAGTTATTTGTTGGTATTATTTTGGTATTTTTTAGATGCTTAGCACCATAATTTGCATGAATACCTATAGAAAAATATGTTTTTAGATCAAGGTTGCTACAGCTTTAAAAAGTACTGACCTAACAACAATTGCACATACTGTGTTTGGAATAACTGGAAGCCAGAAGGGCAGAGGAAATCTTGAACATTGGTGATATAATAACAGAACAGCATATTTTACTGAATTGTATGTAGTACAAAGCCAATCTAGGCCAAACTGTTTTGCATCTTGTCAGATAAACTGATGCTTTTGATGAATGATTACCATTTTAAATACTGTAGTCTTTAAATCTTTAATCGTCCTTGGCAAATGACACTCAAAACTGTGGAAAAGAGCATATGTTGTGATTTAAATTCCTTGGATTGTACAGGGGGTAGTGTTAATGTTCAAGACCGATAGATTCCCTTGTGCCAGACAAGATGCGGAATCAATCTCAGATTTTCATTTGTCTTTTGATTGATGATAAGGCTGCATTTTGAAAATTAGTCTCAGTTTTGTCGCCCCTCTGTTAAATTCAGAGGGGTGTGACATTGCAGAATGATCAGGAAGGAATGACTAAACTGTGGAAAAAGACATAATACACCTCCATCACTCTACTGGCTCTGCAGCCACTGCACTCTCAGTTCCTCCACCTCTTTTCCGTACCAGTCATGGAGTTTGGAGAAGCAGCCAGTGCCAGGAGAGACGGGGCTTTCCAGAGATGCTCCTCTTCTCCTGGGAGGCACTGGTGGAGCCCTCACCCCATCAGCCCCATATCCAATGTTATTCCCAGAGTCTGTGCAGGTTTCCCAGGCAACACAGGAAGACGCGCCGTCAACAAAGCCGTTGGCCAAGGCAACTGCTGGTTTGCTCCACGCAACTCCGTTCTCCTTGGAGCAATCAGAGACGAGCTGCACCTCATCCTGGAGGTTCTTTTGGGCAGAGGAGGTGCCCGACATGGGAGGAGCACTTGATGATGATGATGATAAGGAAGATGAAGATGACGAAGAAGACGATGCTCCAGACCTGGGCCGAGCTACCTGGTTTCTCCTGGAGTGCTTTGGCCTGCCCTGCAGGCTTCCTGCCCCGGCCCCGACACTGCCGCCTCCCGCGGCCTCCTGGATCTCCTCCAGCTGCCTCTCCAGCTCCTTCACCACCAGCCTCATGTAGTCAAAGCTGGCCCTCGACAACGCTTTCACCCAGGACTCCATGGCTGCTTGGTTCTCAGCAGCCATCTTGTACACTCGTGCTTTGGCACAGTCAAACTTAATGGCGAAGGCGAACTCCTCGGCCGACTCGCACAGCTCCACAGTGCATCCTTCGAGGACGATAACGCCGATGGGCTCCCGGCTGTCACGCTCCTCAAAGTAGAAGAGCATGTTACCCTTCAGAACAAACCAGCGCCGGTGATACGCTGTGTTGCGCTCGCCCTTTTTGAACAGAAAGCCTGTCTTGTCTGGCGGTGAGTCACAGGTGGCGTAGTGCGCCACGCTGCGTTCATTGAGCTTCATTTTCACCCCCTCCTCCGTTTCCTCGGTAGATTATTTGTTTACCTAAAGATCATTGTAAAGACAGAGGTCATCCCCAAGGTTAGAGGCGAACAGCACCAAAATTAAGACTTCCAATACGTTATTTCCATGGTTTAGGAAAGTTCAATCAATATTTGTGAACATGAGCTACTCTCTCTCAAAGTCAGAAACCAGAGAAGGACGTCTCCAATTTATGATGTCATGGGTTAGCAGATGGGACATGGACCAAACAAAAAACTTGAAGTACATGTCAAATAAATTGTTCCCAAATATGGAGTCTGTCATTTTAGGTAATTCATTTCACACTAATATTTGTTCCATTGTTCCTTTTTCTGATACGTTTGGTTTTAATTAGTAATTTAATGTAAAAGAAGAACAAAAAGGGGGATTTGATGCCATGATTGACAGCTATGTGTGCCAATTGGTGTACTTGTGATCAATGGTGCTACTCGCGACAGGTAGGATTGATGTATGGGCAGGAACTGGATACCACAGAGATTGCTACCGTGCAGACTCTGGCTCAAAATGACCTTCATTTTTGTACAGTGCGAGGAAAAGGAGAAGTGTTATCTATCTTTGACTTTACTTGACCCCCAAACAACGTCTGTTGTTTTTTCATCAAAATGGCGACAGTGGCATGAGAAGCCGGCGTGGATACACAAAGTCGATAGTAGTTACGTGGTGTGCGAGCCCCGTGAGTCAGTGTTAAAACACTGCAACAATGCGACGAACCGACGTAACAGTTTGAGCCGACAACATGCAGATGTTTTGCAACCTGTTGCTAACGCTAAAGCTGTGGATCACACACAAATGCAGGTAGACAAATCCTGCATAAATGTTTATTACTTTTGTTAGGTTCGGCTCAGGCAAAAATGTGCACTTTTCTGTACTTTACATTTATTTTAGTTTTAATTTTATTTGATAAAGAATAACGTAATGGTAAAAGTTTTGGTGTCAGTTTGTTCTAAATCAATACCGATAACGCACGCTTTACTGAACACATATCAGACGGTATTCTAATGAATTATCTGAGTATTTCTGACATCAACATACATAACTAAAAAGAAATCGAAGCAACTGGATCAATATTGAATCGAATCGAATTGTGACCCAAAGCATCGAAATTGAATTGAATTGTGAGGTTCTTGACAATACCCAGCCCTAATCTTTATATAGAGTCTATTCTTCATACCCTGCGACATCACAAAATGAAGTTTCAGCACTCTAGTTTTCATATTTGTTGTTGAGTTGTTTATGTTTACTCGTGTTTTTTGAATGTCTTTGACCTTAGGAACAATGTGTACGGATTTAAAATATGCAAGTAGCTCCTCTTTGAGGGGATCAGTGCATAATTAAGGACGCCAAAAGATTGTAGTTTTTCCTTTCAGCAGATTTTGCTTTGATTTAACTTGAGCTAATCTTTGTCTGCTGACAGAGGAACCGGCAGGCTCTTTGCTCTCAGTGCTACGTGACTGTATGATTGTAGTATATTGACATGGTGCTGTTCTCTGGTTAAAAGGAGGTGAGAGCGTGGGGTCAAGTACGAAACAGAAGGAGAATGATTCAGTTTTTCACTCCTGGAAACTTCAACCTATATTCTCTGGTGTCCTTCCACTCAGTCATCCTGCGTACCGTCATGGCAGAGTGAACTCTGTTCTTTCACTTTTACTTTACCTGTCACACTGCAAGTGCGCAAACATAACCTCGGACATCGCACTGCCACAGTAAAACTAAAGTGTCCTATAGTAAAAATACATCATAGACTGGAAACACTACAGATGTAGGCCAATTTAAACAAGGGGAAATTGTTAGGTTATACGCTGTGTAATCACATGTTCACTGTAGACTAGGGCTCAGACCTTCCCTGAGTAAACAACAACTAATCCAATTTAATCTGTTAAGAAGTTTAAGTAAGGCTGGACACTGGTGTGACCTCATACATCACCTTGTTTAGAATAACTAATTTGTTTTGCAGCTTTTACATTTGGTGCTGTTATTGCTGCAGGCACGAGTGATACTGTTCTTGGCTGTCCTTTTACAACTCATGTGCAATGTATGAAACTCTTAATTTGTGTTTTCTCAACATAAGGAAACAGCAAAATTGGTGGCCGTTTATTTATAAATGCATACATTTCAAGTACCCTGAGTACTTGGATTGTTTTTGGTGTTGTCATAAATGATCGAATGAGACACTTGACATACCCCCTTTTTTCTTTTCCTACAGTCTCTTAATCATTAGCGAAGCTCCTTCTGATTGTAATAATCTACCAATCCATATCATCTTTCCACTTGTTAGAAAATGCCATGTCTTCTTATTATAGGTTCAGTTGTACATATCTATAATGAAACGTGAAACATTGTTTACTTTTTGTTTCGTTTTCTCTGCCATTGCTTTTTATTTGTTTTTTTGCGCTGAGTTCAGATATTTTTCACAAGCTATTTGACCCTTTGACCTTGGTTTGATTTCTTTCGAAAACATTGGGGAAAAAAGGCAATGATTAACTTGGCAAAAAATGTCCCACAAATTGCAAGAAAGGAGTAAAATGTGATAAAAAATTACCCAAAAATAAGTTTTAGGAAAGAGAGGAGGATTTGTAAAACAAAAAATGAAAAAAAGATCCAAAATAAGGGGAAAATATTACAAAATCTATATCTATTATACAATAACTTTATATTTCTAAAATTAAGTTACAGAGAAAAAATATATTAGAATAAAGAAAAGAGATATATTTTCAGCACTTTTTGGGCTGTTTTTTTTTTTAATTTAATTTTATTGCCCAATTTGAGGTAATTTCCTTGTAATTTAAAAAAAAAAAAAAAAATTAAATAAATTAAACTTTTTGGGGGGTCATGTCTTGTAAAGTTGCTCATTGCCTTCTCCCCTTATTTAAAAAAAAATAAATAAAGAAATAGAAAAAATTTGGTCAGGTTTAAAATAGTCAGTTATCCTGTTAACTTTTATTTTCTGTTAAATTTTATGTCTAAATGTGCCTCTATTGCACTATTATTTTTGCTGAAAACAAGATGGAGGGTTATTCTTAATAAAGAATTCCCTATTTGAAAATGCTACTTACGTGTTTATCTCATATCCAGATGACATCCACCAGTGTCCTCCCATCACATCTGGAGCTTATAACATCCCCCCAAAAGGTCTCGATCTTTTTCTCTTTTTTCCAAATGAAGGCTGGATGAGGGAAAAAGGCGTTGCACACTTTTATTATCACTCCACAACTCTAACTTAACTAGAAAGGACCGACATTAACTGCTAAGTGAGAGGTCGACGTCCAGTATTGAGGCTGTATTTTTTACACATGAGCTGTTTTTTCCATAGACATTTTTTCGGGTTTTTTCCCTTCTGCTAGCACAGTCGTGTTTTGGCAAGTGATTCAAATGGTGCTGGTCGGTTAGTCACAAGCTTTTGACACATCAGCACTTTGCGGGAATTCATAACGGCATTAATTCAACTGTTTCAGCAGCACAAGAACACAAATGTAAATAAACACGACCTGAAATTAAAGAAAATCTCTCTGTGTGCCCACTAGCTTAACGCATTTAGCCTCTTTACTGAATACAGATGAGCATCTGGCGTCAGCATTATCAGCTGAGCACTCGCTAACATTTAGTTGTACGCCGGCAGTTCGTTAAACTCACAAATTTATGACTTTAGTTACCTATTTATTACCTGTAGATGAAGACGCCTCCTCCTGTCAGTCAGATAATCTCCCAGTTGTTTATTTTTTATCTCTCTTCCTTCTTTCTTTCCTTCTTCTTCCCGATCACGTGATCGGCAGGGAGGGACCATGTTATGATGTACACGGGCAGCCCGGCCGGGCGGGGTGATAATTACCGCCCTGAATGGACTTTCGTCATCCGAATAAGCGGTGAATTAAAACAAGCGCACCCTATCTTTGCCCTTGGAGAGGTGGCATTTGGACAGCTGCTACCGGCTTTTGCTGCACCTGCATGTCTGCACCACTGATGCTTCATCTGGCAAAGCATACATTATATTTTATTATCAGTTGTATGGATATATATTAAATAGATATTGTACGTAATTTCTCTTTGCAGTTGCACAACTGAAATGATGGAGACACTTGCAGATGACACGCTAGCATAAAACGTAAAATAATAGCCTGTTCCATTTTTACCTTTTTAATTTTGTTTACTTTTTTTTAAATAAACTTTACATCCTAGATTGCACATAACATTTTACATACTGGTGTGAAATTGAAGCACAATGCCTATATTTCTATTCATATATTTTTTTTATTTTTTATTTTCACAGTTATTTCTTACTTTCATTCTTCTTATTTTTACTTTTGATAATTCTCTATACTTAGCCTACATCAGTGCAATAAATCACAGTTTCCCCCTGTGATCAATGAAGTAGCCTATTTCTAATTCTGATAAACCAATTTTTTTAACATGTTTCTTTTCTGTATCCACTCTACATTTGACTCTATTTCCAGTTGATTAAAACTCAATTTGATGTTGATTAATATGAATATTAATAAAGGAACACACCTTGCAGCAAAAATATTCAGCAGTGGACAAGAAACTGAGATCTTTCACTTGAGTAACGAAGAGTTGAAATTGATCAGCTGATTAACAGAAAATCAATTGCCAACGATTGTAATATATCAGCAATGTACAGTATTAAGCAAAAAAATTGCCATATATTTTATGGTCCATGCTTCTTAAATGTGATTTTCTTTGCCTCATGTGATTGTAAACATTGTAACATTGCAAACAAAAGTAGCAATACCTCAATGTAAAAAATATCAGTTATAAGTCATGAATTCATGATTTTACAGATGAAATAGCAGCAAAGTTTACTCCTAAACAGCAGAATTGCTCCTTTCAGTGTTTATCGGGACTTTCAGGTGTAACTTTATTGGGCCCAGGAGGAAACTTGTCTTTCTGACAGGTGAAACACACACAGACATAAAGGATAAAACATAAATCAAGCACAGTTATATGGTATACTACTGAAGCTGGTTATTACTGATGTAAAATGTAAGCAGCAGCTTGTTGAAGAAAAGCTTGTTAAAACTATTTATATCGGCTTGGCCTAAGCTCCATCTTTAAAAAACAATTAATAATTAAAAGAGTAAAAGTAAAATTACATCAAAATTATATGTACAGTACCTAAGTTACATTTCACCACTGGAATTAAACAAGAAAGACAGACGAAATTAAGATATAAAATGGCACAAATACGCTATTGTCTGGAGTCTTCTTGACATATCATCATTGATGGATTATTTAATGGGCCTACCCCACACAGGCCCCAGGGCCCAAAGAGTCAGGGGGCCCCTAAGGCTGTTGTGATACTGATTTTGATTCTAATTTTAGTTAATTTTCCCTTAATACACCTGCACTGTGCATACACAGAATGTGTGCGGATGTATGTTTCAGTGGTCTATTGGCTCATAATGCAAATACAAGCTTTAGTCAGTAAGTAAACGTATGCTGATTGCATTGACCATAATGCAGATAATAATGCCATTGCCATTTATGGTAAAAAGGTTAAAAACATTAAGCAGTTTTCAACAACTATGACTTGTTTTCTATTCACAATTCTAGAAGAAGCTGCCAGTGCAGCCAGTCTTACTCACCCATTTTACTTCAGTGTTGAGTGACTTGCACAAGGGCATCATGGCAAGCCCTTAAACATGTATTTTTCCAGTACGCATTCTCCCAGCAGATTTTTTTTAATGTTCCAGTCTCAAGACTGTCTCTCTTTCCTCTTGACCAGCACTGCTGTCCTGTTCCTGTAACCCTGTCTTTTATTAAGACATTGAGCTACTGGCCTGTTATACTGTGTATGACCATGACAAGCCACTATGAATTCATTAGAATATCTTCTGGAGACGGCCGATGGCCTTTAGCACCGCCAGCCCGCTATCTCTTCACACTAATCTTCAATTAACTGATGCAGCTGCTGGTGCCATTTCATGTATTTCTCTTTCTGAAAGGTTCGCCCACACTGCCTATTGCTCACTTTGAATAAGGGTGATGCTCTTGCAGCCGGGTTAATTTCCTCTATTTGACTCCTGATTCACACAGTTTTGACACTCTGAACTATTCACACAGCTTATCATAAATAATAAGGACAAGTCTCTCCGGCCTTGAAGTTATTGTTCAGTCCATAAATTAAACAAAGACACACCGACAAAGTGACAAAAGTGTTTACTTCTCACAAGTTATTTTCCAACAGTTTGTGGACACACACAACAAAACATCACCGACAGCTTTTTGAGACATTCCAATCATCTTTAAAAACCGATTCTTGATTAATCCAGAGTTTGGTCATGAATTCAGTCTCTGTGTCCAGTGAGAACAAAGGTGGAGTTTACAAGAGTGGCGCCTCCGCTTTGAATATGGAGAGAGGCTGTGTTGTTGCTCTCTGGCGTACGCCTCCCACAATTTTATTGATCCAGAATGGCTCATGAAAATGTGTTCACTTATTCTCCCCTTTTATTCTCTATTTCATCATTTTTCCTTGTAAAAAGCTTTATAATCTTGCTTTTGACAAGTGTGTCAATGGATAAACTTTATTATTATCATTATAAAAAAAACAATTAGTCATTGCCCTATAATAAACAGGACATTTGTCAGGTCTATAGAAGCTGCAGAAACAACCTGCTGGACTTCATATGAGGAAATGAGAGTGAATACTTCCTAACTCTGTATTATGGAGAGCAGAGCACCCTGCACGTTGGACCTATCAGCAGACAGCCTCTCCACAGAAATGCATAGAAAAACACAGTGATGGCAGGACAAAGTGAAGAGTCAGTCATGCATTCATTCAGCCCCGTGCCTCCCGTCTGATAAAGCACAACTAGGTATTTGGTTTACGCCATTAATCTTCTCCACCTTACACTTTCTCTCTCACAGAACAGCCCATTCTGTAAAGTTTCTTGAAGCGCTATTACTGAAGCACTTGTTTTTCATCCGTACAAACACTTTCCCGTTGCTGTATATAAATAACTCGTCCTGCAATGGCCTGCTGAAAAACACGCACCTCAAGGGAATGTCAGCTTTCGTCAAAATACCTCTCAGTCATCCAACACAATATCAAAAATATTATCATCTCTTTAAATGTTAAAGTCTCTGTAGAAAAATGCCTGAAATATATAGATATCAAACATGTACATGTATATTTGTATACAAAGAAAATTTGATGCAAATTATTACTTCTTCAAGGATCCTTTAAAGCTGTAACTATGGCACTAAACCGTATTTCTGCATGTTATTGTGAAAAAGAAAAAAAAACAAAACTTGCATGGCACCAGTCGAGCACATAGATGTACAATGAACATAATGTCTGGACACAGATCAGTGACCACATCTTCATTCATTTCAAACCTTCCCAAAAATGCACTGTGACTGAGCATATGGCACCTACTGACATAATAATATTTTCAAATTATCTGCAGCCCGGCAGTGTTTCACTCACAGGCAGATCTGTCGGGCTCTCCAGACACAAACAATTACAATTCTTAAAAGGCAAATTCCATCGGTTGAGTGGCGCTATTGATTTCCATCTGAGTATGCACAGAGCAAAAGTCTGTGTCGACATCAATCAAACATTGCCTGACATCATTTCACCCATGTTGTACCTCTTCATCTAAACATGCCTCTTTTGATGATAGAGGTTCAAGCAGCATTCTAATATTTAATTTCTATGTAACAAAAATATCATCTACTATAAATGCATGTATCTGTATACCAGGGTCCCCACACATTTTCATGGACAAAATTTCAAAACTTTTCCTTGACTTTTCAAGAACCCCAAATATTTTTTTTCTTGCTCTACTTGCCCAGCGTTTTTCAAACCAGTAAGAATCAAACTGAATTCAAACATAATTTCAGCATCCCCAATGATGTGTTTGATGTGTTTCTGTCGGAAATATGAAAATCCAACAATAATTTCAGTTTTAACATTTTCTCCAAGTTTTACTAAGCTAAAACTAAAAAAACTAAAACTAACTAAAAAATATATATTTTTAAAAAACAGAAACTCACTGATTTGTTGCCTTCCAAATCTGTGATTTTCTTAAAAAAATGTATTTTAAGAAAACTAAATAGCCAAAAATGTTTGTTTTCTGTAAAAATTGGGAAAAAAGAAAAATAAATCACCAAATGTTTCTATAGTTTCAATAAGTTTTCTATAAAATTGGCAAAAAAATCAAAGACATAAAAATTGACAAAAATAAAAGTAAATAAATAAATAAAAGAAGAAAAAAAATCTATTTTTTTAAAACAAAGAAAAACATGTGTTCCTAAGGCAAGTTTCCTTTCAAAATCCGTGGTAAAATAAATACAAAACGCAGTCACTTAAAGTTGTATGGCTCTCCCCTAAAGCCAAAAGTGTTAAAAGAAAAGGGAGAGATGGAATGCGGGGAGAAATTGATAAAACTTTTGTGATGAGCAAATAAACAAAAACAACCAAAACACTGTCACACGTCAACACATATTAAAGCCATGTTACGCTGTCAGCTACGGAAAAAAAATTCACTGTTATGTTACATTAATGTAATTTAATTAATTACACACAATACATTTCCATGGATTTTCCAAAAGTTTCAATGATGTTTACTAGTTTTATGACTTTTACAGGCCTGGAAAATATAATTGTGAAATTTCATGACTTTTCAAGGTTTTCCATGACTGTGGGAACCCTGGTATACACATACATACAGTGACTGCCCTTCATATTCCCCCAGTTTCACAGTAGCATTGCCCCGACTGTGCCTGGAGGTTGTTCAGTGCTCAGTCGATGATCTGTCGAGATCATCTCCTGGTGATTGAGAGCCGTTATTGATTTATGTAAAAATAAAAAAAAAAGGTTGATGCCTGGCCTCAGCTGTGGCTCCTCCCACCCTGATCAACTGGGGCTGGTCAGTGTAGAAAACAAGCATCCCTTACACTCTGCTTCAAGTATCGCAGTGGGCCCTGCAGAGGGAAAAAAAGGAAACACATTAGTGTGAATATCTGACAGCATGGAGGAGAGCCACTTGACAGAGCAGTCACAACACCAACAGTCGCTTTTTGCAGAGCGAAATGAAAAAGTACCAAGGTATCATTGCCCACACACAAGCACCCGCACACTCACACATAAGTCATTAAAGTTAATATGACTGAAGTGTCTGGCACATTTTCCTCTATGGATTAAAAAACCTTCCCTTTTGTGAAAAGACAGTCGTGTCTGTCCACAAATAGCTGGCATTTTTTCAGTGTTTCTTACTCAAGTCTGGTGTGGTTCAATGAGCAGAGGACCCCATCTGGATCATAGTGGCTCTTCCAAATCAGATCCTGCTGTTGAGATATTGTGCACCTTCCCTGAGTAAGGTGCAGCTGATGCCTCTAACTTTTAATAGTCTCCAAAGCAGCGTGAAATCCTCACATTAAGTTTGCTTCACCCCCAAAGCTTTCTAAGTTGCACTGAACCAACTCGAGCCCTTTGACTCTTTCTCACACACATGGCTGCATGTGCACGCATGCCTTTTTGCACTCTCATACACATTGAAACACAAATATCTTTTTAACATTAAAATGTATGCATATCAGTGTGCATACACATTTTGACAAGGACACACACACACATGCCCACTCATTTTCCCACATCATGACTTTGTCTGAGTCACAGATAAAGAGGCACCAAGACGAGCCAGTATCCATGCCCAATGTGCACCAGATTTACTTTTGAATGCTCCGATGTTCAGCAATATAGGTCATGTCTATTTTGTATTCTAATGAACTTTAGCATAGAGTAACTCCATTACAGATGTTACACACCTCTGGCACGCAACACTGCAATTATTTAGCTTTCATTCTATTTAATGTTTTCCTCTTAACATTTTCAATGATCATGATGAAATGTAATCTACTGAGGGGAACAAAAATTAAAGTAAATGATGCATGCAGAATGGGGATGAGTAAATAGACAACTGTGTGTCTTGGCAGACTATCACCACAAACAATCAGAGAGAGAAACAACAGCTAATTAATATTCATTGGTAAAATGTGTGTCTCACTCTCTCTGACACATTTATTGAGTTTTACTGCACACCGTGCACTTGCCAGGTTGGGAAATGGGATGAAGACAATGCAGCACTATAAGCACACATATGACTGTTGTGTTATGAGAAATCAGAGTAACAGGTTTACATTTGCAAATGTAACAAAAAAAGAAAATTGGTTTGATTTCTTTCAGAAAAATGCTGAGAAGGCAACAAGTAACTTAAGACAAAATGAAAAAAGTTTTTAAAAAATCTCCCGAAAATAAGCGAAATAAAGGTAAAAAAAAAACAAACCCAAACAACCATTGTAGGGTTTTTTCAATGTTACATTTCTCCCTGTTTTTTGGGATAATTTTCTAATAATCCTCCTCTCTTTTTTTAAACAAGGTTTAAGGTAATTTTCTTCTCAGCATTTTCTAATTACTTGCAATTTGGAGGACAAGAGAAAAGAAATTCAACCAATTTGCTCAAGCTTCAAAAGGGTCAAATAGCTTAAATAGCTTATGAAAGGTGTCTGAATGCAAGGAAACTGGTAAAAGTCCTTTTTATTATGCGTTTCTTTTACACTTTTTCTTGATGTTTTTGTGTTATAGCACTCTGAATTGCCTTGTTGCTGAAATGTGCTATAAAAATAAATGTGCCTTTTTTTGCCTTGCACTGGTGACATCAGCAAGACATAGGGTTGAAAGTGAAAACACGAAACCTTGAAATGTAAGAACTACCATATCCAGTAATTTAATAGCAAATGCATAACAACCAGGAGATAATTTTTTTTTCATCCCTCCAAGGCCATTTGGTATTCAAAGGCAGGAAGCAAATGATGCAGAGGTTGCAGTAGCTTCAGAAAAAAAGGCAGAGAAATTTATGATTAAAAATGGAAATGTTGCCAAAGGTGTTTGCTGTACAAAGTGTCAGATATGTTTCTATAATACATACCCCACTCACATGTATATAAAGATACATGCGCGCAGGGAGATAATGCATACAGCTGCTGCTGAGTGGGAGTAAGACATCATCTAAGGGGAGAGGAGGAAAGAAATGAAGAAAGAGTGAGAGAGCGAGACAAGGAAAGATAGATAGATAGAGAGAGAGAGAGAGAGAGAGAGGGAGGTAGGCTATGAACTGGAGCTGTAAGCTGTGAGCTGTAGGGAGTAGGTCAGTCTGGTTGAGTCAGTCCTGACTCATGATGGAGGCGGTGAAGATCCACCTCCTCCCTGCCCATTACAACTTCATCCTCAAGCCTGGAGCAGCGGAGCCCAGATAGCCATTACAAAAACAGTGAAATCCTCCTACATCCATGGTCGGAGGAGCACTGCTTTCTGTGTTGTAGGATCAATCTGATAACAAGTCATGGATGTTTTAAACAATGAACGCTGAATCTAAACACAACAGGTCCCTTTTTGCAACGAGCTGGTCAGCCAGTGCAAATTAGGGGTGTGCCATATCATATTGTTCATGATAATACCGATATTATTTTTTAATGTAATAATAAAAATTCGTATTGTGATAATGGAAATATTTCGACTTGTTGGCACAATGCAGGTCTGTGTATGTGCAGGTGTCTGCAGCTGGGTCTGATGGTCACCACTGAGTGACACACACTATATACAAACTATTTGTAGATTCCAGGGTACTTATACGTATTTGGCAACTGTTTGGATGTGTAATTCGTGGTTGATGTTTTGCTGCTGTTTATATTTTACAGAATCTGCGCAGAGAAAAACATTTTTAAATAACCCACCTGTTAACATGTTATTAAGGTTTAAAGTTATGCATATTTATGGGCGGGCCATTTTGACTGACAGGCTGACTGCAAGACGTCACCATTGTCTGTGATTCAGAACCACCCTTTGCTTGTCCACAGCTCTGCCCTCTCGTCCAAATTTGGTCACTTCTGGCTTGAATACTGTGCGCCATTGTTCTGTTATTATTGTATGTGATGTTTGTTCCCCATAACATAGGACATGGTATTAGGTTAAATAATTAGATTAAATGAAGATGAAAAACCAAGATGGTGACAGCCAAAATGCAAACTTGTGGCTTCAAAATGGGAGTCCACAGACCAACTGGTGACATCACAGTAGCTAGTCCATTATTTTATACAGTCTATGCTTCTAATAAACTCTCTTTAATAAGCAAAGTTTCCCGTTCTGTTCATTACGGGGTCATGGTGACACTGGAACTTATCCCTGCTAACATTGAGTGCAAGGTGGAGTACACCCTGAGCAGGTTGCCTGATTACCACAGGGATATGGCTTCTTTAGTGAAAGTTTTTTTAAAAAAATATCTGGGGAGAGCTTCGGTGTTCACAGCGCATGGCACAATTTTGCCTGTTTGATTACACCTGGACCTTTGTTGCATGTCATACTGTTTTCTGTCTGCCTCTTCACTATCATCAATCCAACAGAGGCAAGAATGGTTAGAAAAATCATCTTTGAGGCTAAATATGTAGCAAAATATGTTAATATTGTATTGCCTAATGTTATTGATTTTTTTTTAAATTCAATACTAGAACTGAAACTCAGGTTTTGTATCTACTATCACATTTTACAACAATATTCAGCAGTACACCGCCCCAACACTAGTGTAAATAGTCAAAGTTAACAAACATCACTGCATATAAATGTAAATGAGACATTTGGTCAGCCGCTGCAATAGCTCAAAAGGGGCACAAACATCAATATTTGTTGTCAAAGCTTTTCAAACTACTTTGCTTCTCATCTCTAAATTGCAGTCTGTGTACATCAGTAAGGTCTTTTTGCTGCAGTGTTGTGATGACTGGTCAAAAAAATTAGATACATTTAATCTCACAGACAGCAGATTTGAATTACTGGGCAAACACAGCAGGGAGCAAATACTTTTGATTCAAAACCCAAATAAAACAACTCAGAAACACATTAATTGGGAGGGGGCACTGATTTCCATGTGTGAAGTATTTCAATCTTTGAACGCTGAGCAAATTGCTGCAATATCTTTCAAAAATGTGGGAAAAAAGGTAATGAGCAACTTGATAAGAAATGTTGCGAAAATTGCAAGAAACTAGTGGGTTTAGAAAATTATCTTTAAAAAAGCTATGGGGGGGGGGGGGTAGGGAATAAATATATTTGTAATTATCATAATTACATATTTTATATCATGTTACAGAACTTTTTAAAGTCTTGTTTGCCTTTGATGTTTTTGCTTTCTTTTTCTTTTGAATTTATTTTTTTGTTTTGCTTGTTTTCTGTTGTCGATGTTTTTTTTAATGTATTTATTTATATATTATAATTTTTAGGGGTTATTACTGTACATTTTACTAATTTCTTGCTTATTTTTGGGTCATTTCTTCTTATGTTGCACTCTGCCTGCTTCCCATGTATTTGAATGAAATCAAGTAAATTGTCTCAGATTTTAAGGGGTTAACATTAATTTTCCAGACACTATGGCCACAAAAAACAATCACAAAGAAAAAGGAACATGCACAAAAAAAAAAAAAAGAAGTGCAGACGCTTTTACTTTTTCCAGTGTTTTCCCTTAATCATATTATGCCAAGGCCACTGTGTCAATTGAATAGTGCATTAGCTAGTGAGGCAGTGCCACAGCAGCAAAAGCCCTTATGAGCCGCATCTATTGATGATACTGGCTGCACTCACATTCTGTAACACACTACTCTGTTAAAACGGCGTGTGTGTGTGTGAGAGAGAGCATGCTGCTGCTAGACTCATTTGGATTTATTAACCTAAGGTAAATAGAGTAAATGTTCTACACTGAGAGCAATCATCTTAAGGACAAACATGCATCCACATACCCTTCTATTAGCAAACACAAAACACCCAAAACAGCATCAGCTTCCACGGCATTGCTGTTTCTCTTTCAACATCTCCCCCTCTCTGCCTCTCTATGTTGCACATGCTCTCTTTTCCCTCTTTTTCGCTCTCCCACTCTTTCTTTTTCCGTCTGTTCCCTCAAACCCCCACTCTCCTCTCTTTTTCGTTTTTCTTGTGACTGAATATCCACTGATCCCTAATCCAGACGCCGATTTTAGATTTGTAAGGCCAACGAGGTCGTGTATTGGATTTACTCAGTGTGCGCTATTTCATACCCCGATTTTCGCAGCCTTAACCTCCAGGCTTCCCACAACCCTAAACATACACATATGATAAATATATCAAAGGTACTATTTATATAACATCCTGCCCTCTGAGCACACACAACTGCCCCCGCACCTCTTTACCTCTCTGTCCCTTTCTTTGCTCTCTGTCTCTTTGCTTGTCCTCTGTCTCTCTGTTTATCATAAAAAATATGTGCAGCAGCAGTTCAGAGCTTTGTTGAGGCTAATGTTGATACAAAGGCTGTCTGAGGCAGTGCTGTTATCTCCTGTAGTCTAATCCAGCTAATTAAGGGCATCGCTGGGAGGAAGGTGCTACTATTCTCATACAACTCCAGGGTACGCTGTCTCCACAAGTCTGCCAAACTTACACGTGTTTTTACACACACCTTTGCACACACAAAGACGTATGTACAGACATGGTTAAAGATCCCTTGACATACGGATTTGAAAATGATTTAAGACTTATTTGATATTTGCCAAACTTGGTTTGCGCACAGACAGGGAACACAGGCTTCATTCAATATGCTGCTTAATAAAAGCTAATAAAGTGGAGAACACCAACTGCTCATATAGATGATGATATTAAAGTGCTGATTTATAATCCCCTGAGGGAATAAAGTCCAGCATTTTTCTGCCTGATTCTCTCCACTCAAGAGCAGAACTGATTAGCTTACTGTCCACGTAGTCTTGTAGATATCACAGTAAGTGATAGTGGGGGTCTTCACTAAAGGGAGCTAGGATGCTAAATGTGAATTTAGAGACAAATTTTCAATTAAAACTTGCTATAAAGCTATCAATGGACACAAATCAAAATGGCAGTTTTGTCATCTAAGGCTTCTCTCTCTTCACCAGCCCACCATGCCACTCTCTTGTCATTTACTCCCACAGTCTGACACGTCAGCAAAATGGCATTCGAGGAGACAAGAGGTGATGAAGAAAAAAAACACACCTCTCTATTTCTCAACCCTAACTGTTCATCTTGGCAGGCTTGTGTGGAAGAATAGCTGCCACTAACTGCCTGCAGTGACTTTAAACTTTTAAAACCTAAACAATTTGGTTTGATTGCCTGCAAAAACAAGGGGAGAAAGCAATGAGCAATTTAAAAAGACATGGCCAAATAATGAGCGAGAAATAAGTGAAAAATTACAAGAAAATGACCTGAAAATAAGGAAAACTTTTTCTGTAATATAGTTTAGAAAAAAAACTTTGCAACTGTCTAACTTGCAAAAATCATTATTTTAATGCAACGTTTTGATATTCGGCCTTCATCAGGTAAACCTTGCTCATGACCAATTTGCCTGAGGGTCTAGTACTGAAACGTTACATTTAAATAATAGAGAGCAAATAATAAGAGTTTTCTTTAAGTTGTGCTCTGCACAGCCCCCCCTCCAACCCCCGTTTGGCAATAGATGTGCGAAGGTTTGTTTTTGTTCTGTAACATAATGTAAAATACATGATTATAATAGCTATAAATACATGTTTATGGCTATTTTTCCTTTTTTCACATATTCCTTTAGTAAATAACCAATTTTCAGGTCTTTTTCTTTTCACCTTTCACTCAGTACTTGAAATGTGTGAGATAGTTCTTGCCCAGTTGCTTTTTTTTTGCCTTTTCCTCCATGTTTTTGATGGAAATCAAACCAATTTGGTCAGGTTTCAAAGGGTTAACATAATGGTGAAGCCAGCAATTACTTATGTATATGTATGTGCATAACAGAGCAACTTGTGTATATGTACGTGTCAGTGAATGAGAAGATCTTTGGGGGCAGGGGATGAAATGTGAGGGAAGCGGTTTTCTTGTTTCATCCAGAAGGACATGAATTAATTAAAGCCCCTCTCTGAAGAACTTCCTGAGTTTGAGACTCGTTAGTAGCAAAAGCTTCCAGAAAGACACAGATACAATTCAGTTTTAGTGTCGTCAGCAGTCTTTTGTGAAATGTTTAAAGTCCCCGTACATTTTTCTGTCATTGCTCACTGCCTGCATACATCACACTCTGCCCATACGCCTATACAGGCACCCATAATTATATACACACATGAATACACACTGCATAAACAAATAAACTGGTATGCAAACAGACTCACAGATATGTGTCAGCGCATACATGCAATCGCTCTATTTTTTCCTCCCTTTCTCTTCCTGACAAACACACTAATACATGCACAAACACTCACCGCTTCTTCCTGATCTCTCTGTGTATGTTTCAGTGCCCATGGCGATGCCTTTCTCTCTGTTCCACTTCATTTTATCCATCCTTTTCCCAACTCTCTCCTCTCTCTGTTTGGATAATCCAAAGTTCAGTTGGAGTAGAAAGCGCTCATAAAGTAGAAAACACTATGAATGATTCAAGAATGTTTAAGTTAGACACAACAGGGGGGTTCGGTGTCAAACCGTGGTTGTGGTTGACTTGCGTAGGATTGTTTTCTGGGGCTTGAGGGAAGGCGGGTGAGGAGGCACACAAGGTGGAGGTGTGTTTCCTGTTGGCGGGAAACTGTGGCTGACCGAGAGGCCGCCGTTTTCCAACATTAGTTCATGAGGAAGCGCATGAGAGGGAGGAGGAGGGGAGGAAGAGCAGCAATGCACTGGGCTGAGCCTCAGGTCATTCAGCTCAGCCTGTATGTGTAGTTCTGTGTCGTCTACATCGTATTGAAGGTCACAGTCGGGGCAGTAGCCGTGGTACTGGACCTTCTCACTGAAACGAACACGCTCCCTCTCACGAGACTCCCTTCCAGGGGCCTTGGGGCATTTGTTCTTTTCATGGCGGAGTAGAGGCATCGGCCTGGGTAATGTAGGAACAAGACCCGACTCAGGGATGCCGCTGTCGTTAGAAATGAAACACGGGGTGGAGGAGAATAAATCCCTGTTTGGTTTCAATGGAAAAACCCCGCCATTCCTCATTAGAGACCCAGTAGCCTTGGATATATTCCCTGATAACACTAATGTCGGATGAGGCAGATTCTTAATGTTGTGATCCTCGGCTCTCAGCGGGGTGAGTCTGGGTGGCGGTAGGGGAGGGTGGGGTTTCTTGAGTACAGTCAGCACGGCAAGAGGGTTGACAGGGACTGGGTCAGTTGCCGCAGGCGGTTTGAAGATACAGTCATCAGGGAAGAGTTTCATCTTCTCCAGACTGGAAGCAGTTGTAGTTGTAGTGGTGGAACTCGAGCTGGAGTTGAGCGTGTCCGTCTTGGAGCTGTCTGTCAGCCCGTCCTCCTCCAGCTGCAGGTCACATGTCAGGGTGTCGATGTCGTGAACAACCTGGTGACGAGCAGAGGAAGTGTCACTGAGACAGCTGAGGTCAGAAAGAATAAAAACACTAATGCTTTTAACCTTTTTAAACCTGAGCAAACTGGCTTAATCTCTTTCAAAAACATGGGAGGGATAATGAGCAACTTAACAAGAAATTATCCAAAATTCATTAAGAATTAGTAAAAAGTTACAAGAAAAAAAAATGCTTGAAAGACAGTGCTAAAATGTAAATGTAATTCACTTTAATAAAATATTTATAACAAAAACAATTATTTTCTAATATTTATTTTCTTTTTTCTCTCTCCGTCTTTATTTTTGTGTGTTAATATCATCATTATTATTATTATTATTACTAATTTCAGTTTATTTTCTTGCCAGCTTTTCCTCATTTCTTGCAATTTGCAGGACATTGCTTGCTAAGTTCTTCGTAGCCTTTTTAGCCATGTTTTTAAAAGAAATCAAACCAAATTGTTTAGGGTTCATGGGTTTAAATGTGGTGCCTGAATGCAGCATAAGAAAAGTGATGTTGATCCAGGTTTTAAGGGGTTAACTCGTCAAACTCTTAATTAATGAATGAACACTTCATTGCATAAATTTGAAAGAAGACAGTTTGATTTAAGAGACTGATTAATGACTTAAACTTAAGAATGGGAACAGCCATGAGTCTGCCAGACTCTAACTTAAGTGATATACTACGACAATCCCTGAAAAGTAACAATACCAACCATGTCCTGTAAGCCCAGACACAAAAACTATCATTTATGAGACATCCTGTACATAGTAAACGAGTGCAGAGGACCCAGACAAACAGGGATATGAGAATGGCAATGGAGACAGATATTGAACATCAATAGGCTGTCAGTCTCCCATTGGGAAAAATTTTGCACAAATACTTGTAATATTCTGCTGCAAGTGAAGAAGAGAGAGACTGATAAGCATCTTTACATTTTTCAGAGAACAAGTACAATTCAACCAAAAAAAGAGAGTGAATAAATTTCAAACTGAATCAAGTTCTCTGAGAGGTAAGATCCATTTCTACAAACTAAAGTGTCACATTTCTTAACAACAGCACAGGAAACAATTCATCATGGCATGAATGAATTCCAAGAAAGCAACCTTGGCATGTCACAAAGAAAAAAGAAATCTTTTACAAAAAGCAGAAAATATGCACCAGAAATCAACTCTGCAAGCAACACAACAAGAAAAAGCAAACACTCTTTTCACTGTGAAGCAGTGATGTACACAGTGTGCCTGGGTGGAACAGGATGCATAAGAAATGCAGGTGGCATAGCTCAGTGAATACATTTATGGAAGAGGAATGGAGCCAGACAGAGCTGCCTAAATATCTGAATGAATGTGTAGTATTGAACTGTACAATGCAGACCCTGAACATAAAAGACATACAATAACCAAAGCTGTAATAAAGAAAAAATGGCAGAGATGCTCTGCACAGAGCAGCAGAAATGAATATGAAATGTTGTCTCATGTGTACAGTATATTCAGATCCAAGGGTGCTTCCTTTGTCCTCCAAAAGCAAATTTGTTTTCACAGCCTGTATGGGGACATATTAAAGAGCTGCTGGAGCAAAAATCTGGTCTATTGGCACTCTTAAGGCAATAAGCAATACTGAAAATAATTGTAAGGATGCAGCATTAGAAAATGAGATAATACATTACACATCGGGACATACTGTACAGGCAAACATTCGAACAGTTTATAAAACATGCTGAACAACACATTTCACATATTTCAGGGTCTGATAAAAAGAATTTGGCAAAATATCTAGGGATGTCTCGATCAGATCAGAAGGTTTGGTATTGGACCCTTTCAACGCATTTTTAAAATTTGCGGCACATATTCAGGTTTTATTATAATGCTGCTAATCTAATAAGTAGAAACTGATTTTTTTTTCATATTCAACTTAAACTGCTACACCACTTCAAGTGGAATTCAAATTGTTGTCATTCATTTCTAGTGAACTAGTTTTACTATAATGCTGTAATAATCAGAATTGTGCCTCATTCTTATTTGTTGTGACTGGAAATGTTAGTATTAAGCTATAACACTACTTTGACCTGGAATTGTGGTTTTATTACTTGTTTATAGTGTTCTGTAGTTTTATTACAATACTAAAGTAAGTGGATTTAAGAGATATCTCTCAAGACATATTTTAGTTTGTGTACTTATTTTGTTGAAAAAACAAATGCTGCACTATGAGTGGAATTGTGATAAGAGCCATTATTTTGTTGTTTTTGTAAAAATAAAATAAAACACCCATACGGAACAGTTTCAATGCAGAATTTTTCTCTTGTGTTGCACTGCAGAGCTATAATATTATAGCTATTATTATTATTATATTGATTTGGATAACTTTTAAGTACATGAAGTGTACAGTGTGCAGCTGTATTATCCAGGTAAATACAAGTATTGAATAAGGACTCTGTATCGGCAGATACTCGATATCAAATGACTCGGATCAGGATCAGGGGCAAAAAAACTTGATAGGGACATCCCTAGTAATATCCATCAATCAATATGCATCAATCTAAGGACAACTAAGAACTAACCACACAACTAAGAAGAGTCACGTACAGTGCTGTCAGTGGACACACATCCATGGACAGAGTTGCTCTCCCTTATATTTATATCCCCAGTGCTAATGCAAAATCTAGAAAGTGAAAGTGAAAATTCATGTATACATAATAAAAATAAATAAAAAAAAAATTCCCAAGGAGCCATTAGGATAGGGGGTTAGATTTTTAAAAGGCAGTAGATATGGTGCTAAACTCTGCTGGAAAGTAATACTTGATATTAAATGATAAAATGTCGACGTTCTTCAGCCATTTTTAGAAGTCTATTGAAACACATTGCCTTTGGAGAGGAGATTCTTCCTGGTTCTCTTCCCTTGGTGGAGTTATTATTGCTTCGCTGCCCAGAACTGAAGTGCAGTGTTGGACATTTTATTACTTGCTGCCTCACTGTTGAGGATCCAGCTCTCAGTGAGTCCAAAGAAAGTCTAATATAAGTTGAGCTGAGCACGTCTTAAGTTCATTGTAACACAGTTGAAATAACCCATGTGAAAAACTTACCAGAAAAAAGTTACTGTACTTTCCTTTACAGCATTCATAAAATAATTATAACAATGTGCTTGCGTTCATTTTCTGAATTAGTAATGCTTAACCCAGAGTACCTAGTACATTAGCCCACTGTAAAACACGAGTGCTATTATCTAAGTTTGAAAAGCATGTCCAAACAGTGGCTTGAGAGGAGGCTCAGAGAGGAATGAAGAGAAAGTGGTAAGGAGAGAAAAATTGTGCCTCATGCAAGAAACATGCAAGATATATGATCAAATTTTCTCTTATTTTTGCTCGTATCCACGATTTGTTCTTATTTTGTTAGTACCCGCTGATGTCTGGAATTCACCAGTATTTTCTCATGTTTGCTCCTCTCTTAGGTAAGAGAAAATGTTACACCTGGTCGAGAGCATTCTTACCAAGATGAGAGAAAAATATATTCTTCACACAGACCAGAAATTGTTGCCACGCGCAAGGAAAACTAAGTTTTACATTTGATAATCATTTAAAAATGCATCATTTAATCAAATTTAGATAATGTTTTTGAGTATTTATAATGACTGGATTATTACATTTCAGAGCTAAAGAAATACTACTATACTTGGTGCAGTGATCTGAATTACTGTAATTTCAGTTACTGTGTGCCGCTCTGCTGACCAGTACTGCAATGTAAGTACAAGTACATTCACTCAAATACTGTACAAAAGTACAGATTTAAACTACTTTTAGAGTATTTAAATCTCATGTCACTTTCTACTTCTACTCCACTTCACTTCAGAGGGAAATATTGTACTTTTACCTCCACAACAATTATTAGATAACTACTTTACCAATTAAGATTTTTGCGAAGCATCCTTGTGAAAATATACAAGTGCAGCTGAAACGATCAGTCGATTAATTAGAAAATTAACTGTCTCAGTACTTTTCTAATCGTGCTAGTCTTCTTTCATGCTTCTCGTATGGGAGACTTGCTGCTTTTGCTTTATTTATTAAATTTATTTAAAACTTTTTGCACCTTTTGAGTACTTTTACTTTTAATGCTTCAATACATTACCCTGAAATCTCATTCACTTTGTGTACATTTATTCAACAGCATGTCAGCTTCACTACTGCAGAATTTCTTCCTCTACTTACACCCTTTTTTTGGTGTCATGTCTCACCAACATTTGGTGCATCTGGAGTTGACTTCTCTTGTATTTTCTCTTCAGAGAAAATTAATAATAATTACAAGAGAAATTTCAGAGAATCTTGCTGCATTAGGGCCCAGAGGGTGAGAGAGAGTGACTGAGAGGGAGCGATAAAGAGAAAGATAGAAAGCTGGGGCAGAGAGGGCAATGGCGCTAAACTCTCCATGCAGTCTTTAAATGGATAAATTGTTGGGACACACGCACGAGGTAATACCAGTATCCCGGCGAGCAGCCCGTGCTGTAGGCCAGGCAGCTTCTGTGTCTGTGCCAAGCATCTGGGCAGGGTCCCTCCACAGAGCCAGGCTCGGCTCCAGCCCTGTCTGTGAGTTATAACAGATAACTGCATTTCAAATGGATTATACCCCAAACACTGGCTTTGATTGTAACATCCCCTCGAGGTATGTGTTTAGTGTGTGCGGTGTCAGAATAACTGATCCTCTACACAATTTCCTGCGAGTAAAAATAAAAACGAATGAAAGAAAAGGAAAGGGGCACATCATACAAAAAATCACAATGGACAGATTACAATGCTTTCTTGTTCTCTTTATCTCTGGTGCCCACTGCGAGACACTGTAAACTGCTGAAAGACACAAAAGAGGTCTAATTCAGCTCAAGTTAAGAAAACAGAGTAAGGGGAGCAGAGAGGCAGAAGGAGACAGATGCTGTGTTGACTACCCATCCATTATGTAGGAACCAGGAGCTGTACGCAATGGGGTTTTATTAGAATGACAGCCTGTCATGTTAGGGTGAGAGGTTCAGCACAGCAGGCCGGATGCCTGGCGAGTGGCCGGTGGAGGAACGTAAAGATGAAAGCAGGTAAGACTGCAAGTTATAATAACGTCGGTGGCAGCATGGGATGCAGGGATTGGCAATGTAGGAAGGATTTGTAGAGGACTGATCTAAAGCAAGAACTGTAAGGTGAGAGAAATGAAACAAAAATATATCTGTAATCTATTGAGAACAAATAAAAACTAGGGAAGAAGGATCAGTGTCAGGCTAGATCAACACTTTTCTTAAGTGATCAGTTATTTTGAGCGAGCTCCCTGCCAAACCCTCTCTTTTCGTTGGCAGTCACACAGGTGTCGTAAACGGAAAGCACGATTTGCGGCAGATATTCAGGTTTTATTGCAATGCTGCTACTCTAATAAGCTAAATTCTTTTTCATGTTTAAACAAACTGCTACCCCACTTTAGGTGGAGTTAAAAATATTTTGTTCATTTTTAGTGAACAAGTTTTACTATAATTCTGTAATATGCAGAATTGTGGCTGATTTTTATTTGTTACATTTTTTTTTTTGAAAAATCAGATGCTGCACCAAGTGGAACTGAGATAAGAGCCATATGAAAATATTTTTTGTTTGTTTACTTTGTTATTTTGTAAAAATAAAATGGAAAAAATCCTTCAGAACTGTTTGGATGCCAGTCATTTTTTCTTGCATTGCATTGCAGAGCTGTGAAACAGTCATGCTGATACACTGGATTGAGAAGTATCGGATCGGGACTCTGTATCTGCAGATACTCAATATCAAATGACTCGGATCGGGATCAGGGGCAAAAACACTTGATCAGGATATGCCTACTAAAAACATCAAATATCTATCTTCAAATAATCCCTGGATCCTTCAGTCTCAGTATCACTGATTTCTAAATGGCCATTTGGGCAGCTCTGAGAGTTTTGATCTTTAACAAGGATTATGAAGAGAGAGAGAGAGAGAGAGCAGACAACAAGAGATAACGAAGGATGGAGATGAGTGGCTGTCATAAAAACAGATATGTGATGAAAGATAACCAGAGACAAAGAGTGATGAAGATAAGGAAATGGAGAGCCACCACGAGAGACTGAGAGAGATGAAAAGTGAAAAGATAAGACAACGACTCTATTATTGGGGAGGAGATAATTCGCAGCAAACAACAGTCAGCATTAAGATGATGAAATGCAATGCAAAAGCGCTTTCCTGGTTGAACCAACTTGTCTATTAAATATTAATTCTGATTAAATTTTTCTCACTTTCATTAAAAGCCTGTGAGTCAGGGCGAAGAAGCTGTCCTGTCATTTCACACCCCACATCCTCCTGTGCCAGATGTCTTTCATGTTGGAGATAATGATCACATTAGTGGGCAGAGAGAGGAGCATGCCAGTGTGTTTGTGAGTGTGTGTGCCTTTTCTAGGGCCCAGTGATGTGGACCTGCCATGTCCTCTCAAACAAGGATGCTTAGAAAGAGCATCCTCTGAAGCCAAGCGTCTGGAACAGTGATACCCAATTTACAGCCCACGGGCCAAATCTGGCCCTCAACCATTTTCTAATTCACAATAAAAATAAAGTGATTCACACTGTGGTTTTTTGTACTTTAAGTATACATAAGGTTGAGTGCATAAAAAGCATTGAAATAGAGCTTGTTTATCAAAAGATGTGCCTGTGGAGGATCACCCACAACCCCTGACAGAGGTCTTAGCAAAAGCCCAAATGTTCTAAAATCCTACAAACATCCTTAAACCCGAGAAATGTCCTAAAATCCTACAAACGTCCTAAAACCCTAGAAATGTCCTACAATCCTAGAAATCTCTTAAAATCCAAGAAATGTCCTAAAACCCTGGAAATATCCTAAAATCTTAAAAACATCCTAAAATCTGAGAAATGTTTTACAATCCTTGAAACATCCTTAAATCCTAGAAACGTGCTAAAATCCTCAGAACACCCTCAAATCTGGGAAATGTCCTAAAACCCTGGAAATGTGTTAAAATTATAGGAACCTAAAATCCAAGACATATCCCAAAATCCGAGAAATGTCCTAAAATCCTAGAAACATCCTAAATCCGAGAAATGTCCTAAAATCCTAGAAACATCCTAAATCCGAGAAATGTCCTAAAATCCGAGAAATGTCCCAAAATCCAAGCAACGCCCTAAAACCCTATAACGTCCTAAAATTCTAGAAATGTTCTAAAATCCTGGAAATGTCCTGAAAGTCTTGAAACGACCTAAAATCCTTGAAATGTCCTAACATCCTCGAAACTGGCCTAAAATCCTAAAAGCGTTTTACAATCCTAGAAATATCCTAAAATCCTTGAAACATGTATGGGGCTGCTGTAACTGGCCCCTGGCCTCCTGTCAGTTTGCAAAAGTGGCCCCCAAGCAAGGCAAGTTGAGTGTCCCTGCTCTGGAAATAACACAGCACATGGTGGTCTGCTGATAAGAGAATGTGGTGTTCCCTGCTCATTTACCTCTTTGAGCTCTTTGGCTACATCCTTGAGGTCTCCAAGGATGGTTTCCAAATTCTCCACGATTGTCTTGATCTCCTTTTTCACTTTCACTTTGGAGACTACTCCTTCAGCCTCTGCATTAGGTGCCCCTGACATTCTTCAGTTTATGGCACAATCTATTTCGTGAAGGATCTAAGGTGAAATCCTTTGGTCGCCACGCTGCCACTTTGCCAACGCATTTTTATTTAGTCCTCCTCTCCCTTCACTTTTGCTCCTACATAACGACCAGGACTGAGCGAAGTGGCGTCGGGCAGCGCTCTGTATCTACCACTAGGCATGCGCAATAGAGCGTAACACAAAAAAATAACGCTTATGTCAATATATTGTATCATACTGTCTGCGAAAGGGCGCCCGTCCACAGGTTTCTGCACCTCACATCTTCATGTCCAGCAACAACAAAAAAAAACGTGCCACGAATATCCTTCACGTCCAGAGAGCGCTAAATTCAACGAGAAAACGTCCAACGCGAACGCCTTGAAAACGCCGTGGCAAATCAAGAGATGGACACGCAGGAGAGGAAGAAGAAGAAAGAGTACACAGGCAGTCATCCAAACCGTCACACCACCGGTCGTTATTGTAACGGTCCATAATCCTCAGGCACCGACAGGATCGCACTGCACTTCTTTTTCCTCAAAAATACGCTTGTGGTTATAATACAATCCGGAAAGCCGCCGGGTAAAGACACCCCAGAGGCACTTTCCTCCGAAAAACACCCCGTCCGTTTCATCCTGTCTCCATCGCAGCCTCCGTGGAGAGTCTGAGCGAGCAGCGTCCGGACGCAGAGGATGCTCGCGCTCCTCTCTCTCTCTCTCACGCGCTCCTCTCTCTCTCTCTCTCTCTCTCTCACGCGCTCCTCTCTCTCTCTCTCTCTCTCTCTCTCTCTCTCACACACACACACACGCGCGCTTCCTCCCTCGCGCTCTGTACTCTGTCTAGTCTCTTTCTTTGCTGCTGTTACGTTGAAGGGGTCTCCCAGTTATTAGTTTTATGACTTGAAGTGTCAAAAATACGAAATTAAATTCTCATTAGCTTTCAAGTATAGTCTACTATACATCTCTGTATCTTTACAATCTAAACTACTGGTGCTTGGCAGGTTTGCTGTGATTTGCCTTACCTTTAACCCTTTGAAACCATAACAAATAAGCTTGAGTTCGTTAAAAAACATGGAAAACGGCAATGAGCAACTTAAGGTGAACCCCCCCCCCCCAAACTGCAAGAAATTACTAAAAACAAACAAACAAACAAACAAGGAAATGACCTGCAATAATAACAATAATAACAATATTATTATTATTATTATTATTATTATTATTATTATTATTATAAGAGAATCAAAGGTTTGTTTTTCTAACATTGTCCCTAGTTTTTTTTTTTTTTTTGTGATTTTCTAATAATCTCATTATGAGATGAGCAACTGGACATTCTGGTCCAGTTGCTCATTGCCTTTTCCCGTGTTTTTGAAAGAAATCAAACCAATTTTAATTTCCAAACTAAAACCCCTTTAGCTTTCAGGCATACATCTTTCCAATCTAAACCACGGGTTCTTGGCAAGTTTACTATGACTTGCCTTACCTTTAACCCTTTGAAACCATAACAAATAAGCTTGATTTCATTACAACCACGGATGCTTGGCAAGTTTACCATCACTTGCCTTTGTAGCTGTAGCTGTAAATTACTGAGGGACTGTACCATAAGCATCAGAGTAGGGGTATGACTGGGGTGTGACTTCCTTATTTTTAATATCATGACCCTTCCTAGAGCTACAGATATTTTTCCTCGAGCCTCCCTGAGCTACTAGAGGGAAATGCATGACTCTCCCTTCAATATAAATAATTGTATTTTACAGTTTCTGGCTATGATAAATTGTTTCGGTGAACCCCAAAACCCACTTGTGGGATAAAATTGATAAAGTGGGAGTCATACATAAGCAAGACAAAGCATAGTAGCCTATATATTCATAATATATCAAAGATGAGATAATATAAAATGTTATTTACCCCAAGGGAAATGACTGCGCCACAGTTGCAACACAAAGTGGCCAAATGCAAAAGGTGCAGATGTAAACAATCTAAGAAAACATCTATCTATGTGTTTGTATGTATATATATATATATATAAGATTTTTTTTAATTAGCTGATTGTCAGAAAATTAATTTGTAACCGTTTTAATAAACATTTGAGTAATTTGATTTTTTTTATTTTCGTTTTAAAAATATTAAGGGTTGGGGGTGTTTTCCCCCTATTTTTGAAACATAATTTTTTTAAAATTCTCTGCATTTAGCTACTTTTACTTTTAATACTTAAGTACTTTTTCCTGATCATACTTGTTTTCTTTTACTTCAGTAACATTTTCAATGCAGGATTGTTACTTGTAAAAGAGCATTTCCACAGTGTGATATTAGTACTTCTGTTTCGGTAAAGTAACACAATACTTCTTCCACCACTGCCATTTATGTTATACTTTCCCAATTTCATTCCCAGAGATGGTGAAAAGTGCTATAATAAGATAAAATCAGTCAATTACTACACGAAAATATACAAAATCTTTGAATGGTTAAAGCGCATTAATTGGACATTGGAATTAAACTGATTTCCTACATGTTTTAGTATCAAAATATGAAATTAAAGTGATCTGCTTGTGTTAACTCAACAGTGACGATCAGCGGTAATAGAATCCTGGTTTCTGATTGGTCACTGTGGAGACTGCCCCTCGTAACGCGGAAGTGGAAGTTGTTGGGAGTTCACCCTGATGTCAGTGTTGCTTTTGTAACCACTGTACTGCTGTTTGTGTCCAGAAACTGAGGATAATAACTCACAGGGATGTCTTTGTCTTTCGACGGAAGAGTTGTGCTCGTCACCGGGGCTGGAGGAGGTAAAATAGCCGTGCAAACACAACTGAACGTTAGCTATGCTCTCATCGATGCTAACTGTAACTCAACTGTTTTGCAACGTTATCACCGAGTACTAACCTGCTAGTTGCAGAGATTTAGTAAGTATTTGAGCCAAATTATGAAGGCAGCTAATGTACGAGTCTTTCTGTTGTTTCTGTTGCATTAGCTGCCAACAGTTAAACTCGGTGTCTGACTAGTTACTAACTGGCGAAACAATCGCAAAGTCCTCAAAGTAAACAATGCTACACCACGGTATCCTCAATTTTTTAAATACATATGTCATAATAATATCCAAAATATACTGCATTAATTTGACTGGCGACAAAACGTTGCAGCTTTTCTTGCGAATAACACAGGGAGCAAAGTCCATGTAACGCAATGGCTTATAATCAAGCCTGTAAAAGTGTGTGAAAGGGCACATGCAACAACTGTTGATGGGTTTTTTTTTATTCTGTACTATGATTAGTCTTTTTACTCATATGTCTTTCTCTCCGCAGGTCTTGGCAGGGAATATGCACTGGCTTTTGCTGCAAGAGGTGCCTCAGTTGTAGGTAAATAAAGGATTTTGATTCTGAGCCTCACGTTTTTTTAGGTCAGGTATTGTGGATAAACTGTGGTTGCCAGGCTTTGATACTATCTGAAAAACATGCTAAAAGTGAACCCTCATACCCTCTTTTGATCTTTTCTTTGCCTTTGGAGAAACAGTTGTCAGGGTGTATGTCGACATTTGTCTCAGCATGTTTCCAGATGTTTTTCCTGACATCAGTTTCATTTTTAATGAATCAAGTTTTTACAGTGGTGGATGAAGTACCTGAACGCCATACTACAGTAAAAGTAAAGATATCTTCCCAGAATATGATACTGGAAGTCACCCGTTAGAATATTACTCGAAAAGTCTTGAAGTATCTGATATTTACTGTACCTAAGTGATTTTATGATGTAAAATGTACTTATGTATTGGAGGAAAAAGTATAAGTAAATGCGGATGATACAAAAAAGTGGTCAGAATTTTGAGATGTATGAAGTCTGTTTGTTCGTAACATTTGAACATAAAAATAGAGCGTACTTTACTCCTGAAGAAAAACAAGGTCTTCTTTTTCAACTTAAAAGGATTTAAAGAACAAAATCCAGTTTTGCCTTCCCTCTAAATCCTTGATTTGTCCATCTGTCCCTTCTTCCCACATTTCTTCAACCCTTCCTTCCCTATTTTGTAATTATTAAGATGCTTATGGGAAATGTAGTTGAGTAAAAGTGAAAGTTGACACAAATATAAAAACTTAGGTAATGTACACAGACTCCCAAAAAATACTTAAACTCTATAATTAAGTATTATTACTTTATTAGAAACCATCACAGCTTCTTTGGTAATGTCATTAACTTGTTATTTTTTACTGGTGATGTAATATAACAAAGTAAAAAAAAAAAATTAACACTAACTCAAATATGGCTTTCAGGTACTTCATCCAACACTGGTTTTTACCAAAGGATCCTACAGTGCTTGTTGTTTACTACATATACAGAAAAGCAGCAGCAGTGATCTTGTATGAGGGTCTTATAAATAGTCAAAACATCACGTACACATTGGTTCGAGAAGCAGGAAGGAGTGCCGCCACAGAAGCAAAGCAATGCACTGCTGTGGATGGGAGCGGCAACAAAATGTATGTTAGCTCCTGAATAAAATCCAAAACATTTTAGGTGTACAGTATATTGGGAATATTTTCACTGCTTTAACTTGCAACAGACTTCCAACAGAGAAGCCTTTTCGTTTATATATTTTTCATTTCTTTTATTTGTTTTCCACATCTGACCTGTTCTGCAGCTTACTGCCAGAGCTATGGTATACATGTGTTGTATAATGATTTTATTTTATCTTATATGTATATATGCGTGTGTATGTATGTATATGTATGTATGTTTTTGTGTGTTTGTATGAGACTATCCAGTATGTGTTTATATACACGTTTCTCATAATCGGTTTTAAATCTTAGCACTCTTGTATGTAAAGCACTATGTATGAGAGGTGCTATATAAATAATATTAATAATTATTTTCATTAATGGCTTCAGTTCCCCATCTATGCTTTTGTCAAAGCAACCAGACTCCATTGAGAAAAGCAGTAATTCAAAATTGTTTAATAAAGGAGCTGCTATACTTTCACTGCCTTGATCGGTTAATCTGTTTGTGTTTCTTTGTGACTTCGGGGGATCTGAACTAACCCCTTTAAATGCCAAAATCACACAATACAACATTAGACCAGCAGCTCCTGTGTTCAGTGATTTAAAATGACTGTTTCTCTCAGTTTCTTAAGTTCACCTTCAGAAATCTTTGTCTAACAACAAGGTAAAGCGGTTAAAATACTGTAAATATAGTTTTCAGTTAAACCGACATTGATTTTTTTCAGGTGAGACTTTTTAGGTGGCTAAAATGTGTCTACTGTAGGAAATGCACTGACTGTGACTAAGTAGCCCATACAGCCCTACTTCAGATGATCCAAACTATCCCTTCAATGAATGTGACGTGATGAAGAGTAAGACCCTGCATGGCTCACTGTCAGAGATGAGTGTGTGTGTGTGTGTGTAGAGGTGTCCTGGTTTTGATGTCAGTGGTGACGCTTTAACCACACTGGTATTAGCACAGATACTGATCTTAAGTGGGTTGGGTATCAGCCGTGACATGGCCAAGCCACAATAATTAAAGTCATTAATTTAAGATCAAAGTGAAATTAAATACAATGTCAGGATGAAAATACATTGTTTCTGCTACCAGTTACCATTATTCAGTCACAGAGGGCTGCTGCAGACTCAGTTCTCAGTGCTTCCCTCATCTAATGTTCACTTATTTAAGAAAATAGCCCCAATGAATGTCTGTCAGCTCAGATCTCAGATAACCTGAGTTGAAATTATTACTAGGAGATAAAGTAGAGTTGGTGCATCCTTAGATTTAAGTGATCTAGGAGTTTGATTATAAATCAAATTGAGTCTTGTCATAGATGAATGTGCATTGCATTGACTTTCATAGTAATTATATTGTTTAGGTTAGGATGTTATTTATTTATTTATTTACACCATTGCAGATTTTAAGATAAACTTTTGCCCTCCCCAAAATAATAGCTTTCCCTGCTGCCTGGACCAAACATGCCCTTGAACTCTGACAAGGAATCAGCTTAGCTACACTCTTCTCCTAACCTAATCACTCGTGGAGAATTGCAGAACTCACCCCATTATTGCTAATCTTTTTCTTCTTGTTGTAATAAAGTGAATGACCTTGGGACAGACACTAAAGGGGGTGGAAAGAGTTCTGCAGCTGCTGATAAGGTGGTGGAGGAGATAAGAGCGAAGGGAGGCAAAGCCGTGGCAAACTATGGTGAGAAGTGTAGACTCTTGTCTTAAGTCTTCCCCTTTTTTTATCTTCTCTTTTCTTCTCTTAATCATGTCCTCGATCTTTTTTGTCTTGCTTACCTTGTAGAATTAAGCTTATGTAACGGTAGACTCAAAAACAACATTGATATCTGTCAGTGGGACTAGCATACTGATGAAGCTGTTAGTGAGTAATGAAGACAAATCGTCACCTTAGAATTATAAGGTTCCTTTTGACAATTTTGAAAAAATTTTGTTATTCATATATTCATAATCTTTGACAACTTGTTTAAATTACATAAGGTTTTTCTGTTTAGTTATATGCATTTTTAACATCTTCATCAAAAAAAAGCAAAAAGGTTTAAATCATTATACTAATTGGAGTGGAAAATTTTGAAGCTTAATATCTCAAAATAGCTCAGAAAGCAGATAAAACTTTATAATTCAATGGTGTTGATATGTATCCCCCCTCCCATCTTTGTTCACCGTGCATGTACAAGAAAAACTAGTTTTAAGGAACAAAACAACACCTAGATGAATGCAATTTATATGCAGCACATGGCAATTATTTTGTGCAAATGTAACACATATGTTGGCTGACTTTTTATCCATATTTTATCAAGCTTTGATGTCCATCAATCAATCACAGTGTTTCTTTGAAAAGGTGACTCATCATGCATCATTGCACAACATATTGAGCATGTGAGAGAGGCTATCTGTTTTCAAAAGGACAGAATGAAATGTTCTCATAAACCTGTCTCCCCGTCAGTAATATTATGGTAACACTAACTCTGCACATTGTAGCTATAAACCTAAATGCAACCAGGAACAATATAGCAATGAATCAGGTCCATAACTGAAGCTAAATTAAAAGGAACAAATGCATAGATACAGTCCTCTGGAAACCACAGTGTGAAAAAATAATTTAAAAATGATCACTTATCAAATGCAAAAAATGTAAAAGAAAAAGGTTTGATGACCTTCTCTGTCGTGCGCATACAGACTCTGTTGAAGATGGAGAAAAATTGATTCAGTCAGCACTGGATGCATTTGGAAGAATAGGTGAGTAATGTCTTTATATGGATACTTATCTCAAGTATTGGACATTTAATTATCTAAATTAAGTCATTGTTAATAATGTTTTACTGCTATTTTAAATTATTATTGAACTGAATCTGGTAAAATATCTTTTCTTACAGATGTTGTTGTAAACAATGCTGGGTAAGTCATTTCACATTTTGATTCACACCATCACTTTTTAAACTGGCTATTTGATTGTATTTATAATAATAATAGGAGTATGGTCCATTTTCTCATTTTAAAGACAACCTTAAAGGGACAGTAGTCCTAGTCTTATTTGTCAGTCTAGATTATTAGATCACTATTTATCAATCTAATTGCAAAGTGTTGGAGATATCGGCCCTTGAGATGTCTGCCTTCTCTCGAATATGATGAAATTAAATGGCACTCAGCTTGTGGTGCTAAAAGCACCAAAAATACATTAGAAACTCTCATTGACAATGTCTCTTTGTAGAAATCATGGACCGGTTTCTCAAGATAATCCAAAGGCTGTGTTGTGAGCAGTTTCATGTTGGAAGTCTTTTCTGGGTGCAGTTCATAGAACGAAGAAAGTTCCTACATGAAACTTTTCACAACAACTTCTGTGGATTATCTTGAGTAACTAAGTCATGATTTCCGAAAAGAGACATTGCTGTTGAGTTTTTTTACAAGTATTTTTAAGCACCTCAAGAGAAATGCCATGTAGTTCCATTTTATTAAAGAGAAGGCAGACATCTCCACGGCCAATTTCTCCAACACTTTGCAACTCACGCCAAAACAACCTAGATTGATAAATGGCACTACAGGTAAGAGGAAAACATGTGTTATTAGTTTCGGGATAAAGTGTCCCTTTTTAAGTTTTGTCACAAAGACAGAAAACACTAAAATCCAAAACTCTTTTCTTTGCCAAGGATCCTTCGTGACCGATCATTTCCCAGGACAAGTGATTTGGACTGGGGTAATTACATTATTTCAGATTTTTACGTTCACTTCTCTCTCATTACTCATACTTTCTATGGTGATCATCCCTTATTATCAAATTATTAACATTTGTTTGGCTCACAATGCCACCATGCTGTAGGTAGACAATTACATTTATTCTAACTCGTGTTTGCTGTAAAATCAAATCACGATTACTCAATTTATCTTTTAGGAACTTTATTTGTGTGAAAAGTCTGTGCATGTACAACACACACTTTAACTGGACAAAAGACAAACAAAATCTGATAACACTGTGTGGAGTGCATCTTAAATACTTTAAGATGTCCACTTTAAAAAGATTTAAAAATATCCATAAATAAGTAATAAATATGGGTCAAGCACCCCAGCAAGCTGAATCATTAATGAGTCTGATAGAAGTAGGAACAAAGCTTGACATGGCCGCTTGATCTTGAGTGGGAGTAACTTGTTTCTGCGGCCTGAGGGCAAGTGACTTTATTGGTTGTCTAGGTGGTGTTTCTAAGACTGCTTTTAGTCCTTTTGTTGTAGTCTGCTGTAGTTGCTACTTCGTGGTTCTTGATGCAGTCCAGTGATTTTGCTGCTCATCCTTTTGATTTTGTTGAGAGGACTGAGGTGGATGTTGCTCGAAACACCAAACAGGCTGTTATGTTGAAGGTGATGATGGATTCAATAAAGCGCCCGTAGTGAGACTGATTGGTGGACCTGGAGTTCACAAAGTTTGCTCAGAAAGAAGAGGCGTTGTTTACATTTGAAGAAGATGTTTTCACTGTTAGGTTTGAAAGTGAGTTTGTGGTCAAATGTGGTGCTGAGGTATTTGTATGCCTCCGCTTTCTCTCTGGCAATCTACCCTCGGGATGTTGAGCTGTCCACGACAGAAATCAATGACCAGCTCCTTGGTTTGGAGGTATTGAGGTCAAGGCAATTCCCCCTGCACCGCTCTGAGAACGTGTTCATCTCAGCCTGGAGCTGCCCCTCACAGTTAATGGTTTTCACAATGACTGTTGTCTGAGTATTTGATGTAGATTATGTCTGGATCCGAGCCTCTGCGGTTATCGGTGTACAGGGTGAAGAGCACAGGTGAAATTACAGAGCCATGTAGAGCTGAACTGTCCATTTATTCTGACCGCTCGTGAGTTCGTATTGCCTGGTGCTAAGTCCTCCTCATTCAGCAACAACACTTTAGTTACTGAAAAAATGTGATAAACTATGTCAAGTGACTCTTATACGCAATACTTTTTCATACAATGTTTAACCTTGTTGATTCATTCGAGGTCCATTTTGACTGTTTCCTGAGTTTTTTCTTACTTTTAGACTAGTCAACTCATTTGAGTTTAAACTTTTTTATTTTGTAGGGAAATTAGTCATAAGCAACATCCAAAATTTTCAGTGTTCCCAGCTAATTTATTTTTATTTGCACTGTTCTTTCTACTTCTATTGTAAATTTCTAAATTTCTTCTATTGTAAATTTTTAAATTTTTAAATTTCTATTTCATATTTCTTTTATATTTGCTAAACGTTAGGCATTCTGTGGACAGCAAAGTAAGAATTTCATTGTACAGGGAAACATGTTTCCATACTGTGCATATGACAATAAACACTTTGAATCTTTGAATCTTGAATCTTGAATCTAATCTATTGAAATGATTCACTCTGTGTGTTATTGTTGCATGCTCCTCATATGTGCAAGTGAATCAATATATACACACGTAGATGTTTACTTTTGCAGTTGCCATGTAACTACATAACTTCTTGGTTCTCATAGGTGACTGATTCTGTTTTTTACTTTCTTTAATCGGTGTTCTCTTTTTTTTTCCTTTTTTTGATCCATGTTTTATAATTACTTAAAGCCTTTTTTGAAACTTGGTATCCCACTGTTCAGATGCAGGATCAGATGTAGAATGACGTCCAAAAAAATATTGACTTTAAGCTGGATCCGATCCACAGTGTTTTCATGTGAAATAACAGAAGTGTGTGCTGTGTTTAGTGTGTCATTCCTCTTGCTCTCCATTTCAGACCTGATTCAAAGAGTTCACTTGAGAGGCTCCTTCTTGGTGACGCGAGCTGCCTGGAACCACATGAAAAACCAAAAGTTTGGCAGGTAAGGAGCACAGCTACAAACAGTTATTGAGGTGGATAAAGGTTGTGCCATGCTTGTATTACGTGGGTAGGATTTTCTTTTAGATCCAGCAAAGTTACTGTATCCTCAGCAGACAGACCTTTGCTGTACTGTATTTAAAAAAAAAATGTCAGCATGGCATGATATGCTGTTTGGTAAGACCTGATTCAGACGTCAGCGAAAGTGCCAAAGATACTCAAAATGGCTTTTATACGCCCCAGTTTTAAGTGGACTCTTGAGGATGTGCACTTGAAGTAATGAGTAATATAAAGCATGCCTGCCATCACATTATTATACATATTCTAACTCTGAATTTAGTCACTTGATACTCCTTAATATGTCTAGCTCCATTGGTTTCATAGTATGCAATGAAAAAATCTGCATACTAATAAAACCCCAAGACAGCAAATTTGATATGAATATGTAAATCACCAAAAAGTGAGGAAAATTACTTAATTTGGCTATGCAGCACTGCAGGTTAATCTCTGAACAGTTTGAGCACTATTTAAATCGATGACTCCACAAGAAGCGGCAAAGATGTCTGTGCAGGCTCATCTTATTCTCCCTAGTACAGTATAAAAAAATTCAAATATCCACCAGCCTGAAGTTGTAGAGTTGAGGATGTTTTGCCATTCAATCGAGATTCTTTACCTCTGGAGAAACGTCATGAATGACAAGCGAGACATCCACTGGATAATTTTTACTGAGGCAGCAAGGATGTATGCAGATATGCACTGGTCACCTTCCTGCTAATTCCTTCCAGCTAAATACATTAAAGGGGCAGTTCACGCCATAATCAAAAACACATATTTTTCCTCTTACCTGTAGTGCTATTTATCAATCTAGATCGTTATGGTGTGAGTCGCCGTTTGTTGAAGATATTGGTTGTATAGATGTCTGCCTTCTCTTGGATATGATGAAACTAGATGGCACTCGTCTTGTGGTGTTCAAAGCAACAAAAAATACATTTGAAAAGTTTTAACAGCAAAATCTCTTTCCAGAAATCATGACGCGGTAACTCAAGATAATCCACAGAGGTTGTTGTTAGCATATTTATGTGAGAAATATTATCTTTTTTTTTTTTTTATCAAATTACAACTGTCAGCTGTATTAGAGTGCAGAAGGAAGTGTGCACCTACTAAGCACAAAATGTAAAAATGAATGGCGTCCTTCTCAGCTGAGCTGTAACTTTAGCCAGCTCAGTGGTGCTAAGTGAGCTAACAGTCGGTGCAGGCTTCCCTCTGAGCAGTTATTAGAGTTCTGCACTACTAGTCTGATTTTCAAGACTCACTTCCAAATTGAAATTGCGATTTGCAATACCATATCTGCCCTGCTACCTGCACATGTGATTAACTAGTTCATCAACCCAACCCGCGGACACAAGAGTCATAGACCAACTCAAAACCGCAAATCCTACAAAAACCATATCAAATAATTTGGTGATTATTTTTGGGAATTTCATTCATTTGAAATTAAAAGAATCTACTTTTTTTCTACTTTTTTGTAACACAAGCCAAGTCCCATTTAGTCCCAATATGTTAGAGAGAAGACATACATCTCTACGGCTGATATCTCCAACACTCTGCAACTCACCTCCAAAACAATCCAAATAGCTGATTGAACTGGTGAACTGCCCCTTTAACAATTGCTGCATTCTGAATCTGAAGTGAACAATTGTGCTTCTCTTGCTATGAAAAGTAAAAATGTGTGCTCATTGTTGCAATCCTCAAAAGCTCTTTTACAGAGCAACTCTGAGGTTTGCATGTTTTGAATTTTAATTTTCGAAAGAAGGTCACACAGCCACTTTTGCTCCCATGTTACTCCAGGTAACAGACACCCTCCACATGTGCACATGTGTCCTACATGAATAGGAGCAGAGAGATTTTTCAGAAAGTTTCACTGCATTGAGCACAAGAGCAGCCTGTTGTTGAGTAGAGCAGAAAACAGTTGCAGATAATGAAGTTTGTTTTCTATCAAGTGTTTTGATTTTTAAAAAACTCTTATAATTATGATCATTTCAGAATTACGTGGGTTTTTTTCTAATATCCTCTGGGTTTGAGATCCAATCTTTGTGTGCAGTCGAGCTGAGCAAAAGTTAATTTTGTATTTAAAGGTAAAACCATAACTGAGGTTAAAAAAAGTAGAAAGGTTCATGGCATGACTGTCAGACAGAATGAGTGTAGAAACCATGTGAAAGCATGGAGCAGCACACAGACATAACCAGTCTCATTTGGTCTAAAATGCACAAATGTTTGCTTTTACATATATGGCAACATTTTAGCATACATGGTGCAACAATACTTAATAGTCAAAAAAGTTCCTTCTGTATGTGAACCATAGACGTAAACGTGAAAAAGTTATTGATTTGAGAAATACTTTATTAAAGCCTATACTCTGGTGGTCTCATTGTAGTTAACAGCACGAGTATGCTCGCTGCAGTTGTTGTATCATTGGCGCTTAAAGGGAAACTGTGCCGATTTTCAATCAGCTTTGCATTATAACATTGTGGGTCGTTTGTATAAATGAACTGTGGTAAACTTCCTTCTATTTTATCAGCACACAGATCTCTCCGTTCAAAGCTGCCATCTCACATCATCCAGCAGATTTTTGCCTGCTCTCTGACTGTAGCTCAAACTAAAGAATGTACTTCCGCATTTTCATCTGCCCTTTACCACGGCCAAAAAGAGAATATAAGCGGCCCAAAAGAGAGACCTGCGCTTCTCTCTCTCTCTTTTTTTCACATTTAGCGCAAACTTTGATCAAACTTTTTTCAAAATTTTAGTGTACTGTTTTGCTGTAATACGAGAATTTGTCTGGGCTCCCACTATCATTTACAGTCACATTTTTCAGACCTGGAAAGTTCATGGCGTTAGTGAAAATCTTTTTGAAATTGAATTTTGAATTTTTGAAAAAGTCATGGAATTTTGTTGTGTGTAATGACATTTTTGCAACAGTCTCCCACGAATAGCCCTCCACGTAATGTATCATAATGGCAAGATAATAATCTGTAGTTTTGCGACTTAACGCAGCTATAATGTGCGTTGATGTGTGAGGTTGTTTTGTTTACTATCACGTTGATTTCTTCATTTTCTCCCCACGGTCCACCTCTCCCTCCATGTTTGTCTGCTAGCTGAAATTATGTTTGAGTAGAGTTTGAATCTGACATGTTTAAAAACACTCCAGGCAAGTTGGACAAGAAAAAAGAAATACTGCAGGTTCTTAAAAAGCAATGGAAAAGGTTTTAAATTTTGTCCATGAAAATAAGTGGGAACCCTGTTGTGAACAGGAACTTGTTGCCATACTGTTTCTTGAATTGTAAAAACGCAGGCTGAAAAAAACTTTAAAACTAAGCAGTGCTGATCAAATATGAACCAAGATTGTGTGACTGTATTGCCTGTTTTGCACTTACAATGTTTTCAGTCACATATTTTAGCCTACCAACCAACAGCAATTCAAGATTGTTTGTTACCAGCTGCCTGCTATATTATTTCCTGCGTCAAAACAACCAAGCTCGCATTACATCACCCAACTGCAGAAGTATTTATTGGTTCATTGCAGCACAATGCATTCTGTTAGTTGTAGGTTTCCTACCTCTTGAACAAAAGTGAAAGCCACAGTCATTTTCCTCTGTGTCCTCTGGTCCTGTAGCACCAATTCCAAAACTACTGCATAGACAGCCCATGTTTATGATAAGACCATATTTCCAGCAGTGAAATACTTATTTAACCACATTATTTTTGCTAGACTGAAGTGAACTCTGTGTCAGATTACAAGCAAAATTGTATGTGCAAGACTGCTGTTATGCATACATGCATTTATTTCTGCCTGTGGCCTGTACTCACAGTTGTTGAAGTAAAATATACAAGTAAATTTACTGCGTGCAGTTCTGTATCTCTGATAAAGCAGTTGAGTGTTACGTGTGTGTGTGTGTGTGTGACTGGGCTAACATTACATGACCAGATGCCTACATGTGTATTTCTGTGTGATTATGCATGCATAAAAAGTGTGTGCCACACTGTGGGATAATGTGTGTGTTTGGAGGCTGTCTGCGTCTCCATTACTCCATCACTCTGCCTGTAACTGACTTGTTGCCTCGGGTTGTCTGTGGTCAGAATCATCATGACAGCTTCAGCCGCAGGCATCTATGGTAACTTTGGCCAGGCCAACTACAGCGCTGCCAAGCTGGGCATGCTGGGGCTGTCAAACACCTTAGCCATCGAGGGACGCAAGTACAACATCCACTGCAACACTATTGCTCCTATTGCTGGGTCACGCCTCACAGAGAATATCATGACCCCAGGTAAGCAGAGAGATTAAACAACATACATAATTGCATGCAATTGGTCTGTATAATGCACACTTTGATGTTCTGCTGGGTCCACGCTCTCTCGTGTGTACATGGTTTTTGGACAGGCCAAAATCGGCAAATGGATTTTAATTGTAGCTTTTTTCTTTTTTAGAGCAGCTGCATAATGAAATGCCCATGTAATGTTGATTTACAAAATTTGAGGCAACAGCAGTCCCGTTTGACATGCAAATTTGTCATCTAATATTCAAGAACTGTGGTTTTTCTCTGTTCCAACAGCCATGATGAAATCATGCAGCCTGTAAGTGCTTTAAAAGTTTTAATGTGCGAGCCCTTGATTTAAACGGGCAGCTCTGGCCTCCTTATTTAACTGTAGGTGTTTGCTCTGCCTCCAAATATTCACAAAAGTATGAGTAAGTATGCTAATGAAACATTTATATTTTTCATGTTAAAAATATTCCTTATGATGGAAGGTAATGCAGCATTGGACACCCACGGTGAACACAATGAAAATATACTGTAGCTCAGAACAGTTTGTAAATGTTGGATACTTTGTGTTGCCTGTGAATCAAACAAAGACTAAAATAAAACTCTCAAAATGATAACTTGTCTGCGATCTAAAAATGCAGTGATTTTTAGCGCTGCCTGCTGTGTTTTAAAAGGATCTCTTGAGTCCATAAAGACTGGGAATGTTTTTCTAACCCACCAAACCCACTATCTGTCTTCGCATCATGAGCATATTGTGCACGCTTTGTGACTGCAGCTCGTTGACAGGGGTATTAAGTGACAAATTAGAGGAATGGCTCTGCTGCCCTGCTGTGCTGGTCTACAGTAGCATCTGTCACACAGCACCGTGCCAACTGTCACAGGATGGCCTCACCTTAGTAAATGACTTGGTTCCATATGTTGGCTTTCACTGACTCAGGCTTTTCTCGAACACAAATACCAAAAGTAATCTTGCTAAACATTGCAGAGTGCAGTGAAACAGAATGCCCTGTTCTTTTTTTCACCATGTTTTGTTGATTGAAAGGCGCAGATATTTTCAGCCCACATATGGCATCTGGTATTAAATCTTTACCAGTTCACACAGGGAATTAAAAACCTGTGCCATATTTATTTGCTTGACTTATTGCCATCATGTTTAGGAATCTGTTTCAGAACTTATTAGAATGCAGAGACCATTTAAGAGCTCACTTAAACTGATTTTGACGTGGGTCTGCTCTATGTTTTCAAAATTCTGTCTCCTGCTCCAGTATCAGTACATGTTTTAAGCTATTTGTCCAGCAGAAGATTATATTAACTAAGTGTTCAGATTGGTATGTTGTTGTAAACAAATTCTACTGTGTAATGATAAGAATGTGACATAACAAATACACAGGGTTCTCACAATCATGGAAAGCTTGGAAAAGTCATGGAATTTTGCAATCGTGTTTTCTAGGCCCGTGAAAGTCATAATATTAGAAAAACTCTTGAAAGTTATGACATTTTGTCATGTGTATTGAGCCATCCTCTGAGGACAACCTTCCACATAATGTAACATAATGGCAAATTTGGTTTTGATAGGCTAGCTGTTGACATAACGTAGCTCCAACATGCCACAATAACTTCATTTTCTCCCCAAGTTCTGTCTCTCCCTCCAAGTATTCAAGTTAGCACAAATTATGTTTAAGGTTTGAATCTGAAATTTTTGACTAAGAGAAAAAAAAATGTTGTGACAATGTGATTTAACATTTAGAGTCATGAATCCCAAAGTTGCTGTACCTGTGCTCCAGTGCTCCAGCTTCAACAAGAGGATCCTCGTAGATGAGGACCTGCTCCTTTTTTTAATATATGGCTCATTCTAATGGAACAAAAACACAACGGTACTTATTTTCAGGTGATTAAACACTAAAGAAAACATATTTATTATATTACATTTCTGCAGACATATTTCTCTTAATCCTACACATTGGACCTTTAAGAGCATGATTTCAGAATGTGCTGACTAATCATACGCTTTTTGTATACTTTAGATGGATATATACAAATAAGTGTGTTCTCTACCACTTTTCTACTGTTTGTCTTATGATTCCTGTTGAAAATAGTTAAACGGCAACTTGTAGTTGATGTTCTGTCAGTAGTAAGAGGGCAAATGCTTTAGGCTTGACTAATAACTCAGACCATGCAGTCATGGTATTTTCAAAATGGGCACATTAAGCAAACAGAGCATCATTTTTAGAATACACTAACTACCAAACAGAGACACTAAAGCAGGGGCACCCCTTCGCTTTTCAGGACAATTGTATAACAGACGAGCAATAAAAAAAGGCTTTGCTGTACTGTATTTGTGTGTGTTTTGTTTTATTTAGACCTTGTGGCGTCTCTGAAGCCTGAGCATGTTGCTCCCTTGGTCCTCTGGCTCTGTCATGAGCAATGCCAAGAAAGTGGAGGACTGTTTGAGGTATACAAAAAACAGATTTTTTTTTTTTTAAGATCTCACTCTCACTCTACTGCCTGCGTTCATTGTTTTCTCTTGTCATTAAGAACAATAATGTACCACTGGCATATTCAATTTTTATAAAGAGAGACAATTTTTTTATGCTTGTGTGTTTTCTCATCTTCTCATGTTTCATCTGCTTTCAGCTCGGCGCAGGCTGGATTGGTAAATGTGAGTACTGTGTGTATTTTTCCCAAGGAAATGTCTGTATTCATCTATGATATTCATTAGCCCCTGGTTCACTACTACTGTATGCGTGTGATCTTCACAATGCAGCGACCTCTTTATTTGTGTGTGTCCATGTGTGCAGTGCGCTGGGAGCGTTCTCAGGGCTGCACTGTGAGACAGAAGAACCAGCCCATGACTCCTGAGGCTGTCAGGGACCAGTGGGACAAAATTTGTGATTTTACTGATGCCACCAAGCCTACCAGCGTACAAGGTCAGTAATGCATTGGGCTGAGTACACACTCACATACACTTACTGTGTATGACCTAAAAAAAAACAAAAACAAAAAGCGCATGAAGTGGTGCATGTATGTACAACGAGTTGCATTCACACACTTACAGAAGCACCATACAGTGCATAGTTTATTTTATATATTTCCGTGTGGTTTAATTCTTCATGAGAATGTTAACCACAAAACTGAAGTATTCATGTGACTCCATTTGTCTTGAATGGTCAGTTATTCATTGTGAACATGATCACGTCTTTTACAACCAGTAAACGAACAGCTCCTGCTTGGAGCTGAGGCATTACTAAAGCCGTTTTCACAAAGATTTTTATTTGAATCCAAATCTGAATTGGATCATGCCCTCCCTCATAACCCTGCTGATCTGCTTTCACACTTGTTTGACTCATTCTGTGTTGAGTCAGAATGATTCAGATTGCAGATGACGGCTGTACTGAATGTAATCAAAGCCATCAATGCTTATTGTGCAGTTTGCTCATGTATTTGACTTTGTGTTTTAGCAGTGGAGCAGTTCTATAGCTTCTTGGAAGTGCTTGTCTATTGAAGTTTGCTACCTCAACTAGCTGTATACATGGCAGTTCAGTTCTTGTTTGTGGATTTTCAGTCAGCAGTATGAAATGAACGTTGCGTAGGCAAGGCAAGGCAAGGCTGCTTTATTTGTATTGCACATTTCATACAACAGGGCAATTCAAAGTGCTTTACAGAGCAATAATATATAAAAACATAATAAAATATACAGGTTTACAGTAAAAGAGAAAAGAGATAAGAATACAAGGTAAAATCAGTTACTAAATGTTTAAAAAAAGAAAAAATATAAAAGCTAATTTAAAGTGATTTAAAATCAAGTTTAAAAATAACTTTGTAGTCATTAGCGGTGGGGTAGGCGGTGTAGAAAAGGAATATTTTTAACTTTGACTTGAAAGTTTTCAGACTTTGGGCTTGTCGAACCTTATCTGGTAGTCCTGTCATGATAATTATGTTGTCCACTTGTCAGTTATTTAACCGTTACTTAACCAGGAATAGTCCCATTGAGATTCAGAACCTCTTTTCCAAGGGCTTTACAAAAGACTCAAACCACCAGAACACACAGGATCAAAAACAAAACAAAAAAAACACAATCAAAAAATAAATAAATAAATTGAAAAATATTAGAAGAGAAATTATGATAATAAAATAAGAATAGTTTGTTAGTTAAATAGATTAAGTTTTTCTTAATACATTCATCAATGCATCTAGGTATTGTTAAGGCAAAAAATGGTCTCAAAATAACAATTATATCACTGATCGCAATTATTTCTGGGATAATATATCATCCAAAAAAGTAGTTATCGTCACAGGCCTTCGTTAAATGAATGCAAGATTTTAATTTTTTCATAGGGCAATTGACAGCTATTTTATTGTGACAGTATGTGACACTGGTATATTGTTATGATATGATAATAGGAACAGAAAGTTAATATTAGTAATAATTCATGTTTATATTATTGTTTATAATGTTTATATTCAATTGGGACATATGTACTATTTTAGGTGTAATCAGCCTGTATGGAGTGGAAAAGAATGCATAATCATAATCATCAGCGTTGCAGAGCTCAGACACATTGCTTCAGCAGAGACTTTTAAGAATGAGATAAATGAGCAGATGGTCCGTGTAGAAGTCATTCAGTCACACTGTATAACTGACCTTTCATGAAAGTGTGAACTTTGTGAGACAACATGAACTCTTTCATCAGCTAAGTGAACCCTTTTTACCATCGGCTCATTTGTATTTACTGAGAGTTTGGCACCATAGAGCAAGGACAGGATGTTGTTAGAGATCAAGCGATCGAACCGGAGAAAAAAAGTGAAGGTGAACACGTTTTGAGTATGAAAAAGCCCAGTGTTGTTCCCGAAAGGTCTCAAGCAAACAAGAGGGTGGCAAATGTTGATTATTATTTCTCTCCGCCTCCGCAATCTCTCTTTGCTCTCTGAGATGTACATTCGAGAAAAGGGCGCCAGTGTTAACATTAACTGAACGAGGGTGGCAGTCCCACAGGGCGCTAGCTGGCCTCATTAGCATGACTTTGTAGTGCCTCCTCATTTGTAGCTTATTACAGAGACTTGTTGCTGCCTCTGTTCTGTAACTGCCTGCCACTGAGTGACGGTAATTAGTGGCTGCGGTCTTCCCAATCTCACTCTGTCTCTGTTCCTCGGTTGTCTCGGCTGTCTTCCTTTGTTTGTGTGGACTGAAACTGCATAGGTATTCACAGCATGTGTTACCTGGGTGGATGTTTATATTCTATTTTTAGGCAAACTGAGAGCACACAGTGTGGACTCAGAGTCGACAAATGTTAAAATAGAGAGCTGGTCGTGTTTATTCTTAACGCACGTGGGTGTCACGTCCATCCATCCATTTTAAAGCTGCTCCTGGATCAGTGTGTGTTAGATTAAAATTCTTATCATGTGTCAACATCTCCCTAGATGTCTATTTTCCTTTATTTTGATCAATTTAACTCGAGATTAAAATTTTTTCTGAATCTGTCAGAGCAAAAAAAAATCCTTAAGCTCATTCATGCGAAAGTGCAGATTTAATGATAGTGATCTGGGTGATGACTTTTCGAAAATGAACTGCATACATGAACAAATTGTCAGATATGAGGGACCCTAAACTTTCCATCAGATGCACTAGTCGAGACATTATTAGTGCAGTGGCCTTTAAAAATGTGCCTGCTCAGAGCTGTATGATTGCTTGGCCTCTGTTATTGCTGCTTGCAGCTTTTTCCAGAACCGTGCATCTAAACAGCTTCACACTCTGCACTTTCTTGTGTCATAGGCAATATACCTGCCAGCACATAGTTGCATCCCTTAGCAGTGCCAGAGTATATGCGTCATTTGCTGACAGCTAGCTATTTGGGACTAGGCTATTACTGTGAACAAAAGCCATTTTTCTAGTGTTGTCACAAATATCGGTTTATCAATGCATATCAATTTTGATTATTTGAAATGGTGTCAATACTCATTTTCCACATAATTTTTTTTTGCAACTGTGAGTTGACACGCACAGTGCTGTGGTGCCCCCTTAAGCCCCGCCTCCTCCCCCTTGCTCTCTCTTCTCAATTTAATTCAGTTCAATTGAAAGGAGTTTTATTGGCATTGGAAATATACATTTACATTGCCAAAGCAAGTGTGAAATAAAAACAAAAAATGTATTTAATAAAGATAAAGATCTACTACAAGAAAGAAATTTGAAAAAAAATAGCCCTAGTTTCAATTTTTCAGTGGTATTGAAAATGGTATTGATTATCAATATTCTTCAAGGTATTATATTAAAGTTAGAAATTACAGTATAGTAACAACACTAGTTCATTCCTAAATTTACATTGCTGGCGCTTGAAATGTTTGAGTTTGCAACAATGTAACATCTCTTGTCTCTTTTTTTTCTGTGTTTTTGAATTAACTATAGCAAGCAATGAAGAGCAAGCAGTACCTACATGCTGTTTGGCAGTGTCACAGTTGCAGTTTTTTTTTTTTCTCGATTGCAAAGACACTCTAAAACTGGGATCAGCTTATTCTTAATTGTCACCTTCTCAGCATAGTAGAAATCTCCTCTTGCAAATGTGTTTACACTTTTTCATTGGTTTCACACATTTTTCACACCTTTTTTGCAAAACAGTTATCACAGATCTCGTAGGAAGACCCCAAACACTATTGTATTAACTGTCAAACAAAAGGAAAACATCTATTCACAGTGGATAGAAATGACATGCATAATTATGAATCTCTAAAGAACCTGTGTGAAACTCTGAACAGCTCTTCAATCAGCAATCAGTCCTAATCCGTCTTTAAAAGATGCCACTTGTATTTCTGTTTGCAAGCATGGATCAAAGACGTCAAAGGCACATAAATTTGAATACTGAATGTTATTAATGAATCAAGAAAACTTGTGAAGAAAAGTTATCTTTTTTTGTTTGTCAACAGGACATCTCAAAAAAGAGTAAAAAGTTCAACCTTTCGGCATATTTAAAGCATCAACAAATGGCATAGACATATAGCTCAAATTTATGTTAAACTGGTTCATATTGACAGATATATTTTGTATTTTGTTTTCTGTGTGTAATAAGAGGTTGAAATAATACATTTATTTGATTACAGGTCGTGCTGTCTGATGGAAACATTTACAGTTGTATGTTTTTAATGTCTTGTTAGTGTTGGAGTATTTTGCAAACAAAATGTGCCATTTTGGTGAGCAACTTTTATTTTAGGCGTGTGTGAATTGTTTTAGAAATGAAGGCTTTCAGCAGATAAATGTCCTTAATCAAACCCCCCAAAATTCCCAATACACTACACAGTGTGACAGTGTGTACATAACACACTACTAATAGATATGTAAAATAGATTTCAAGAGCTGGCACTCGAGACTGTACATCCTCAGGTCCTCAGCAAAACACTCACCAAGTGTGAAGCAGATCGGATGAACAGTTGTCAGGAAAACTGAAGGACAGACATACCTACAGACAGGCAGAGACTCCTTCCTTTTTAGTTTGATTAATAAATTATCAAGGTCTTTTGGTGTAGTTACAATCTGAAAACAGTTTAATCTTGACACGAAGTGATGTAACATCCTAATGTGTAAATAAAGTAGAACTGGTAATCTTAAGTGAAGAAGTTTAATTTAATTAATGACTTTTCTCTGCTTCAGATGAACTAATGTGCAGCATAAAAGGGGTATCTGTTATTCAAGAGAGCTAATCTCTAATAATGGTTTCAACTCTCTATCCATCCTGCCTTCATTTTAAAATGAGAGTGCATTTTACCTCCGTCAATTCCAAATCTCCCTTTCTTGCATTGTTGAAGTTGCAATATATGAGACAATATTTCCATTGTTAGCACTTCTCTGGTAGCTGCCACCATTTCAACTCAGCCACATTCATGTCTGCTATTGACATGGAGGTAGCATGAGGTGAGATCTGTGTGCAGTCTCAGCCCAGACTATGAGTGTTATATATTGCAAAGCGAAACCTTATAATCCTATCCGCCCCGTGACTTGTACTGGCTCCAAAATGTAATAGGTTCTCAGAGATTCACATCCCTAAGGTGTAGTGGTTGGCACTCCTTATGAATAAGTTTGTCTTTCACTTTTTCTTCCTGTATGTCAATGTCTTGTTCAAGTGTACTTCTGCTCATCTGTCATCTCTCACCTCTGTGTAGAGTCTCTCCAGTCGATCGTGAGTGTGCTGCCTCAAGTGGAGTCGGAGGGAGAAGTCGGTGCGAATCCAACAGCTGCTGCAGCCTCAACTTTAGGGATCAATCCTGTGAGTAGAGACAATTATTGATGTTAAATGTAATTTATTGGAGTCTTCTTGCCTTCTGTAGGCAGTAATGTTACTTAAAAATGTATTTGTATCTAATTGTGGGCTGTTGGGTGACGTTATACACTTAAAGGCGCATTTTGTAAGAACTGGACATAATTTCAGTTTAAACTTTTAAAAAATGAACCAACCCTGTCAACATAGTGTGAAGAAGTAACACTTTTGATATTATATCCAAGATGCAGAGATATTTACTGCTAAAAAGCCAGGGATGGGCCGTCCCTTCTATAATAAAACATCCTGGCCTGAGAGGCGATAGTCAGTCTATGTAGCCTCTGCAGGAGAGGATGGAGTTGAGCTGGCCAGTGTTGTGTCGAAGTGTGTTCCTCCGTCAAATAGTGTTTCCCCCATGGTAAAGCATTGCCCCCCCCCTTGGTGGTCATGGTTAGGGCTAAGGGTTTGGGTCAGGTTTAGGTGAAGAGGAAACACACATCAACGAGGAAACAGCCCCCGACAATACACCGGAGTCAGTGAATACAGCGTAGAAGTTACAGTCTCAGTGAATTATTTAGTGTGTTAGAAACACAGTGATGGCAGAAGCTCCAGGAAAATGACCGTTATTTCCATCACAGGCAGCTCCCAGAAAGAAACAACGTTCCGCAGTACAGAAAAGAAGCGATGTAAAAAGAAGCAAAACTAGAGTAAATATTTGTGTGGCTTTCCAACACTGGTGACAGCTCTTGGAGAGTAAAAAGATGCAGTTTGATGCTGAACTCTTATTGTTTCTTTTAGACTTGTCAGTAACATCTAGCGTTAGCTATTTGCTGAAACATATCTTTAGTGTAACTAATGACAACAAACTGTAGGGTTACAGTCATTTAAAGGGTGAAATACTGCCCCTTATTTGGTTGGGCTGGGTTGCTGGATCTTACAAAATGCCCCTTTTACATAAATTAAAGCCTGTAATGTGGACAGCTGTGAGGCTTAATCTCGGCTCCTCATTATGCTGAATATAATTGTCAAGTTTCCATGAGTCTGAAATACAGTGAACTGTGACGCTCTCGTAAGCATGTGTGACCAATGTATTTTATATCGTGGCTTCGGTTCCATCATGTCATGGAGAAACCGCTCTCCTGAAGCGATACCAAGGGACCGCATATCTGTGCATATAAGTTTTGCTGTCTTGCAGGTGATAGCATTTTTGCAAGGGGTCTGCTGAATCTAATAGGTAGTCAGAAGAGGTTGTATATTTGCTGTTACTTCGCTTGTTTGTGGCACATACGCTGTCTCACTTGGGTGGTAATTAACATTAGTAGGAGAGTTGGCAGATTTTTCTCTGTAAAGTTAGACAGCTGCTTTGGGTGTAGAACCCAGAATACTTTCACACACTGCTTTTCATGTGCTTTTGGTGTGCGATTGTCTGCTCAGGATGGCTTTGCGTCTACAGTTCAAAAGTGTAATATTTTTGAATAATCTAAATTGAAAATAAAAAGCAACAGCCCTACCAGAAGCAGTAGCCAGGAAACTCGTAGTAATTCAGCACACATTTTTAGCAAAAACTTGAATGACCTTGTATGAATCAGTCATTTTTATGTTGCAAATCCACACATCTTTTTTTTTTGGCTGCTTACTATGTCCAGATTGCATTAATGTGATTAATTATATCATTACAAATTATTGTTATGCACTGTTGGGAAGTACTGAAAAAAATGGGAATAAACACTTTTAGGTTGTATTGTCAGTACTGGTTTTCCATCAAGCTTTTGTACTTTATCCGGTATGACTAAGGAACAGATATTAATTTTCATTCTATGTGATATATAAAAAGTTGCTAAACCACAGAAACACGAATGTTGATACATCAGACTTGTGTATTAGACTGAGATATGCAAAGAAAGGAATTCCTACTTACAGTAAACACTATTGTGACCTCAGTATCATTTTTCTCCACCCACTCTTTTGTATCTAATCTGTGTTCTTTCTCAGTTACTTTATCCTACATATGTCCTCCTTCTGCTTTGGCCCTTTGCCTTTATTCCCTCATTATTTTCTGCAGTACTTTTCACCATTGTTTGTCTTCACCTCAGTTGCTCATACTCCACCACTCCTCCTACTGAGACCGTAGTAGCGACTGTAACGGTTGGTTGATGATGCCTTTTGAAAATGTGGAGCTGAAGAATCTCTGTTTCATACACGGCAACTCATGACTCTTTAATATTGCCACACTGTACTTAGACCGAGACGATAATAACCTTCTCTGCAAAGCTCCTACAACATACAAAGGTACTTTGATGTCTGGTGCACCACCGTTTCGTATTTACAGGAGACAAGTGCCAACTCAGATTAGCTTTTAAAAAGCAATGTACAAAAGACGTCGGAGAACAATAGTGCAGCGACAGCTCCCTGGATGGGCACTCCTTTACTTCACTGTGTTCCTATCATTGAATCACAGAGCTGCTTGAATAAAACATTCAGCTACAAGAATAATTGTATCACATGAAATAATTATCCACAGAAACAGCCATCATTTTCTGTTTAGCTGGTTGTAGCCGCAATAGTGAGACTCCATCAAAAGTTTAATCTGTATTTGTTAAATTACTCAAACAGATTACTGAACCCTTTCTGTACTGTGTCTAAATTCCACAAATATTTATCTGAATCTTGATGTCACTACGTTACACAGGAAATGGCGGATTAAGCATCAGAATCATCACAATTTAATCAGACTGAATGCTTTTTTTAGTGTAGTGTAAAGGCTGGTGCAACATGTATTTTTTATCTTATCAGCATCAGGCAGTAATTGCTTAAGTGGCCTAGTGGTTAGGATGTAATGTTGCCACCATACAACAATTTTAAACTTTGATAAAATACTAGTTAAAAAGAATTATTTAAAAAAAAAAGCTATGCAATACCTCTTCTGTTACCACAGCAAAAAGAAAAAAGTTCTTGGCATATAAAATAGGACCCCCCACCCCCTTTTTAAAAAAAAAAAAAAAAAAATCTGCTGCATACAAGGCTAGTACAGAAAAAAGTCTCTAAACACATACCAACACATTTGTATTACATTAGCGTTATATCTGATTGTAGATCAGATTTTTTTTTAGGGTTTTGGTACTTCAATACCAATAACGGGCATTGTATTGTTTTTAACAAGTGATATTTAAAAAGTCTCAAAGTATCAATACTTTTAACCTTATTAAACCTTATTATGATGCACACCATATAACCATAATGTCAACAGTTTAATTCCAGATGGCGAACTTTTAGAATGCCAGCCCGAACTGTTATTGTGGCTTATCCAGACTGTATCCAGATTGATTGTAGAAGGTCTAGACAGCAAAACAAACAAACAAAAAAACATTAAATGCCATTTTAACAAATCTGATCCAAACCTCAGTTTGTGGGCAGATGCCAAAATAAGTTATTTTTAGGGCAAAATAAGGACCTCCATTTCTTATGCCTCTGGAAAGCCGTGTCACCAGCATTGTTACGTAGTTACTGACGCCTTCATTGTTACCACAGCAACTTACGCAGAAATTGGTGATGTTAGGACACATGAATCCATTCTGGTCACTTGCAAATACTAACACTGCGATCTTTAAGGTCTGATATGAAAAACAAATCTGAGTTGCCTGCAGTCTAATCTAAGCAATTTAGCCTTTGTTGCACACTTAATCCATTTTTCCAGTCTATATCTAGGCTGTCAAACTATTTGGTGCCACAAAAATTATAAATCAGTAAACAAATATGTGTGCATCTTATATATTTCCCCTGAACCTGATCTATATGTAATTTGTTTTTAAGACTTTTTTTTTGGCTTTTTGCCTTTCACCCTCTCTCTCTCCTGCTTGCCTTAAGGGGGTAGAGAGGGGATGAAGCAAGGACAGAGCCTTTGTACATGGGGTACCTGCTCTACCAGGTGAGCGGCTGGGCACCCCGGAACCTGGTCTATTGGTTTGGTTTGTTAGGGTTTTAATTTTTTGTATAACGACCTACTGATAACATGCATTACCAAACATTTACAAAGCAAACAAATAAAAAAAACTGAACAAAGGACAGGAACTTTAATCCTACCAGGGAACATGCAGAAACAAAAAGTAGAAAATAAAACAGAATAAAACAAACTATAAATTGCATGTCACACAAACCAGGTGTTTGGCACATGATGCAGTGTAAAAACATGCTGACATATTTCACTGGCATTGCATCGCTAGGCAACAGCATGGGTCTATATTTACTCAGCTAATGTCATTCACATAAACTGCAAAACATGCCAACAGGAAAAACAGAAGGGGCCATTTAGACTGATTATGCTGTCAAGTTTGAAACAGTTTATGTTGATCAACTATTTGCATAATTGTTCTACTTTCTGCTGTCACTTCTGTTTTAAATGCATGAAAACGTCAATAATACTGGATGATGAACTACACTTTCATATAATTTTATTTTTGGAGCCCCTTTCACACATGCACTGGAAACCTGAAATTATTTCGACATTTCCCGTAGGAGATGTCTGTGAGACTGCAAATGTCCAAATCAAGTGGACTGGACATTAAATGGACTTTATCCTGCCAGCTCCCTAGTACAAGGTCCGTGTAATGTCCGATTGAGCCTATATGTAAATAGAGCAGACAATTTACTTCTTCTGTCTCTGAGTCTGTGTAAGGTAGAAACCAGACATTTAAAATGGTGTGTTGCTCATTCCTAATAACTCTTTTACATCCTGTGAGCCGTTAATATTACTCACTAGCCTGCTTCAATAGTATCATGATTCAGTACCTGAAATGTTAAATGATGTACACTCTGTCTCGGGTATCCTCTCTGGTCTCCGCTGTGTCTCTGGGAGTGTGTGTGTGTGTGTGTGTGTGTATGTGTGTTTGTGTTTGCGCGCGTGTGTGTGTGTGTGTTGTGTGTGTGTGTTGTGTGTGTGTGTGGCTGTCTGGACTGGAGATTTGGAACAGAGTCACAATGTAGCCTCAAGACAAACATCACCATTGTGTCCTCAACTGACTTAGCTGTGTGTGTGTGTTTGTGTTTTAGTGTATTTGTGTACTTGTGTAGTGCTACACAAGTGGTGATTTAGTTGTAAGTGTGTCTCTGTCCTTGTCGTCTTGGTATGGCGCATGTATTGTTTAATTACGCCACACTGCTCTACTGCTGTGATTATATTTATTTCATTGTCTTGCATATTATCACATTAGGTCTTCCAAGGTTAGCAGTGCTCTTTGCATTCACACCATGTGCTCACGGTTGTGATCTCTACGTGTAACATTTATGCAAATTCAAGTCAAAAATACATCTTCATGTGAGGTATAAATGTGGTGAAAGGTTTTGTGTTGGTTCATGACATATTTGGTTCAACTCACATCGGAGTTAAGACTTTGCTGTATGTCAAATATCAGAAATACAGCAAGACATTTGTTGGTAAGACATATAAAACCATAAAGAAAACATGAATAATGCCCACTGTGAATATAAATTTTACATTTCAAGCAGAGCTAAAACAGTTAGTCAATTTATTTGATAAGTAGCAAGATGAACGACAGGCTGATAACTATTTTTATAATTGATTGATCATTTATGTCATTTTTCAAGCAAAAATAACTCAACATGCCATATTCTCAACCTCTGGATTTTGAGACTTTGCTGCTTTTCTCTGTCTTTTGCGATAGTAAAATAATATCTTTGGGTTTGGGACAATTGGTTGGACAAAATGAGCACTACGAATATATTTTCTTCAGCTTCGGGAAATTGTGATCAACATTTTTCACCATTCTAATTTTTCAAAGACCAAACAATTAATAAGTTAATTGAGAATAGATTTGTCAAAGTAATTGATCATTTAAAAATTTTGTTGCATTCCTAATTTCGAGTAATATTAACAAAATTTCAAAAAAGTTTTACATGAAACAGCAGATGAAGGAGAGGAAACAACTTATTTACATACATATATATAAATAAGAATATATTGTCTGTAGAATAGATCAGACGAAAAGTTGGAAAGGGATGGTGGGTAACATCCCACCGCTCTTGATCCGTGGATGTTGCCATTACTTGGTGAACATGTTGAAACACTAGGCCACCATGATGCTTCCAAAAAAGAAATAACTTTTGCTGCAAGCCCTTGTTTTTAACGCAAAATATTTTTTCCTCATACCCCCAAGTAGCTTACTGATTTGACTTTACACCTACATTATTTTTTGTTCCAGCTTCTCAATTGTAGCTTAGATCTCTGTACATGCTGTGTGTTTGTGTCTGAGCGTATTACATTAAATCCCCAGTTTGAGGGACATTGGAATTGTTCCGAAACCAGAATATCTCCCACATCTTTTAATTAAAAACAGTGGTTGTTAATATCACAAATGAGAAACCGCAAGACCTCTTTGTCTGTAATGTTGTCAAAGATGTATGTTTATTGTGTGCTTCACTGGATATATGAATGAGACTAGATTTGAGGGCCAGAAATATCTCGTTATAGATCATTTCTCTGATTTAATAACATAAGTGACACAAAGAAACCAGCTGGACTCTGGCTTGTAGAGGTGGATTTAATGTCCTCGAAAAGTCATCTCCCCCTTCACCCCTCCTGCTTCTCCATTTGACCCAGCCACTTATAGGGTTAGTTTGGTATTTTTCAATTAGGACCCTATTTTCTTATGTTTTAGTGTCTGAGTGACTAATGGGAACGACGGTTTTTGAAAATGGTCCAGTATTGAGCAATACTGCTGCAGCTGGCAGCTGCAAAACAGGCTGCAATGTAATCACTGAGCATTTGCACATCTTCAATTTACATCCACCAAAAGTGCTTGTTTTTGTGTGTGTCGCTGACAGGTTCTGATTGTTAATTTAATTCTCTGACATTATGTAAAAGACTCTACCGAGATGGATGAGTAAGAACCTGTTTTAAACCAGAAACAGCCCTGAAATTGTGGATACCAGTCCCACCAGACTCCATTGAAGTTGACAGTAATTTTAGTGTGTTTGTGTGTAGAGACAGCATATTTTCATGTGTAACTTGGTGAATTAAGGGTGGATTTCAACCAAACCAAAGTTGGTGATTGTTGAAACAGTGGGAAGATTAACCAAAAAGGCTTTCATGAGTTTTAGTTTATTTCTGTTGGCTTTGAATGAAGTGTGATTTATGATTCATTCATTTCCTCGTCACCAGGTTAGACTTCCGCCCTTATTATTTAAAAAGTCTATGAAGAATATCCTATTACAACAATAGCCCAAATTGATGGGTGTTTTTTTCTTTCTTCTTTTTCTCTAACTCTTTAACAAAAAGTTCTGTCTCTGTAGGGATCATTTCCATTACATTGTCAGACACTTATAATATAATAACACAACTTAATAATAAGTGGATGTAAATTGGTTGTGCACAGTTGACCATAAATGTTACATTGCAGCATGTTTTTTGCTGTTGGCTGCAGCACTCTCGCTGAACAGTTTTGATTCTAAAGCCCATAATGAGGGGAAAAAAATGGTAGAAACCTCAGGAAAAGCGACTGAGGAGGGATCCCTCTTCCAGGACGGACAGACATGAAATAGATGTCGTTATTACAGTAATGAAATAAAACCGTTGACTAAAAGAGCTTTAGACCAGAGGGATCTAATGTTCAAATGTCTGCATTTAATTCTCCTGTTATGATGCTCTTTGACAGAAGATGTGTTAATTTTTATGAGATTTTCTTGTACATCTCCCTTTTTATTTATTTTAGATTCAAACAATTTAAGTGGTTGAGGGACAGACACCGTTTTATTACACTGTGGGTGTGTGACTGTACTGGAGGAAGCTCAGAGAAGCGTGTAAGACTGCGACTCTGCCCCCTGGTCCTAACTCTGGACCGTCATGGCTTTGAGCCTAATAAACTCGGCCAGATTCCTAGAGAGGAGAGTTGCTCCATCCACAGTGGGATGGATGCCATCCCCAGACTGGGTTTTCCCAAAAAAGTTTGCCAATTATCTATGAAGCCCACATTGTTTGCTGGACACCACCTCGACAGCCAGCAGTTGAATGATGACATGCGACTAAACATGTCATCACTGGTCAGACTGGGGAGGGTTCCAGAAAAAATAACGGTGTCCAACATTGTTTTTGCAAACAAACACACCGATTCTATGTTAATTTTGGTGACCTCCAATTGGCATAACTGGGTGTCGTTACTGCCGACGTGGATACAATCTTTCCAAATTTGGGCTTAGCCTTAGTCAGCAGTTTCAAATTTTACTCGACATCGCCCGCCCTGGCCCCAGGGATGTATTTTACTATGGCCACTGGTGTCATAAACTTCACGTTTCACAAAACAGAGCTACCAATTACCAAAGTTGTTTCCTCAGTGGGTGATTCGCTGAGCGAGGGGAACTATAAGATAACAATAAGAAAAAGACCAAAAGAAATAAGCAAGACATCAAAGGCAGTTAAATAAATATTCAATTAATTGTAAAAACAAGTGTTAAGAATTTAAAAAGATGGTCTTTATTTTGTAATGAGTTCCATTGGTGCAGGTTTTTCCAGATCCCGTCAGAGTCGTGATAGAAAATTCATGACCAGTTTGAGTCCTGAAGTACAGACAGCTCTGCCAGAGGATCTGGGATTTATAAGGGTTTTAAAACATTTACAATACAACTAAGGGCTCCACCTTCCTAAGCTTTAAAAGGCATTCATGACTTTGTGTCATTAACGCTCGATTACTGTAATGCTCTGTTCAGCCTGTTTTCAGGCTGCTCTTTAACAGAAGTGCAAATCGAACATCGCTCCATTTCTGGCCTCTCTGCCCTGGCCACGAGTTAACTTCAGGATCCGATTTAATTTTGTGCTGATCACAAACAAAGCTCTACCTAGTCCGGCCCAGGAGTACATTTCTTAACTGCTGATTCCTCTTAACTCTGTGAGATCCCACAGGTCCTCAAACAAATTACTGCTGACGATTAAAAAAAACAGGCGATCATACAAATTCTTGTTGCATTTTTTTTGGTATTATTGCTTTTGTTTGCTTTTGTTATGTTTGTAATTTCTAACTTGTTTTCTTCCATGACCCCCACAGTATATTCAGTTGTGAGTTGAGTGCGAGGAGTCTGTTTGTTTTTGTAAAGATTATTATTTGTTCTGTGCAGTCAGAGTTTTAAAGGGGCTTGAAATGCATGAAAACTTGAAAAATCAAAAACCTAGATTGCACATATGCCAGAACTGGCAAAATTCTTCAGTGATTTTGCTCACGTGTGGCCAGATGGGCCCCATATACCCCCAAATGCATGACAAGTTTGGGACAAAATTCCTTTGATGTTCAGGATATTTGGTGGGATTTTTTTCCCTGGCAGGAAGTCGGCCCCTTCATTTTACGAAAATGTTAAAGGGATTAAGTATGCACAAAAACCATTGACACTTTGCACCCATATTCAAACTCATATTCATTTAGAATTGATGGTCCAAATGGGCTTGGGCAAGGCTCGTTGGCTCTGTTGGACTCCCAATTACATTTAACCTTTGAATGTGTTTTTGACACCCTTAGTATATTCAAAAAGCGTATAAAACTTTAAAAAGCTAATTTGTTTTTAAAATACTAATACTATCCCCATGTGCTCTTATATTGCTCTTACTCTTTTTTTTGTCTTCTAACAAGTCTAAGACTCTTCAGCCATTCGAGAAGCTTTTACTTTTACTTAATACATGCATAGAATTCACATGTTCACCATGGCATTGTTATAGGCATGGTATTGCTTACTTTTACTTTACTTTTACTACCCGACCTCACATGAGCGCTGTGGGAGTGTGCCCATTGACATCCAGAACACAGAAAGTAATACTTAATAAGAAAACAGAGGCAGATGGCAGAGTCTCTGCAGAAAAATACACCACCATGCTGACTTCTAGTGTAACATAGGTGATGATTGAGAGGGATTACTTCTGCATGACTCTATACATTGTTTTTGGGTTGTCAAGGAATCACCAAGTCAATAGGATTCTTCATCTGGGAACCATGAATATCCATTCCAGTCCATTCAGTAGATGCTTTGTTATTTTGTAGAATAAGTGAAAACTTTACTTACTGGTGGCGCTAGAGGAAAAGTTGGGGAATCACCAAAGTCAGCAGGTGTCATCCTCTGATGACCTTGAATGTCAGCACACAATTTTATGGCAATCCATGTTACAGTTGCTGTTCAACGTGGTGAATCAGCTGACCGAATGACATTGCCATCCTTAAAGCCATGCCATTAGCATCGCTTAAAAGCACTCTTTAACTGATAAGAAATGTGCCCTATAGGCAAAGATTGATTGTTTATTCTCTCAGTGCCCATGTTTCACCTATATGATATTGTAAGACTGATTAATTCGCTCTGACTGTATGTGCAGTGTTTATTGAAGCATTTGTATTCAGGGCTTGAGCTGTGGAGCTAATCTACCGTGCTGTGAACCCTATTACTTTTCTGCAAACCCTTAAAATTGCATATTCATTTTCTCGGTCTAAATTACAGGATACCTTTTTCATATTCTGCCCTCAATACGTTGTTAAGTCGAAAAAGCTGACAAAGTCGACACTAAAATCCTCTCCTGTCTCCTCTCAGGCTGAGGCAGTGGGACGCAAATTACCACCGTCCACCTTCAACTTCAGCCACACCCAGTGTATCCTGTACGCGCTGGGGGTCGGCATGTCCACCAAGGACCCAGACCATCTCAGGTGTGTAACGGTGTGTGTTTACTCTTAAGACTGTGACTGCCCTGAGGGGTCTGAAAAGTCAACCTGTGTGAAATTAAACTGAAAGAAATTATTTACTTTACCTGCATGTAGAAACAAAGCACTAAGATCGATTCATGCTTCCAAACACGTGCCCATGCAAGTGTGATTTTTGACTGCTCAGTAACTCCTAACATCTTCACATAGGTTCCTGTACGAAGGCCATGAACACTTCAGCTGCCTCCCTACCTTCGGGGTCATTCCCTCCCAGGCAGCTATGATGGATGGCGGTCTGAGCTCAATCCCTGGACTCAACATAGACTTCACACAGGTCAGAAAACACACACATGTAATGTCAAAAAGTCTGTGTTTGTGTGTGTGAATGTGTTTGATATTGTTGTGCATATGCATATTTGTATCCATATGGTATATTTCACACTGTCTTGCACACATTACTCATGCTAATGCGGCTTTCAGGTATGATTATATATCACAGCTGTTCTAATGTTTTGTGTCAGGTATTGCATGGAGAGCAGTTTCTGGAGCTTTATAAACCTCTACCAACCTCAGGTATTACATTTTATGCTGTTAAAGTACATGCAATTTACTGCATATAAGCACTTAATGCAATTACTGTCGATTTTACATTATTATAAGTTCAATAAGTGCTGTTTTAGAGCCTCACTGAATCATTTTACCTGGATTTATGTTACTGTACGCCATAAAAGTGGGAGCAGTCTGAGTTTAATAGATAGTTTAGACTTTAAACGGAGTCTTTAGGTCTTTGGAAATCCTTTTTTATGATGCCTCCAAGTGTATAGGATTTCTGATTCTGGCCATTTTTACTCTTAAGCCATGATAGATATTTAACTGTATGATTATACGTATATATCCTATAGCAGTGGTTTTCAACCAGGACCCTGGGGATCCCCCGGGCCACCGCAAACTGAGTGCCATAGAGTTACATTTTATTTGAGAGAAAGCAGACATCTCTACAGCCGATATCTTTAGTACTGTGCATCTCACTCAAAAACAATCCAGATTGATAAATAGTACTACAGGTAAGACGAAAAATGTGTCTTTTACTTATTTAGGGGAGAATTTTCCCTTTAAAATGGTGAATCTTAACATTGGAGAAGCTGGAGGCATCAAATGTTTGCTATTCCTCTTAAAAACTGACTCAAGCAATTATTAAAATTGGTAATACAGTTTAGTGCTTAATTTTTTCAACTCCAATGAACCAAGGAGGCATTTCAAGAGTCTTTGAGGTTTGTGGAAATACCTTCAAAACTGCACTTAGTGTTGCTCAGTACACTTGGATGGATTTCTTAAACAGTCTGTGACTTGAGCATAATGATACACTCAGGCAGTCATGTCAGAAAGTACACATGGAGTTTCGTAATATTAAGTGCTTAGAGGACTAAAGTACAATACTTTGTTTAAGTAGAATGTAAATGGACCAATTTTTTTTTCAGGTACTCTAATCTCTGAGGCCAAGATAGCAGACATTTTGGACAAAGGATCTGGAGCTGTCATCCTCTTGGATGGTGAGTTTCTTTCCCCTTCAGGGTGCAGAACTTTTATCATATAGTGTATTTATTCCACATTCATTTGTTTTCATCACTTTAATGTGTCTTTTCCTGAAAGTTGCCTCTCAGGCTGAATTAATGAAAGTTAATTTTCAGTCTGTGTCTGCAGGGATTGAAATAATGGACTGAGAACGGCTCATATTTTTGTTTGACAATCCCATAGAGACAGATGATATTAGAAACGCTCTGATCTATAATTAATCCGACTTAAAACAAATAACATGGGACCTGAGATTCCCTGAGGATTCACACAGGGATGTAATTTCTTTATACACACTAAACCAGTCAGCCCCCGTTATCCTCCTAGAGTGAGAGCAAAGTTATTTCTGGGTGAGACAACACATCACAGTAGCGTCCTGCAGAAGAAGCTTTGTTTGTCTTTATGCCTGGTTATATTTTGAAGTGACCTAATGAAATGAACCAGCTAGTATGTTAAGAGCAGTCTGGATTTGATTCCCTCTGACAGCCGCTAATTGTCTCTTCACAATCTGCTTCCATGTGGTTGTTTCCTCCTGCTCTAATTTTTCTATGAATGTGCTGTAATGAGAAAATGTGGCTGAAATAGGCGTCCTCCTCACTGTGTTTATTGTCACAGGTTGTGTCATTATATGTAGAATTGTATGTGATTGCCAGGCAAGGGATACTAACGTAATTATTGTGTTACTTTTGTCCCTTCTTAATCAACATCATGTTGCGTCCTTAAACATGCTGAGACATTGGCCTAAAGCTTATTGAGTACAAAATAGTAATGGAAAAAGTCCATATCAAGCATCCTTAATGATGCCACCTGACACGCTCCACCCACATAAACAATAAACACTTTTGCCGACCAAGTACGCACCTTTTTGGCAGGGGCACTTTTTGATGGCAATGATTCCCCCCAGCAGGACAATGCACGATGCATATACAATACAAATGAATATACACACACACACACACACACACACACACACATATATAATATATATATATTTATTATTATATATATTATATTATTTATCAGTTTTATTACAGTTTTATTTTATTATTATTTGTTCCCGAAATGCACGTAGGTTCAGTCTGGATAAAAAACAAGAACGGATTATGTGATCTAATCCTGTTGCAGAATCCTTTTTTACATTAAAGCAAACCCATTTTCAAGATCTGATCCAACCCGATAGCCGAAATCTAATCTGATTTCTTCTGAACAAATGGGACCAAGGATGCCACACCATTGATCATACTTATCGAGGCATGGACACAGGACCTCTGGGGTACGGTACGCTCCACAGATACACGATCAGATTGGGATTTGGGGAATTTGGAGCTCAGGTCAACACCTTGAGCTCTTTATCAAGTTCCTCGGGCCATTCCTGAGCTGTTTTTGTGGTGCGGCATGACTCATTGTCCTACTGGGGAGAGTGTTGTTGCTATGAGGAGGCATGCTTGGTCTGCAGTGGTGTTTGAATGAGTGGTGCATGTCAAGTTTTATTCACAAAAATAACAGGACCCAAGGTTTCTCAGCAGAACATTGCATTGTAACAAGGCGATCAATGTTATTCACTTCACCTGTCAGTGGTTTTTATGTGTTTGGCTGATCAGTTTAAGTTGAAAAGACATACAAAACAAAACAAGGAAAACTGGAACACAAGCAGACAAAATGAAAAGACTGTCAACCAGTTTACAAGTCTAAATAAATGGTCTTTCAAAGATGTTGTGACAATAATAATATCTCAAAGTTTAAGTAACATGAATAAATTAATCAAGATAAACACTAGACCAGCTCATGTAGCCGGGCAGGTTAGAGTCTGTATGGATTTATTAGTAATATGAGACTGTGCCAGGAAAGGCCCCGAAATCCTTTCAAATGTGTTTTGTATGTTTGTTTGGATGCAGCCTTTCCAGAGTTAGACTTTCAGGTGAGGAGAATAAGTTCCTTAGCAACCACCATTACTGAGCGCAGAGCAATCTGCATATCTAACAGCAGCTCAAAGGTCTGTGCAGAGCAACCGAAGATGGCCAGGTTATGGTTGGGCTGAATGTCTCTGGAAAAGCCTTTTAGAAGGAACTTAAAAATTGCAGTTCAAATGTTGTATAATGTAGATTAAAACCAGAAAAGATGTGCCAGTTTTCCTTAAACAGAGCAGCAGTTGTTGCATTTAGATGAGACTGATGGGAAGATGCAGTTTTGGTAAGAGTAATGCCGTAATTATATATTTATATAATGCCACATTTGTGCTTCTGTACAGTGAACACCTACAGTGGAGATGAGCTGATCTGCTACAACCAGTTTTCAGTGTTTGTGGTCGGAGCTGGAGGATTCGGAGGGAAGAGAACCTCTGAGAAAGCAAAAGTACGTATTCCATGTTTGAGTTACGAAACAAGACATCGGGTGTTATTGCTGCCTCATATTTGATTTGTTTTATTTCCTTCAGGCTGCTCTGCCCCCACCTAAACGGGCACCAGATGCTGTGGTGATTGATTCGACCACAAGAGACCAAGTGAGTGTGTCTGTGTGGGTTCAGCTGCAGAATAAATCAGCTGCATTGATGATATGTGGGTGAAAATAGGACATATTGTTTTGTGCTTCTGAAATAAGTTTAGCATTTTAGACCAAATATGAAGAAGTGTTGAACAAAGTTTTCGCACTCTGACTGTACGATGCAGCAGAGAATAAAAAAAGAAAGGGAGAATAAAAAACGAGATCCCTTGAGCAATTTAAATGACTGCAACTGTATCACTTCAAAGACATCTTATTTTAGGTATCTCTTCTATTGCCTTCATAATAATTTAATTTCATCCCACATCTGTGTATGAAAAGTTCAGGGGTTCATGAATTAGATATAGATCTAAACAATATCTGTTTCCCCCGCGGTTACAGGCGGCCCTGTACCGGTTGAGTGGAGACTGGAACCCTCTTCATATAGACCCCAGCTTTGCTGCCATGGGAGGTGAGAGTCTGTTCATCTGTTGTGGTCTGATGGGCGTCATTTTCCATCAAAATATTCTGAATTTACTTTGGTCAAGGCTCATCTTTCCTTGGGATTTTAGTTCAAATTATGTGTTTGAATGTCATTAATACTTTAACACATAACGAACTTAAATGTGATGATTTTGGCGGCCTGCTGTGGACAAAAGTGGTAGTGTTTCATAGAAGGAAGTTCACATTCCCCAACGCCAAGCGGCAACCTCCAAGGCTAAAAAATGAATCAAATGTGGAAGTGCCAAAAATTGCAGTTCATCTTATGGCTGCATAAACAGAGTGAATCCCCATACACCCCCATGTTAAAATGCCCCTTTACAGCAGAGTAGTAAACATTATTCAACAAATTAAAGTTCAACTGTTTAAAGAAGTTTTATGTTCAATAAATGCAACATGTTAACAAAGTCAATGAGTAATCATGGTAAATAATTGTGATTTCAATGTTGACCAAAACAATCCTGATTTCCTATGATTTTTGCCATAATCAAGCGGCCCTACCCTGATGTTTGTTCAAGTGTTTGTTTTTATGATCACTTTTGTTTTAATGAGTTATTAAATTAGACAAAAAGGGGCTTTTCCACCATGATTAATATCTGCGTGTGCCCGTCCATGTGCTGGCATTCAATGGGCCTGCTCGCGATTGGTCGCACGGATGTTTTTGCGGGAACTTCCCCACCATGGATATCGCTACTGCGCAGACTCCAGCTCTCAATGACATCACCTGTGCAAGATGGCAGCGCCAGTATCAGGGATATTTTAGCCTCACATAAGCATAGCAGGAGTAAGTGGAGGCATCCATCTTTATATACAGTCTATGGTCTGGGATCAGACCCTCTCAAAAAGGGATCTAATACAGGTGTCAAAAGCTCCAGATGTTTGGGTTATTCTGCTCCATACCTGAAAGGTATTGATTACTGGTGACTAGCCCTAGTGCTCTATCGTTGTCCCTTATAGCTTTTTTTGTTCCTCAGTCAGTTCATTTTTTTATTTTTTTTTTTTGCTGATCAGTCCTCCGTATCAGCCACAAGCCAAAAATCATAACATCAAAATTTAAATTCTCTAAAGACAAATCTCTTCTTGTTTCCTTTGAACTTGCTAACATACTACTCACCATGAAACGTTGCCTGAGAAAATGAAAACACTGACTTCTCCAGTCTGTGCTGTAAATTTTTCATCTGATTTTATGGAGATTGGAGTTGGGGCATTAAGAATAACTATATAGAAATATCCAATCTGCTCACCAATGGTCTTGTTTACTCAAGTTGGTCATATAGAGACATCAGTATTAAAATGTAGTCCTTTTTATAAGAGTTAAAAACTTTGATAAAAAGCTGCATTGAAACATGCCAAACTCAAAATGCTCTTTGGCTGCAGGCTTCCAGGCTCCCATCCTTCATGGCTTGTGCTCGTTTGGCTTCGCTGCAAGACATGTCCTCAAGCAGTTTGCCGACAACGACCCCTCCAGATTCAAGGCTATCAAGGTAAGCTTCACTTATGATTGAAACCCTGACATTTATTTTAAGTGTCATTGGGCCTCATGCAAGAACCACTTGAATGAATGAGTTTGTTATTCATTGGCATGTTTGAGTAATTCAGGAGAATTGGTCACATTAATTTAGGGATTTTTCAGCTGAAACTATGAGGCTTAAAGGTTTGATTCATGTGGTTTATATGAGGTCAGGTTAAATGTTATAAAATGATTTAGTTACAGATCCATCGACTACACTGCTGTCTCTTCATCTAGTCTCTTTTTCTCAGGTTCGCTTTGCAAAGCCGGTGATGCCGGGTCAGTCACTGCAAACTGAGATGTGGAAGGAAGGCAACAGAATTCACATCCAGTGCAAAGTCAGTATCTAGCATCAGTTTGGATTACAGTCATCACCACAGATTTGTGGGTGACTGAGTTTTGTGAATGTTCAGCATGTATCAGATCAGCACTCTTTTCTTTCATCCAGGTGAAGGAGACAGATGCCATTGTGCTCGCTGGGGCCTATGTGGATTTACATGGTGCATCAGAGGCTTCTTCAGAAAATCTCACTCAAGTACGTCAGAATGAAAATGTTCCTTTCAAACAACAATCTTTCATTGAACTCTGAAGCTCATTTTATTGTAGTTCTGTAGATTCATAAAAATGTAAAGAAAATTCTATTTTGAATGTTTGTTAGTTAGTTTCTTTTTTCTTTTTACTTTTGATATATTTATATTTCTTGTACATGCAAATGGTCATTTATCAGGGATCATTCTGTTCTGTTAAAAATAAAAAATAATTGCTCCCCTGGTAGAGCAGGTATCCAGTGTACAAAGGCCATGTCCTTGCTGCAGCGGCCAACTTGTGGCCATTTACGTCATGTCATCCCCCTTCTCTTCCCTTTTTATGCTGAGAACTGTCCGATCAAATGAAGGCAAAAAGCCAAATAAAAATTTAAAAAGTGTATTAATAATGAAAGAAAGCAGTGACAAATTATATAAAAAGTTTAAAAGATGTACTTTTAAAAATCTGTGTGGTGAAAATGGACACAAAGAGTGTTTCTGTTCTCGCTACGTTTGTGCAGGGAGGGGATCTTCGGAGTGATCTGGTGTTTGCAGAGATCGGGCGTCGTATTAAAGACGTTGGCTCTGAGTTGGTCAAGAAGGTGAATGCTGTGTTCAGTTGGGAGATCGTCAACGACGGCAAGAGCGCTGCACAGTGGAGTAAGTGCACTGAATGGTTTACAAATGCATTGCATTGTGGGGAAAAACACCAGTTCAACTCTCTGTTGTCCAACAGGAATTAGGATAAGATAAAGTGAGGCAGATCGTGGTATGTCAGAATTAGAATTTACAATGTTTATTTTACTTAAAACCTTTGGAAACCTGTAGAAAAAGAAGACATTTTAAAGTACCAGCCCAGATTTTGTAATTCCTGCCATACATAAAAATAATTTTAAAAATAAGTCTTTTTAAAAACTTTAAAAACAGGATCTTGCAGGGTCCCTATTTGCAAGATTACAACCACATTCCCTTTGAGATTATTTCCCATCTTGCACCTGGTGGAAAATATTACACCAAATTATCTTAAAGAAATATGACACATAAACAATTCTTACATAACTTTAGAAACACAAGCTTAAAGGTGCCATATGTGCAGAGTATATAATCCATACTGATAAACAGTATTTGCATACAAACTTTACACTTTGGATTTTGTTACATCAACTCTACCAGCCTCCTCTAGTCAGTGGCGTTATTTTAGTGGTAGGAGATCGTGGGAATGAGAGGAGAACCATTCCAGAAAAAAATATGCTGGTTGTGGATCAGATACACCCTGAATTTGAAGCTTTTTTGCATCAACATTTGTATTTGAAGAATTGTCTGCCTCCATGGCTACATAGCATGAGTCAAGACAGACATGAATGTGAACTGTGACTTCAACTTGACAGATTCGCGGAGGCATACAGCACGAGCTGGTACTTCTAGTTTCAGTAAATGTTGACTTTTGGATTTGACAAAACTCTGGAGTCCTTGGAAATGTGTTGACCACATGAGTCTGAAGTCATCCTTTGAGCCACCACTGGAATCCAATTCTACAAATTGTAGTATACAAATTATATTACTGTAGCTTAATCTTAATCTGCAGCCATGTAGAAACGCTGACTTTAAACTTAATGAATAGACATGCAAAAAAAAAAAAAAATGCTGAGCATCATTCAAATGATAGAATTTAGAATTTGAATGTCAACGTTATGTATGAAGCTTGGAGCTATTCGGTACAGCGTGGGACATTGTCGCTAAAGGCAGAATAACTCAATAGACAAGTAAGTTTAAAAGCAGAGCCAACTAACCAAGTAATATTTGTAAAGTGTTTCTGATTTATTCCATCTTCAACCTCTGCCTGCACTTTTCCTTTTTCCAGCCATTGACCTGAAGAACGGCAGCGGTTCCTTGCACAAAGGCCCTTACAGCGGGAAAGCGGATGTGACCTTCACTGTGTCGGATAAAGACTTCATGGAGGTGGTGCAGGGGAAACTCAACCCTCAGAAGGTAACAAACAAGGAGTCAAACCTATTTAGCTAGAATGAATCAAATTTGTTGAAAGGCTTATTTACATGCTGTGCTGGGAACAGCCTTACATCTTTTAACCAGATTTTTACAGTATCCTCACAAAGGGAGCATTTTAGATAAAGTTTATAACAGATGTTTTTTCTTTTGGTAAAATGTAGCCTCATATTTTAAATCCAGTTTTAAAATCCCATCTTGTACATTTTAATTAAGGCCAAAGTGCCTTTGAAGAGCCCTTCGTTCTGTAATGACTTCTCTCTTGATCTCATCATGTCGGAAAAGAGGGAAATAAAATGATCCATCAAACCAAGTTCAGAGAGCACTCAGCGCGGGTAATCAATCGACGCTACTTGTTATGTCCATAGCATCTCATCTGTCAGAGGGAGTGGCCATCACTGCACAGAATTTATGTGTTTCCTGGAGCGCTTGATATTGATCTGAGGCCAGTGTACGTGTGTGTGTGTGCGCTCTTCACAAAGAGCATCAACAGGCTGCGGTGCTGAAGGTCCCTCAGGCTCTGTCTTTCTCCTTCCTCTCTGACGATGAAAGGAGCAGCTTTGAGAGAGATAAGTTGAAGTTAAAAAGGAGTTTCTGCTAACTGTCACCCAGGGTCGTCATAACCGCCGTCTCCTGATTGATTTTTGCCAGGGAAAGCGACACACGGCATCTGCAGTTCAGTTCACTAGATAAAGACTTTTCAGCTGCACCTCTCAGCTCTGGACCTTATAAATATGAACATTTTTTTATTGTTCTGCTGCCAGAGCATCAAGGGTCACATACTCCCTTTAGCCGCGGCTTGTTGCTTTTTCATTTGTAGTTGTTGTGTTAGCTGCAGGTGTCTTGGCCCTGTTTTACTCCCTGCGTACTTGAAAAACGGCCAAACCATCTTGAGAATCAGAGGAGATTTTGTGGCTTTCTTGAAAAAAAAAAAAAAAATCCAGGATGTCTTTGTTGTTTTCTTAGGCCTTCTTCTCCGGCTTGCTGAAGGTTAAAGGGAACATCATGCTGAGTCAGAAGCTGGAGGTCATCCTGAAGGACTACGCCAAGCTGTGAGCTCCTCAGCCAACCAGTCAGATGACTTTCTCACCGACTAACCAACCTACCACCTCTCTCCATTTGTCGGCTTTTATTCTTCTGATTCATGAGTGTAGGCAAACGTTCAGCTGGTAGACTTAAAGCTACGTCAGAATTAATTTTCTAATGTGAATTGACTTTTACTGAAGTCATAAACTGTACAGAGATGATAAAAGATATGGTTTTTTTTTATTGTATCACTTTGGCTACATTCACATTACAGGTCATCAATGCTCAATTTAGATTTTCCCGAGATCTGATCATTCTGCCTAGACTGTTAACATTCATGATTAAAGAAACCCATATCTGACATCAGTGAGAGCAGATCGCTGCCCTGAAGCACCTCATGCAGCCAAAAACATCACACACCTCGTCCTAACATACAGCGAGTACACAAACTCTGACTGTGAAAGAGTGTCCACAAGTACTACAAGCAACAGCAACATTTAGGAAGCCTTTTGAGTCCTGGCCAAACAGTCTGCTGGTATTGAGGGTTATTTCCTCTCACTCAGACAAAGAAAGCTTTCAGAGATAACTTTTGTTTAAACATTTAATTTTGAATTCAGTGTTGATTGCATAATGTATTGGCTAACAATAAATAAATACATGAATAAAAACATTAAAATTGGTTTGCTAGTAGCTTAGTTTTCACTATGAAATTCTGCATATATGAAATGAACATCACATTATATGAGCAGTTATGATAATGTATGTCATGAATGTTGGCAAAGTTAGGTGAAAAGCTGCCAGTTAGCTAAAATCTTGCAACCATCTTGCGTGGAACTCCCACCCTGCAATCCAATCCTGTATTTTTGCTGAGTTATTTCTTGAAGCAGTTGAATGTAGGTGATTGGGAACAAACAAAACGGTGCAAGGACCCTATTGAAATTGAAGTAATTATTATTATGCTTTTTTTTTTTTAGAGCTTAGTGTCTGGAGGTTTGGCTCTGTGGGTAAGTCAGGCGGTTAGTGTGCCTGAGGTTGCTGATTTAAGTCTTACCTGGGACTAGGGCTGGGTGAAATGGTGTAAAGATAAAATGTTCCATTTTGTTTTTTTACACCAAACTTATTTTACGATTTTAATGAATTTTAATCAATGTTTTTTTCCTTCTTTAAAACTAAATACAAATGACAACGAAATTACTCAAAGCAAGTTTTGCTTTTGTTTTTAGCAGTAAAAAATAAAGGGAGGGAGTGTATGGTGGACGCAGAAATTGAGATTTTCATTTTTAAAAATCGCCCTGTACCACAAATTCGAATTAATCGATAGATTCGATTTATTGCCCAGCCCTACCTGGGACAGGTGAAATTTCACTGCATTTCATTTCACTGTTCAAAGCACAGAGCTAAAGAGACCGTTGAATACATGAAGTTGGGTTGAGAGACAGGAAGGAGGGACCTCCTTGTTGATCTTATTACCAACCAATAGAGAAAACTGGAATGTTTCCCCATTCACATTATATTTAACTGTATTCATCTACAGCTTATTCATCAATGTATTTCCTCTCTGACTGCCAAAGTGGATAAAAACCTGTCATCCTGTGGTGTTCCTGTGTTTAAATGTAATTTAAAACAATTTTCCTGCAACTCTTCATCACCAACTCTAGTCTATAATAGTATTGAGGGTCTATAATTGTATGTAAAGTCTGACTTTTGAACCGCTAATTCTATCAACATGCTTTAAAATATCACGTTAAGTGGAGAATCTAAGCTTTCCACTGATATCAGATTTGTCCAACTATAACACATACTTGATGTGCCCTGTTCAGACATCTAGAGGCTCTGCAGCGAGCGTGGTTACATCATCAATTTCTGCGCATTGATTCGCCAGGGAAACCCACGTGTTCAGCCCTCTGAGCCAAACAGCGAGGGCTGTGACGCCTTTGTCCCGCCTCCTGTATCCCGATTGGATGAAACCTCAACGTCACGTGTTCTTACCGGAAATTTGAACATTTGGAGGGAAAACGAGAGGAAGTGCGTTTGTTTACATGGAAACATGCCTCAAAATAACAGCGTAGCAAGACAGAGCTCAGCATAAAGCAAGACCAAGATGGCAAAATGACGTCGGACAGTTGAAGAGGCGCTGGAATCTGTTTTTGTTTTTAACGAGCGGCCTCGCGGCGCCGCAGCTGATCGTCACCACACACAGCTGATGCAGCGCGAGGGCAGGCAGGACAACGACCTGTTTGGAGACATCAGGTGAGTGACTTATTTTTTGACTGTGTAGGCCACTTTAAGTGGATTTCTTTGTACGATGAGTGACTTAAATGTGCGCCACATTGACTATGCCTGCTGCTCACGCCCGGATGTATTTGTTTACCAAAGTGACTTTGATGTTGTCTTTTGTATTTTATAGGAAACTGCAGCGTCTCCAAAACCGAGGGAAAACACAGGCGCTACGACCCGATGCAAAGGGTAAGATTTAAAGAAAAAAGCTGAATGCACTGTGCCGACCGGGATCAAAATGTGGATCGGCCATAATAGGAGCAATACTAATTGTACTACTTGTGTTTTCAACTGCTGGAAGCGAGGAGAGCTGTCTTGGTCAAAGCAGACATGGATGTTTACGACCCCGAAGCAGCAAAGACACATTTCAAGCATCGTATACAGTAAGAACAACTCTGATATGTTGCTTTTTTCTTTTGTAAATAAAGCTTTACTATTTTCAATATGTTCCTGGCAAATGTGTCATTTTTTTCAATTAACTGATATTGTTACAGGTGTCTTCAGTAACTGAATAACAATAACAATGCATTATTATTATTATTATTATGTAATTGTTTTTATTTTAAAAAAATATATCTTTATTATTATTCGTTCACACCTGCAGGTCTGTTTCCGACGGAATAATGCACAGGCGACTTAGGAGTAGCTCAGGGATAAGTTGGCCGGTTGGCGACTCTAAGGTTAGTGGATCGATCCTCACGCGTGTAATGGTTACGGGATAGTTTAATCTTTGTAGGTCTTTATAAATTAATGAGACGATGGTATCGAAAATGAAGAAATACAGTACTATATATTTGAATATTGAAATATGTCAATACTCTAATGGGCAAAGTATGTTATTATATCGAGGTTTCCATATTACTTACATTCCTTAATTAAATATGCAATATCACAATCACTGACTAAACTGTATTAATCTACATCAAAATGATATTTTATGGCATAAATAAAATATCAAAGGATATATCTGTCTTGTTTTATAAGGGGCATATGGTGTTGAAACGGAAAATTCAGTATCAGCAGAGACTTCTGACAAAAAGTCGACTGATAAATGAGTCTGGCCGATAATACACTAAGTTTTGGGCAGGGAAAATTCACTATTCAGTATATAAAAATTCAGGCGATATGTCAGTACTCTCTAATGGACAAAGTATGTTATACCTTGTCCATTAGAGAGTATTGACATATTTTAATATTCAAGTGTATAATATTTTTTTTTGTTTGTTTGTGACACAATTGTCTCCTTGTCTCCTAAATTTCCCCTGCCAAAAAAACGTATTGTATTATCGGCCAGACTCCTATATCAGTCGAATTTCGACAGACGTCACTGCCGATACTGAATTTTACCCTTTCTGGAACTTAGTTGATTATCGGCCTGACTCATATATCAGTCGACTTTTTGTCAGAAGTCTCTGCTGATACTGAATTTTCCGTTTTAACACCATATGCCCCTTATATCAGGAAAACAAGACAGATATATGATTTGATATTTTATTTATGCCATAAAATATCATTTGATGTAGATTAATAGCTATAGTTTAGTCAGTGATTGTGATATTGCAGAACAAATTAAGGAATGTAGGTAATATGGAAACTTTGATGTAATAACATACTTCGCACATTAGAGTATTAAAATATTTTAATATTCAAATATATTATAATTCACTTGGTCCCTTAGTTATAAAGATTTACAAAGTAGTAAACTATCACATTTGTCACACTCGTGAGACTCGATCCACCAACCTTAGAGTTGATAACCGACCATCTAAACCTCTATGCCACTCCTCAGTCAAACATATGATGTCACCTGTGCATCATACTGTCGGAAACAGACTGACAGGCATGAACGAATAGTGATGTTAATAATGATAATAATACTGACAATGATGATAATAATAATAATAATAATAATAATAATAATAATAATAATGCATTGTTATTGTTCAGTTTCTGAAGACACCTGTCACAATATCAGTTAATTGAAAAAAAACGACACATTTGCCAGGAACATATTTAAAAATAGTAAAGCTTTATTTACAAAAGAAAAAAGCAACATATCAGAGTTGTTCTTATTGTATACGATGCTTGAAATGTGTCTTTGCTGCTTCGGGGTCGTAAACATCCATGTCTGCTTTGACCAAGACAGCTCTCCTCGCTTCCAGCAGCTGAAAACACAAGTAGTACAATTAGTATTGCTCCTATTATGGCCGATCCACATTTTGATCCCATTCGGCACAGTGCATTCAGCTTTTTTCTTTAAATCTTACCCTTTGCATCGGGTCGTAGCGCCTGTGTTTTCCCTCGGTTTTGGAGACGCTGCAGTTTCCTATAAAATACAAAAGACAACATCAAAGTCACTTTGGTAAACAAATACACCCGGGCGTGAGCAGCAGGCATAGTCAATGTGGCGCACATTTAAGTCACTCATCGTACAAAAAAATCCACTTAAAGTGGCCTACACAGTCAAAAAATAAGTCACTCACCTGATATCTCCAAACTGGTCGTTGTAGCTCTGTCTAGCTACGCTGTTATTTTGAGGCATGTTTCCATGTAAACAAACGCACTTACTTCCTCTCGTTTTCCCTCCAAGTGTTCAAATTTCCGGTAAGAACACATGACGTTGAGGTTTCAACCAATCGGGATACAGGCGGGATGAAGGCGTCACAGCCCTCGCTGTTTGGCTCAGAGGGCTGAACACGTGGGTTTCCCTGGCGAATCAATGCGCAGAAATCGATGATGTAACCACGCTCACTGCAGAGCCTCTAGATGTCTGAACAGGGCACATCAAGGATGTGTTATAGTTGGACAAATCTGATATCAGTGGAAAGCTTAGATTCTCCGTTTTAAAGCATGTTGATAGGATTAGCGGTTCAAAAGTCAGAGTTTAGATTGAATTCTTTATAAATGTGACAACACACAGCTGGTCTCTTATCCAGCTGCTCCATATTGTTTCTGTTTTTATCAGGGGCGGATTTACTTTCTTGGGGGCCCGGTGTCACAGCCTTACTTTGATTTCACCAATTCTCTAAGTGGGCGTGATGGTGGTCTGTTGGCAGTTATAGAAGAAGTTATGCTGTTCTCTACACCCTCAATACTGTTGTAGACTAGTGCAGGAAATGAAGAGTTGCAGGGAAATTGTTTTAAATTTAAACACAGGACACACCACAGGATGACAGGTTTTGATCTGATTTGACTGTCAGAGAAGAAATGCATCAATGACTAAGCTACAGATGAATATAGTTCATAGAATGTGACAGGAAACATTTAAGTTTTCTCTATTGGTAATAAGAGCCACAAGGAGTTATCGGACATTTTTTCAATATGCTATACAATGAAATGTCTTAACGTGCTATACTATGTGGTTTTCAGCCTTTTCCTCCACATTTCATATTTTGTCATTTTTCGACATACTATACTATGTCGTTTTTGGTCATTTTTTGACATGCTATGTTATGACATTTTTTGCCTTTTTTCGACATTTTATGACATATCTCAGCATACTATATTATGTGGATTTCAGCTGTTTTTTTGACATGTCATATTTTGACATTCTTGGACATTATACAATGTCCTTTTCAGTCGTTTTTTTGACATGCTAAATTATAACTTTGGGTTTTTTTTTTCCGACATGCCATGCTATGACTTGTCTAGACATTCTCTACTTTGTGTTTTTAAGCTGTTTTTGACATGTCATATTTTGACATTTTTTATATACTATACTATGTAATTTTCAGTGTTATTTTTGATATGCTATATTATAATGCTTTTGGCTGTTTTTTTCACCATGCTATACTATGATGTGTCTCGGCATATTATAATATGTGGTTTCCAGCTATTTTTTTTGCCATGTCATATTTTGACATTTTTTGACACATAGTATTACATTTTGCGTCTTTTTTTCAACATGCCAAATTATGTTGTTTTTAGCCATTTTTGCAACATTCTATGCAATGGCGTGTCTCAGCAGGGTGTTCTATGCAGTTTTCAGCTGTTTTAGCAGTTTTGTGACATGTCATTTTTGACATTTTGCCTTACTATAGTATTGCTTTTTACAACATTTTTCAACATGCCATTTTATTGTCTTTTGGCCATTTTGCAATATTCTATGCTATGGCATTTTTGGCATGCTATTTTATGCAGTTTTCAACTGTTTAGTTTTGGGACATGTCATTTTTGACATTTTTCGCCATACTATAGTATTGCATTTTCGGTCATTTTTTCGACATGCCAAATTATAGTCTTATTGGCCCTTTTTGCAACTTTCAATGCTATGGTGTGTCACGGCAAGCTATTCTAAACTGTTTCCAGCTATTTCTGGGACATGTAATTTTTTGACATTTTTGCCTTGCTTTTTGGGTCATTTCTTCAACATGCCATTTTATTGTCTTTTTGGCCATTTTTGCAATATTCTATGCTATGGCATTTCTCGGCATGCTATTTTATGCCGTTTTCAACTGTTTTTAGCAGTTTTTGGGACGTCATTTTTTGACATTTTTGCCTTACTATAGCCTTGCTTTTTGGGTCATTTTTTCAACATGCCATTTTATTGTCTTTTTGGCCATTTTTGCAATATTCTATGCTATGGCATTTCTCGGCATGCTATTTTATGCAGTTTTCAACTGTTTTTAGCAGTTTTTGGACATGTCATTTTTTTTACATTTTTGCCTTACTATAGCCTTGCTTTTGACAACATTTTTTCGACATGCCATTTTATTGTCTTTTTGGCCATTTTTGCAATATTCTATGCTATGGCATTTCTCGGCATGCTATTTTATGCAGTTTTCAACTGTTTTTAGCAGTTTTTGGGACATGTCATTTTTTGACATTTTTGCCTTACTATAGCCTTGCTTTTTGGGTCATTTTTTCAACATGCCATTTTATTGTCTTTTTGGCCATTTTTGCAATATTCTATGCTATGGCATTTCTCGGCATGCTATTTTATGCAGTTTTCAACTGTTTTTAGCAGTTTTTGGGACATGTCATTTTTTGACATTTTTGCCTTACTATAGCCTTGCTTTTTGGGTCATTTTTTCGACATACTATTTTATCTTGTTTTTGGCTTTTTTAGCAACATTCTCTGCTGTGGTGTGTCTAAGCACGCTATTTTATATAGCTTGCAGCAGTTTTCAGCAGTTTTTGGGACATGTCATTTTTTGACATTTTTGCCTTACTATAGCCTTGCTTTTTGGGTCATTTTTTCAACATGCCATTTTATCGTCTTTTTGGCCATTTTTGCAATATTCTATGCTATGGCATTTCTCGGCATGCTATTTTATGCCGTTTTCAACTGTTTTTAGCAGTTTTTGGGACATGTCATTTTTTGACATTTTTGCCTTACTATAGCCTTGCTTTTTGGGTCATTTTTTCAACATGCCATTTTATTGTCTTTTTGGCCATTTTTGCAATATTCTATGCTATGGCATTTCTCGGCATGCTATTTTATGCAGTTTTCAACTGCTTTAGCAGTTTTTGGGACATGTCATTTTTGACATTTTTGCCTTACTATAGCCTTGCTTTTTGGGTCATTTTTTCAACATGCCATTTTATTGTCTTTTTGGCCATTTTTGCAATATTCTATGCTATGGCATTTCTCGGCATGCTATTTTATGCAGTTTTCAACTGTTTTTAGCAGTTTTTGGGACATGTCATTTTTTGACATTTTTGCCTTACTATAGCCTTGCTTTTGACAACATTTTTTCGACATGCCATTTTATTGTCTTTTTGGCCATTTTTGCAATATTCTATGCTATGGCATTTCTCGGCATGCTATTTTATGCAGTTTTCAACTGTTTTTAGCAGTTTTTGGGACATGTCATTTTTTGACATTTTTGCCTTACTATAGTCTTGCTTTTTGGGTCATTTTTTCGACATACTATTTTGTCTTGTTTTTGGCTTTTTTAGCAACATTCTCTGCTGTGGTGTGTCTAAGCACGCTATTTTATATAGCTTGCAGCAGTTTTCAGCAGTTTTTGGGACATGTCATTTTTTGACATTTTTGCCTTACTATAGCCTTGCTTTTTGGGTCATTTTTTCAACATGCCATTTTATCGTCTTTTTGGCCATTTTTGCAATATTCTATGCTATGGCATTTCTCGGCATGCTATTTTATGCCGTTTTCAACTGTTTTTAGCAGTTTTTGGGACATGTCATTTTTTGACATTTTTGCCTTACTATAGCCTTGCTTTTTGGGTCATTTTTTCAACATGCCATTTTATCGTCTTTTTGGCCATTTTTGCAATATTCTATGCTATGGCATTTCTCGGCATGCTATTTTATGCAGTTTTCAGCTGTTTTTAGCAGTTTTTGGGACATGTCATTTTTGACATTTTTGCCTTACTATAGCCTTGCTTTTTGGGTCATTTTTTCAACATGCCATTTTATTGTCTTTTTGGCCATTTTTGCAATATTCTATGCTATGGCATTTCTCGGCATGCTATTTTATGCCGTTTTCAGCTGTTTTTAGCAGTTTTTGGGACATGTCATTTTTGACATTTTTGCCTTACTATAGCCTTGCTTTTTGGGTCATTTTTTCAACATGCCATTTATACGTCTTTTTGTCGGAATTATTTCAAAAATTCTACGCTATGGCATTAAACCACGCTATTTCATGTAATTTTCAGCTGTTTTTACTAGTTTTTTGGGATATATGTTTTTTGTGACATTTTTTGCCTTTCTATAGCCTTGCTTTTTGGGTCATTTCATGCATATTTTTTTTTTCATTTGAATAACCCTATTCTTTTCATTTCAGGTGGTAGAGGAGCAAAGAAGCCGACTGAAGTCTAAAAATGTGGAAAAAATACTATTTCTAAATAAAAATCTTTGAACAAAATGTGTCTGAACATTATTCTTTGTTTCACCTTGTTATTGATGTGTAATACCATAACAATGACGTGCAATATTTGCAACATTTGTCTTTGTCCAGATCATTTATACATACAAAATCATTAAAATTCTTTACAAACAAACTATAGCAGAGCATAGGACCAATGTAATAAAGGTCTGAGCTAATAATAATATCAAAAAGTCACCATAACCAACAAGAAGGATTTCAATAGCAGTTTTTTAAAACTTTTTGACATTGTTGCCTTAATATAGCTTTGCATTTGCAGTCATTTTTTTGAAATGCCATTTTATGCTGTTTTGGACATTATTGCACAATGCTATGCTATGGCGTGTGTTAACGCGCTATTTTACATGCAATTTCAACTGTTTTCAGCAGTTTTTGGGATATGTCATTTTTACACAGTTTTTGCCTTACTATAGCCTTGCTTTTGGGTCATTTTTTCAACATGCCATTTTAAATCGTCTTTTGGCCATTTGCAATATTCTATGCTATGGCATTTCTCGGCATGCTATTCTGTAAGTTTTCAACTGTTTTTTAGCAGTTTTAGGACATGTCATTTTTGACATTTTGCCCTTACTATAGCCTTGCTTTTGGGTCATTTTTCAACATGCCATTTTATACGTCTTTTTGGCCATTTTGCAATATTCTGTGCTATGGCATTTCTCCGCATGCTATTCTATGCAGTTTTCAGCTGTTTTTAGCAGTTTTTAGGACAAGTCATTTTTGACATTTTGCCTTACTATAGCCTTGCTTTTTACAACATTTTTCAACATGCCATTTTATTGCCTTTTGGCCATTTTGCAATATTCTATGCTATGGCATTTCTCGGCATGCTATTTTATGCAGTTTTCAATTGTTTTTTAGCAGTTTTTGGGACATGTCATTTTGACATTTTGCCTTACTATAGCCTTGCTTTGCTTTTGGGTCATTTTTCAACATGCCATTTATCGTCTTTTGGCCATTTTGCAATATTCTATGCTATGGCATTTCTCTGCATGCTATTCTATACAGTTTTCAGCTGTTTTTAGCAGTTTTTTAGGACATGTCATTTTTTGACATTTTGCCTTACTATAGCCTTGCTTTTTTGGGTCATTTTTCAACATGCCATTTTATTGTCTTTTTGGCCATTTTTGCAATATTCTATGCTATGGCATTTCTTGGCATGCTATTTTATGCAGTTTTCAATTGTTTTTAGCAGTTTTTGGGAAATGTCATTTTTTGACATTTTTGCCTTACTATAGCCTTGCTTTTTGGGTCATTTTTTCAACATGCCATTTTATCGTCTTTTGGCCATTTTGCAATATTCTATGCTATGGCATTTCTCGGCATGCTATTTTATGCAGTTTTCAGCTGTTTTTAGCAGTTTTTGGGACATGTCATTTTTGACATTTTGCCTTACTATAGCCTTGCTTTTTGGGTCATTTTTCAACATGCCATTTTATCGTCTTTTGGCCATTTTGCAATATTCTATGCTATGGCATTTCTGGACATGCTATTTTATGCAGTTTTCAGCTGTTTTTAGCAGTTTTTGGGACATGTCATTTTTTGACATTTTTGCCTTACTATAGCCTTGCTTTTTACAACATTTTTTCAACATGCCATTTTATTGTCTTTTTGGCCATTTTTGCAATATTCTATGCTATGGCATTTCTCGGCATGCTATTTTATGCAGTTTTCAATTGTTTTTAGCAGTTTTTGGGACATGTCAATTTTGACATTTTTGCCTTACTATAGCCTTGCTTTTTGTGTCATTTTTTCAACATGCCATTTTATCGTCTTTTTGGCCATTTTTGCAATATTCTATGCTATGGCATTTCTCGGCATGCTATTTTATGCAGTTTTCAACTGTTTTTAGCAGTTTTTGGGACATGTCATTTTTGACATTTTTGCCTTACTATAGCCTTGCTTTTTGGGTGATTTTTTCAACATGCCATTTTATCGTCTTTTTGGCCATTTTTGCAATATTCTATGCTATGGCATTTCTCGGCATGCTATTTTATGCAGTTTTCAACTGTTTTAGCAGTTTTTGGGACATGTCATTTTTGACATTTTTGCCTTACTATAGCCTTGCTTTTTACAACATTTTTCATCATGCCATTTTATTGTCTTTTTGGCCATTTTTGCAATATTCTATGCTATGGCATTTCTCGGCATGCTATTTTATGCAGTTTTCAATTGTTTTTAGCAGTTTTTGGGACATGTCATTTTTTGACATTTTTGCCTTACTATAGCCTTGCTTTTTGGGTCATTTTTTCAACATGCCATTTTATCGTCTTTTGGCCATTTTGCAATATTCTATGCTATGGCATTTCTCGGCATGCTATTTTATGCAGTTTTCAACTGTTTTAGCAGTTTTTGGGACATGTCATTTTTGACATTTTGCCTTACTATAGCCTTGCTTTTTGGGTCATTTTTCAACATGCCATTTTATCGTCTTTTGGCCATTTTGCAATATTCTATGCTATGGCATTTCTCGGCATGCTATTTTATGCAGTTTTCAACTGTTTTTAGCAGTTTTTGGGACATGTCATTTTTGACATTTTGCCTTACTATAGCCTTGCTTTTTACAACATTTTTCAACATGCCATTTTATCGTCTTTTGGCCATTTTGCAATATTCTATGCTATGGCATTTCTCGGCATGCTATTTTATGCAGTTTTCAACTGTTTTTAGCAGTTTTTGGGACATGTCATTTTTTGACATTTTTGCCTTACTATAGCCTTGCTTTTTGGGTCATTTTTTCAACATGCCATTTTATCGTCTTTTTGGCCATTTTTGCAATATTCTATGCTATGGCATTTCTCTGCATGCTATTCTATGCAGTTTTCAGCTGTTTTTAGCAGTTTTTGGGACATGTCATTTTTTGACATTTTGCCTTACTATAGCCTTGCTTTTTACAACATTTTTCAACATGCCATTTTATCGTCTTTTTGGCCATTTTTGCAATATTCTATGCTATGGCATTTCTCGGCATGCTATTTTATGCAGTTTTCAACTGTTTTAGCAGTTTTGGGACATGTCATTTTTTGACATTTTTGCCTTACTATAGCCTTGCTTTTTGGGTCATTTTTTCAACATGCCATTTTATCGTCTTTTTGGCCATTTTTGCAATATTCTATGCTATGGCATTTCTCTGCATGCTATTCTATGCAGTTTTCAGCTGTTTTAGCAGTTTTGGGACATGTCATTTTTGACATTTTTGCCTTACTATAGCCTTGCTTTTTACAACATTTTTTCAACATGCCATTTTATTGTCTTTTTGGCCATTTTTGCAATATTCTATGCTATGGCATTTCTCGGCATGCTATTTTATGCAGTTTTCAATTGTTTTTAGCAGTTTTTGGGAAATGTCATTTTTTGACATTTTTGCCTTACTATAGCCTTGCTTTTTGGGTCATTTTTTCAACATGCCATTTTATCGTCTTTTTGGCCATTTTTGCAATATTCTATGCTATGGCATTTCTCGGCATGCTATTTTATGCAGTTTTCAGCTGTTTTTAGCAGTTTTTGGGACATGTCATTTTTGACATTTTTGCCTTACTATAGCCTTGCTTTTTACAACATTTTTCAACATGCCATTTTATCGTCTTTTGGCCATTTTTGCAATATTCTATGCTATGGCATTTCTCGGCATGCTATTTTATGCAGTTTTCAACTGTTTTTAGCAGTTTTTGGGACATGTCATTTTTTGACATTTTTGCCTTACTATAGCCTTGCTTTTTGGGTCATTTTTTCAACATGCCATTTTATCTTGTTTTTGGCCATTTTTGCAATATTCTATGCTATGGCATTTCTCTGCATGCTATTCTATGCAGTTTTCAGCTGTTTTTAGCAGTTTTTGGGACATGTAATTTTTTGACATTTTTGCCTTACTATAGCCTTGCTTTTTACAACATTTTTTCAACATGCCATTTTATTGTCTTTTTGGCCATTTTTGCAATATTCTATGCTATGGCATTTCTCGGCATGCTATTTTATGCAGTTTTCAACTGTTTTTAGCAGTTTTTGGGACATGTCATTTTTTGACATTTTTGCCTTACTATAGCCTTGCTTTTTACAACATTTTTTCAACATGCCATTTTATCGTCTTTTTGGCCATTTTTGCAACATTCTATGCTATGGCATTTCTCGGCATGCTATTTTATGCAGTTTTCAGCTGTTTTTAGCAGTTTTTGGGACATGTCATTTTTTGACATTTTTGCCTTACTATAGCCTTGCTTTTTACAACATTTTTTCAACATGCCATTTTATCGTCTTTTTGGCCATTTTTGCAACATTCTATGCTATGGCATTTCTCGGCATGCTATTTTATGCAGTTTTCAGCTGTTTTTAGCAGTTTTTGGGACAAGTCATTTTTTGACATTTTTGCCTTACTATAGCCTTGCTTTTTGGGTCATTTTTTCAACATGCCATTTTATCGTCTTTTTGGCCATTTTTGCAATATTCTATGCTATGGCATTTCTCGGCATGCTATTTTATGCAGTTTTCAGCTGTTTTTAACAGTTTTTGGGACATGTCATTTTTTTGACATTTTTGCCTTACTATAGCCTTGCTTTTTACAACATTTTTTCAACATGCCATTTTATTGTCTTTTTGGCCATTTTTGCAATATTCTATGCTATGGCATTTCTCGGCATGCTATTCTATGCAGTTTTCAGCTGTTTTTAGCAGTTTTTGGGACATGTCATTTTTTGACATTTTTGCCTTACTATAGCCTTGCTTTTTACAACATTTTTTCAACATGCCATTTTATTGTCTTTTTGGCCATTTTTGCAATATTCTATGCTATGGCATTTCTCGGCATGCTATTTTATGCAGTTTTCAACTGTTTTTAGCAGTTTTTGGGACATGTCATTTTTTGACATTTTTGCCTTACTATAGCCTTGCTTTTTGGGTCATTTTTTCAACATGCCATTTTATCGTCTTTTTGGCCATTTTTGCAATATTCTATGCTATGGCATTTCTCGGCATGCTATTTTATGCAGTTTTCAACTGTTTTTAGCAGTTTTTGGGACATGTCATTTTTTGACATTTTTGCCTTACTATAGCCTTGCTTTTTGGGTCATTTTTTCAACATGCCATTTTATCTTGTTTTTGGCCATTTTTGCAATATTCTATGCTATGGCATTTCTCGGCATGCTATTTTATGCAGTTTTCAACTGTTTTTAGCAGTTTTTGGGACATGTCATTTTTTGACATTTTTGCCTTACTATAGCCTTGCTTTTTGGGTCATTTTTTCAACATGCCATTTTATCGTCTTTTTGGCCATTTTTGCAATATTCTATGCTATGGCATTTCTCGGCATGCTATTTTATGCAGTTTTCAGCTGTTTTTAGCAGTTTTTGGGACATGTCATTTTTTGACATTTTTGCCTTACTATAGCCTTGCTTTTTGGGTCATTTTTTCAACATGCCATTTTATCGTCTTTTTGGCCATTTTTGCAATATTCTATGCTATGGCATTTCGGCATGCTATTTTATGCAGTTTTCAACTGTTTTTAGCAGTTTTTGGGACATGTCATTTTTGACATTTTTGCCTTACTATAGCCTTGCTTTTTACAACATTTTTCAACATGCCATTTTATCGTCTTTTGGCCATTTTTGCAATATTCTATGCTATGGCATTTCTCGGCATGCTATTTTATGCAGTTTTCAACTGTTTTTTAGCAGTTTTTGGGACATGTCATTTTTGACATTTTGCCTTACTATAGCCTTGCTTTTTACAACATTTTTCAACATGCCATTTTATTGTCTTTTTGGCCATTTTTGCAATATTCTATGCTATGGCATTTCTGGCATGCTATTTTATGCAGTTTTCAACTTGTTTTAGCAGTTTTTGGGACAAGTCATTTTTTGACATTTTTGCCTTACTATAGCCTTGCTTTTTGGGTCATTTTTTCAACATGCCATTTTATCGTCTTTTTGGCCATTTTTGCAATATTCTATGCTATGGCATTTCTCGGCATGCTATTTTATGCAGTTTTCAGCTGTTTTTAGCAGTTTTTGGGACATGTCATTTTTTGACATTTTTGCCTTACTATAGCCTTGCTTTTTGGGTCATTTTTTCAACATGCCATTTTATCGTCTTTTGGCCATTTTTGCAATATTCTATGCTATGGCATTTCTCGGCATGCAATTTTATGCAGTTTTCAACTGTTTTAGCAGTTTTTGGGACATGTCATTTTTGACATTTTGCCTTACTATAGCCTTTGCTTTTTGGGTACATTTTTTCAACATGCCATTTTATCGTCTTTTGGCCATTTTGCAATATTCTATGCTATGGCATTTCTCGGCATGCTATTTTATGCAGTTTTCAACTGTTTTAGCAGTTTTTGGGACATGTCATTTTTTGACATTTTGCCTTACTATAGCCTTGCTTTTTACAACATTTTTCAACATGCCATTTTATTGTCTTGTTGGCCATTTTTGCAATATTCTATGCTATGGCATTTCTCGGCATGCTATTTTATGCAGTTTTCAGCTGTTTTTAACAGTTTTTGGGACATGTCATTTTTTGACATTTTTGCCTTACTATAGCCTTGCTTTTTGGGTCATTTTTTCAACATGCCATTTTATCTTGTTTTTGGCCATTTTGCAATATTCTATGCTATGGCATTTCTCGGCATGCTATTTTATGCAGTTTTCAACTGTTTTAGCAGTTTTGGGACATGTCATTTTTTGACATTTTGCCTTACTATAGCCTTGCTTTTGGGTCATTTTTCAACATGCCATTTTATTGTCTTTTTGGCCATTTTTGCAATATTCTATGCTATGGCATTTCTCGGCATGCTATTTTATGCAGTTTTCAACTGTTTTTAGCAGTTTTTGGGACATGTCATTTTTTGACATTTTGCCTTACTATAGCCTTGCTTTTTACAACATTTTTCAACATGCCATTTTATTGTCTTTTGGCCATTTTTGCAATATTCTATGCTATGGCATTTCTCGGCATGCTATTTTATGCAGTTTTCAACTGTTTTAGCAGTTTTGGGACATGTCATTTTTGACATTTTGCCTTACTATAGCCTTGCTTTTTGGGTCATTTTTCAACATGCCATTTTATTGTCTTTTGGCCATTTTGCAATATTCTATGCTATGGCATTTCTCGGCATGCTATTTTATGCAGTTTTCAACTGTTTTAGCAGTTTTTGGACATGTCATTTTTGACATTTTGCCTTACTATAGCCTTGCTTTTTGGGTCATTTTTCAACATGCCATTTTATTGTCTTTTTGGCCATTTTGCAATATTCTATGCTATGGCATTTCTCGGCATGCTATTTTATGCAGTTTTCAACTGTTTTTAGCAGTTTTGGGACATGTCATTTTTTGACATTTTGCCTTTACTATAGCCTTGCTTTTTGGGTCATTTTTTCAACATGCCATTTTATTGTCTTTTGGCCATTTTTGCAATATTCTATGCTATGGCATTTCTCGGCATGCTATTTTATGCAGTTTTCAACTGTTTTTAGCAGTTTTGGGACATGTCATTTTTGACATTTTGCCTTTACTATAGCCTTTGCTTTTTGGGTCATTTTTCAACATGCCATTTTATCGTCTTTTGGCCATTTTTGCAATATTCTATGCTATGGCATTTCTCGGCATGCTATTTTATGCAGTTTTCAACTGTTTTTAGCAGTTTTGGGACATGTCATTTTTGACATTTTGCCTTACTATAGCCTTGCTTTTGGGTCATTTTTCAACATGCCATTTTATTGTCTTTTGGCCATTTTGCAATATTCTATGCTATGGCATTTCTCGGCATGCTATTTTATGCAGTTTTCAACTGTTTTAGCAGTTTTTGGGACATGTCATTTTTTGACATTTTTGCCTTACTATAGCCTTGCTTTTTACAACATTTTTCAACATGCCATTTTATTGTCTTTTGGCCATTTTGCAATATTCTATGCTATGGCATTTCGGCATGCTATTTTATGCAGTTTTCAACTGTTTTAGCAGTTTTGGGACATGTCATTTTTGACATTTTGCCTTACTATAGCCTTGCTTTTTGGGTCATTTTTTCAACATGCCATTTTATTGTCTTTTTGGCCATTTTTGCAATATTCTATGCTATGGCATTTCTCGGCATGCTATTTTATGCAGTTTTCAACTGTTTTTAGCAGTTTTTGGGACGTCATTTTTGACATTTTGCCTTACTATAGCCTTGCTTTTTACAACATTTTTTCAACATGCCATTTTATCGTCTTTTTGGCCATTTTTGCAATATTCTATGCTATGGCATTTCTCGGCATGCTATTTTATGCAGTTTTCAACTGTTTTTAGCAGTTTTTGGACATGTCCTTTTTTGACATTTTTGCCTTACTATAGCCTTGCTTTGGTGGGTCATTTTTTCAACATGCCATTTTATCGTCTTTTTGGCCATTTTGCAATATTCTATGCTATGGCATTTCTCTGCATGCTATTTTATGCAGTTTTCAGCTGTTTTAGTAGTTTTTGGGACATGTCATTTTTGACATTTTGCCTTACTATAGCCTTGCTTTTTTCATTTTTTCAACATGCCATTTTATTGTCTTTTTGGCCATTTTTGCAATATTCTATGCTATGGCATTTCGGCATGCTATTTTATGCAGTTTTCAACTGTTTTTAGCAGTTTTGGGACATGTCATTTTTTGACATTTTGCCTTACTATAGCCTTGCTTTTTTCATTTTTTCAACATGCCATTTTATTGTCTTTTTGGCCATTTTGCAATATTCTATGCTATGGCATTTCTCGGCATGCTATTTTATGCAGTTTTCAATTGTTTTTAGCAGTTTTTGGGACATGTCATTTTTTGACATTTTTGCCTTACTATAGCCTTGCTTTTTACAACATTTTTTCAACATGCCATTTTATCGTCTTTTTGGCCATTTTTGCAATATTCTATGCTATGGCATTTCTCGGCATGCTGTTTTATGCCGTTTTCAACTGTTTTTAGCAGTTTTTGGGACGTCATTTTTTGACATTTTTGCCTTACTATAGCCTTGCTTTTTGGGTCATTTTTTCAACATGCCATTTTATTGTCTTTTTGGCCATTTTTGCAATATTCTATGCTATGGCATTTCTCGGCATGCTATTTTATGCCGTTTTCAGCTGTTTTTAGCAGTTTTCGGGACATGTCATTTTTGACATTTTTGCCTTACTATAGCCTTGCTTTTGGGTCATTTTTCAACATGCCATTTTATCGTCTTTTGGCGATTATTTCAAAATTCTACGCTATGGTGTCGGCACGCTATTTCATGTAATTTTCAGCTGTTTTACTAGTTTTTGGGATATGTCGTTTTGTGACATTTTGCCTTTCTATAGCCTTGCTTTTGGGTCATTTCATGCAAATTTTTTTTTTCATTTGAATAACCCTATTCTTTTCATTTCAGGTGGTAGAGGAGCAAAGAAGCTGACTGAAGTCTAAAAATGTGGAAAAAATGATATTTCTAAATAAAAATCTTTGAACAAAATGTGTCTGAACATTATTCTTTGTTTCACCTTGTTATTGATGTGTAATACCATAACAATGACGTGCAATATTTGCAACATTTGTCTTTGTCCAGATCATTTATACATACAAAATCATTAAAATTCTTTACAAACAAACTATAGCAGAGCATAGGACCAATGTAATAAGGTCACAGAGCTAATAATAATATCAAAAAGTCACCATAACCAACAAGAAGGATTTCAATAGCAGTTTTTTAAAAACTTTTGACATTGTTACCTTAATATAGCTTTGCATTTGCAGTCATTTTTTCGAAATGCCATTTTATGCTGTTTTTGGACATTATTGCACAATGCTATGCTATGACGTGTGTTGGCACGCTATTTTATGCAGATTTCAACTGTTTTCAGCAGTTTTTGGGATATGTCATTTTTACACAGTTTTGCCTTACTATAGCCTTGCTTTTACAACATTTTTTCAACATGCCATTTCATTGTCTTTTGGCCATTTTTGCAATATTCTATGCTATGGCATTTCTCGGCATGCTATTTTATGCAGTTTTCAATTGTTTTTAGCAGTTTTTGGGACATGTCATTTTTTGACATTTTTGCCTTACTATAGCCTTGCTTTTTGGGTCATTTTTTCAACATGCCATTTTATCGTCTTTTGGCCATTTTGCAATATTCTATGCTATGGCATTTCTCAGCATGCAATTTTATGCAGTTTTCAGCTGTTTTTAGCAGTTTTTGGGACATGTCATTTTTTGACATTTTTGCCTTACTATAGCCTTGCTTTTTGGGTCATTTTTTCAACATGCCATTTTATCGTCTTTTTGGCCATTTTTGCAATATTCTATGCTATGGCATTTCTCGGCATGCTATTTTATGCAGTTTTCAATTGTTTTTAGCAGTTTTTGGGACATGTCATTTTTTGACATTTTTGCCTTACTATAGCCTTGCTTTTTGGGTCATTTTTTCAACATGCCAGTTTATCGTCTTTTTGGCCATTTTTGCAATATTCTATGCTATGGCATTTCTCGGCATGCTATTTTATGCAGTTTTCAGCTGTTTTCAGCAGTTTTTGGGACATGTCATTTTTTGACATTTTTGCCTTACTATAGCCTTGCTTTTTGGGTCATTTTTCAACATGCCATTTTATCGTCTTTTGGCCATTTTGCAATATTCTATGCTATGGCATTTCTGGACATGCTATTTTATGCAGTTTTCAACTGTTTTAGCAGTTTTTGGGACATGTCATTTTTGACATTTTGCCTTACTATAGCCTTGCTTTTTACAACATTTTTTCAACATGCCATTTTATCGTCTTTTTGGCCATTTTTGCAATATTCTATGCTATGGCATTTCTCAGCATGCTATTCTATGCAGTTTTCAACTGTTTTTAGCAGTTTTTGGGACATGTCATTTTTTGACATTTTTGCCTTACTATAGCCTTGCTTTTTACAACATTTTTTCAACATGCCATTTTATCGTCTTTTTGGCCATTTTTGCAATATTCTATGCTATGGCATTTCTCGGCATGCTATTTTATGCAGTTTTCAACTGTTTTTAGCAGTTTTTGGGACATGTCATTTTTTGACATTTTTGCCTTACTATAGCCTTGCTTTTTGGGTCATTTTTTCAACATGCCAGTTTATCGTCTTTTTGGCCATTTTTGCAACATTCTATGCTATGGCATTTCTCGGCATGCTATTTTATGCAGTTTTCAGCTGTTTTTAGCAGTTTTTGGGACATGTCATTTTTTTGACATTTTTGCCTTATTTTGGCCTTGCTTTTTACAACATTTTTTCAACATGCCATTTTATTGTCTTTTGGCCATTTTGCAATATTCTATGCTATGGCATTTCTCGGCATGCTATTTTATGCAGTTTTCAATTGTTTTTAGCAGTTTTTGGGACATGTCATTTTTTGACATTTTTGCCTTACTATAGCCTTGCTTTTTGGGTCATTTTTTCAACATGCCAGTTTATCGTCTTTTTGGCCATTTTTGCAATATTCTATGCTATGGCATTTCTCAGCATGCTATTCTATGCAGTTTTCAACTGTTTTTAGCAGTTTTTGGGACATGTCATTTTTTGACATTTTTGCCTTACTATAGCCTTGCTTTTTGGGTCATTTTTTCAACATGCCATTTTATCGTCTTTTTGGCCATTTTTGCAATATTCTATGCTATGGCATTTCTCGGCATGCTATTTTATGCAGTTTTCAGCTGTTTTTAGCAGTTTTTGGGACATGTCATTTTTTGACATTTTTGCCTTACTATAGCCTTGCTTTTTGGGGTCATTTTTTCAACATGCCATTTTATCGTCTTTTTGGCCATTTTGCAATATTCTATGCTATGGCATTTCTCGGCATGCTATTTTATGCAGTTTTCAGCTGTTTTCAGCAGTTTTTGGGACATGTCATTTTTGACATTTTGCCTTACTATAGCCTTGCTTTTTGGGTCATTTTTTCAACATGCCATTTTATCGTCTTTTTGGCCATTTTTGCAATATTCTATGCTATGGCATTTCTCGGCATGCTATTTTATGCAGTTTTCAACTGTTTTTAGCAGTTCTTGGGAAATGTCATTTTTTTGACATTTTTGCCTTACTATAGCCTTGCTTTTTGGGTCATTTTTTCAACATGCCATTTTATTGTCTTTTTGGCCATTTTTGCAATATTCGATGCTATGGCATTTCTCGGCATGCTATTTTATGCCGTTTTCAACTGTTTTTAGCAGTTTTTGGGACGTCATTTTTTGACATTTTTGCCTTACTATAGCCTTGCTTTTTGGGTCATTTTTTCAACATGCCATTTTATCGTCTTTTTGGCCATTTTTGCAATATTCCATGCTATGGCATTTCTCGGCATGCTATTCTATGCAGTTTTCAGCTGTTTTTAGCAGTTTTTGGGACATGTCATTTTTTGACATTTTTGCCTTACTATAGCCTTGCTTTTTACAACATTTTTTCAACATGCCATTTTATTGTCTTTTTTGCCATTTTGCAATATTCTATGCTATGGCATTTCTCGGCATGCTATTTTATGCAGTTTTCAACTGTTTTTAGCAGTTTTTGGGACATGTCATTTTTTGACATTTTTGCCTTACTATAGCCTTGCTTTTTACAACATTTTTTCAACATGCCATTTTATCGTCTTTTTGGCCATTTTTGCAATATTCTATGCTATGGCATTTCTGGGCATGCTATTTTATGCAGTTTTCAACTGTTTTTAGCAGTTTTTGGGACATGTCATTTTTTGACATTTTTGCCTTACTATAGCCTTGCTTTTTACAACATTTTTTCAACATGCCATTTTATCGTCTTTTTGGCCATTTTTGCAATATTCTATGCTATGGCATTTCTCGGCATGCTATTCTATGCAGTTTTCAACTGTTTTTAGCAGTTTTTGGGACATGTCATTTTTTGACATTTTTGCCTTACTATAGCCTTGCTTTTTACAACATTTTTTCAACATGCCATTTTATCGTCTTTTTGGCCATTTTTGCAACATTCTATGCTATGGCATTTCTCGGCATGCTATTTTATGCAGTTTTCAGCTGTTTTTAGCAGTTTTTGGGACAAGTCATTTTTTGACATTTTTGCCTTACTATAGCCTTGCTTTTTACAACATTTTTTCAACATGCCATTTTATTGTCTTTTTGGCCATTTTTGCAATATTCTATGCTATGGCATTTCTCGGCATGCTATTTTATGCAGTTTTCAATTGTTTTTAGCAGTTTTTGGGACATGTCATTTTTTGACATTTTTGCCTTACTATAGCCTTGCTTTTTGGGTCATTTTTTCAACATGCCATTTTATCGTCTTTTTGGCCATTTTTGCAATATTCGATGCTATGGCATTTCTCAGCATGCTATTCTATGCAGTTTTCAACTGTTTTTAGCAGTTTTTGGGACATGTCATTTTTTGACATTTTTGCCTTACTATAGCCTTGCTTTTTGGGTCATTTTTTCAACATACCATTTTATCGTCTTTTTGGCCATTTTTGCAATATTCTATGCTATGGCATTTCTGGGCATGCTATTTTATGCAGTTTTCAATTGTTTTTAGCAGTTTTTGGGACATGTAATTTTTTGACATTTTTGCCTTACTATAGCCTTGCTTTTTGGGTCATTTTTTCAACATGCCATTTTATCGTCTTTTTGGCCATTTTTGCAATATTCTATGCTATGGCATTTCTCGGCATGCTATTTTATGCAGTTTTCAGCTGTTTTCAGCAGTTTTTGGGACATGTCATTTTTTGACATTTTTGCCTTACTATAGCCTTGCTTTTTGGGTCATTTTTTCAACATGCCATTTTATCGTCTTTTTGGCCATTTTTGCAATATTCTATGCTATGGCATTTCTGGGCATGCTATTTTATGCAGTTTTCAACTGTTTTTAGCAGTTTTTGGGACATGTCATTTTTTGACATTTTTGCCTTACTATAGCCTTGCTTTTTACAACATTTTTTCAACATGCCATTTTATCGTCTTTTTGGCCATTTTTGCAATATTCTATGCTATGGCATTTCTCAGCATGCTATTCTATGCAGTTTTCAACTGTTTTTAGCAGTTTTTGGGACATGTCATTTTTTGACATTTTTGCCTTACTATAGCCTTGCTTTTTACAACATTTTTTCAACATGCCATTTTATCGTCTTTTTGGCCATTTTTGCAATATTCTATGCTATGGCATTTCTCGGCATGCTATTTTATGCAGTTTTCAACTGTTTTTAGCAGTTTTTGGGACATGTCATTTTTTGACATTTTTGCCTTACTATAGCCTTGCTTTTTGGGTCATTTTTTCAACATGCCATTTTATCGTCTTTTTGGCCATTTTTGCAATATTCTATGCTATGGCATTTCTCAGCATGCTATTCTATGCAGTTTTCAGCTGTTTTTAGCAGTTTTTGGGACATGTCATTTTTTGACATTTTTGCCTTACTATAGCCTTGCTTTTTGGGTCATTTTTTCAACATGCCATTTTATTGTCTTTTTGGCCATTTTTGCAATATTCTATGCTATGGCATTTCTCGGCATGCTATTCTATGCAGTTTTCAGCTGTTTTTAGCAGTTTTTGGGACAAGTCATTTTTTGACATTTTTGCCTTACTATAGCCTTGCTTTTTACAACATTTTTTCAACATGCCATTTTATTGTCTTTTTGGCCATTTTTGCAATATTCTATGCTATGGCATTTTTCGGCATGCTATTTTATGCAGTTTTCAACTGTTTTTAGCAGTTTTTGGGACATGTCATTTTTGACATTTTGCCTTACTATAGCCTTGCTTTTTACAACATTTTTCAACATGCCATTTTATCGTCTTTTTGGCCATTTTTGCAATATTCTATGCTATGGCATTTCTCGGCATGCTATTTTATGCAGTTTTCAACTGTTTTTAGCAGTTTTTGGGACATGTCATTTTTTGACATTTTTGCCTTACTATAGCCTTGCTTTTTGGGTCATTTTTTCAACATGCCATTTTATCGTCTTTTTGGCCATTTTTGCAATATTCTATGCTATGGCATTTCTCGGCATGCTATTTTATGAAGTTTTCAACTGTTTTTAGCAGTTTTTGGGACATGTCATTTTTTGACATTTTTGCCTTACTATAGCCTTGCTTTTTGGGTCATTTTTTCAACATGCCATTTTATTGTCTTTTTGGCCATTTTTGCAATATTCTATGCTATGGCATTTCTCGGCATGCTATTTTATGCAGTTTTCAACTGTTTTTAGCAGTTTTTGGACATGTCATTTTTTGACATTTTTGCCTTACTATAGCCTTGCTTTTTGGGTCATTTTTCAACATGCCATTTTATCGTCTTTTGGCCATTTTTGCAATATTCTATGCTATGGCATTTCTCGGCATGCTATTTTATGCAGTTTTCAACTGTTTTTAGCAGTTTTTGGGACATGTCATTTTTTGACATTTTTGCCTTACTATAGCCTTGCTTTTTACAACATTTTTTCAACATGCCATTTTATCGTCTTTTTGGCCATTTTTGCAATATTCTATGCTATGGCATTTCTCGGCATGCTATTCTATGCAGTTTTCAGCTGTTTTTAGCAGTTTTTGGGACAAGTCATTTTTTGACATTTTTGCCTTACTATAGCCTTGCTTTTTACAACATTTTTTCAACATGCCATTTTATTGTCTTTTTGGCCATTTTTGCAATATTCTATGCTATGGCATTTCTCGGCATGCTATTTTATGCAGTTTTCAATTGTTTTTAGCAGTTTTTGGGACATGTCATTTTTGACATTTTGCCTTACTATAGCCTTGCTTTTTGGGTCATTTTTTCAACATGCCATTTTATCGTCTTTTTGGCCATTTTTGCAATATTCTATGCTATGGCATTTCTCAGCATGCTATTCTATGCAGTTTTCAACTGTTTTTAGCAGTTTTTGGGACATGTCATTTTTTGACATTTTTGCCTTACTATAGCCTTGCTTTTTGGGTCATTTTTTCAACATGCCATTTTATCGTCTTTTTGGCCATTTTTGCAATATTCTATGCTATGGCATTTCTCGGCATGCTATTTTATGCAGTTTTCAACTGTTTTTAGCAGTTCTTGGGAAATGTCATTTTTTTGACATTTTTGCCTTACTATAGCCTTGCTTTTTGGGTCATTTTTTCAACATGCCATTTTATCGTCTTTTTGGCCATTTTTGCAATATTCTATGCTATGGCATTTCTCGGCATGCTATTTTATGCAGTTTTCAACTGTTTTTAGCAGTTTTTGGGACATGTCATTTTTTGACATTTTTGCCTTACTATAGCCTTGCTTTTGGGTCATTTTTCAACATGCCATTTTATCATCTTTTGGCCATTTTGCAACATTCTATGCTATGGCATTTCTCTGCATGCTATTTTATGCAGTTTTTAGCTGTTTTTCAGCAGTTTTTGGGACATGTCATTTTTTGACATTTTTGCCTTACTATAGCCTTGCTTTTTACAACATTTTTTCAACATGCCATTTTATTGTCTTTTTGGCCATTTTTGCAATATTCTATGCTATGGCATTTCTCGGCATGCTATTTTATGCAGTTTTCAATTGTTTTTAGCAGTTTTTGGGACATGTCATTTTTTGACATTTTTGCCTTACTATAGCCTTGCTTTTTGGGTCATTTTTCAACATGCCATTTTATCGTCTTTTGGCCATTTTGCAATATTCTATGCTATGGCATTTCTCTGCATGCTATTCTATGCAGTTTTCAACTGTTTTTAGCAGTTTTTGGGACATGTCATTTTTTGACATTTTTGCCTTACTATAGCCTTGCTTTTTACAACATTTTTTCAACATGCCATTTTATCGTCTTTTTGGCCATTTTTGCAATATTCTATGCTATGGCATTTCTCGGCATGCTATTTTATGCAGTTTTCAATTGTTTTTAGCAGTTTTTGGGACATGTCATTTTTTGACATTTTGCCTTACTATAGCCTTGCTTTTTGGGTCATTTTTCAACATGCCATTTTATCGTCTTTTGGCCATTTTTGCAATATTCTATGCTATGGCATTTCTCGGCATGCTATTTTATGCAGTTTTCAGCTGTTTTAGCAGTTTTTGGGACATGTAATTTTTGACATTTTTGCCTTACTATAGCCTTGCTTTTTGGGTCATTTTTTCAACATGCCAGTTTATCGTCTTTTTGGCCATTTTTGCAATATTCTATGCTATGGCATTTCTCGGCATGCTATTTTATGCAGTTTTCAACTGTTTTTAGCAGTTTTTGGGACATGTAATTTTTGACATTTTGCCTTACTATAGCCTTGCTTTTTACAACATTTTTTCAACATGCCATTTTATTGTCTTTTGGCCATTTTGCAATATTCTATGCTATGGCATTTCTCGGCATGCTATTTTATGCAGTTTTCAATTGTTTTTAGCAGTTTTTGGGACATGTCATTTTTTGACATTTTTGCCTTACTATAGCCTTGCTTTTTGGGTCATTTTTTCAACATGCCATTTTATCGTCTTTTTGGCCATTTTTGCAATATTCTATGCTATGGCATTTCTCAGCATGCTATTCTATGCAGTTTTCAACTGTTTTTAGCAGTTTTTGGGACATGTCATTTTTGACATTTTGCCTTACTATAGCCTTGCTTTTTGGGTCATTTTTTCAACATGCCATTTTATCGTCTTTTTGGCCATTTTGCAATATTCTATGCTATGGCATTTCTCGGCATGCTATTTTATGCAGTTTTCAATTGTTTTTAGCAGTTTTTGGGATATGTCATTTTTACACAGTTTTGCCTTACTATAGCCTTGCTTTTTGGGTCATTTTTTCAACATGCCATTTTATCGTCTTTTTGGCCATTTTTGCAATATTCTATGCTATGGCATTTCTCGGCATGCTATTTTATGCAGTTTTCAGCTGTTTTCAGCAGTTTTTGGGATATGTAATGTTTTTGACATTTTTGCCTTATTATAGCCTTGCTTTTTGGGTCATTTTTCAACATGCCATTTTATCGTCTTTTTGGCCATTTTTGCAATATTCTATGCTATGGCATTTCTCGGCATGCTATTTTATGCAGTTTTCAACTGTTTTAGCAGTTTTTGGGACATGTCATTTTTTGACATTTTGCCTTACTATAGCCTTGCTTTTTGGGTCATTTTTTCAACATGCCATTTTATTGTCTTTTGGCCATTTTGCAATATTCTATGCTATGGCATTTCTCGGCATGCTATTTTATGCAGTTTTCAACTGTTTTTAGCAGTTTTGGGACATGTCATTTTTGACATTTTGCCTTACTATAGCCTTGCTTTTTGGGTCATTTTTCAACATGCCATTTTATTGTCTTTTGGCCATTTTGCAATATTCTATGCTATGGCATTTTTCGGCATGCTATTTTATGCAGTTTTCAACTGTTTTTAGCAGTTTTTGGGACATGTCATTTTTGACATTTTTGCCTTACTATAGCCTTGCTTTTTACAACACTTTTTCAACATGCCATTTTATTGTCTTTTTGGCCATTTTTGCAATATTCTATGCTATGGCATTTTTTGGCATGCTATTTTATGCAGTTTTCAACTGTTTTTAGCAGTTTTTGGGACATGTCATTTTTGACATTTTTGCCTTACTATAGCCTTGCTTTTTGGGTCATTTTTCAACATGCCATTTTATCGTCTTTTTGGCCATTTTGCAATATTCTATGCTATGGCATTTCTCAGCATGCTATTCTATGCAGTTTTCAGCTGTTTTTAGCAGTTTTTGGGACATGTCATTTTTTGACATTTTTGCCTTACTATAGCCTTGCTTTTTGGGTCATTTTTTCAACATGCCATTTTATTGTCTTTTTGGCCATTTTTGCAATATTCTATGCTATGGCATTTCTCGGCATGCTATTTTATGCAGTTTTCAACTGTTTTTAGCAGTTTTTGGGACATGTCATTTTTTGACATTTTTGCCTTACTATAGCCTTGCTTTTTACAACATTTTTTCAACATGCCATTTTATTGTCTTTTTGGCCATTTTTGCAATATTCTATGCTATGGCATTTTTCGGCATGCTATTTTATGCAGTTTTCAACTGTTTTTAGCAGTTTTTGGGACATGTCATTTTTGACATTTTTGCCTTACTATAGCCTTGCTTTTTGGGTCATTTTTTCAACATGCCATTTTATTGTCTTTTTGGCCATTTTTGCAATATTCGATGCTATGGCATTTCTCGGCATGCTATTTTATGCAGTTTTCAACTGTTTTTAGCAGTTTTTGGGACATGTCATTTTTTGACATTTTTGCCTTACTATAGCCTTGCTTTTTGGGTCATTTTTTCAACATGCCATTTTATCGTCTTTTTGGCCATTTTTGCAATATTCGATGCTATGGCATTTCTCGGCATGCTATTTTATGCAGTTTTCAACTGTTTTTAGCAGTTTTTGGGACATGTCATTTTTTGACATTTTTGCCTTACTATAGCCTTGCTTTTTGGGTCATTTTTTCAACATGCCATTTTATCGTCTTTTTGGCCATTTTTGCAATATTCTATGCTATGGCATTTCTCGGCATGCTATTTTATGCAGTTTTCAACTGTTTTTAGCAGTTTTTGGGACATGTCATTTTTTGACATTTTTGCCTTACTATAGCCTTGCTTTTTGGGTCATTTTTTCAACATGCCATTTTATTGTCTTTTTGGCCATTTTGCAATATTCTATGCTATGGCATTTCTCGGCATGCTATTTTATGCAGTTTTCAACTGTTTTTAGCAGTTTTTGGGACATGTCATTTTTTGAACATTTTTGCCTTACTATAGCCTTGCTTTTTGGGTCATTTTTTCAACATGCCATTTTATCGTCTTTTTGGCCATTTTTGCAATATTCGATGCTATGGCATTTCTCGGCATGCTATTTTATGCCGTTTTCAGCTGTTTTTAGCAGTTTTTGGGACATGTCATTTTTGACATTTTTGCCTTACTATAGCCTTGCTTTTTGGGTCATTTTTTCAACATGCCATTTTATCGTCTTTTTGGCGATTATTTCAAAATTCTACGCTATGACGTGTGTCGGCACGCTATTTCATGTAATTTTCAGCTGTTTTTACTAGTTTTTGGGATATGTCGTTTTTGTGACATTTTTGCCTTTCTATAGCCTTGCTTTTTGGGTCATTTCATGCATATTTTTTTTTTCATTTGAATAACCCTATTCTTTTCATTTCAGGTGGTAGAGGAGCAAAGAAGCCGACTGAAGTCTAAAAATGTGGAAAAATACTATTTCTAAATAAAAATCTTTGAACAAAATGTGTCTGAACATTATTCTTTGTTTCACCTTGTTATTGATGTGTAATACCATAACAATGACGTGCAATATTTGCAACATTTGTCTTTGTCCAGATCATTTATACATACAAAATCATTAAAATTCTTTACAAACAAACTATAGCAGAGCATAGGACCAATGTAATAAGGTCACAGAGCTAATAATAATATCAAAAAGTCACCATAACCAACAAGAAGGATTTCAATAGCAGTTTTTTAAAAACTTTTGACATTGTTGCCTTAATATAGCTTTGCATTTGCAGTCATTTTTTCGAAATGCCATTTTATGCTGTTTTTGGACATTATTGCAAAATGCTATGCTATGACGTGTGTTGGCACGCTATTTTATGCAGATTTCAACTGTTTTCAGCAGTTTTTGGGACATGTCATTTTTTGACATTTTTGCCTTACTATAGCCTTGCTTTTTGGGTCATTTTTTCAACATGCCAGTTTATCGTGTTTTTGGCAATTATTTCAAAATTCCATGCTATGCCGTGTGTTGGCACACTATTTTATGCAGTTTTCAGCTGTTTTTAGCAGTTTTTGGGACATGTAATTTTTTGACATTTTTGCCTTACTATAGCCTTGCTTTTTACAACATTTTTTCAACATGCCATTTCATTGTCTTTTTGGCCATTTTTGCAATATTCTATGCTATGGCATTTCTCGGCATGCTATTCTATGCAGTTTTCAACTGTTTTTAGCAGTTTTTGGGACATGTCATTTTTTGACATTTTTGCCTTACTATAGCCTTGCCTTTTACAACATTTTTTCAACATGCCATTTTATCGTCTCTTTGGCCATTTTTGCAATATTCTATGCTATGGCATTTCTCGGCATGCTATTTTATGCAGTTTTCAGCTGTTTTTAGCAGTTTTTGGGAAATGTCATTTTTTGACATTTTTGCCTTACTATAGCCTTGCTTTTTGGGTCATTTTTTCAACATGCCATTTTATCGTCTTTTTGGCCGTTTTTGCAATATTCTATGCTATGCCGTGTGTTGGCACACTATTTTATGCAGTTTTCAGCTGTTTTTAGCAGTTTTTGGGACAAGTAATTTTTTGACATTTTTGCCTTACCATAGCCTTGCTTTTTGGGTCATTTTTTTGACATGTCATGTAATCTTGTTTTTGGCTTTTTTAGCAACATTCTCTGCTGTGGTTTGTCTAAGCACGCTATATTATATAGCTTGCAGCAGTTTTCAGCAGTTTTTGGGACATGTAATTTTTGACACTTTTGCCTTACTATAGCCTTGCTTTTTACGTCATTTTTTCAACATGCCATTTTGTTGTGTTTTTGGCCTTTTTTTGCAATATTCTATGCTATGGCATTTCTCAGCATGCTATTTTATGCAGTTTTCAGCTGTTTTTTTAGCGGTTTTTGGGACATGTCATTTTTTGACATTTTTGCCCTACTATAGCCTTGCCTTTTGGGTCATTTTTTCAACATGCCAGTTTATCGTCTTTTTGGCCATTTTTGCAATATTCTATGCTATGGCATTTCTCGGCATGCTATTTCATGCAGTTTTCAGCTGTTTTTAGCAGTTTTTGGGACATGTCATTTTTTGACATTTTTGCCTTACTACAGCCTTGCTTTTTACCAAATTTTTTCAACATGCCATTTTATTGTCTTTTTGGCCATTTTTGCAACATTCAATGCTATGGCATTTCTCGGCATGCTATTTTATGCAGTTTTCAACTGTTTTTAGCAGTTTTTGGGACATGTCATTTTTTGACATTTTTGCCTTACTATAGCCTTGCTTTTTACAACATTTTTTCAACATGCCATTTTATCGTCTTTTTGGCCATTTTTGCAATATTCTATGCTATGGCATTTCTCAGCATGCTATTTTATGCAGTTTTCAGCTGTTTTTAGCAGTTTTTGGGACATGTCATTTTTTGACATTTTTGCCTTACTATAGCCTTGCTTTTTACAACATTTTTTCAACATGCCATTTTATCGTCTTTTTGGCCATTTTTGCAATATTCTATGCTATGGCATTTCTCGGCATGATATTTTATGCAGTTTTCAACTGTTTCTAGCAGTTTTTGGGACATGTCATTTTTTGACATTTTTGCCTTACTATAGCCTTGCTTTTTACAACATTTTTTCAACATGCCATTTTATCGTCTTTTTGGCCATTTTTGCAATATTCTATGCTATGGCATTTCTCAGCATGCTATTTTATGCAGTTTTCAGCTGTTTTTAGCAGTTTTTGGGACATGTCATTTTTTGACATTTTTGCCTTACTATAGCCTTGCTTTTTACAACATTTTTTCAACATGCCATTTTATTGTCTTTTTGGCCATTTTTGCAACATTCAATGCTATGGCATTTCTCGGCATGCTATTTTATGCAGTTTTCAACTGTTTTTAGCAGTTTTTGGGACATGTCATTTTTTGACATTTTTGCCTTACTATAGCCTTGCTTTTTACAACATTTTTTCAACATGCCATTTTATCGTCTTTTTGGCCATTTTTGCAATATTCTATGCTATGGCATTTCTCAGCATGCTATTTTATGCAGTTTTCAGCTGTTTTTAGCAGTTTTTGGGACATGTCATTTTTTGACATTTTTGCCTTACTATAGCCTTGCTTTTTACAACATTTTTTCAACATGCCATTTTATCGTCTTTTTGGCCATTTTTGCAATATTCTATGCTATGGCATTTCTCGGCATGATATTTTATGCAGTTTTCAACTGTTTCTAGCAGTTTTTGGGACATGTCATTTTTTGACATTTTTGCCTTACTATAGCCTTGCTTTTTGAGTCATTTTTTCAACATGCCATTTTATTGTGTTTTTGGCCATTTTTGCAATATTCTATGCTATGGCATTTCTCAGCATGCTATTTTATGCAGTTTTCAGCTGTTTTTAGCAGTTTTTGGGACATGTCATTTTTTGACATTTTGCCTTACTATAGCCTTGCTTTTTGGGTCATTTTTTCAACATGCCATTTTATCGTCTTTTTGGCCATTTTCGCAATATTCTATGCTATGGCATTTCTCGGCATGCTATTTTATGCAGTTTTCAGCTGTTTTTAGCAGTTTTTGGGACATGTCATTTTTTGACATTTTTGTCTTACTATAGCCTTGCTTTTTACAACATTTTTTCGACATGCCATTTTATCGTGTTTTTGGCAATTATTTCAAAATTCTATGCTATGCCGTGTGTTGTCACACTATTTTATGCAGTTTTCAGCTGTTTTTAGCAGTTTTTGCGACATGTCATTTTTTGACATTTTTGCCTTACTATAGCCTTGCTTTTTGGATCATTTTTTCGACATACTATTTTATCTTGTCTTTGGAGTTTTTTGCAACATTCTCTGCTGTGGCGTGTCTAAACATGCCATTTTATATAGCTTGCAGCAGTTTTCAGCAGTTTTTGGGACATGTCATTTTTTGACATTTTTGCCTTACTATAGCCTTGCTTCTTGTATCATTTTTTCCATATGCCATTTTGTTGTGTTTTTGGCGATTATTTAAAAATTCTATGCTAAGAAATGTGTTGGTATGCTATTTTATGCAGTTTTCAGCTGTTTTCAGTAGTTTTTTGGACATGTCATTTGTCACATTTTTGCCTTACCATAGCCTTGCTTTTGTGTAATTTTTTCGACATGCCATTTTATCGTGTCTTTTCACTTTTTAGCAACATTCTATGCTATAGTATGTCGAAGCACGCTATTTTAGTCAGTTTTCAGCTGTTTTCAGTAGTTTTTGGGACATGTCATGTTTTGAAATTTTTGCCTTACTATAGCCTTGCTTATTGGGTCATTTTTTCAACATGGGCCATTTTATTGTGTTTTTGGCAATTATTGCAACTTCCAATGCTATGGCGTGTTTTGACAGGCTATTTTATGTGGGTTTCAGCTGTTTTAGGGACATGTTAAATCATGTTAAATCAGGAAGGTGGGGACAGTGGCACCAGTGAAACAGTGAATGATGGCGTTAACGATGCAGAAAAATCGGCGTGGAGATGAAGACTCTACGCCCGCTGGACAGAGTGGCAAGTGCTCAGAAGCCCTCCTGTGTGTGGACGGTGGTTAAGGCTGGAGGGCCTGTGCAGGTGGGCTTGAGTGGCGAGGGAGCTAAACCCAGGGAAGGGTGGCCGCAGAAGTGGACACCATCAGTGACACCAGGGCTTTTTTAGGAGCTTAATAATTATTTTTAATTATTTTAATAATTTTTTATATTTATCTTCAGGCGCTGGATGTCTTCTGTTAACTGTGAGTATTTCACATTACAGTCGCAGTCCGAACACACCGACATTATGGCTGACATAAGTTAAAAAAGTTTAATATGAGTTTAGAGAGATATTGCAATGATGTTTTTGGTAATTTCTTCGTCACACTATTTTATGATGATTTTGGACGTTTTTTCAATATTCTATACTATCATGTGTCTCGACATGCTATTTTATGTGTTTTTTGGACATGTCATATTTTGACATTTTTCAACATACTATACTATGTCCTTGTCAGTCTTTTTTTGACATGCTATATTATACTGTTTTTGCCATGTGCGAGGCAGGATGAGGATTACGTCCCATAATGCAGAACAAACAAAAAGGGAGCCAGAACTACAAACTAAAAGTGAGCTTTAATGCTGAAAATCAGCAGGTGAAAAAATAGAAAGTACAAATATAACATAAACAAAAACTAGACTGAAACAAACCAGGTTGATGAAAAGAACTCAGTAACAGAGCAGGAACACAGGAGGAAGTATAGTAATGAAGGGACGGCAGGGACAACAGGAATATGGCGAGGAAGACCGATGAACTGACAATGGTCAAAAGGAAACACAGGTATATATACAGAAAGGGACTAATCAAGACAATGAGACAAAGCTGGGTAGGTGGACACAGGAGCAGGAGGGAAACACAGGAACTGGTTAACTAAAGAAGGTGTGACTGGCTGGGGCAAACAAGACTCGAACAGAGAGAGGTGTGCAGGGAACACTGACAGGGAAGGACAGACAAGACTGATAAAACAGGTAAAACAAATCAGGGAAACAGAGTCAGAGGGACACACAGAGAGACACAGAGACAGGGAGACTCAGGCTGTGTTTGAAACGGCATACTGCATACTACAGTTGCAGTCAGTATGCAGTATCCACTACATACTACATACTGCGTTCGACAGTAGTATGCAGTATGGCTGTTCAGCTTGATCCGTTTTGTATGCTGAGCCAGGCATGGCTGGTTTGCGGTTTTTGAAAGTGGAAGCAAACAATAGCAAAACCGCTACCGCGTAGCATCCATTTACTGTTTAAAATGGAGTAAACAAGTGATATATATAGATGATAGTGATGAAGGCTTGTGAGATGAATAACGCCTTTGTAACGTATGGAAGTGACCAGATGTACCGCCGTTACGTTCACATTACTGACAACTTCCTTTCCCTTTTAAATTTTGTGATTGTATCTTGTTCATGCCCCATACAGGTTAAGTTTTTAGCCGCGGCCCAGGTTCGATTACGGCTTACGGTCCTTTCGTGTGTGTCATTCCCGTTTTCTCTCCCCCTGACCTGTGACTCTCTAACTGCACTATAATAAAGGCATGAAAAGCCAAAGAAATAATCTTTAAAAAATAAAAATAACTTCGCTCATGTCTCCTGTATAATTTTACTCTTTTTAGCATACCTGATAAAAGTCATGTTTGACAATTTTGACAAAGCCTAATTAATAAAGTGTAACACCAGGGCAAGCCAAGGACCCCATCGGGTGGGTTAGGCCTGCCCAGCTGTGTAATGGCTGGGCTCCAGCCACTGGTGGCACGACAACAACAGTTGCGCTCTCCACGCAATGAACTGTGGGAAACAGTAGGCTAGGCTGACTGGTCCGATGCATACTGAGGATTTCTTCCGAATCAGTATGACATCCGGGTGTTTCTGACATACTGTGAATTTCGCTTTTGTTTGCATACTGCATACTACATTTTGACCAAATCCGTACGTACTGCTAGTGTAGTAGGCGGTTTCGAACACAGCCACAGAGAAGAAGCACAGGTGATACATGAGGATTGAAAATACAAAATAAAACAGGAAACAGAACATCACTACATAACATAACATAACTAGAAACAAAGAAAAACGAGACTACAGAAAACCCCGAAACAAAGTCCACAGTATAACAAAACCCCTAAATCATGACAGAGCCCCTGCCTCAAAGGATGGATCCTAGACATCGCAAACCAAAAACAAAGACAAAAGAGTCCAAAACAGGCGGGGTGGGGGAAGGGGGCTCGGAGGAGGCAAACAAGGCAGAGGAAGTCCGGTGAAAAACAAGAGGGCAGGACTACAGGGCAAAAACGGGTCGGAGGGGGAACAAGCAGTCAGAGCAGTATAGGGGGGCGGCCAGGAGGCCAACCAGGTGGGCCGAGCAGTTCGGGGGGGGCGGGCCAGGAGGCCGCTGGAGCTGGTCTGGGACCAGCAGCCCAACCAGAGCAGAGGATGGCTGCGGCCCAACCTGAGCAGGGACAGGAGCTGGGACTAGGATCGGCCCAGGCACGGGCCAGACTCGGGTTGGTCAGGGGTTGGTCGGACCCAGGGAGCTTGGACAGGGGCCATCGGCATCTGCCCAGCCAGAAGGCATGAAGCACGCTGCGGCGTCAGCTCATGACTCATTCGGCCCAAAATAAAACAGGAAACTGAACATCAGTAACTAGAAAAAAGGAATAACTAGAAAACAGAAAACCCCAAAACAAAGTCCACTGTATAACAAAACCCCCAAATCATGACACTATGTTGTTTTCGGTTGTTATATCGACATGCTATATTACGATTTTTTCGACATGTCATGTTTTGACATTTTCCAATAAACTATACTATGATGTTTTTGGTAATTTTTTGGACATGCTGTATTATTAAGTATTTGGCCGTTTTTTTCAACATGTTATACTTTGACATGTCTCCACATGTTATACCATGTGGTTTGCAGATGTTTTTGGACATGTCATATTTTGACATTTTTTGACATACTATACTATGTTGTTTGTCGTTTTTTTGACAGACAATGCTATCAACATAATATTTTATGCTGTTTTTTGTGTTTTTTACGACGTTACATTTGACATTTTTGGCTGTTTTTCAACATGCTATACTATGTGGTTTTCAGCTGTTTTTTCGATATGTCGTATTTTGACATTTTTGGCTGTTTTGTTGACATGCTATACTATATTGTTTTCAGATGTTTTTTCAACATGCTGTATTATTAATTTTTTGGACGTTTTTTGACATACTACATACGACATAATGACATGTTTTGACGTGCCATAATATGTGTTTTTGTGAGACTAGTATGTCGTCCAAAATAACAGTCAAACTTTAGTATGTCATGTAAAATATCATAGTATAGTATGTCATCCAAAATCTCACAGAAATATCATTGCATAGTATGTCATCCAAAATAGCAAAAAAAAGTCATATTATAGTTTGCTGTCCAAAATAGCATAAGTCATATTATAGTATTTGCCAAAATATCACGTCATACTACAGTATGTCATCCAAAATTGCATAAAAAAGTCATCTAAAATAGCATAAATATGTCATAAGTATAGGTTTTCTTTCAAAATAGCATAAAAAAAGACGTAAAAAGGCCTAAAAACGTCATAGTACAGTGTGGAGTAAAAATGTCAGTATAAGTCATAGTATAGTGAGTGAAAAAAAAATTCTTGAAAAATGCCATGGGAGTGTGGGGGTGGTTGCTGTGTTTCCTCCCTGCATCTTTTAGAGGTATAAATTGGAGGTTTTGCAACAAAAATTAAACATAGCTGACATTTAAATTTGAAGGGTTCAAAAATTAGAGTGAAAAATCTTCGCAAAAAAAATCTCAATATTTGAAACTAAAGGCCTCAAAACACAGCGTGGAACGTTATTTATATCAGAAATAATTGAAATATGTTTCACTTGAATTGACCCGTATGTGGTGCGAAAATTTTACATAAAAAGATCTGCTCGTGTTACATATTTTTTTTATTACATCGGTACATTTTCTGTATATAATACATTGATTTACACAACATCTTTATTATAAAATTAGAATTATCTGATCAAATTCACATTTGCAAGATTTGGGAGGGGGGGTCAGAGCTGAATGTGAGTGTGTTTAATGTACTCATGCAACAGCTGCGCACCGACAAACTGATCTGTTTGTCAAGCGAAAGAAAGCATTATCTAGGGGAAAAAGCACTTGCTTTGATAAAATGAACTTTATTCTCCAGTTTCTGTAGGAGTACATATAGTTTGGCTTTCATAAAAAGTATTTAATTCTCCAATTGCTGCAGAAATACACGATTTCCCAACCACTTCGATATATGGGGAAAACAAAAAAAAGCAATGTGGTTCTTTGAGCCCGCATAAGGAAAAAAATGAGAAAAAATAAATGATGAGCCCATAAGAGGAACAAAGCAGGAAATAACATTACATCTACCTTTTGATCACTCAGTCTATAATCCTAAATATGAACATATTTCATAAATATACCTGTATTTGTACAGAATGATATTCTTCATCAAGTGGCCTTTGTCATATCTACGACTATGATTATGCAGTCATAATGAGAAACCTAGTGTATGGATCTATGTATATACATAACTGCAATAAATCTGCTTCATCTAAAAGGTTTTCCTCAGTTTGTCCTCCCTGAAATCAAAGCTAATGTACATTTTGTTTTCCTACAGCAGCACAACAAGGTTCTGTGGGTAGATAGCTTCATGAATTATACTCCTTCAGACTAAACGGCTATAGGACAGTTTTCACGAGTATCTTCCTTATTTCTGTGGAAGACACATCTTATAACACACCAACCTAGATAAAATTTTCCAAGCATGAACTGAAGGCAATGTGCTGCATTTGGATGATATAGAAAGCAAGTATGTGATAAAAAAAAAAAAAAAACTAAAAAAAAACCATGAAGTTGAAGGTTATTCCTGTGAGAAAAAGGAGGTTACTACAAGGCAAACAATATTGTTTCCAAGGCAGTTCTCAATCATGGTCCGTATGGAAAACGAAAGGTTGGAGTCAATGAAAGGGAAGTGCATTGTTATTGGAATAAAATATTTCCACAACAAAATTAATTAAAACTTGTTTAACTGCCCCACCCCAACCCCTTTCCATTGTCAACAGCAAAGTTTCCTGCTACATGTTCTTAAGCTTAATATTCAAAAAACTAAACACAGCCAGAGAAGGTATTATTCATTGTGTCCCAACAAGGGCCTTTTAAATTAAAGCTACTTTGTGCAATTTAATATCAATATTAATCAATATCATCAGGACCGACAGTACTAAAGTACTGTGCCAGCATGGTAGAAGAAGTTGTCAGAGATTAAGGACACTTAATAATAATACCACTGGTTTAATCTTGGCCGGGATAAACAACATCGTACATCTTATTAAGGCTTGAGCTGCTTTACTGACACCCAGCCTCCTATACTTATATGCATTACACTACATATAATTTAGCTTCATGTTTATGTGCAAATAGAGTGAGAAAAATGGCGCATTCAGGTAGTCCATAAAATATAAGAAAAGGCCGGGTAGTGGCACACACGTAAACATAAGTCACAAGTTTTGATTAAAAGAGTATTTTGAAGTTCTGGGAAAGAGAGTTAATGCTAGATGAGAAGATTAACACCACTATGAAGCCTTAGCAAGCTGCTAATTAGCTTAGCTTAGACCGGAAACAAGGAACCAGCTGAGCGAGCACCTGTAAAACTCGCTGTGTCTTGCTCATTTAATCCGTAGAAGTTTTTTGTACGACTCATTAAACTCAGACGGTCATTTAAGCTCGAAGACTGCTCCTGGTTGGTGGGCTAAGCAAACCACCTGCTGGCTTTACATTTAAGTGACTATAAGAATGGAGAATAGTGTCTTTTCATCTAACGTTTCCCAAAAACTACCGATTTCAATTTAAGAGATATGACACATCTATTCTGTCCTCCTTTATAGAATCAGCTCAAGTTGTGCTGAAAAAAGAGCATCAGTCAAGCAGCAAAAATCAAAATGTGAGATGATAATAGCAATATGAAATGTCCTATAATTCTTAAAGTGTGGTTTAATCGAGACAAACACCTGATCCACTGATTTTCAAACCAAACTGGTTGGTCTGATGCCAAATTTCAGTCCTCTGGAGCAAAATCTGGCCGCCACAGGTTGAGGAAATTTTTGTGGACCAAGTGACCAAACGACCAACAGAGCAAACTTAACACTGAATTACTGTGATGTCGCACTAAAACAATTACCTCTGGGCAGAAAACTGGCAATTGATTTTAATTGCAAAGATGGTTAATATTTGTTTAATTTTGTTGTCATTTTCAGCCAAAGCTGCAATGTGCAAAAATATATAGTTAAACACTGTGGTCCGACCTGTCTAATATTTCTGCTGTGCTTATTTTCACACCCTGTGTTGCTTTGCGCAAATCTTTGAGAAACTAGATTTACAACCATAAAAGCTAGATGATTAACCGCTTTAGATGGGGCTGCAACAAATGTATTTTAGCACCCTAAAAAAACCTATATCACTGTACATTTACGCTTTATTTTGAATATTTTTTCCACTCGCCACTACCTTACACCCTAAACCAATCAAGGCAGCGATCAACTGGCTACTGTACTGTAAAGTAAAACTACCGCTTTTGTCAGTGGAGTCTGGTGGCTTTGAGATAAAGGCTTCTATTTCCCAGATGGAAAAATCTGTCTCACAGCAAGGTAAAGCAGTAAAATTATTTTAAATCTAACATGCTGAGGGGAGGTTCTACCCAGATATTATTGTAAAACAACAGTGTGATTCGATCTATATTTTCTGGTCGCAGTAAAAACTGTATATGGAGCACAAGAATGCGCCATGAATCCTTGAGAATGGATATAATGTGCTTTGTACGATGTCCACTGGCCTTACTGCATTGTGCTGAGCGAGTTCAGCAGTGTTGTAAAGTCTTTTGGTGATGCTCGAACCTCTGCAGGGATCACCGAATGTCCCTGTACGATCCACTGTGGACACAGTCTACTGTATTTTATCACCTGAACACTCGAACAGTGATTTCAGCTTCCACTATTATGACTGCTTTGCTAATATAAACTAATAGATATGGTGATACTGGATAAGAGGAACAATGTTGCAGCGTTACTCTTCACAGCTCCTTCTTCACCTTCACTTCCTGTGCAAAAAAAGGCTCCTCGCATCAGCCCTTGCTGAGTTGGCAGTTTGTTTTGGAGATTTTGAAGCTGTTTTACTGTCTCTCACTCCGTTTATTACGATTGACTGTGCCCTCAGTTGTTACTCTGTGCCCACTTCTATAGTATAAAATGCCTGTAGAGGCTCCTGTGGTTAGTCGGCTCGAGCTCGTGTCCCACACAGAGCAGCAGATGTGATCGTTTCACTCTTGGGCCTCTTGATCAGACGACGGGATTTCACTTGGTGAAAGTTTGTAAATCCAGTAAATATTCCACATTGTGTTGTCGTGAAATTCATTCTTCATTTACACTGGTTGATAACACTTGGATTCATTGTTCTATCACGGCATTGTTCCCCGAAAATGAACCAATGACACTATTCCAGTCAGGTTTTTCCACAGCAGTAGTGCTGGCGACTTCACATTATGTAATTAAATTGAGCTGAAGAACACCTTACTTTTATGTTTTTGTCTATATGATGAACTTGACATCGTTCTTGAGGTTGCTGTGGTTGTTGTTGTTGTTGACGACACTGAAGCGATTGGGGAGGACCCTCATCTTCATGGTACCATCAGCGCCACAGGAGAAGATGTGATTGGCTGGTCCCACCTCTATCTGCATGACACCTGTGCCGAGGTTCCTGAACAGCGACTGGCGTGCGTGTTCATTTGGGAAGGTGTAGAGCGGGCACTGCGTGGCCAGGCTCCAGATCTGGGGAGAAGGTGACAGTTAAAGAGATTCTTTTAAACAGTGCCGCATATTAAAGAACAACTCTGGTTATAGTCCGTTTTCATTATTGTGCGCTGACAACACCTGATTGTCAAGAATTGATCCTACGAACAAGTCATCTAGCATGCATAGCCAAAGCCTGAGAGCCTGTTTATTTGCATACATCTTGATGGTTAGCTCAAGTCTGCTGTTGTACTTTTGTACACTAGAATGCATCTCCGAATGCACCTCAGGTTATCACTTGTGATCAGATCTCACTTTCCTGCTCTTAATGCAATTACCAAAAGTGTTTTTGTTTTCTTATTAGACAAGCCAGTGCACCCCGTGGACCGCTGCTAGAAGACTACTGCTGCAGGAGTATCGGTATCAGTGTGAGTTTGCTGAGACAATTTAAGAGCTGCTGCTGTGTTAGCTTGTGCTAACAGGGCAAACGCTGAACTGACTATTTGCCGGGAGGAAAGCAGCTGAGGAGACAGTCCTTCAGCTGCGTAACAGCAGCAACAGAAAGTTTGCTTACCCGATGGGGGATTATAGCCACTGAAAATTCTTAATTAGCTGAAAGCTGTGGCTTTAATGCTGAGTTACTGGACAGTATAAGCAGATACTTATGACACAGGTATTCACAGGCACTTCTTAATTAATGCATCAGCTATAAACAGTTGATTAAGACAGCAACACTGAGGCTTCGCCGTAGAGCTTTGCACTGAGGTTACATGTGTAACAACTAAAAAAAAAGGAAAGATAGGAGAAGGAAAGAGAGAAAGAGAGGACATCAGAAATTCATGTTAGCTGTGGCGAAGTATGTAGCCTGCAGGGTCCTAGGGACAGCTGCAGTGGAAAGGAGAGGACTGCACAGAGAAATGTCAACAAAACAGAACAGAAAAAAGAGAGATGAGAAGAAGTCATGGCAGAGGGAGGGAAAGAGATGGAGAATTGTCACTGTCAGTGACAGAGCGAGGAAGAGAGAGAACAGTGCTACGTAACGTAATCTCAGCTGGAAAGACAGTTTGAATAATAAATCAGGATAAAGCAATATTCTCTATTCTGGTAGGCTGAGTATATCCAAGACTTGTGTTAAAGAATCACTACATTTTCTCTCACAATGTTAAACTTCAGGATTTAGGTTTCCTAGCCTCGGAAACCATCTCCTGTGTAGCTAGATGTTGCCTTACAACACAGAGGAAACACTTTAAAAACAACAAAAAAATAAATAAAATAAAAATAAAGAATTGTTACATGGTGAATTAAAGGTTGTGTTGGGGTGTTTATATTTATTTTGTAACACCGGGGGATATTTGGATTGTAAATAATTCTGGAAAAGTTATTTATTTATTTAATTTGGTAGTAAGTAAACTGGGTATAGTTGTTTGTACACTTGTAAATAAACTTGGGAATTTGTTGACATAATATATGAGTTGAAAGAAAAAAAGTGCAAAAGAGGTAGGGATACATAAGTTTTACTTCTACCTACTCATTTCTTCGCATACTCTACTTTTGTTTTGTTTGTTTGTTTATGTTTAAATTTTTGGTTCAAAATAAAGTCAGTCATTTAATCCATTCATTCATATACATATATTTGCGTGCTTACATTATCCCAAATATTGTTGACAAACCCAGAGAAATCTGTGATTTTATTTGAAGTAATGGTGCTTTTCATTTGGTTGCCTGTCAATGGCGTCATATCCCGTTTACCTCCTCTTGTTGTTTTAACTTCCGGGGAAAGATAGGAAACAACAGATAATACATCAGCGCTTGAGAAAAGAGTCACACAATGTTACAGAATTACACTCAGTAAAAGTCAACTCATCTAATGGTAAGTTAGTCAGTTAACATTCTGTTAGCTAACGTTGCTTGCGGTTATTTCAGCAGAAGAAATGACAAAATGTGAATAAAACTTTAATCCACAAACATGATTTCTGCTGGAGTTACGTCAGATAGATTTTCATCTCCAGTGGTGGTTGTTTAATAATGAATACTCTCATGATCCCACGCTACCTTGACACGCCATTAAAGTCTGTCTTTTACCACTGTTTTGACTGAGAGGCTCTTAGTGGCAGAGATTACCCACTGTGTGTTCTGTTATTTTTTATTTGGTTACATATAAGTTACTGTATAAGTGGGATAATACCTTTACCTTCCAGGATTGTTATGGATTTCATGGAGGTATTAAAACGTGTAGGAACATACAACTTGTCCTGTAATATTTCTTATTTGATCCCAAAGACATATATGGTCACAAATATACTATATACTAGTAAGGTTCCACAGCTCCCAACAAATACATTATTTACTCCTGTTAAGCCCTTGATGTCTTTTTAACTATACATTTATTAATTGTTTTCAAAGATTTACATCTTCAGTGTGAAACACAGATCCATGAATATCTCAGAGTAACTTGTAGTGTTTGATTGCTATTCCCACCCTGGGAGCGTTATTATTTGATAAGGTATTTCACAGACTGATGTCTGTACATATTAGTTAATCTTCCACTTCCATGGACTCTCATCAAACACTTTAAAAGCTTATAAATTTGCTGCTCAATCAGGTTAAATTTTCAATCAGCCATTATAAAATTAATGGCTTCAGATGAGTAACACCACACATGCTTTTGGAGGTTTTTGTGAGCAATCACCCAGTAAGAAAGTCATTTGAATTTCAAGCAGCTGTGCACTGCACCATTTCTTGTACATCTGTGTGATGCAGTGGCTTCATCCTTGGAGTGACAGCTGTGTGATCCTCGCCAACATATTTAAGTCAAAAAGATGAAAGACCTGCTGTCTCTGGAAATATATTATATAAGACGGTCACATCTCCTGTCTGTTCAGTTAAAACACTTTCCTTTGCCTTTACCGTGTCACCCAGCTTTCACCTTACACTTCATTCTCCATCCTTCACGCTGATGTCCCGAGCAGGTGGTTAATTGTCAGTGTCACGTTGATTTTGACTGACTTTGACAAGTCTCACTGTTGCCACGGATAAATGTAACAATCATCTAATTGTTGATGTGCAGGGAGAGACACTCACACCTTAAGGCCAAACACCCTGCAGGGCCGCTCTGTCAGGTACAGGTTAACTTTATGCAAAGGTAATGATCATGACTGTTATGATATATTTCTCCTTACTTTTCCAAGAAACTTGGAAAAGTAAGGAGAAAAGGGGCTTTTCAGGGAGATTCTCTAACAGAGCAAACTGTCTGGTTTTCACTTGCAAATGACCTTGAAAGTCATCAACAAATGCTAATAAATATTCATATATTCCAAAAACGTCTTATCAAACTCCCTGACCTCTCACTTCCCTGGAATATACCTCTCAAAATGTCATATTTATTCAGCATAAATGTATTGCATTGCATTAATTAACCAATAAAACTACCTTAATGTTGCCCTCAGCTGATCCACTGATGAAGCAGTCCTCAGTCGGATCGACAGCCAGTGCTTTGACCGGCGAGTCGTGCGCCTGGAAGCTCTGACGCTGGTGCCTGTGGGCGAGCTCCAGGACGCTGATCCAGCCCTTCCTCCCACCTGTGACAAGCAGCTGCTGCCTGGGAGCCATCGAGAGCACGGTAGCACCGGAGTCGTGGCAGCAGAAAGCTGAGGACAGAGAGAGAGAATGGTTGAGGTATTGCGGAGAATAAGATGGAGGGAAAGGGATAGAACTGAGAGATGCATTAAGGATGGAAAGAAAAAGATGGTGGGCAAAAACTTGTTTTTACTATTAATTAAATCATTTTCTGATATAATAAATTTATCATCCACATATCATGCCCGGCAGGGGTGATTATTCCTCTCTCTCTCCTCGTTTTCTGCTCTAAACTGCAGACAAACTAATAAAAAGCAAAAATGTCCCAAAAATATGCATTCATTATTTTTTTCTGTCTTTGTCCAATAATTGATGTACAACTCATTTGAAACTTTTAACATAAATATATTACTTGACATCATGCCTGTAAGTAAAATTTATTTTAACAATCAAGTTTTATTCTTCTTCTAATAACTGATTAACTCCTGCCAATAAAATATCAGAAAATAGCAAATAACATCCATCAGAAATTTCCAAAGTCCCAGCAGGCAGTTTACATCTATGTCCATCCAGACTAATAAAGTAAATGTAGTGAAGACTTTCAAGGAATTTAATTAAAGGGTATTAAGTGTATTATTTCGAAAAAAATGGAAGTTATCAATATAATGTTGTGTATGATTCAAGTGAACAACTTCCAGTGAGAAACATGCTGTCTTCAAAAGGAGAGGGTTTTTACAGAGGAGCACAGAGGACTGATAGAGAGCTTCGTCACACGGTAGAACGACAATAACCTGAAGCTCAATATCAGCGAAACCAATGAGCTTGTATTGAACTGCCGGAGGAACACGAGAAAACACAAACTGTAGCCATGGCAGTAAACAATGCCTCAAACAGGGTTCCCACACAATTTCAGAGAAAAAAAAATCAAAACTTTATGGTATACTTTACTCTGAATGTCAATTATTGTATGAAAACTAACCAGCAACCTTTGCCAGTCTCTCATAATTCTTTATGTTTGTCGCTTATGTGGAACATTATTCACAGAAGTGAACTGTGACAATCATTTTATTACACACAACAAAATCCCATGACTTTTCCAATAGTATGCACTAGTTCCAAGATTTTAACAGGCCTGGAAAATGAGATTGTGAGATTCCATGACTATTTCAGGTTTTAAATGATCGTGGGTATCCTGCTCAAATATGGATGTTACTGCAAAGAGGCTACAAATTCTACATGAACATGAATAACTTGTTTATGAGGCTTATCCTGGTTATGATCATGGTCGGGATATGGTGTTTACATGAGCACAGAGAAATCAGGTTATTCACATTCCATGTATACGCCCCAGTTTCTTTTAGTGCTTCAGCTAGCATATTCAGGTGCCTCATAAATGGAATATGCTATTTACATGCTCAATCACTTAAACAGAATACTCCAACAACCTGATCCTAAACATGTTATGCATGTCCATGTAAACACACTTCATGAGTGAACGGATGCTTCATGCGCATCTTCAACCAGGCAGCACATAAAATCTACACAATCAGCAGTTTCAAGGTGTTCAGTTTAATAACTGACCAAATGTCTTCCCCTCTACTTCTGAGTTACGACTTTGAAGACGGGCCAGAACATTATGCAGGGTTTTTGCAGAACGTTATGATGTCACATTGAAGCTGACTTTCATCACTTTGTCTTTTTATCCTATTAGAAATTTGAGGGTTTTTTTCATAATTTGTGAATCAAGTCTGGAGTTATGGCCAAAATGTGTTTAGAAATCCTAATCAGTTCATCCTGGAGTCCAGGTAAACATTTGAGCCAAATTTGAAGAAATTCCCTAAAGTCATTCTTGAGATATCAAGTTTACGAGAATGGCACAGATGAACAACTCAAAAACATAATGCCTCTGGTCACGGCTGTTGCTGGTGCAGAGTCATTAAAACAAATGTTTTTCTTATGCTGCATCTTACCATGCACCAGGCTGTTTGCAGGAGTCACCAGAGTGTCCCACAGACACACGTTCCTGTAGAGTCAAAAAATGACCAAATTACTTTCCATTCACACATTTTAATCAAAGAAAATGTCATTATCCCTGTTGGCCACAGTACAATGGAGCTGTAAAGAAAAGATTCAGCATTTAATTAGAAGTTCATGAAACAGAATTCAAAAGAAGAGGACAATTTTTGTCAAGACTGGAGACAAAATTCTCCTTCCAGCTCTCATACCTGTTGTCTGTTGAAAGACCTGCAGTGGCAATGAGGGAGGAGGAGCCCACAAAGACGAAGTCGTGAGCTGTCTTGTTGTGGCACTGCAACGTCTGGCAGAGAGAAACAAAGGAGTCGGTTAGTAAAAGTGACAGTAATAGAGAAGCAGCAGAGGAGTAAACAAAAATGAGAATGACAGGGAGAGAGCACGAGGACACTGAGAACGTCTAGACAGACAAAACTAAAAACAAACATGCTGGAGAAAGAAAAGGCAGCTCATTGATCGGCTCAGTGAGTTTCTTACCAGGTATGGCTTGGGTGCGTTTCCACTTGTGTTGGTCTGCCAGAGACTCAAACCTCCATCAGCATCGACGATACCGAACTGCACAAAACATTCAGTGAGCACATACCAGACTTTGCTGAGATGAAATTAAGTACTTATTTTACATCAGACAGACAAAAACATACTGTTCTCCTGTGTTTATGCTCCCATTGAGAACCTTCTCTCCCTTCTGGTGACTTGGACTGTTCTCAAATTATCCTCCAAAACACGTCAACGGCCTCATAAGTTCAAGCACCACTTACATAACTAACATCAAGCGCTCTGCTTGTCCTCTCTTTCCAATTATTTTTATTTTTTTCTGAAGCATATTTCACTCTTTTGGCCAGAACAGGCAGATAAGATGGTACTGGCACAGGAGAGGCACCATCTGAGAGAGTTATTAGCTTGAGGCGAGTGCCTGAGTTCAGAGCAGTTGAATCACTCAGCTAAAGAACAAAATGTGCTGAAGCCAAACTCCCCACTGTGGATCGTGCCTGAATGGCAAAGTGTGAAAATGTTGTTGGATCTGACAGATATCACAATGCAGTTATGTTCCAAAAATAAGAATAGATTGACGGTTAAGTGTTCGATATACTCAATATAAGTGACTGATTTTGTAACCTTGTTCCCCTGGTGGTTGAATCGTATCCTGGTGACTCTGGAGTTGCCTGGACTTCTGAAGCAGATGATCTGCTGGGAGTGACCCCACTCGAACATCCTGACGCTCCCGTCCTGAGCTCCTGTCAAGTCTGAAAAACATTTAAAAAAACATAAAATAAAATGCGCCATCAGCTCATTTGTGATGCACATTCTGGTCTCAACATGAGGTTTTGGCATCTTTGTTCCTAAAATCATCTTTTTTATAATTGATGAGGTGAATGGTTTATTACACACACACACACACACACACACACACACACACACACAATTCAACAGACGTTCTTACGACCTAGTGGGAATTATTCCGCCCAAACACCTCACAACTGAATCCCCATCCTGCAGTTTGACTGGAAAATACAATGTTGTAACAAGTAGGGCTCACTCAGCCTTTTCTAAATCAACAGCAGCACTGGGACAATAAGAAAAAAATACAAAACTTTGCCACTTGCTAAATATCTATATGTGAAACTTTTTTTGGGAATGTAATCGTCCCCTGAAGGCTCTTTTTTTAACGCGAGAAATATGATGTCTGAATATCTCCTTTTTCTAATCTACTGACAGACATATCAGAGTTACTTACAGTAAGGCAGTGTGGGATGGGAGGTCATCCTTCTCACATTGTTGATATTTCTCTTTATCATCTGGGAGAGAAAGAGGTGAAGATGAAGAGGAGGAGGTGTTTACTATGCCAACATTTGTAGAAAACGAATCAGAACTTTATCATGGTAAATCTAACTACAGAGCAAGGAGTCTCTGTCTGTGTCTTTACAATATCTCGAGAACCGTTTGTCTGATCTACCTCACACTTGGCTTGTGTATTTCTGGGGACCCCAGGATTTGTCGTGCTGAATTTGGTGTGATTTGGACAAATGACACATTGCATATTAATAAACTTGGAATAAACAAGTAGACGTCTCTCTGTGGCTTTGTGGAGTGGTGGTTGCGGGGCTTCATAATGTTACAACCGAATTCTTCTTTACACCACAGGAGTTAAGGAGTAAAGCCCTCTGAGGCAAATTGTGATTTGTGATAATGGGCTTTATGATTAAAACTGAATTTAATTGAAAACTGAATGAAAACTGCAAGCAGCAACACCGCAGGCCAAGCAATCAACCCGTTCTGAAAGGGCATGTTTTAAACTACACTTGTAGGGACAGGTATTACTCTGTGTAGCAGTACAAAGTTAAACTGTGTTACACTATTCTAAAGCCTTTTCACACACAGAATACATTCATCGCTAGCTTCCTCTATGTGTTAAACTAATGGCTTGTTACTAATGGACTCCCATTAACTTTAATGTAAATGTTAAAAGTGCCACAACATTTATGTAATGAGGTGCACGTCTGAGAGGAGCTCATCTGAAGTTAAAATCCCTAAAGGTCAGGAAAATGCAAATCTTAATCATAATGCCAAAGCACATATTTAATGCTGCATTAAAATTACAGCATAAATGGAAGGTTGTTGTATCAGCATGCAGCATAAATTTTCGTAATATACTGCAGCTCAGTTACTATATCCTGTCCAGTATTATGACGGGTGGCCGAGAGAGGCACACGTTACCAGCAATGTTTGCCAAGGACTTTATTTATTATTGTCTTTAAATGTATTCTGCTCCAACCTTGAGCACACTGCCTGACTGGTTGGTAAAATAATTACGATGCAGAGTGGCTCTTACTGTCCAGTCTGCATATCAAGAGCAACGAGTGAGCTGGTTAATATCAACAAAACATGACTCACAAGTGACTCGATACAGAGACACTGCTACCACCAGAATAAAATCAGTCTCCCTCCCCACTGCTAACGCCAAGTTTCTCTGCTCAGTAAAAAAGCTTTTACAGACTTCTCCATTAAAAAAAGCATAAAATGATAGCGGTTTGGTGTATCTCAAGCTGTAGTAGTCAGCAACATCTTTGTTCCTTTGTAAATCAATGAGGGAAGCTAATGTTAACAGCCATGGTGCTTTTGGCAAAGTGAGACGAAAAAATGAATTATTAATTAAAGTAATTTAAACTACTTTGAGGATTTTGCTTTGAGTACAAAGAGGGGCAGCTCCGGTGTAACAGACAGCATCAATTAATTCCAGAAAAGAAGAGAAGAATAGATCAAACCTATCTGGCAATCTTTACTGTATTCACTGCTGATCTTTTAGATGGTTTAGATGAACTATAAGCAGTGTTTACACTGCTGCTGATCATGAATGATAACAACATACTGTAGTTTTCAGATTTATGTCTAAACTTCAAGACTACGATTTACTAAGATATACCACTTAGGTAAGCCAATGAACAGCTAACCAGCTTCTCTTCATGTCATTTTATCACCTTGTGGTAGTGCATATCCAAAAGTGACTGTTTTGCATTTAAAGATGCTCCAAAATCTTAAACTACAATCTTTTTTAATGCAAGAAACTCCCAAACAAAACAAAAAGATGGTTGCTAACAAGTGGCTAATGAGGACTAAAGATCTTTATCACGCCCAACACGGCTTTACAGCCTTGTTCTGGTGGCAAAGTTAAAGTTATGCAGCCGTGGTGTAGCTCTTTTATCGTCTTATCAAGACAAATAGAGGAAGCAAATAAATACAATTAGGAAGCTTAAGTTAGGGAGAATTTGGTCTTTTTGCTTGAAAAAAAGTTTTCTTTTTAGGTCTTCATCAAATAATTGCTTATTAATTTTCTGTTACTGACTAGATGCCCCTCATCACCTCTATCCTTCTGGCCCCTGCTCCCACTGTGTTGGATTGACTGTGTGGTGGGTGTGGACCAGCATATTATGGATGCAAAGTTATTTGGCTTTAGAAAGTAGTTGTCAGCCACCTAAGGTAAGCAGTTAATGGTGAAAAACATGCAAAATCCAAGACAAAGATGAAAAACCACACAAAAGAAAAAAGAAAAGGAAAGAACCAAAACCAAAAAACCCACTAAAACAGAAGAAGTAAGGAGGGACAAGCAAATGGCTCAGATAATATAATCACATACAACTCCAGGTTTAGATCTCACCACAGCTGCACCCCGTCCTGTCTGCACTCCTCCCAGCCATGGCATGTTGATGGGCGTGCCGGGGCTACTGTGAGTATATGGGGTGGTGCCGTGGAGTGCAGCAAAGTCATCACGTGTGTGCACAACCAGGAAGTCATCACCAGCAACACTGCAAACACAGAGTAATGATAAGAAACAGTTTAATTCATACAAGGAATTTGCTTTGGTGTTTTCTGCATGAAAATTAATCTCTGAACTGGCCAGTATTTCAGGAGATCTGGTGTAACAAGCAGGTACCCAAGCCAAGACTTCCTCTTCCAGTCATTTTGGCTACTCACTATTAAGAGATATCTGTGTAGGAATGCAGCCGATTTTAGAAATATGTAATAAAAGCTAAGAATGCATTTGTGTCCATGTATTCTCCCTCTCCACATGGACTGTTTACCTGCCACTCTGAAGTGAATGATCAATACGACTCGGACTACAAACAAAAACACAAACACTTCCAACACCAAAATCTTATCACAGTTTCACAAATTCGGCATGTGCAGTTATCTTTTTATTCACATCAGTTCAACTTGATTTTATTTATGTAACTAAAAATCACAACTCATAACTTGCCTAAGAGGGCTTTACAACATATGACATCATCTGTCCTTTGACCCTCACAGCAGACAAGGAAAAGCTCCCCCCAAAAATCCCTTCAGTGTGAATAAAGATGAAAGAAATCTCATATAGAGTAACTGAGGAGGGATCACTCTCCCAGGACAGACAGATGTGCAATAGATATTGTGTGTAAAGAACAGACCAACATTACAAAATTACAGTAAAAACAATCGAATATGGAGATTACATAACAATAAGCATAGTAAGAAAAAATAAAAGATAAAAGCAAGTACTGCAAAACTGTCAAGAAAAATATATATAGTAAAAAAATATTTTTTTTAAATATGTACAATGATCCAGTTTTAAAAATGAGGGCTTAGGTTTGTGCAGGAATGCAGTTAGAATTACGTATATAGTGGAATCTTGAAGGGAATAATACCTTAAAAAAAGACAGAGATAACAAAAGATACATATCAATTTAATCTCTATGCACTGAGTTCAGAAATAGATCTGAGACGTGCAGAGCGTGAAATACTTGAAGATTTTAGAATGCAGTGTTAGACTAGAATAGATAGAGGAGGAAAATAGTAAGCATTGTTTTGTTAAGAAAACTGTTTTTGTTATCAGTGTCTGCATTTTTAGAGAAACAATAAGAAAACAGGACAATGTTAACACCACACACTGACATACATGTAGATCATGCTGCACATCCAAACATAGAAACACACTGCAGATGCATCCACACTGCCTACACAGTCATTACTGAACCAATCACACTGGCCCACACCCACACGCGATTAGCTCTGTATGAGGGCAAAAAGTGAGTTGGTGTTACTCTGGATGAACTCCCACAAGTACAGTGTGCACACGCAAACACACACCGATTTCTCTCTTACCCTTTGGCTTCAGCGTCATCATCATCGATCCATGTCAAGATCTGTGTGGCCAAGATGGATGACACATCCAGCTCCTGAATGTCATGTGTGGAGGCCATAACTAAACAATTACGATTTGCCTGCGAGACAGAGAGAGATAGGAAGTGGGGAAAGTTGGGTGACGGAGAGGACAAAGGTGAGGCTCAAGTTAAAGGTCCACAAGAGTGAGACAAAGTTTTTTCAAACTCTGTTCTGCCTGTGGTCACAAAACCATCCAACTTTCTGCTTTTAATGATGACCTGAGGTGCACCTTCCTTTGATCGCCAGCACCACAGCTTCCCTTTAAATAAGTAGCTACATTCCACAGTGTGAACCTCTTCCTATATCAAGCAAAGAACGCGTGGGCTCATCAACATCAAAGGGGTGAGGATATGGTGTAGGAGCTGTGCCATTGGCCAAAAGGATTTGATATTTGTTTTGACTTGTGTGCTTCTGAATCTGCTGGTCAAAGTGAATTCCTGTTCATAAAAATTCCGTTTGAATCAGCCATGGCCTAAAACTTCAAAATCAGACTCCAGATTTTTCTTTTATTTGGCTCATGGCACATCTGTTTTACCATACTACAAAGCATTGTTTCCATGCACTGCTGGGCTTGAACTACTTAAATCAGCATTAACTGATTTTGTTTTGCCACGTGAGGATACGCAACACTGACACATTATCACCTTATGAAATTGAAATTACAAACACTGCCTATTTACACATCAAGAAATATTAATATTTATACTGTGTCTCTGGCTTGTCCAATATTCATTCTCCTTTTAGCTGTGTTTTTGTTTTGCACCAAATTCTGAGGAAAATATCTGGCTCTTGAACTGCTATATGCTCCACTGTGTTCAAAGTGAGTTGCTTACTTTATCTTTCAGCTATTTGGTGCAGAGCAGGTAGGGTAAAAAATGTTTGTAGGAGGGGGCGGGGTAGAAACAAAGCACAAGTGCGCACTTCCATTATCCAGGGAAAAGGAGTTTAGTTGGGTAGCATTAAGAGTTATGTGGGCGAAACTATGCATTATGCAATTTGTTGCAGGGCGGATAAAACAAGGTCATTTTTCATGACAATTTACTTCAGTCTTTGTTGTTATTTGATAACCACTGATGAATAAAACAATTTGCATAGTGGCAAGTAAAAAATCACTTAACCAAGTAGATTCCTGACCCACTTGACTGGGCAAGTGAAAAAAAGCCATAAATGTGTAACCCTTCCTAATACCGACTAATTATAACATTACTGAAAAAATTGATTATATGCATTATCCTGGAGGTGGATGTTTTGAGGTTTAAATGCAAAGACCAGCACTGGTGACACAGACTGACAAACAAATGAAGTCATTAGTTGAAAACACACTTCGCTTTTCTCACAGTATATTGCATTGTTCTGTGACAACTGTGTTTCAGAGTCGTACCTTGTTGATGGCAAAGGCTGTGATGATGTCTGATTCCTTGTGGATGATGCGTGCTTTTCCTCCGGGAGAGCCCAAATCTGACTCAGTCTGCACAAAGGAACGAACACACATACACACAAATCACCACCATGGAGATTCAATCATTATAGTTGGTAAACAATTCCTGTAGACAAATAACAGCCATAACTTCAGATACAGTACATTTCCCTTCATGCTACAGAACCAATGATCTGACAAGATCCATGAGAGGGACTGATAAATGAGGTGTCAAATGATTTGCTGTAGAAGAAAACAGAGCGAATGTTACAAAGGAGCTAAAGCTCAAGCGGAGCCCACTCTTTGTTTTCTACACTGTGTAATATCTGCACTGTTTGCCTTGTCTTTAGAAGTTAGAAGAGGTGCATCAGACCACCCTCTTGACCACATAATTGGGTTAGTGCCATTAGATAGCATCAGCGCAACAACCCTTGAGCGATGAGCACAAAAACACACTGTAGCATAGAGGTCCTTCGGGATATATGCAGCAGCAAAGCAGGCTATACTGCATCTATGCATATTGTATGGAGATATACCATTTTGATGTTACTCAAAATGAGGCGGGCATCCTTTGAGCATGAGATTGAATTAAAGTCTTTCAAGCATTTATTCAAGGGGAAAAGACCACGTCTTTTTCTGTCAGAAAGAATAAAGTAAAACTTGACTTGCAGAAATCTAAATGTGGTGGTTTGCCATTTTCGCGGAGCGCATAATCCCTGTGGGGCGCAGATTCACTGCGACAGTGTTGGGCCCATTAATCAGAAGCTATTCAGCTTCATAGCTTGTCCTCTGAGAGACCGGGCTAATTAACAGTGAGCCAAATGGAGTAGCTACAACGTAGCAGCTTGCACAGCGAGCGCCAGAAGATTAGAAACCCCTATGAAGCATCAATGTACAGTGCAACTTGAGAATCATGGTACACATTCACATGAATATTTAGACAGATAAATGTAAGATTAATAACAAAACACTGACAGGAACATTCAGAGTTCAAAGCCCAGAAAACATATGTACTGTAATTCTGTCAGGATCACACTTTTTGTATCTCTTAGATTAGATGTGGCAGGCCACATCATCTATTCTACTGTAGGAGGCAAAAACAAGGCACATCATGTGCATGTTCTCATATTTAATCAATGGTGCAGTTGTTACGCCCACACAACAGTATGGTGATGAAAAAAATGTTTCAAAATTTCACAATATCTGCAGAGTACAATACAGCACACTCATGGGTCTTGACAAATCAGAAATACTGCTGTTAATAATAAAAATATCACACATTTTTGTTTACAGTAGAGCAGGGATGCATAACTAATCATCTTTAAATTTCAATTAGAGTTTTAGCTTCCACATTGAACCAAACTTAATTTTGGTGTGATACTGACACCACTTGTATAGTGATGCTCTAGTGATGCTAAATGGTGTAAGCAGTCATGCAGGTTTTTATTTTTCCTTTTGTCACTCATGACCGAAATAATCTCACAGTATTTTCTGCAGTCTGTTTTTAATGATATACTCCAAAAATAAGCAAATTACATGATTTTTTTTTTTTTTTTTAAATAAAACATTATATTTTCAGTATTATAATCCCCAGGACTCTACCACAAAAATGTCTGTCCCACCTCTAGGGCTAAGTAGCTAGTTGATATTTTTTTTCCTCCAAATATCAGTGCCAGTATCTTCAAGGGTAACTTTATTTTCTCAACCTGGACACTATTTTATCATGTTTTTGCATTAAGGTGACTACTGGAGACAACATTTTTTTAAAATGGGTCAATATTGAGCAGGAGTTCATCAGCCAGCAGTTTAATATCAGGCTGCAATATAATTCCTGTGGCCGATGGTTCACTGTAAATTTACATCCAACAAAACTGCTTTTGCAACTGACCGGCTAAGTTTTTATTGTAAATGTCTGACATAATCATTTAAAGGATCCCTACAGAGACAGATATTTTTGTTTAAGATTAAGATACTTTTTTTAAACCAGAAAACCCCCAAATTGCTATCAACCAAGCCACCAGTAATTTTATCATACTAAAACATACTTCATTAAAAGTCCACAGAAACAAAATGGAACTCACAAAAATCATTATTTGTTCGTTTTTTTTCATTGTTTCACAAGCACCAGCTCTGCTTTGGTTGAAATAAACCCTGAATTCACGCAGTTAGATGTGGAAATATGCCGGCACTGTGCACACTTAAACTGCTGTTCATTTAAATGCAGTCTGGTGTATTCAAAAGATCTTAATTTTTAATGAAAAAATGTTTTAAAAATTGTGTGGATCCTTTCCAGAAGTTTTCAGACTTTTATAATAATAATTTGAGCCTGTCAGTGGCAAAAGCAAGCACTTTTAGTGATAATACATTAACAATGCCTGCAGGGATTATTTAACAGCCTGTTTCACCTGTGTTGGCTGCAGACTTCTTGCTCAATACTGGACCAATTTTTAAAAAATGATGTTCATAGCAGTCACTGAAAAAAAAAGGGAAATAAAGTCTAGGTTGTAAAATATTGAAGTTACCCTTTATTAATAGAACAGATTTGCAAAATGACCTTGTGCTTATTTTGGGTCTTGGGAGTTTTCAGTACTTAGTGTCACAAATATATTCAGTTGGTACTGAGATTTGGTACCTAGCCCATCCCGCCCCAAGTCAAAATCACAATTGATCTGAAGCAGCGGTACCTGATTGTTTCCTGTCTCCTCCATCCCTGAACATTTCATATTGTCAGGCTGGTCCTCACCCGACTTTAATGATTTGGGAAGCAGCAAAGGGTGGTCACACACACACGCACAAAACACACACAACATATAACAACAACCAGTGATGATCCATGCAATCAAACAAAGAAACTTAATTATTGTTAATCAAACAGGGTGTAATTATTGGAATAAAGCATCAACGTGCAACTGGAGGCGGTAATAATACATGTGGTTGGCATGCAGAACAAAAAAAGCACAACAAGGATGTACAAGCAATAATGATGCAGTGTGCCTGGAGCTAAAAAGAGACACTTGGATTTTTATCCTTGCAAAATAGTTAATGTGTTATTCAGTGACAATTAATGCAGTGTGCTAGCTGTGCAACATGGAGGCAGTTCATGCAGTGGGTTGGCATGGTATAAATGTAGCGTACCTCATTCGGGTCCCGTTTCTTAGTAAAGATGTTCCTAATGAAAGTCTCCTGCACTTCTTCCTGCTTGACCAGAAACTGCCACAGGCGCTTCACAGGCAGCGCTGAATGGTGGCTCGTCCTGAAAATAATAGAACACCTCCTGCATATTAACACTAATACTCATTAAATCAACTGCATCAGTTCACTGAAGCATAACACAATGCGTTGGAAGATATCTTTTCGGATTTGTGCCATTGGTGCTGATCTGAAAACTGGTGCTTAAAGGAATACATCAACCCCCAAATGACCATTTGTACATCAATTATACACCTTGTGTTACAATAAATTTATGAATAAAGCTTTACTTTTCTTTGCATGCCTCCAGCCAACAAATAATCCAAAACTAAAGAAAATTTTGAATGACTTTAAGTCATAGGGGTCCACGCTTAACAAAAGCTAATCTGTATGAAACATCAGTTTATAAACTCTCACCCAACTTGAGCAGAACAAACCAAGTCTCATTATCCTGTTGGATGCTCAGAACAGACAGTTCTGACAGGGAACTTAATTAAAAGCCAGACTCCATTGACAAAAAGTAATTTTACTTCATTAAACACAAGATCTACTGGCCTATTGCTGCCTAAGTCAGTTTGGTTATTTATGTCATTGTGTGATTTTGATTTTTTTAAATGGTTAGACCAGATTCACTTAAGTCATACAATAACACAAATGATCAGCTGATCAAGACAGCGGTTTCCCTGCAGCCCCTGTGTTCAGCAAGGTAAAATTGCTGTTTTTGTTAATGTACTCTGACTATGAGAATACAAAAAAAACAAAGTTCTCTTTACAAAGTTAATGTAACACGAGGTGAGTTATTGAAATACAAATGATCTTTTGGGGGTGAGGTAGTCTTTCAAGGCAAAAATGCATAACATGCACAGTACAGTCCTCCTCGGACAGAAAATTCCCACAGTACATACTGCCCGGGTCATGTGGAAATCAATAAGGATCAAATCAGCTGAGGGATAAACCTCTGAATCTGTGGAGATCTCGAGGAACAATTACTAAATACATTTTATTGGTATAGATGTGCTGTACAGATATATCTGGTGCTGAAGGCTAATGCAATGGATTGAACCACATCAGTAATTCATGAATTTTAAAAGCTGAAGTATATATTTGTAGGCTTGAAGGGGAAACCAAGAAAATTCAGAATAATTGCTTAACTTGTTTCAATTTCTTCTCCTTTCTATGTGAATTATGTGCTTCAGTCCTGCTTTTGGTGCATGTGTGTGGCCTATGCTCTTACCAGGTTACATGGTGGAGAGAAGGTCGAGTCGCTCTTGTTTTAGCTGTTTGTGGACACTTAGAGACTTCTTGACATTCTTCTAGATCCACCTTTTTCATATATGTTTACACTCTACAAATTGTTTTGTCAAATGAATTGTCTAAAAGACTTTTTTTTTCCACATTCAAAAGTGTTTTTTGGAGGTTGGGAGGGGTCTGTATCTGCTGTGAGGGTCCATGGGCAGAGGGGTTAGTTTGCTGTACAGGATGTAGAGCCCCTTGGGGCCATTTGTGATCTGTGATATTGGTCTATATAAATAAAAGTGACTTGACTTTCTCTGTGCAAAAACACGAGCTTTCCTGAGTGAATATAGACATATACACCAAATAACACACTAATGGTGACTAATTTAATTCAAATTCAATCTAAACTGAAGAAAATTTTAATCTACTCATACATTTTTTAGACTTGTGTTACTGATCCTTAGCTCATGGTGGTACCTGAACGGGGTGTTGGATGGTTCAAACAAGGCCTTGTGTCTGAGCAGGGCAGGCCCGGGTGCGGTTATTTCATCCTGGAGGGGGGTAGCGATGTACTTGGAGGGGGGCCCCCCGAAGATCTCCAACCTTTTCTGCAGTACCTGCTCCCAGCGCTGCAGCGTCTTCAGCACAGCGTGACACAGCGGAGAGCCCACAGGCAGATCTGTGTTCAGTAGAAAAAAGAAGGAAACAAGATTAGCCAAGACAGGCAGTGAGAAATGGGGCGGCACTTACGTACACCCCAGACATCAGTGCAGAACATTGCGTGTGGTGAATTGTTGTGTTTACCTAATAGATCATATCCTGCCATTGGGTAAAAGGACTTAAGGTTGACCAACACCAGCTGAACCATTGCAAGACGCATCAAACACCAACTGGGAGGAAAAAAGAGCATAACAAATCAAATTGCAATTCTGAACAGAAATACTCTGAATGGGTCCAAAGCTACCTTCAAAGAAACTAGGAGCATAAAGGTGTGTTCAGTTTGACGTGGAGCAAAATTTCAAAGCACTGACTAAAGCAAAGTCAATAGAAAGACACATACAGCTGTAAACATTAGCACGTTTACTCAAGGCAGCCTGAATTGAGGTGAAGATGAGTCACCCTGCAGTAATATCCACTTAGTGCTGTGTCGTCACCTGTATGAATTGTGGTTCGAATGCTCTCTTTGCGGAGAGCTGGGGTCAAACACGTCTTCAAATTCATTGTCATCTTCCTCTTCATCTTGACTGCCCTGGCTCTCCTCTGAGTCGTATTCAATTCTGTTTTCTGACGGTGGCAGCGAAGGCTAAAAGACACAACAACATATTGATTAGCTCAACAAAAACACCAAAGCAAAAAATAAACTCTTATATGTTGCTTAAATTGACTACCTGTCAGCTTTAGTACATGTTGAATATTATAGCAGATTTAACATAGTTAGATGGTTATGAATTGCCAGTTTATATTCATGAGATATTAACTAATACCATAATCATAACAAAATACAATTATGCTGGTAGAAAAACCCTGCAGAAGCGAGATGTATTTACTTAGAAAAAAGTTTCCACTTTTTCAAAATCTGACTTAAGGACATTTTTTATTTTAGAATTATGAGAAAAGTTTTCATGATGAAAAGATTCTGTTTCTTTTTCCGAATTAACAATATTATTATGTCATTAATTCTGAAAAACAAGAGCAGAATTTTTTTTCCATGAAACTTTTGTCACGATACTGAGATAACAATTTTGTTAATTCAGAAAAAAGAGCTGAAATGTTATTCTTAAGTGAATGCATTAGGTTTCTGTTAATTACTGATTTTTTGAGGGATGTTAAAAGTATTCTGCACTACCTTTGTGATAAAGTAATCCCAAATGCTGAGCTCTGGAGGGACAAATCGTTCTTTAAAGATGGAGGTAGCTTCTTGTTCCACTACAGGGCAAGGCTTTGGACTGGACGGGCACTCCCGCTCTATCCCAGACTCGTCCTTGGAACCACTGCGTGATGACAGAAGCCTGAATCGTCTGGACTTCCTGTCTGAGCCACTTGGTGAGGCTGGGGTGTCGAGAGAAAAAGCGCGTTTGTTAAACACCAGGGTTTACTGAAGACGTAAATGCTTAAAAGATGAGTGAGTAATTGCTATCTTCCTACATTTGTATGTTGTAAAGAGAAAATATTTTTTATTTTGTGACATTTACCGTTATTTATTTAACGGCATATTTTATTTACATATTATAAATTTTAGCATGTTCCGATTAAGACACGTGGGATATGCTAGTATTATTTAGGTTTTAGGAGAATTATTTGGGCACATGTACAGCCAATTCGGAATATCTGTCTGTTTTTCTAATGCAGTCGGACACACAGCCTTTTGTCTGTTTACGGTCAGTGCTGTGCATTGACATGGATAGGCCTACACTGTACACACAACAAACACACCTTCTTTACTTTTACTTTAAACTTTATGAAAGACTTGGATATTGACAGGTTATGAGATATGTGCAAATTTCACAGCACCAAACTTTTCAAGAAGGCGAAGAAAGGAAAGAGAGAGTCCAACAAGTCACCACCGTTGGGAAACTGAAAAAAAACAACTTTGATGCAAAGAAGCAAAATGACAAGCTGCTGCAGCTGATCTACTTCTCCATACTTTAACATGACAAATGACATATTAGGGCACATTAATCAAAGTACGCACGGCTGCATGTAAAAGTTTGTGTTAGTAGAATATTTATTTTAATTAGACATGTAAACAGCTTAGTAGGAATATTGCATTTTTTGGAGTAAGGGGAAAACAGAAATATTTTGTGCATGTAAATGTACTCACTTATATCTGCATTAAACATTGCAGTATTTTTGTAAACACAGAAAAGAAACCGTAGTTTGAAAGTTAAAGTTGCATTATATTAGGTTTCTTCTGCCAACCATGAAAGAGAAGCACAGACAGAGTGTGAGGGAAACAGCTCCCACACTAACACATTGATGGATTTCACTATGACCTACCGACTGGGACCCAATTAATTTAGCAGTGCTGATTTGATTTAGCTTCTGGGTCACCTCCAAAAGCAAAACCCCACAGAGAGACAGCCACTCCGGCAGACTGAGATCCGACAGAACTCAGAAAGAAAACTACATTGGCCAAACTAAACCCCGCTCACCTGGTGGGGGTGTTCTTATAGGGCTGTTGGGTTTCTCGATGACAGGGGTCCGGACGCCTCCCCCGAACACCGTCACCCAGAGCTTGCTGTTGAGTGGGTGGGCCACGATGCGAAACAGTTCATTGCTGGAGTGAGTGGCCATGCCGTGAACAAACAGACTGAGGAAGACAGCAGTCAGGATCTCACAGAGCAGCACAGCTAAGCCTGGCTGACTCTCCTCGCCAGCTGAGCTCAACAGGCGAATCAGGGAGGCGATACCTGGAGAGAGGGACGAGAACGAAGGACAGCAGGGAATGAGAAAGAACAAAAGAGACTAAGACAGCAGCATTTGAAGAAGGATATAAAATGTGTAGACTATCAAAACTGATATTTGAAATAGCTGGCCAAAATATTTAGGTGGCCCCCCAGTTCCCCACCTCCACACATGATTTAGTTTTATTCATTTCTCATCACGCCCTTATCATCACCTACCTATTGCTTATTTTTTAATATATGTTTAATTGTTAGTATTTAATTATTGTTTTTATATCGTTATTATTATTATCAATTCATTTGATTAATTTATTTATTATAAGTTACAACTAAGTTTTCCTAAGTTCCGGAAAGTTATAGTTTAAGTTTTTATTTTTTTGATGTGGACATCACAGTAGCATTAGCATTTTACATTTATGCACAAGAATCAGATTACTACTGTATTGTGTTTATTGTTTGTAGAACAATGCTAAAACACCTGTTGATAGGAGGCTTTTTAAGGTTGTAAGTACTGAGACACAGACAAACACATTACTGGTTCGGGTCTTTTGCTTGTTGACTAAGAAAAATATAATTTTTTTTTGTTTTTCTTTTTGTGGTTTGGTTGATTTACCTGGCCACTGGGCAGGGGAAGTGTTGGGCTGAACTGACTCGTCCATGCTTACAGTTCTGAGAGGCTGCTTCTGAGAAAGCAAAACACTCTGATACACGACTCCTGTGAACTGGTTCACGTGGCTGTGGGAGAGACAAAAAACAAAAAAAAGACAAGAAAAGCACAGGGTCAGTATGAGGGCAGGAAGCACACTGGACTTTGAAGAAAATTTGACATAGTGGCCAAACTGTGTAACTACAACTTATAGGATCACCACATGATGCCATTGGGCGAAGTACATTTTCCCATAGATTTAGACTGGGAAAGAAATGCCTGTAAATCAGTAGCTAAATATTTATGAGCGCCACAACTCCCGCAAAATGACTCATTTCACAATCTGCATTTCATCCACTTGGTCAGATAACATTTCGAATGTCCGGAAGAGCTTAAATCATTTGATACCCATTTAAGTTAGCGGAGGGATAAACAGAAAGTAGCCGGTGCATGGGCCCAATGATGCGGCAATTCCAGAGTGATTTTACACCCAGAAAGTCAAAATTTTTGGCTTCATGCGCCACTGAGCAACTTTCATAGTAATGAACGAGGCCCAGTCTCCAACTCTGTATCCAGTTACTATATAGATCCATGAGAATTTCTTAATGAGAGAGAAAAAGTAGATACGCTTTCAGTCCCTTTTCATTTATTATTATTTTTTATTACCTATGTGGAAAAACCTTTTAACATGTCTGGAGGGGAACTTTAAAAATCAGGTTCCCTAAATATATAATGTCTTATGGTTTTACCTTAAAAGTTTCAACTTTTTCTTTGAATTCTGGGAAAATGTTTCTAAGTTAAGACGCATCGCTGGCAAGCTCTGCTCTGTCAAGTCATGAAATACAAATGGGCTCCACCTCAGGTTAGCTAATATCTATGCTGTTTGGTAATAGAGAAGAAAGGCTTTATGATGAAGGAAGTGCCAGTACTAAAGATTTCACATCAAGTGACTCTGAATGCACGCACAGAAAAAAACACTCGGATTGTTGCAGAGGAAATATTACAGAGAATATGGGATGTTTAATCCACCAGGGAGTCTATTAAGTTTTTAACGTCCCATAAGTCCACTTTTAAGCTTCTGTGGAAAAAAAACCAATTGATTCCACATCAATCAGAATCGAAAAGTGAACATCATTCATAAGGAGTGGCAGTCACTGTCTCTCAACAAATTTAATCTGTTATGTAGAAGTACAGTAGCCACTACTACTTTTAGCCTTCATATGGATGCACCTACGAGTTGTTTACTGAACAGTTCACTAGATTAAACTGAAGTCAACATGATAACAGAGAGAGAAAAGAGCAGAATCGTGTATCAAAACACTGTCAACTTGGCAGCAACACTCATCCCCCGCAACCTACATCCTGAAATACCTTTTAAAAAATTCACACGCTCTCTTACACTCCCGCTCACACATTCAAGAGAAAGAAAACAGAAGCACAACTTCATCAAACCACTGCAGCGACACACTAGGAGAGTTTATATCATAATTACCATAACAAAGACGATGTTAAATTAGAAATAGCCTTGCTAATTTAGTTGGGCTGTTCAACTCCCAACAGTATGTGATAGATGGCTGTGTGTATGTGTGTGTGTGTGTGTGTAAGTAAAGTATATGGTGGATAAAGATGATACAAAACCAAGCACTCAGTTAATCACATTGCTTAGTTGCATGAGGTTTGAAATACAAAGATCTTGCTTTGAGAGAATAATGAATGTGCTCTCTCTTAGCTTAAAGAAAACGCTCCCTTTTTGACACATTATGTAATTGATACAAGCAATTCTCTCTCTGGGGTCACAGCACTGCCGTCTGGTCAAGCGTTACTAAAAGTGATTCTGTACAAAATCAAGCAATCTGGCAGAGCCGTGACAGGAACTCACACAGCAGCACAGCTGTAAGCCAAACACACACACACACACACACACACGCACACGCACGCACGCACGCATGCACGCACACACGCACACACGCACACACGCATTCACCCGTCAAAATTTTAAATCCTACTGGGTTGTTGTCAAAGTGACTGGGAGTTATGGTACATAGGCATCTTAAATAAACAATGTTGTTCCCATCTGTCAAAACCAAAATCTAATTAAGTATTTACAATAAGAATGACAAACGGCAGCCTTGCAGCGTTCATAAATCATTCTCAACACGATCAAAACAGAAAAGTGACTGTCATAGTTTTGGTTTGCATGTTTGTCTCTTTCCATGTCTTACACCACACCACTATAGCGTTGTGTAAAAACAGCCTGAAGCATGTGCTGAGATGGTTTTGCATGCACAAAAGCCATCCTGAAAAGCATTTTCCACTTTGGTGTTACATTTGTAGTGTTTGACTTGAGATGTATGTGAGCATTACCCTCTTGCTTGGTTACCAGTAGTCATGTCCCTTCCCCCTTATTGCTTATTATTCTGCTCCAATAAGTCTAAAAACCTTCTGACACACACACAAGCGAAGGATGCAAATTAACATTATTTTTTGCCAGCATTTTGTCTTTCAAATGCTAATGCTAAGAGTAGGAAAACAAAGTCGGATCACTCTTGATAGATAAATAATCCAGTGGCGGCTAGTGCTGTTAATGGAGACGTGTCAAGGTGAATGTGGTGGAAAATTGAATAAGTTGTATCAAAGTTAAGCATCGCTTGAAGTCATATAAAGAATTTAAGAAGCTTGCTCGGAGAGATGCTGCAATGTACATACCCACTATGAACTCAAACCTTTTTGAGGCAGGCTGGATAAAAGCATCTTTTCAAACACTGGGTATGTGAGATATACAACATTTTTTTTTATGAAAAAGCAACCACCAAAGGACAGGTTGCCTGCTGATTGTGAATTGTGTCTTTATCTTAAATTTCCTTTTTGAGGCACTTACCTGTGGGTGTGCCCATCACACAGACACTGATATATACAAGCTGACAGGGAGGCAGCCAATGTGTGCATCACATAGATCTGAAATAATACAAGGGATTTATTATTATTTATTAATGTTTGGGAAGCATGTGTGCAAACAAAATTAAACACCTCAAAAAGAACAAAGACAACTTTAAATGTCAAATCATTTGTTTAGCATTGATAAACAATACAAACTTTAGTTCTAATAATAGTTCTAATTATTTCTAAAAATGATAAATCAACTGATATTTTTGTTTTAAATAAGCAGTTTTGTTTTTGAATCTCTAAAAGCAAAATATCTTTATTTGTAAAGTATTGTACTGGATGGGATATTTTACAGTTGAAAAATTCACATTGTAATTGTTTTTAAACTACATTAAACATATATTTTACATATTTATGCTGCAATTTCTTATTGGTTATGGCTGTCAGATATAGTATATTGATACCAATATATCTGCAATAAGGTAAGATAATGCATTTCTTCTGCTAAGATAGAGACACTCAAAATTTGTAAAATGTGAAAAATCAGAGTTATAGCACACGTCTCAGCATCATTGTCATCTGTCAGTTTGATCAAATTTAAAGCTCTACTATCAATACGAAATGTAAATTTATGCAATCAACAGTAGGAGAAGTAGAAACAGAAACATGAGTCCAGAGACTGCCCTACCTCATTGTTAACCACATCCGGATGTGGTGGAGAGTCAAGTGAATTAATGGTCTGCAAGATGTCATGAGCCAGGTTAGTCAGGTAGACGATGGGATTGGCCACCACTGTTTTTACGTTGGCTGTGCAAGCCATCAGCAGAGGGATTGATGCTGGCTGACAACATGGTGTCACTGCTGACTGGGTGGAGTCATCCTGTGGAGAGAAATCATAGCAGCATATTGAAAGATGGGTTCAGTCATTTCAGTATGTGTGCAGGTGCACTAAAATTATGTTTGACAATGTTGATTAAGTATAATAAACTTGTCCAAGTGGGAACCTAGTTTTTGAAACTGGTCCAGTATTGAGTGACAGCCACAAATCAGGCTGCAATGTAACTACTTTATGGTGAATTTACATTCACTAAAAGTGCTTGTTTTTGCCATTGACAGGCTCAGATTGTTATTATAGGTATCCAACAACATTATATATGTATGTTTCCCTATAGAGACAGACCTTTTTATTAAAGAGTAAGATTCCTTATGTTTAAGCAGAAATGGCTCCAAAATTGCTTTTGCTAAACCCACCAGATTCCAATAAAATAAAGTTATTTAAGCATGTGTAGAGCTGGCATATTTTTGTATCTGACTGGGTTAAAGAAATGTTCATTTCAACCAATCCAGAGTAGGTACAGTCTGGTTGATTTGGTGAGGGTGATTTTGGAGCTACTGCTTGTCAAACAAGCAAAAATATGAACTTTTAAAGGACATAAATAAACAGTGCTAACATGCCCCGAGTAGAAAAATTGAGGCCTGTTTCGTGGCTGCCGTCTGCACACTTATGCATATTATGCATATTATTGGACCAATTAAAAATATTATTGTTTCCATAGGCACTTACACACAAAAACATATGAAAACAGAGTCGAATTTGGAAAAAAATGAAGTGAAGTGTTTTATGATGATAAAAAACCCACTCATTAACTCATCACATCTACAAAGGAACATATGCTTTACTGCATGTTGTACTGACACCACAGTACACTCACAAAATAAGAGGTAAAAGGGACAGCTCAGAAAAGGGATCTGGGAAATAAGAGGTGATGCTTTGATCTGTGAAATAAGAGACTATTCCTAAGCCATAATAACTCGTATGTCATCCCATACTTACAGAGTGCATGCTGTGTTTTCCAGTATACATATGAATGACATTAAAAGAGCTACAAAGAAGAGATAGGCAACAAAGGGGTGCCTGTTTTTGTGTTTGTTTTCTAGATCCCTGACTGTGTGCAAGACTTCCACAGGCTTATGTTTGTCACGTTTGATGAATCACATTCAGTTGTCACTAACCTCCCTAACAGAAGCTCTACAAACTGATTGAAGTTAAGACAAAGGGAAAAAAAATACAGAAATTTCCTCGACAACAATGGAGAAATTTGACAATCATGGGACCAGAGCTGGGACAAAAAGAAACTGCTTTTATTTCAAAATCAATGCAAGAGAGTAGACAGAACTCCCAGCGCTCGTCGACTGTGCTAACATTCAAGAGCATTGTTCCCATGCCGCCTCATTGAGTTGTTTACCTCCTAAAATTTGACTCAACCTTCTAATAGTAAGCCTCAGGCAGGACCTCCCTCAGGAGCCTGGAGATTCAGCACAACATGTCAGCACATTGCTGGAGGTGTGCAGACAATCGCCACCACACAAAAAGTGGGTCTGAGTATGTGTGTGTATGTGTGTGAGAGTGCGCGTGTGTCTTGGGAATCTGGTTGCATTAAGACAAGCTGTCAGATAGCTTCATGATTTCATTCGCAGTTTGCCCCTTTTCTGCTCAGCATCGTTCCTCTTATAGAGAACATGTGATAAGTTAAATAATACTGCAGCGCTTCTTATCCGTGTGAATGATTTCATTATTTTTCTGTAATTAGTAATAATTAAGACAAATGATGTTTAGTTGATGTTGGCAGGTCTCTTCAGAAACTCTTACAGATAAAGTTTGCCACCTTTATTACAAACTTGTCTGTAATGAAAATGTCCTGGTTGCAAATATGAAACAATGTTTTTTTAAAAAGTGGGACCACAAATTACCTTTCCAGCTATCCCTGAATAAGATCACAATTAATCTTATCTATAAGTTATCTATATAACTTCATGTTTATTGTGACCTAAAATGCAAGATTGATATATTTACTGTAATATATGCAATATGACCAAGCTCACTGTTTGTGTTTTCTGTGTAGTTTCTATGTATTGTCCATGTGGTTCTTTCTAGTGCACACAACACTGTCATTCATAAACTCTTTAACATTACTGTCAGTTTGTGTGCAACAAAACAGTTAATAATGTTCATAAGATAAATGAAAAATGCCATAGCTGGAACTATCTCGCCCTGTGCCATCACTGGAGAACGATCTGGCTGACATGATTATACACTAAACCAAAAGAAAAAAGAAAACACTGGGTTGTTTGTTTTTCTTTACAACCATAATTGTCTTGGGTGGCTCTACGCCCAGGATAGTGTTGTTTTGGTGGAACATTTGCACATGGGGAGGCGAGCCCTGGCATTGAAATAGCTAAATCCCCACAAAGGAAAACACTGCATAAAACATTAAAAGACTTTTTAGTGTGTAGGTTGCTTGCTTTGAGGTAAGTCTGGGCGATATGGCTCTCAAAAAATATCGCAATATTTTAAGGCTATACCATGATATACGATATATAGGGACAGGAATTTGAAACTAGTATAGCCTGTTTGTAATCGGTAAAAGTTGTACTATGTTAATTCGCATTATCCCTATCAAATAAACTACATAAAAACAATAAATGTCCTTTAAACTAATGCTATCAACTAAAATAGGAAATTATTGAGTGACCTGCAGTTACGATGAAGTTAAATAAATTAGCTACTGTCATATCATAAAGTTGAATACACTGCTGTTATAATACAATTTAATAAAATGCGGTTAAAAAGAAGTTAAATGAAGTACTTTTATAACAAAATTTTCAACATTTTAAAAAGTATTTTTATGATTAAATAAATCAAAGCATGACCCCCGGTGCTTTATTTTGAAGGACCTGGCTCATGTCAGGCTGAAAATGTTGATGTTGGATATATCATACGACGTTCTCTATATGTTAAGAAACACAAAATCAAAGCAGATAGCAAGGGCAGCAAATAAATCTCAAGATCCATTGGATCACCAACATTTGTATCAATTCCACTATCTAGAATTGTCAATCAAGTGGCTTATAGATTTACTGTCTTTATCATTTTCACCACCAACCTAAAAATTAGTTAGTGCAATTATTCTAGTGGCAGCTGTTCCAGAGCCAGACTAAACAGACTGAATTGTCACGCTCTGTCTATCTGTGGCCTTTAGTGTGCATCTGTGCCAGTTTTAATTACCTGGTGAGACTCTTGAAGCAACAATATGAGCTCCATGCGCACAGAGGCCAGTCCTCCACCGTGGGAGCCATGCAAGCTGCAGTAGCTCAGAAACATCCTCAGTAAGTGCTGGTTACTCTGCAGCCAGTGTCTCCTACTCCTCTGGCTGTCACCACGAGGACTCCCAGGCTAGAAAGACATTTTACTTTATTAGTTTTATACACAAAGCAATCAACATTCCTGTTAATATGACAGCATTTTCCAGCTGGCTGGTGTTCAAACAAAAGGCCCACAGTGACATGCTAGAAAAGTCCATGTTTTAAAACAATGCATATGAATCTGTTCTGTCTACAATAAATAACTCAGTGGGTCGCTGAAATGTAATTTTGATCTGTAAGTACACAGTGAGTGTACTGTGCAAGCGTACGTAATAATTAGCTTTGCTTTTGAAACTGAAAAAGACAAAAATTTACAGCAACATGTTAGAAAAGGTTGAGCAGGGAAAAGGGTGAAACAATCTTTTCAATTTACAATTTTTCAAACTGTATCAAGACACACTGTGTTGTTGAACTGCTTTTTTTAAATAAACATCTGACAAATCTAGAAGCTGCCAGCTACGTACACCCACCTGTTCCTCCTCCACCAACCCAGAACCTGGGGCATCACCCTGGACAGACAGCTCTGGCAAGCAGGGTTTGTAGCTGCAGCAACACTGGAGAGCCACCACCTGTGTTAAACAGAATACAAAAGAATCTAATCTTAAAATCAATGTATGGAGAAGGAGTTCATCCTCCATATGTGGGAGTGAAAGCAAAACATTGCACCAAATTCACAAAGAGAGAAAAGGCAAAAAATAGGAGAAAACCACTGGAGTTATTACCAATCTGATGTTTATATGCACTGACACGGTGCACACAGACAGATAAAATCTGGAAACAGTGAACATGAAGACAGAAAAGATGTGTGGGAGTTATGTAAGTTATTAAAGTTTTATTCGGTGAACTTAAGGGCGCACCCAGACTAACACTTCACCAGTCAGATGGATATCATGACATTATTTAAAGAGAAAAAATACCATGGATTTCACTTAAAGTCAAGATGAAATGAAAAATTCCTTTTAAACTTTTTTGGACCACATCTTCACCTATATCATGCAACTTATTCACTTCAAGATAAGTGCTATCCGAAACACCATCAGTCCTAGTGTTATGATACGCCCACATTTAAATGATCAAATAAAATTCCTCCCAGAAATAAATCCCTCCTGCCTAACCCGTTTTATAAAACTGAAGGTTGATATTCTCGAAATACTGCTTCATCTGTACTTAAGGGACCCATATTTTTTTAACTTTCACCCCACCCCTATTTTTCGAGTTCCCTTTAGGCCCTCAGAGCAGCGTTACAAGGGATGGTGGTTAAAATCTTCCTGTATGGAATTGCGACCACTTTTCTCTGATGCGTCATCAGTAGTTGCTGATGGTAGCATTAACGTTAACAGATGTGATGAGCGCTGCCAGACATTTCTAATATGCTGTCTTCACGGGGCTGCAGTAGCTTAGCCCACAGGGACTTGTCTTGGGAACCAGAGGGTGACTGACATGGCCAGCCCCCTCACTCTGAAACCTTTCCATTTAATGCATGTATAGGTCCTATGTGTGCATGTTTGTGTGTGGATTTCTGGCCTGTGTGTGTCAGAGTGAAAAAAATTTAATTTCTCCTTGAGGATGCATAAAGTAGATCTTCTTCTGTGGTTTTGCCTTTTGCATGGGCTATAGGTATATTTTTATGGTTTACAGGGTGCATGTATTTTGTTCACTACTTAAATTTCATGATATCAATCGCAAATCTACTAACTGTGCTCTGTAGGTTGGCATCCTGTGCCAGTCAGCACTGATTTTAGAGGACAGCCAAAAAGTGCAGAAACTTTGCTCCTGGACTTAACTCAAATTTCAGGTGATATATGCTATCAAAGGATGAAATGTTACATGTAGATATGTCTAAATGTAACAGTGTCATGCACAAATCAGCAATAACAATGTAACGTTAACTAGATAGCTATGGAATCAAGACATACTAGTGATTGCTTTTGTTATGCTTGTTAAAAGGAAAAGGACCATAATATATTGAAACAACATAAAGCTAACAGTTATTTTAAGTTAGATTTTTATTTATGTATGTATATATATACATATATATTTACATATGTATATATGTTTATATGGATGGATGGAGCCCCTCTACCCAACAATAATCAGGACGTCCTACCCCTAAATGTGAATATGCAAACAGAGGGGCAAGTGCTAAGTGGTAGGGATGAGGGGTGTATTAGGACTGGGCATTTACGTCTGTAAAAGTGTTGTAAATATGAGTGTGTTATTACCTCTCTCTCCAACCACTGATAGAGCTGGTTACGCAGCTTCCCTCCATCCAGTTCATACCCTGTTGACAACGTCCGGAGCTCATTGGTCATGATCTTCAGGCAGGCAGTAAACTTTAGTTGTGCTGCCAGGATGTCATTAGATGGAGCTATGAAGTCATGGCAGTCCTCGCTGTCGTCCCCCGACACTGTCTCCATAAGTGGTGACATGGCATCCTGCGTGTCCTGAAACACACTGTTCCTGTCTGCAGTCCTACTGCTTTTAACATTTTTATTTTGTTCTTCATCCTCATCCTCTTCTTCGTCCTCTTTGTCACTGTCCCACTTCAGCTCCAAGGGCTCATCTGGATGCGTCATTGACGGCTGGCTCCAGTCAAAGCTGAACACTGAATCTGAGTGACTGTTGGATAAGCTGTTTGCGTCTGACTCGTAGCCGTTCAGAGTCGGCTGAGACCAATCCGGGTCTGCTGTTTGTCCAGTCTTGCTCCCAACACTAAGTTCGGTAGTGATGCCCGTATCCTCCTGGTTGAGGAGTTTGGAATACTTGCGGACTTTGGGCATCTTGGAGAGGACTTCAAGTGCTAGCATAGGGCAGCCAGCTTGGAGGTGTGCATAAGCAGCTGTGAAAAACAGTCTCCTCTCCTCCAGGCTAATGGAGTCCGCCCTGCGACCCTCTGCAGTCAGTCCAACTTTAGCCTTGTCTGAGGAGCCAAAATGGCGGCGAAGGAGGAGTGGGTGGGTGCGGAGGTAGGTGTAGAAGTTGAAAACCTCAGGGTTACAAGCAGACACAGAAAAGGAACCTGGGTAAAAAGAGAGAGAAAGTTGGATTTTATATGCGGCGACGGCTAAGAAGCTGCTCTGATCATAGGACCAGCGTTATTGAAAGAGATGGATGTCTTTCAGTGGCTCTGCACAGGACCTGCAAGGACAAGCTGTGCCATTGGATCAGAGACAGAAATATAGCTATAGTCGGACTCTTTGCTGAACTTTTAAACAAACTGAAGCGCACAGCTATGTGAGCACTTAGACTCTGACAAATAGCACTGTGGCCACTTAAAGGCAAGCAGAGAGTGGCGCTGTGAGTTCAGATACTGAAAGCTTACTGAGAGCAGCTGATGGACAAAAAAGTGATGCATTACGTTCACCTTTTTTCTTACAGGTATAAACAATGTCAAAGGGCCAGCAACAACTCAAACTGAAAACCCAGCAAGGACAGCACACAGTCTATAAAGTATAACAACCATTTGAAACTTTCTGTTCACCAGTGTTTTTGTCTCTGTAGGCATATGAAATGGGCTTTGAAAACATTATTTATGAAACACATGTAGCACAGGGATGTTAATCTGGGAGTGGTTTGGCTCTTAAAAGTCAAAATCAGGTTCATATTAAGTTCAGGTCTTCATCTATTCTTAACTCAAGCCTTGTATATTTTCTTCAATTCAATGGTCTTCTGTGTGCAGTAGGCTGCAATTACTTTTCCTACAATTTACAAGCACATAACAATAGAGTGGTGGGCTTGCTCATACTAAAATTGTGGAATAATGAACTTAGGGGGTTACAATTTTGTGGGTTATGCATTAAGTGTAACACAAAAAAAAGAAAGAAAAAAGCATAAAGCACACTGCCGACATACCAGCATCACATTTGCTCTCAGAGGACCCAAATCTTGAGTTGTTAGCAGGCTGCTCGAGTAGAGTGTCCAAGGCTCTGCTGTAGTCCTCCAAAACCCAGTGAGCCATGCTCCGCAGGAATGGATCCTGGTGGGCTTGAATCTAACATACACAGAGAATTACAGTGGCTTATTATGGTCTCTCTGTTAATTAACAAAATGCAGCAGAGTCAAACAACACCGGGTAGTCTGATGATTTTCAACAGTAAAAACTTTCCACAGTGAAAGCTCTGCCTAAACTCTGCACCTGTTTGTCTTGTCCCAGAACATGTCTCTGGAGAATCTTTTTGTAAGTGGACGCTGTCTCGAACTCAGACTCATACAATCTGGAGATCACAAGGGCAAGCTGTAGGTCCTGCATTTTCTCTAAACACACCTGCAGGAGGAAATAAAGCAAGATATCACAGTCAGTTATCATTTAAAAAACAGCCTCTGAGCTTTTGGTACAGGACTGAATGGGGGAAGATAAGACAAGACATAAACAAACAAATAATGTGTATTCTGGACTCAATGTAATCTAGTAGAACATGATGATCTTCTGGAGTAACAACCTTGTTTATCTGCTGAAAAGGAACCAAAAACATGCAAAAAAATTAAAATTCAGTGCACACAGCAAAGAGTTAGTGGATAGTTGGAAGTTGTTGCTGCTCACGACTTGTAAGGTGTGAGGTGCATTTCAATGAGACTACCTCCCAGCCAGAGAGACTAAACAAAGTCAATGATAGCCCTTTGCCTGGGTGACACTCATTTCCATAAACTGCTTAGAGAAGCTCCAGTTACTCACACAGATGAAATAATGTGACTCATTGCTTCAGGGACTTTCTATACAGAAATAACCTTGATGATAAAAAGGTAAAGCAAACAAGATGACCAGAAGCAGACCTCTTGAAAAGTGAGCAAATAGATGTTTGTTTATGTGGCTTAATTTAAACCTGATAAATGACAGAAATAATACTTTATTAATCTTTCAAACTACAGCAACCATTCTAAAAACCCTGCATAAAAGAAAAAAATATGCAAATATATCTTTATGAAATTAAGGTAGTAGGTAGTGACCCCATTTACAAAGCTTCAACAAGAGTGCGGTGCTGCTGGTTTAGAAATGTAACAGCATATCACTGAAAATTCCCACAAATAGGAAGAAAGACAGGAACACCCACGAGTCAACTGCCAACATCAATAATTCTTCAGTGCACTGTGCTAAAAGCTCTTGACAAAGACACCACTGTGGGAATCTATTGAGCTGTATCAATGATAAAAAGGATGCCGCATGCTACAGAAATACAAGTGCCGAGCTCTGTTTTTGTGAATGTGGTTTCTCTGCTTTTTAATGTATCATCAAACGCTGCCCTTGACTGTGAATTGTTGGGAAAAAAACGCACACGTACAATGCTACAGACATTTTATAAATGAAAATGAGCTGCACTTGACATTACTCATACTGAAAGCATTGTTTCCAGCTTGGGTTTTGCAGGCTGACAAGAGGCACTTGCAGCTGAAGGAACAAGTGCTTCTTGCAAGCAGTGTGTCATGTCTATTTTCCACTTGCCTCCACAGCATCCTTGAGGGAGCCGGCTAGTAGAAAGAAGGCTGCAGAATGCTGGAACCGCTGCTTTCCCAACAGAGAGAACGCATTTTTCAGTGCTGCTTTCCTCCAACGGTCCTCGCTGAAGTTATTGCGGAAAAACTCTGTCATTTTGGCATTCTTCTGAGACCTGGAGAGATAGACGTTACAGATTCAAAACAGACCTGGTCTCACAGATCCTCAGTAATCTGACAGAACTACTCTTGATTAAGAGTAGGGGGCAAATATTGTGATGACTGCATGTGTATTACATGCACACGATTTTGTCAGTTCTGCCTACCTGTACAATCCCCAGACCACTGCCTTCTTCTTCAGCGCGAGGTAAAATATAGCAGCATCCAGAGGATCGTTGTTTCTCTGTAAAGAAGCCTTGGCAACCTGACAAAATAAAGAAAAAAGCTCCTCCTCAGCCTATAAGGTTTTATCCAGAGAGCGATTTGTAGCTTTATGGGTCATTTCAGAGAGTAGCTCGAACAAGTAGTGCTGTATTACATAGCAACCTCAGCAGAATTCCACTTTCACCTACCTGACAGCACTTCATTTTTAAACGAAGCAATCGATATGAGGCACGCAAGGCTAACACAATGATGGCCAGCCTCTATGTGGAGGCTTTTTATGTCATTAAAGTATCTGTCAGACCAACAGTCCAAACAGCTCTCTCTCATTCCCAGGTTGTCAAATACCAACGTTTTGACACGCCCTATGGCATGTCCTGATGAGATGCATCATGTTCTCAGCTAACTCCTATGTAAATCATCGTTGACAACACTCAACGCTAAGAGCAACTGATTCAGTATGAAGACAGAGAAAGTCCATGTAGGCTAGGAAGAATGCTAGGTAGCCGGGTCAAACACAGGACTTTCATCCAGGAGGCCGCTGTTCATGTCTCATGTGAAACCATTTGTCAACTTTGATTTTACGTAACATTATGTTGATTACAATTACAATAGTAATTCCGTGTCAAACACACTCTAACTACACTTTGATCCAAAACATGATATTTTCTCTAAACTGAACCAAGAATTTTTGTTGTAGTCACATACACACACTAAACACTGGCTTGTATATTTTTTGCCTTACTAAAACCATCAATCACTTATCAAAATAGTTAGTGACAGATTTTATGTCAATTGACTTTCAACTGTATTTTCAAATATGCAGAAAAACCAGATTAAAACAAGACTACCTAACTTAATGAAAATTGAATATTAAAGTAAACTCCACAGAGATACAGGCGTTTCCTCTTTATGTAGTATAGCTCCTTTTTACAATGATTTGCTACAACTGCACAGTTTGCAAATTTAGACAATTTATTACAAAAAATGTAGCTGGGTCTCTATTCTATATAAGATTTGCAAAAACACCAAAATTTATACTCATAAAGCCCAGCTCACCTTTTCAATACACCTGCGTAGTTTGTTGGTGCTGCGAAGCCACCAGCCTACGCCCATAGAGCGCAGCTCAGGCCACGTGGGCTCCCCTTTCTGTAGGGCCGGCAGCATGTTCAGCAGCTCCTCCTCAGCCTCAGAGTGGAAGGCCCAGGCGTAGTGACATGTTGACAGGCCTGAAGAGAGGAAGAGAGGGACAATATGTAAACTGTTTAGTGATTAAATGCAGGAGCACAGTCAATTTCATACATTCAAACCAGCAAGTTGCCTCATCAAGCAACACTTCTGACCAGTGAGGTGTTTAATGGGAGTGGACATAGAGTAAGTTCCTTGCTCAAGGGTTATTAAGTAGTTAAGGTTGATGAATAGACTGTAGCTTGTTAAAAAGTTACAATTAAGACCATGTTATGACCACAGCCGACCCCCTCGCCTCATGATAACCTTGTCTTGTTTAGCTGTGTGTGTGTATGCTATTTCGGATGTGCCAGTGCCTGCGTAGGATTAGTTTCTTCTCAAAAGGTGTGGGTCTTCGAAAGGGAGATTCTGATGGAGCACCATGTTCAGTGCTGGCGTGGCCCATCAGCTGGGTACAGTGGAGGCTCACTGACACTTCAAATGCCTGACCAGACAGACCATCAGCACAGCTTGAAGTCTTCACACCGTCAGTACTTGGTAATATGTTTGTGGAGTTTCCTGAGGCACGAGTTTAATTCTACTTGGATTGGGCTCATGTATTAGTCTTTAAAATACAAATCACGATACCGCAGTTTTTTCCTCAGTTAAATTCACTAGGATTTAGGAGTGCTGTTTAGTCTATATTTTTATTTTTAACACACTTTAGAATAGGCAGGATTTTATTTCCATATTTGTTTTCATTAGATAAATTTAGCAGCTCTGGTTTAAGAGCCCTCTTTTTCTTATGTTTATTTCTTTGATTTTCAACAGCACCCGCAAGCTCTTTCCATTCTAGTTCTGGCTCACCTTTTGTTGTTCACTGTATTTTCTTGGTTAAATAAATAACTTTAATTTACAAAAAACACCTGGATTTATGTTGCTTCCCTTTCCCCTAATGAGCTGGGCTGTACTATAAATGGGGCCTTGTCTGGGAGATCTGTTAAAAGATTCCTGCAGCCAAAGTTATTTTGTAACTTAGAGTTTGGATTACTTGTGAAAAAAAGACACAAGACAAAACATTTTTCAGCTGAGTTTTAATAGACCATTAGTAACCTCTCCTTCTAGCTTTAAAAGTCTTTATAGAGTTACTGCCTTAACACCTACTGTAGATGGATGCCAGAGTAATATAGTATCTAAGCAGCAATCTGGAAACTTACAGTATGCCTCGAAAGATCATACCAGGTGAAAATATAGTGACCGCCTAATTTTGTTAAATTAGAAAAAGAATCTTTTAATACATGTGGCACTGTACAGTGCATTGAATACTACAGTACTACTACAATACTACAGAATTCACTGCGCTGCCTCTTTAAGTTGAAGCAATTTCTGCAGCTTACTTGGCAACAACCAAACCACCTGCCCTTAGCTTAACCGTTATTTTATTTTGAAGTAAACATAGAAATTTATACCTTAAAATCTGTATTAATACAGATATAGTACATTGGTCACAGGGAAATGGAGATCCATGTGGGAACATGAGAACATCAGACAGAGCAGAAATCACAGGTTGTACCACCAGCTGCTCCAGGAGCCTTGCTTGGATGATGGTCAGTTCAAGGCTTATTTTAGGATGAATCAGGGACAGATTGACAATCTGCTGTTAGCTGTCGGGTCTAATTACGGTTGGTAAATCGTGAGAAAATAGTTGAGACTGCAATTTGTCCAGATATGTCTTGCAGGTTGCCTTAGGCGAGGATAAAAGTGAGCTAACGTAAGCTTAACACAAACCATGAACACTACCGCATGTCGTTGCCACGACAAAAAGCCCGTTTCTCAATTCATCTGATTGGACAGTGGGAAAAAAGGCGATGTCAGGTGCTATTCCACTTAGTTTAATTTTTTTTTTTTTAATTTTCTCAAGGCACTCAGGGCACTCCGGCAAAAATGTGAGGCACATAGAAAAGAAAAATGCAGGACACTGAGAAATGCAAAAGCTATAAGCAAAATGTTTCGTTCTCAATTAAAACAATAACCAACCAGGGTTACGAAAATGCATTCTCTCTGATCAGGGCCTTCCCCTTTATATTTGTGTCAGCTTTGAATGCCCCCCTCGTGAAAATAGTTTGTAAATCCGTCTTTACCTTGCCGTAGCAGCTGTGCTCGATGTGCTGGAGGCAGAGAGGTAGAAAGGAAGGTGTGGAGTCTGACCGCAAGCAAGAATTTCAGACCGCACTCATCCAGCGTCTCTCCACCTGGTAAAAAAAAGGACACACAGCTCTTATTACTAATTCTAAACATAATCCTGAACAAAGGAGCATGTGTCTACTGCATTTCTATCCATTTAAATAGGCTTCTTTTTTTCCGTGAAGTACCTTTGCTTTTGCCGTGGCTGTCCTTGAGGTCTGTGCTTGTGGTGGCGATGGTATCAGCCAGCGCCATGAGAGACATCTGCTCCATACGGGTTAAGCCTGGCAAACTGGAATGAAGTAGGTGACTGGACAGGACCTGGGCATGCTCCGGACCAAAGTAAGTTGGACTGTACTGGGACAGGTCAATAACCTGGAGACAGGGAACAACACAGAGGACAGACTGTAGAATAATTATATGGTATTTCAACACATAACAGAGTTAGGACATTGTGTTAAAGGGAGAATGTGGCATGGCTGGATTCATAGTCACAACAAAACAAAAAAATAAACAGTGGGTTTGTGCACTGACTCCTTGTCAGGCAAGAGCAGTGTTTCAGTGCTGCTCAACCACACTGAACAAAGCTCCTACCATAGACTGTATTTATTAGGCTTCAGCACGATTTTTTCTCCAAGTGAGGATTAGAAGAAAAGCAGTTCACACAGTTCAGGTGCAATAAATATATAGTTTTAAAACACTTGAAGATTCACTCATTACTATGAGTGTATGTCACCCAAGAGAGACAATAAAACAGATGGAGTGGTCAAAGTTGTCATGTTGAAATTGAAGGTATGTTGATGGATTCTCGTCGACAGCCCACACATTAAGTAACAATACAAGTAAATGTTCCACCTGAAAAGTTGCTGGCAGTCGGCCCGGTGAATGAAATTATTTTTTTCTCTGTCTACAGCTGCTGTCAAAGGCTGCAAAACATCATTTCATCTTAGTGAACTAATGTATGAAAAACTTGCCATGGTATGAACAGTGGAAAAACCAGTCACAGCTCAGCCTTGAGCACAGTGTTGATTTTTTACTGACCAATAAACGGACTGCAGGGTTTCTAGCTCCACCTTTTAGTACCGGATCTGTGTGCTAAGTATCCCAAGCAGAGGGGTGACCAAAAATGGGGACGGTTCCAAAGGTACTAAAGAAACCATCCACAAATTTTCATAATGGAAACAAAAAAAAATTCAAAGTGAATTGAACTGAGCCGACCTGCCGGTAGAAACCCCCCTTTGGCCATCACAGGGTTAGATTTTTGATCAATTAGCTTGAGCAATTATGGGCTTTGACTGGTCTCTCTTTTAAGGCAGCAATATATCTCAAATGAACACTGACATGAGCAATTATGCATGTCTGAGCTTCAAACTGCAATACCAAAAGAGCCAAAAATGTTGCTGTCCATCATCATTTTTATAAATTCTCATTTAAACTGAGCATAAGCCGGCAGAGACAGACCTTGTTCCCTGCTTCCTCTTGATTGTCGTCCAGAGGGTCCAGGTCCACAATGCTAGGTGTATGAAAGAGCTCGTCATAGACATCAGCATGACTGGAACCATGTCCGCTATCTCCACTCACACTGCCCACTTTATCTGTAGCGAGACAACCAAACAGAGCTAAATTACACAAGACGTGTATTTCATAAGAGACATGCAGATAAATCCCCTCCTGCTGGGGAAACAGCAGATTCAATTAAACACCAAAGAGCAGGACATTTTTTATCAGTCGGCATATTTCTGCTTTCATTCTTCTCTCTTTGTACCAGAGACATAATGGGGCAAAGCTAGAGGACCAAAGAGCAGGATGGTATTCTTGATCTCTCACACCTTAAGGCACCGCGGTAAAAGCAGTTGCTTTCCACTGTACATTTCACCTGATATGGTTTGTGTACCTGCTTAAAAGCAGGAAACATTTATGATGTTTCAATCTTCATTTTGCAGCCTATTCAATTCAACCCCACAGAAAATATATCTACACTCTTCAGTTTTTTATTACATTATCGTACGTATTATGTTATCCATAAGTGCAGCCTTTCAAGGTTAGTACAGTCTGATATCTCAAAGCATCTCTACATTCCAAGTTTTTTTCAAATGATTTTGAGATTGTGTTAATTGCTTTTTTTAAATTAAGGAGTGGGTCAGATTCAGCTTTATGATTGGGCTACTATCTGCAGAGGCATAGTGTTTTATATCCGCAGATGAAAACCTCTGAAAATGCTACATTAAAAAAAGAACACAAAAAACAAAACATTTAAGGTAATGCCTAAACTCCCGAATTGAATTTCATTTAATCAATACCCTTTTAATGGTATGGATTTTTTATTTAAACGTTTTTACAAAAATTACTGTATTTGTACTTAATACTGCTTAAATTTTGTTTCTATATTGCTTAGATTCTGTAATTTTTATCACTGGATATTCATTGTCTTTCACCTGTGCCTTGTTTTATTCTTTATAAATATATGTGAAGTCTTTATTACAATGCACCACTTGAGGATTACACAGTTACAATTTTGTTAGGCTTGCATAATGACAATTAAGTTCTTCAATTTGAATCTTTTTTCCATTTTTTCTCAGCTATGTTTGTCATTTTTCCAACTTCATATTTTCTGAATATGGTCACATTTTTAGTGTCTTATTTAGCTTGAGAACTACTGGGAAAGTTTATTATTTATTGTTTTTTTATTCATTACCGAACATCATTCTTCTAAAACCACATGTTGTATACCCACCAGGTTTTGGTGATGTATCCTCATCTGCTGCCAGAAGGGCATACAGCGGCAGTGGAGGGATGGAGCTTATTTCAGTGTAGTCAGTGGAGTTCTCTGCTTTGCTGAACATCTTCCGGTCCCTTGCTGTGCTGCCTCCAGCGCTGATGGTCCGAGAGCGCACTCGTTTCTCAGGATTGACGGCACTGTCTTTAAGTGTCACAATTTCTCCAGCAATGCATTTCACCAGATGGGAGAGGATAGCTTTGGCACGGTGAACCTTAAAAAAGACAAATTATGTTAGTCATTTATACTTATAATATAAGTCACAACAAATGTTGACCTGGCAAATTTAGTTTCTTTTTAAATGTATTTGTCTGCTTACTTTGGCTTCAAACCATATGAAATTAAATTCTCTTTACGATCAGATCCTCAACTGACAAGGCGTCTGTCCTCACAGAGGAGTAGCTTTTGTTTTCTAAAGAGCAAGTGAGAGAAGCTCCGGTCTCTGTGAGGATCTCGGACAATAAATTTAAGTCTTCACTGCAGCAAAAAAACCCCTGAAGTACACCTTCATGGACTGTAGAACAACAAGCTGGACTTTACAGGTGCTTAGCTTCTAACACATTAGACTGCACACCTCCACCTGGAAACAAGCCTGAGTCTGTGGATTCCTAACTAGAGACAGGAGTTGGAAACAAACAATCGCTATATATGTGAAACACTAGTTGTATGTTTGTTATTTGTAACACGTTGAATTTGTACTATGTGGCGCTGGTGATTACGCTGGTGATTAAATAAAAGAAAATGAAAGAAAAGATAAAATAGTACAGGCAGTAATTTCTTTAGTTTACCTTCCCTAGATCCATGAGCTCCAGTAGCTGTACAGGATGGTACTGGGGCAGAGTAGGAAACAGTTGGTGAGCTGCCTCAAAAAGACCAGAATCTTCCATCTCGACAGGCAGATCATAAGCTGTTCTCTTCCCACTGAGTTTCTGAGCCAGGCTCATCATCGATCTTGTCAGGGCCCTTTTGGGAGGGGCGAGAGAAGACATGGGGGCCCCAGGGCTGAGACCGTCCTCCTGGCTCTGCCTGATGGCTGAGATTATGGAGGAGACGCTGCTGCTGATGTCTGTATCTTGGGTGGTCGCAGCATTTGGTTTGGATGGCATTGGAGGCTGCCACTGGGAGTAGACGTGCATCTCACAGTCCATGCCTACAACCAAGATGCCATCTCGTACCCAGGAGAGGGAGACTGGAATTGGTAATGAGCCTTCAACAGAGGAAACCAGATCAACCGATCGAAGCAGAACCAGGCGAGACAAGCTCTGGTCTCTGCTGGCGTCAGATGACAAACCGAGTTCTGGAGGCTTCCCGGAGAGACGGCCATACATATAAATCTTTGTCCCAATACCAACAGTCAGAACATGTGACCCATCTTCTTGGGAGACCCAGTCCAAATGAACCAGGCTTTTACTCGTAGAACCAGGACAGTCCTCGTTAGGTATCGGCGAGTCCATGTTGGCTGTGGGATCTGTGTTGTCCAGGACTATGGTCTGCTCAAGAATCCACTGAGAACCACCAGTTGACTCACACTGATAGATGCCTATATGGACCAATGGCTCTCTAGTGTTCGCTGGGTTGGGGATTGGGGTGTGATTTAGGCTACGCTGCACAGTCAGAGTTGGGGTCAGGTGGGTGTTGCCGCCATAGTGCAAATGAGGGGAGGAAGCCAGGGTAGGAGGAGAAGTCAACAGTCCATGAGAGTTCAAATAGGGCGTTGAGTTCAGAGGTGTGTTTTGCATCTGTCTGTAGGCAACTGCAATCCGTCCAGAGTGACAGCAGCTGACCTCTATAGGACGACCTTGCACGCTTACGGCGCTGCAGTTGGAATGCCTCTCCTCCACCAGCAGAGGCCACTCCTCCCACTGGTACACAAAGCTGTCCATGCTGGAAGGCTCTGTCGCAATGACATTACACATCCAGAAGCGCACCTTTCCATCAGAACAGGAAGTAGCAAGGAGGTAAGGCACACGATCAGCTGGCAGAGAACATGACGCACTCAGGTGACCTGGGAAGAGAGTTGATAATACACTATTAGGCATGGAAGTTTCTCTTAAAGGGAAACTTCTGTCTTTTTCAACCTGGACCCTATTTTCTATGATTTATTTCTAAGTGACTAATAAAGACAGTAAAGACAGTAATAAATTGTCTAGTATTAACAGAGCATGCTGCAGCCACAATGGTAAAACAGGTCGAAATGCAAATACCTTGGGTATTTTGCACCATCAATTTCGATGCCAAAAGCAGTGATAAATGTACAAAATTCACAGGAGGTGACTTACTGCAGTAAAAACACAACAGTGGAAAAGTTAGTGAGAGTTGGAGAGAGGATTAATGGGAAGAAGATGGAACTTAGTGTTATAGATTTCAGGGTGAGACTTCTTCTTGTACAGACCTGTTTTTACACACAATAACAAATAGACCGACCAAGCACAAGGTTTTATATCTCTGTAGAATCTTTTCCGTAATGTTGTCAGACACTTAAATTAACAATCTGAGCCTATCAGTGACAAAAACAAGCAGCTTTAATGGAAATAAATTGATTGTGCACAATTGCCCCTAGTGGTTCCAGTGCAACCTGTTTAGCTTGCTGCAGCGCTCTCTCTCAATACTGGATCAATTTCAAAATTGTTGTCTCCATTAGTCACTTACGACACAAAAACATGGGAATATGGGCACCAGGTTGGAAAACACCAAAGTTTACTATTAATTCTAAAATTCAATATGTTGTAATTTCTGTGAATTTATTTGAACTGATTTGAGGGTTTTTGTCTGTTTTCAAAAATATTTATTAGATAAATGCTGTGCAGGTGGAGATGTAGGTAAAGATTATAAACAGGCTAAAGTTGCCTAGCATGATTTTTAAAAAATGTGTGTGTGCTTGTTTCCAGATATTGTGTGGGCTTTCTAAATTTGAAAATGACTGTTCATTTTGAGTAGAAGTTCTAAAGCCTTTTCCACACTGACAACGTAAATCCTTGAAAAAAATATTTCTGTGTTTGTTCATTTCTATTTTTCATTCCTGCAATAATAGGAGTTGCTTTTTCTTGGTCCATAGAGAAATGGCTATAGGTTCCTGAAAAGGTTACTTTAATCAATGCTTTCAGTCATTTCATGTTCACTGAAGAACCATTTCTTTAGAAATGAAGTTCCCATGGCAACATAAAATGTGCACTGGGTTAGTCAATACTGGCGTCAGTAAATAGATCATTGGCCACTAGATTTCTTTTTCAGTGCTCAGCATTCTCACACCCTGTTTTGGTTCAATTATCACAACATTCTTTAAATGCTAAAAGAAATGTAATAACAGTGCTGCTACTACTCTCAATGTTGCCTTAAATACTTGAAATCCCTTATGGTGTGCTCATGGACTATGTACCTTAAACTGCAATCGCTAGCAGAGGCAGCTCAAAGACTTTTGTCATTTGTATGTGTGCGTGTGTCCTCACTGTCCCTCACCTGCGGAAGGTGTAACACTGATGGCCTCCACCCCTTCTGGCAGAGCCATTTCTTGGCTGTACAGCCTGTGTGTTGTGAGGCTGAGGCGGCAGGCACTCTGCAGATTGGAAGTGCAGGGTTTACTCTTCTGAGTCACTGGAGAAGTGAACGTGTCAAAGCTAAATGTGGAGCTGTTCAGAGGAGAAGCTGATGTGGTGGCATCCTTCTCTGGTGTGGTTTCTTCTGTGGTGACACAAACAGGAGGAAGGAAATATTATTTAGAAAAGCTAAGGTCAAAACCCTCCCAAATTATTTGTTTCTGTATATTACTAGATGACAGATGCTGCATTAGAGTCATCACTTGCATTTGAAGAGTCAGTAAATGTATGTATTTCTTATGTTTTTCAAGACAATTACAAATTCTACAAAACAACCAAATTCAGAACTTACATTGGTGAGTTATGGCTCACTAATGGGCATAAAAAAGTGCCAGGCTTCTAGCTCTTGGGGAAAAACTTTCTTTTAATCTTTATTTATTTGAATGTGACACAAAACATTCCCACGTCCTTAAGTCTTATTTTATACCCACCCATGGTGATGGGTCGAGCAGCAAGATGGAGATGCCACATGTGGAGGAGTGAGCGACCTGTCGGGGTCAATTCAACCACCACAAGGAAAAACCTTGCTGAGAACGCCGCCTCGCTTGAGGCTGCAAGGAAAAACAGACACACAGAGAATAATAATCAACACTGCCTCTACTAATGTGTTAAAGGGTGGTGCAAATGTTTGATATAAAACCTGACAAAAATCAACATTTCAAAGTAGTTAGAATTTTTTTTTAACAATACCAGTGTGAGGAGAATCACAAATTTCCTGTGTGCTCTCTGTTCGCTCCCTGCCGAGGATCAGATCCTCCTCAAAAACATGCAGGAGTTGGGTCTCCTTCCCCTGCTGTGGAGAATAACAGCAGCTATTATCAAGCTGCCTCAGATACAGACACTGAACAAAATGCTTCATCCACTGTGAAGCCCATACAGACGCACTGACATAGACACAAGTTGTGTTAATGTTACACACTCACTTGCGCGTGCGCACACACACACACGCACACTGCACAAGCAAAAAGCACCTGAAGGGATGAAAGAAATTTTGCTCTGCACCTGTTTTTATTTTATCATGGTTGACCTTTCACAGAGACTCAGAAATCTACTGCAAGTGTTTCATGCTACCAGTGGTCCAGAATGGCTTTTAAATCTATTACAGATTATATAGCCCTTATTTCAAGGGAGACGTTTGTTTTAGTATCCTTTTCATCCAGGATGTTTTAAGTCGCTCTCTACTGAAAATGATCAGAGAGAGAAGGGATGGGAAATTTGATTAAACGCACTCCACTTGTCTTTATGTATACTTACAAAGTCAGTGATGGCATCCAGCTCTATAATACAGCCTGGTTTTGCTGTTGATTGCTGACTGATAATGTTGAACACCTCGCCAACAAATTTCTAAAGAGAAGTCAAAATGTTCACATTAATCATGCACAGTCAAAACATACAATTAGTGTACAAGTTGTGCGTCAAAAAAAGAGAAAAATATAGTTGTTATCAGCGCTAAAGAATATACAGAGCTGTTCAAATGCAATGCAAGAATATTATTACAAAAACATTTACTTTCCCTGCAAATTTACACATGATAGAAACCAAATATCAACTGTTACTTCTTGCTGGAGTCAACTCTGCTGTATTAGGTTAGGATCACTACTTTTCATCACATTACTCACGCTATTAAATTGTAATCTTGTGTAACTTTTCTACCAAGTCATCCCAAGCCACTAACAAAGTGGTAAGATTGCAAATTAACAAGATATTACTGTCTCACTGATTCTTAAAAGGGTCCAAGGGGAACAGTGATGTGTTATTGTTTTTGTGCATAAAAATTGTCATTGCAATGCTGACTATACCCTGCAGAGTTTGTCGGAGTTTGATAACTTACTGATATCTCAGGATTGGAGAGCTCACTCAGGAGTTTCTTAGCTTCAATAACAGCCTGATACAGCCTGAGAGAGTGGCCGTCACTTGCCACAAAGCAGGCGCTGGGAGAGTTGCAATACACACCTTCAAGGGGAAGGGGAGGAAGAAAAAAAAAAGATATCCATTATTAAACTTGTTTCTTTTTAAATAAACATTAAAAAATGACAACACAAATAAACAGAACACTGCAGTATAGTACATTTCACAAGCAAACATGAAAAATATCACAAATGCGTGCTAAGAGTCAAAATTAGTAAAAAAGGGACTGTGCTAAAAACTTATTCTTCATTCGGTCACAGTTATTCAATATAAGACCATTTCCTTTATATTACTTAACCAAAATCACTGTGCTAACTGAAATGGCTGATTGCTAAATATTCTCTGTTGTTTTAGCAATCCTCAAAAAATAAAAAGTATTTTCTCACCTAAACAGCTGCTGGGAATGAGCGTGGGAAGCCAGGCTATATTAGCAAATGCTGATGCATGGAGAGAATTAATCCGAGCTAGCTCGGAGACTCCTCCTGACAAAGACAGCGGGCCGACAGGGTCAACTCTCCATAAAATCAGCTCACTGTAGATCGCGTTGGGATCCTGGGAAACCACACCAAGGGATGCCCGGCTGGACCGTGACCCTCGGGGCACAGACGTTGTCTGAGAGAAACCAGAGGTGTAGGCGTCTGGAGGAGCCAGGATGCTGTCTGCCTCAGGCGTCCTCAGGGCGTTGTGGTGTGAGGTGGTGAGGAGGAGAGGGAGTAATGAGTGACAGGCCAGGTCATTGAGGTGGAAGCGGTGTCCACAGTACCGTGACTTGTGAGAGACACTGAGCACAGTGGAGAAAGCAGAGTCCTCTGCGAAGCTGACTGCCCACTGGTTGAGGGAGCCATCAGCATGTTTGGAGATCATAAGAACGTTGGGGGTGAAAATGCTCAGTCGAAGACTACTGCTGGGTGCAGCTTTTCCTTGACCTCCGTAGCTTATTAGAGCAGATTTGGTTTGAGACAATGTGCTCCCAGGCGGTCGTTGTCTGCCATGCTGGATTGCAAGATCCACATTCTTGTTGCAGGCATACATAACCACACTGTGGCTCAGGGAGATTGCATCACCTGTAGGGAACGCTACAGGGATACGGGACACAAACGACACCTGAGAGAGAAAGAGAGACATCAAAGCAATGAAATTGAGAGCAACTCAAACTTGCAGCTCTGAGTTAGTGATAAAAAGGACCCAGTCAATCAACTAATTCTATTTTAGCTTGAACTAAGCATACATTATGAAAAAGCTTAAGTTCCCATGTGAATGTGGTAATGACACAGATGGCACTGAAAATAGGACTTCATTTTTTTTTAAAAAGGGTTAGCTTAAATCAAAGTGCGGAAAATCTTCTTTCAGAAGTTGAGTGACAACTGACTTTCTGAAATTAGACAGCAATGGAGACTCGAGGGATACAACCTTCCTAAATTGGCCCTTCATATATGTAAAAAAAAAAAAAAGATGTTCAACAACACAGTGTAGATAATATTGTCTGGATCCTGTCTGTTTTATCTAATTAGAGCAGTCAAGCCTAATCAACCTGAATGTCAGTGAAACTTAGGATTGTTTCAGCTGCCTTGCATGACTGACTAACTGCCATGTCACAAGGCTCTCATTACTTCCCCGCTAATAAAAATGCATCAAGGGACTTCTGAATATGATATGAAGTCACACATAATTAGAATATAATTGTCTGAACGGCTGGATGAGAAGCAACTGAAATATGAGCTAGACAATCACAGCTGTCAAAATGATTCACAACCTTATTGAGAAGATAAATTAATTCTTTCCCCAGGAAGCGCTTCTTGAAATTGTGAATACAAACAAGTCGTTTGAAAGAGTGACCAAAGGAAAACTTGAATTATAAAGTAAAAATATAATTAACGTTTGCTTTACTTTAGTTTCACACCATAATAGTTCTGTGTCTCTGTACTTCTTTATCTGATCTGTTATTCTTTATCTTTAGACTGATAAAAGATGAAGGGTTAAAGGAATAGTAGGATAGGATAATAGGATTTAGTAGCATCTAGCGGCACGGATCACAGATTGCAACCACATAGTACAGAAAACCATTCACCATTCACCATTTTTCTCTGATGATTTAAAATGCAGACATTCAGGAGGTTTTTACCAGGAGGCCAATTACCCAAAGAGGACTCCTCCTCTCTGACACAAAGTGACAGGTGATTTAGATGGGTAAAAACATTGAATAAAGCAGTTTCATGTTAAAAATCAGTGTTTTGAGAGGCTGCTTACTACGGTGGCTGACGCAAAAAACAATCTACAGCCAATGCTTGTTTTGTCAGCTCTGGGGTACTGTAGAAACTTGGCAAACAACGTGGTGGACTGTGGATGAGAATGCGCTCCCTATGTGGATATAAAAGGCTTGTTGACAACCAAGACATGTCTTATTTTCAGGTGATTATACACTAAAGAAAACATACTTATTATACTATATCCCATTTCTGCCAATATATCCCCTAAATCCTACACACTGGACCTTTAAGGTTTGCTAATACAACATAAAAAACAATATTCATTGTTAAATATTCATCACAGTAACAGTGAACGTACCTGAGTTTGTCTGAACATGCCTGGCTGATATTCATCTAACCAGTCAACATGCCAGACTAACAGAGAGCCGTCCATGGGGTGGATACTGAACAACATGTCTGCCCCTTTATTCCACTCCTCTAACAGCACATCCACCTGGTGCTTGACTGCTGCCAGAGGAAGCTCAGCAGCCTCTGGTCCTTGGGAGTCACTTGGCCTACTACTATGATCCTCCTCATCATAGTCTTCATCTTCAGGCTCTGGAGGAGAAAACAAAACACAGTGCCCAAATGTATTTTCTAAAATCAGTATGGAAGACAAAGCTTAAAGCACACAATGTAAAAAGGTGACAGCTTTATATGCACACAGCCCCTCCCATAAAGTGTTAATTCCAAATGATTCTCTGTACCTTCGTTCTGTTGCTCGAGGCTGCCTCGGAGCTGCTGAAGAAAGACTTCCATTGCTAAAGTGAAATGAAGCTCTTTGTTGTTGAGCCAGTGGACAGTAAAAGGACCTCCAGGTTCCTCATCATCTGCAGCACTCAGGGAGGAGATAGAGGGCAGCAGAGGAATGTCTGTGATAAAGAGGTCACGACATTTAGAAAAAGAAGGCTAAGAATAACAGAAATTTACATTGCATTAAATTAGGGGCCATGCAGGACAAAAAGACATCTGCTGGAGCACATTCAATTTTTATGAATATGAGTATGGTTTGAAGTATGCTGAAATATAATTCAAGCATGCAAATTCCATTCTTCAGGATTTCTCAGCCTTGAGGTTGTAAGAGTCTACAAGATTTTGCCCTGATTCAGGTCAAATTAAACTGCCTCACAAAACACTTAGAGGGACAAAATAAAAACACCTTCCCTTTTGGTCTGAGCTCATTGGGATGTTAAAAAAAAACAATCTCAGGCAGTCTACATAGTTTACACCATTTTTGGCCATAAGACACAGTGAGTTGAAGCCCTTTAACCTCCATCTGACTTCATTCAAGCAGAGCTATCTGTGCCATGTCTATGGTTTAGGGATAATTAATATTTGCGACACTGTAGGTATCATACATTCTATACTCCTCTTTAAGAAATACTTTGTTCAAGAATATAAATTGATAAATTGTAAACTATAAAATTAATCTCCAACAAGTTTGATTATCGATTGATCAGTTTGAGTAAATTTTTGAAGAGGAATAAAGTAAAAATTTAGCTTCTTACATGTGAATATTTTCTGGTTTCTTTACTCCTCTGTGACATTAAATGGAATATCTTTGTGTTGTGGACAAAAAAATATATTTGAGGACATCTGAGCTTGGGCTCTCTGAGACACTGATTTAACATTTTATAGACCAGACAACTATTCGATTAATATAGAAAATAATCAGCAGATCAATTGACAATGAAACTAGCTGCAGCCCTACTTTGTACCGTCTTGAAATGATTCACAAAATTTTGAAAAAGTTTGAAAAATGTGTTTGGTGTAAGATGATGGATTAACAAGATTTCAACTAGTCAGAGAAACAAGTGTGTTAAGTCGAACCTGTGGCAGGATTAATGCTGGCGGCAATGTGGAAATGGCAGAGAGCGTTGGCACGGGGCATGCTGCTGCTGCTCCTCTTGTGGTTGTAGTGTTGGCTCTGATGGTGAGGCAGGCAGCCTGTCAGAGAGGGCTGGGGCACATCCCGATACAAGGAGCCGTGCCATGGTTCTTGAAAATTTGTCTGTGAGGAAAATATAAATTGTTCCAGTTAGATCATTTAGTAACAGAATGTAAGGTGCTGCTCTTACATGTGGAGGTTCTGACAATAAAAATGGGATAAACTGTGGGTACAGAGGTAGCTTACTAATGCATATAGACGCCACAGAGACAATGAGTTCTTGCATGAATCTCAAGCAATCTAGATTTTCTTCTATAACTTGAAAAACAAGTGTGTTTACTGGGTGGCAAAGGAAGAAGTTAAAAGACATTCTGTATTACCTTGTTTTCCCCTTTCAGGCTGACATTACGCTGCAGGTTAAACCTGCTTCTGGATGCTGATGTTAATGAATCGACTTGTGTGAACAAACAGAGCTCCCCTGCTCTCCTCCCAGCTTGATATGAGCTGCTCTGTTTTGGTGAACAGGTGTTTCTCTTTGGGATGAGATTTAATTTAACGTCATAGACGCTATAACGACATTTAAGTTAACAGCCCAATTTGTCTGAAAAAGATCCAGAGCAAAGCGGACAGCATGCAGGAATGGCTGAGCAAGAGAGGCGTGTAAAGGGAATTGAAATTAAATTGAACATAATTTGGTACTAATGTTATGTAATTTGGATTTTTTATGTTTTTTTGCAGTGACATGTAAAGATCTATGGTTCTGCACTTAAGCGTGTTTGCTTACAGTGTTTCCCACGGGCCTGACATGAATAAACATGACATAATTATGCTCTTTTCTAAGCATACATGGAGCTAAACTTAATCATCTGTCTGATCTGGTTGTGGGTGTGTGTTCGTTTTTATCTCTCTAGCTCTCTGTTTAAACATTTTTTGGAATAAGTAGACTATGTCTTTATAAAACACCATCATAAATACCAGTGACACCAGAGATGTCTGATCAATATAGTTCATGGACAGATTTCTGTCCTCATTATATTATCAACATATTGCCAGTGTTTTCTTGCCAGAGTCGCACATGGTTCACAGAGAAAATAGACCAGACATCAGAACTACTGCTGCAAATTGCGAGTCGGTGCAGACTGTTTCTATGTTGACATGGGTATCCCCTAAATCTGAACCAACCACCACATACGACAGATGAACGGACTGGTAGCAGAATGAATTGGTACAGGAGTGGTGGAGGGCGTATTGTCCACTGGTTCATCTAAAAATGCTGGATGGCACTGATCTCTTAGACATGTAACACAATAACAATAAAACATGCTAAGATAGCTTGACAAATACAATTTTGCAGCCACAAACAAAAAGGAAATCAAAATTCAAGTGCACACAAGAATATGCATATTTTTTAAATTACAGCTTAAATTTAGAAAAAGGAATGAACCACACGTTTCGCATGTTGCTTCACCTGATTTGCTCTGTGCTTGATTGCCATCTGGTGTGCCTTTTAAGTAAACATGCTGATGGGCAAACAATTCAACAGGCCCACTCCAAAACATCAACAATAAAGGCAACAGTGATTATAATTCTACTGTACAAAAGGTATGGCAATATACATTTAATCTCATAAAATAATGAAATTCGATTAATGTTAGGGAATAGAAGATGAGTAGATCTAGACTGTATACATTTCCATAAAGATACTATAAAGTGCAAAATATTTAAATACTTTCATAATAAGACATCAAAATCTTGTTTAAAAAAAAAGTCTATGTGTGGAAAACTCTGGTTTTCATAAGGTATTAATCTGAAACAGCAGCCTCATATTTTATGAATTACAGCCAAAAATTTGAAAGAAAGAGCATCTTAAGGTTCATGGAGATTATTTAACATAATAATGGATTCAAATTTCCCTGATTTTATGCTGCTTCTCTGTCCCAGAATGAGTAATGTAATAAAGCTGTAAGGCTGCAGTTTCTCTAAGTGTTATTGAGATTTATGCACTCATACCCTGTTACACCCTGCAAAGAGGGTCTTTGTCAAATATTGATAAGATATGTGTGTAAACTAAACATCTGAGTATGCATGTGCAACACAGATGAGCGCAAAGCAGATACACATCATTTTGAATGGTTTAATATCTATGTAGAAAAATGAGATTGTGGTGAAAATCCCTTATCTTTGACTCCACTGGAGGTTCTCAAACAGCCTCCTTATCAAGAAACTTTGGGCTTAATCATTTCATTGATTTTGCAAGAAATCTTGTAGGGTTCATCCCACCCTAAGGCATCATATTAAAATGGACTTAAAATGGAGCTCTCTCAGTATCCATTCAGTTTTGGAGGACTTTGGAGACTACTGCCTGGTTCATCCAGCTCAGTCTGTTATTTCTAATGAATAATTCCACACATGTACTCTTACAGACTCTCCTCAAGGCACAGTGGAGAAATTTGCATACCTATTTTTCCCGTAATCTAATGTGCCCTGAGCTCTGTAAGTGCCAGTGAGACCCATAACGATTTAAATGTCCATATCAAAATGGATGTTAAGTATTATGTTTGAGGCCGAGCTCAGCTGTCAGCGCAAGTCACTCAAAGCAGGAGACACCATCATTTAGGATATGAGTTTGTAGCAGCTAAATAAAACAGAAAAATAGCCATCAAAAGTCAAAGTTATCATTTGGATGTGTTGCAAAGATTACAGAAAGGAGGCCAATATTGTTCACTGATGCTCCTCTTAAGCCCAACAAAGCTTCAAAAACTACCTTCATGTCTGATAGCCAATTAATTTTTCCTTTTAAGTCCACTAAGCCTCTGTTTTTTTCTTTCTCAGTCTGCCTTTGCTCTTGTTCCCTCATCTCTGCAGCACCCCAGTGTCCTAAATTAGCAGTGGTGAAAATACAGTAGTCTGGCTTCTACGTCAGGGCCATATGGGCCAAACCAGCGATCATAACATTTGTGCCAATTATTTCCCCGCTATGGTGATTCTTTTTGCATATTTTAACCAAAATGGATAATGTTCTCACTGTGATGCAGATTTAGAAATACTGTTTTTCCACTCTGAACAAAAAGAGTTTTGTTGGCTAAAGAAAGCACTTCTTTGACCAAAGTTATTTACCTCGTTAACATTTAGCAAGTTTCACCTAACCATGTGCATATATGTATATCTACAAACTGATAATACCTTTACGTATTATTACACATATTTGACACCATTATTGTTTTTATATATATGTATATATATAGATAAACATATATATATGTATATATTGGTATGTATCTATTAAATTAAACTTGTTTATGTGATCTGGGTTCTAATTATTGAATCCTTGCTCTCTTCTTGGATAAATTTAACTAGATTCTAGTTCTAATTTTTCTAGATATATAAATACCTATAAGCCAGAACATTAAAACGACTGGCGAGTGAACAACATTGCTACATTGCAATGTTCTGCTGGAAAACCGTGGGTCCTGGAAATTATGTAGATGTCACTTGACACGCACCACCCACACAAACATAGCTGCAAACCAAGTTCTCCCCTCATGGCAATGGCAGTTCCCCGTGGCTCTGGACCCCACCCCCCAAGCAGGACAACTCACCATGCCACACCATAACTGCTCGTCCTCCCCGAGGAAGGTGACAATGAGCTTAATACTTCCTCCTAGCCTGCAAATTCCCACATTGGCATCCACATTACTGCCAGGACCAAATGTTTCCCAGCAAACATAGTATTGTAACAAGATCAATGTTACTCACTGCACCTGTCAGTGGTTTTAATGCTTTGGCTGATGAGTGTATACTCTCAGTTGCCAGTTTGTTATAACTAATGTGGTCTAATACAACAGTCCAGGAATAAATTCGACCTTCATTAAGGTGATGATTTTCCATTGTTGTTAAATTACTGTAGATTAATTCAGTTTTATGGTAATTTTAGCTACTACAGTTAAATCTTGTCATAATGTGCCACGTCTCTGTCAGTAAGGGTAAACTAAATATTATAAACACCATTCAGTGCAATATAATACACCTTGATTGCACTGTAACTTCAGCCTTCAACACAACCATAAAGTTGAATCTAAACCTCTCAAACTGTTTGAACAGAAACTGAATACAGCTTAAAACCTTTATGAAGGAACTATCTACGTTAAACTGTATTTGTTTTAACTAGTCATACAAATATAAAGTTTATTTATTGTATTTTGAGCAAAAGGTTAGTAAGAGTGACTTACTTCCTGCGTCATTCTTCCTTGTGACTTCCCATTGCAGGTGTCTTTCCTGGGGCCAGCACATCTGGGTGTGTCACTGTGCTGACCAGAAGCATGGTTGTTATGGTAACCTGATAGGAGGCTGTCACCCGGCAACAGTGTCTCTGCCCAGAGCCGACACACACTGTCCTTACAGCAGGTGAGCAGAACATTACACACTGCACCTCTGTTAGGAGAGAGGAGGAACATGGGAAATGGTTTACGATGAAGTCTGGAGGGCACTGAACTAATCAGTGACGATTTTTTATCATCTAATGTTGACAGGACTATTAAGCAGTGGGTCCAAGAAGAAAAACCTATAGAGGGATAATGTAAAGGTCAAAAAGTGAAGATTAAATAGAGTAGTAATGTCACTGGTCACAAAGAAACCACCTAATCTTATCTCTTCTGATTACAGAACATGTCCCACCAGTTAGGAGCTGCAACAATTAGCCAATTGATTATTCCATCAACAGAAAATTAAGTGGCAAACATTTTTTTAATGCATTAATCATTTGAATCCTATTTCAAGCAAAAAGTCCAAAACAATTATATTTCCAGGTTCTCAAATGAGAAGATTTTTGTCGATTTTTGAAGATTTTTATAGTACATTTAATATTTTGAGTTTGGAAATTTTGATTGAACCAAACAGGACATTGGATGAAATAACTTTGGGCTCCAGGACATTGTTGCTCCAAGTGCAGACCGTGGGCCAATGGCTGCCCTCAGAAACATTTTGTGCGGCCCCAAACCATGTTATGTAATGCATGCATTATATTTCAATAAGGGCTGTACCTAACTCACAATTCAGTCAGTCGAATTGGACTTGACAGTTAAGTAATACATTTTGAACAGGCTCCAGTGTGAAAGACAAGTCACAAGCTAACAGATATGGGTCGTAAATGTGCAACAACATTTTTCCCGGACAATAGATATCAAACAAAACCTAAGCTGATCTTACCCGAAAGTCACCACTTTTCTACAAATCAATCGGTAACACATATAATTGTCAGTCGCGGCCCTACACCAGTTTATCTGAAAGGACAATTTTTAGGACAACTGGAATATACAAACAATGCAGGTTGCCAAAGGTAACATAAGAGACATTGTTTTATTTTTGACAGGCTTGCTTGATATCAGCCCAACCAGGATGACAACTGTAATACTTCATAAAGCCGAATTTATGACAGCTAATAAGCTTAGTGAAAATTTTGCCTGAACATTACACTGTAGAGTAACAATAATCTCCTCATAGTCATTTCCAAATTTATACTCCTTGATGCACAGTCTGCACTGAATTGTGTCACATACTTATACTTTCAGTCATAGAAGAATTACAGGTCACATAAGATTAGCAATGCTGTAACAAAGCAGGGCAGAACTGGGAGCTTTAGTATAGTGTGTGACTGTAGTACTGCATAGTGGCTGACCTATTTACAAGAGTGCTGTCATTTCCATTCAGCCCACAACATACTGTACTATGTCTAGCTATATAAACAGAAAAACAGATGTGACCCAGTGTCTACCTAGTTAAACAGGTTATGCCATTATTGTATAGTTGTTATCTTTTGTTTTTCGAAGCTGTGTGAGCTTAGATCAAAACAAACCAACTGAGAATATAAATTTACACAGCTGCAGAGAGGGGGCTGTGAAATGTTGCCTTGACGGCTTTCATACCGTGGCATGTATTTGCTGGTCTTCCTCCAAGAAAAGCCAGCAACAGAACGAGGATGGGCCAGGTAGACAAAGGAAAAGGCCAGCTCTCCCTGGAAACTGACACTGGGTTCTGGAGGTGTGAAGAGTCTGGAAACTCCCGACCTCCACTTACTGGTGCTGTACCAGACCTTTACTAGGCAGTCATCCTGAGAATGGGAGACAAACAGGGATGTAACTGATGCCATGTTGTAGGATGTGCTATTACAAGTTAAAGCCATTCGTCTGTAGGCCTTTAAGGGGACCTATCATGCTTTTCCTTATGTTCTGTCATATATAGTATGTATATGATGTGATGATATTGGATGTTTATAGCAAACGTGGCCAAAGTTTTAAAGGTAAACATGAGTAAAAGTAAACTCTGTGAGCAAAAAGCTCAGGTTTCACACCGTTTTGAATACTGTTTCCAATGTTTTATCCTACTTTCGAGACAAGCTGACGTCAGCTTGTGACATGGACATCTGCACCAGGCATGCAAGTGTTTATATTACCTAGCCTACCCTGCTACGTGAAGCTACATGCTAACTTCTGGCACATATATGTTATTCCTCAGCTGGAATGACATTGCAGAGATGCCAAGATACACAAGATCCGGACCAATCAGAGCAGACTCGGCTTTTTCATAAGTTAATAAGAAGTAAATGCTCCACCTTAAAGTTGCCAGCGTCATCACAGTGAATTAATTTTTTTTCAGTCTAGAGCTGCTGCTAGAGGAGGCAAGACATCATTTGGTTTTATATTTATAGTTTACTAATGTATGAAAAAACTTGTAAAGGCTTTCTGATAGGAGTGCCAGGACTGTAATAAACAGACTGCAGTGTTTACAGCTCCACCTTTTAGTATCAGATCAGTGTGTTAGGTACCTCAACAAGAAAAGAGTGTTGTTGTTGTCAGTGGAGGTGGTTTATTTTTACATTAAAGCATGCAAGCATATTCTGGTAGACACCAAAATACTTTTACAATAAAAAAGTATGATCATTAAAATGACAAACACCAACAAAACAAACACCAAAGGTTGAACTATTGTAGTATAATTAACAGTTCCAGTTAAGTTTACAATGCATGGCTGTTTCAATATGAATAGCCACTACAAACATGACTTGTAAATACTAATTTGCATCCAAATCCTGGTAAAAGCAAGTCTTACCTGTCCAGCAGTAGCAAAGAATTCCCCATCGGGAGAGAACTTCATTAAACTAACTGGAGAGGCCGTCCTTCAGACAAAAACAAACAAATGACATTATTTTAATGCTACAGAAATCAGTTTTATTTTTTCAGATATAAATACGTGGTAAATAGTGGCAACTCTTAATTTAACTCTAAATTATAAATCTACCTTTTCTTAAAAATAGAATATATCAAATTTAAATTAATTACAAAAACAACAATAATCTGTCCTTTTAGCACATAACTAAAAAAAGTGTTGATGATGTAATGTGTTATACAGCTTGAGAACATTTTGGGAAAAACAAAATTCCTGTTAAAAATAATAATCTTTGAGAGCAATAAAATCACCACCTTAAGCCATAATCACACAGGACTAGTATCACCAGGGACCTCATGTGATTTAAAATTACACCAACATCTGTGTTTATGCTGCACATTCGAACAGGATAAGCAAAGTCTGTATTTTAATCGAATTTAATGACATTATTGCCCGAATATGATGTTAAGGCCAGACTGACAGCAAAGGAAGTACCATGACAGCCTCAAAAACAAAAAGAAGACTAGATGAGACCCATTTATGTGTCCTCATTTTGATTAACTGGACCATGTTATATGTAAGATCAATTGACACAAACTGTCTAATGCTCTTCTGAGGAATTTGGGCTTGCTCTTTCAGCGAATAGGTCTCTATGCTGTGTAGGGAGATGAGCCTCCTGAATTTGCAACCAAATACTGTCAAAACTTTCAACTATAAATGGCTACGCAGCCTGCATAATTCTCAGCTAGGAAGAGGCAGAAAAGGTAAATAGAAAACAAAAAAACTTGACAAAAAAAATAAAATATCTCAAATCACAGAGATGCAGATTGGCACAGGAATCATATTATCACACCTCTGTGTTTGGCAAAACATGGAAGGTAATTTGAGGTGGAATTTTTACTTGATAAATTACAGACATGGCAGATTCGCACGAGTAAAATTAAAGACAACCTACGCAATTATACAAACTACTGAAGGTCCCCAGGTAATACTAGGCCCCTGCAAGTAGGGATTTAAAGATGTAGGGAGCATCATGTGCAGAGTTTCTACTTTTCAGTTCTTACTTGCTCTCCCAGATGCAACTCCAGGCAGAATGAGAGTCTCTTATGGTCATTTCTGTCTGCTTTCCTACTTCTTTAGCTTCATCTTTCACTCCGTCGACATTAGACCACAACTGGAGGCTGCTTGAGCCGGTTAAGAGAGTGCTGCCTGGATAAACAAAAACACATTCAAAGCATCAGGACAGACAGGTCTTGTATCAAAATAATTTGTAAAAAAGGAAAAAGAAACATGGAATCAAATAGTGCAAGAAATAATGATATACAGGCATTGTAGTACCAACCAAACACTTTAATTTGTACTTAATTGAGCACATTGGTATTTATCTAATAACCTGTATGCAACATTCAGAGCATATCTATGTAGTCCAAGCCAGAATAATAGCACACACGGCTCTCTACATGGAGGTAACTGAGCTGGCGGCTGGCAGCCAGCAGTGCTAACAGCAATAGCAGTGACAGAGCTAACAGCGTTAACATGATGGGGGACCGGAGGATAAGTGCTACGCTTCCGAGATGACGCTGTTTCACCACTTTGGTCACCACCTTAGTCACCAGTGGTAACCACCATATGAGCGCAGTAGAGAGTGGCAGCTAGGGTTGCAACAGTATAACATTTTAACAAAATATTAACCCTTTCAGAAAATTTTGTGTTGTCAAATTACCACAGTTTTACAGAACCACTATTTATGTCATTAACAATGACCCTTAAAGAAATGAAAAAAGAAGGGCTTTAAAAAAGAAACAAAAAAACAACATTACTACTTGAAATAATACTTGAAAGTCTGCCTCCTGAAAAAATTACAATAACATTGTAATCCTTTTCCATTTTTTTCAATACCGTAGATGATATGCACCAATTTTTATACCACGGTATACCCTGACACTGATATATCGCTGCAGCCTTAGCGGTGCCGCTTAGCTAGCCAGTGGGATACACACACAGAGACTCCAAGGACCCACATGCATGCACAGCTGGACCAGCTACCACAACAAAGAGCAGAGAATCTCAGATTGCAACATACTCAGAGGATGCAAGACTTCGCTCTCTTCTCAGGACGCCATTACTCCACGATGTCTTTACATAGCAAATAGTGGTTTGCTTTTATATCAATGCTCTGAGTGTCACATACAGCAGCTTTAAGAGAGCACTATGTATCAAAGTACCTGTGGGGTGCCAGGCCAGGTTCCGTACCATAGACTTTAATACAAATTGACCAGTCTTCTGCCATTGGCAGTTCAACTTCTGTATAAAAACAACAAACAAACAAAGACAACATTTAAAAAACAGTAAAAAGCATTTTTGTTAAAAATTGGACAGGTTATGAAACAAATAATTCTCTTTGTCCCTTATATTATAACTTATAACTGCATAACAAAAACCAACAGTGAAGCTGATTCCATGTGAGCCACATGTGACTGGGCCACATGGACAACAGCTTCTGCAGGGAAGTTCTGCAATAAAAGAGGTACTGGGTTGTGTATAATCTTTCCATGCCTTATGACTATTCTTTGACTTCTCCAACAACAGCAGTAGAACAACAGCTCCTCCCTGGTGACTTTCTGATGTGTTTGGTGGAACAATATTCTGCTCTATTTCAAATATCAAGGGAGCGACGCCGGAAAGAGAGAGGTCTGGTTTTTCAGGATGATCTGAATACATACTTGACTTCACTGCGACTAAAAGATAATGTAGGCAACTCACAGTCAGCGATGTGTCCTTTTGATCCGGGTGCTGAACAGGCTCAAAGACACACACAATGCTTCCATAGGAAGCTGCAATCTGTAAGCAGAGAAAAGAAAAGGCAACATGTTAAATATTAAGACATGTTTACAGAATGAACACATTTTGCAAGAATTGCATATTATTCCACATACTATAATCAAATTACATTCCTTAATACGATGAAACCTAATCTATTCAAATTACTGTTATAGTTGACAAAACTTGAAAGACAGAGTCAGCAAAATTATGAACATAAAGTTTATGTAATAGATTTGAATGTATGTTTTTGAAATAGCATACATATTTCTTGTGACAATTTGGACAGTGAAAAATGAGCATAGATCCTTATTTAAGATCTTAACTGGAAGCAAACAAACACAATCTGCAGCATGCCATATAAACCATGGCACATATCAATAGAAAATGAGTATAGTCCCTGACAACAAACCAAAAATGTCTTAAGGATGTAACATCTCGATGATGAGTCAACATTGTCCTGTCTACCGTATGCACACATTCCATTCATGCATTGGTTAGGACTATATGCTCAAGTGCTTTCCATGGGAGCCACAGTCACAATGTTAAACAGACTGAATGGGCGAAATTTCTGTGGCAGTGAACACAAATAACAAGCTTAATAAGGTACGGGTCTTGGATAATACAAGCTGTGTCTCTGTTGGGGTAAATAATATGCCGACTGTCACAGAGTGAATACAGAGAAAGAGTGAGTCACACACTCTCACGTGCAAATGTGCCTGTGTTAACGGACAAAGGAACACACATGCAATCAATCACATGCACAAAGCTCGGTCACATAAAATCTCTCTCATGGCATGAGGAAACATAAGAAAAATGTATTCTTTTTTAGGACAGTTCAGATTTAATCAAATTCCAGTGCAGAGAAAATGTCTCACATCTATGCTGTAAAACCCCAAACAATATACTATAGTACTAGTCCTGGGAAAAAAGTACTCAAGTCAACATATGGTAGTTCTGTTATGTGAGAAGCAAAATAAAAAGGTGAGTTGTAGTTATAATGATGACAATTCTTTGGTCACACTTTCATAAAACCCCGACTTTTATTTAGCAAAAATATTATGCTGCAAGAATAATACAACTGACATCTTAAAAGATACACTATGCTGGATTTCCCTAAAAAAAATGTAGACTCCTACAAAAGTTATCCTTCTCATTCATCACTTATGACCCACTAGAAGTGTATGACAGTGTATTTATCTGCAGAGACTCTGCCCTCTGCCTGTATTTCTTTTTGCTGTGGCTGGGGTGTTTAGCAGCAGTTGAGGTCTGGACTTCATGAAAAGGTAGAGACCAGGTGCCAGATCTTAAACAGGGTGTATAGACGAGGATGCTACAAAGAAAAAGACACAAAACGGCAAGTAGATGAAAGCTCGATCTAAAACGAGAGTAAATTTGGGGCTGGCTTTCACTCTCACTTTTGCTGGCAAGACCATTTACAAGCAGTAACAGACAATTCCTGCATAGCATACCTTTAAATCTCAGGTAAATCTGCTGCTACTTAACCAAGAACAGCCTGCTGTTTAAGCCAGCTAACCATTATAGAAAAAACAAAAATAAAGGTTGATTTAATACCACTGCCTTCTGGTGTTGGTGGAGGTTGCTCCCTTTTCCAGTTTTTATAGTGCTGCTCTGCATGCATCTGTTTAAATCTTTATGCAAGATGTTGAAAACAGCAAATAGCATTAAAATTGTGATGTAGTCGAACAGAGTTTCAACAGTAAAAGTATTACGGTCTTGTGATTTATATTACTTTATTCCTACTTAAATAAACTCTTAAATACATTAAGCAATGCAAAGTTTAACTGGGTGGAGCACAACATTAAATGTTGTGCAGAGCCTCACTGCAGGTTGGTGTTCTTCTCAGTGATTATGTTGTTTACTATAATTTTAGAAATGACTCACAACAATGATGCATTCATCGATTAAAAGTAATCACACCTTCAATATAATGATTTTAGAAAATGCATGTTTCATTGTAGTGGGTCATTAATGCTTACAAAAATGCATCTGAAGTGCTACTGCACAGTGTGAGCGCAGAGCCTTTGTGCTCAACAATGCCGTGTAAACTAATAGCATTGCAAATATCACAGCGTGGAGAGGGGCAGTGAGGTGGAACTGGCAAGCATAGCAACTGAGCATGCTTAAACAGATGCTAGACCCGGCTGGAGGCATGTGAGGTTACTTCTGGCCCAAATAAATTGGATTTAACATCACATGAGGGGAATGGTGAGGAGGTGAGCAATCTTTTTCTCTCATTTGAATTAAAATCAGGCCTGTCATCTGTTTTAATAAGCTACCACCATCCCCAATTAAAAAATAAGACCAAATTACAGTGATGGGCTGACAAAGAGGACATCTGCCTTTAATATCGTTATGAAGGAATTTGTCAGATTCATGGGTATTTAATCAAATTTTATTTTCAATTCTGATTTCCACTTTCAACAATTGTGAAATCAAAATAATCTGGATAAAAATATTAATGTTGGGCATTCCCTTCTGCAGTGATGCTCTCGTTTTGTGTTATAAATCCACCGCTTCCCGTTACTTTATAGCAATGCCCTCAGTGTTGCTTTCTCCCCAGATTTAGCGACTTCAGACTGTCTTTATTTCTAAAAGGCGACTAGTGACAAATTCAGCGACTTGTTCAGACTAACATAAAAAGACAGAAATATATTTAAATATATTAAATCCTAATTCATTCCCAAGCATGCTACTCAGAGTAATCACAGTCCAGGCTCTTCTGCCAACAGCGTAAGGTCTCTCCCTCTGCTCTTTTTTTTGAGTTCTTATTTCCATATTATTAATTTTAACTCTCTTTTTCCCCTTTCTCTTTTAAATGTGTTTTCAGTTTAAATATTTTTTAAATTTAATAAAATCCACTGTTAATTTTTAAAGAAAAGTTCAGTAAATGCATGTTTCCAAACTCAATAAATAATCCTAATCTCAAATAATTGTGACAATGATTTTTGCCATAATAAAGGAACACAACCACCACAAGCAAGATGCTATTATTATTATTATTATTATAAACAAACCCTGCAGAGATTTAGAGCACATATTGCACAGATTTATCGTATCTGACCTTTTGCAGCTTTGAAATTAGATTTTATGGCATCACTCTATGGCGGTCTAAGGCCCAAAACTGCAGAAGAAACTTCTCCAACAACCCAAACCAACTAGAGCTGGGACTGACAGCATGTCAGTTGCTGAAGTAGTCAATCGCAGCCAAGTTTTTTAGAGTTCAGATCTCAGTTTTTTAACTTTTAAAACTCATAAAATTTTAACTGTTTACACCATAGACGTGAAACCATGACTTCCAAACTAAAGGCCTGTGCTTGAATATACAGAAAAATTCTTCCTTGCTCCTAAATACTTTTTGCAAATAGGACCAACCCCCAAAACCACCTTCCCTCACAAAGTCAACCTGAAAATCTGCCAATCCAAGTAAAATTTGATCCAGTTCTACATTTAGATTTGTTCTGTGGCAAACCGAAAGTGTACACGCAAGCAATTCTCTTGATGTCTTTCTGTGCCACAGATGGACTCAGAACACAGTTCAATAAAAAAAATAAAAAAAACACATCAGAAAGACAAAAAACATTAGTACCTTTTTTACAGATCTGTCCCAGAAACAAATGACAAAAAACATCACAACAGATCCTTTGTTTGTAGCAACACTTAAACCCATTTTGGCGTAAATGAAGGGATTATCAGTGGCGCTGCATCAATGAATGTGCCTGCTGTACCACTGTTTCGCTTTGCTGTGAGACTTTCCTTTCACTTGGAGTCGATGACAAGAAGTTCAGTTTCATTAAAATAGCCTTTGATGTTGCCAGCAAATCTCTTTCCTGAAAACATACGCTGCCAACACTTAATAAGACAGCCTGCCATTAATGTACCTTGCAAAACAGTGCAATTATTCTATAACAAAATCAGAGAACAAAGACCTGGACATTTTAGCAACATTTCAGCAGGATTTATTAGATATGCAAGATTTTGCTGACACTGTGAGCTAAGCTTGCCTACTACACTTTATCTCAAACATATTTCCACTAACCCTGATTGTGGTGTCATTAAAATAATGTGGTGCAAAAGGAAGGAGAAGTGTACATCATAGTGGTGTGCAAAAACCCACTTTTTAGCACCCTCAATTTTTCTGTTTTTGCATTATGATGTCTACCAAATCAATGGACAACACTAAGAGTTAAGTATAAATATAGTGCATTATTAATGTATTACACACATCCTGCGCAAAAAATACAACAATGTTGAGAGAGGTAGCGGGATTATTATCATCGCTGTAGGGAACTACGGCAATGGGACAAGTGCGCACAAAAAAAGGATAAAGTCACAAAAAATATGTAGCCCTAGCTATATTGTTTTGGCTTGACAGGTAGTGACGGATAAGACCTATCAGGTATGAAGGTAGGTTTTTTGCGTTATTGTTTCAAAAAGTCTCTGTTTCCTCCCATCCAGACTGAAATGCAACTCTGAAATTTAAAAACTGAAATGGGGTCAGTAGAATTTTCAAAGGTCTCAGTTTTAAGGGTTGCAAAACGCCGGAGTAGTGTATATGCTAGGCGTAAACGTAGCAATGGTTACATGTTTTAAAACTAAAATGTTTTAATTTGGATCTAGCCTTGCAGTCATGTGCAGAGCCATTTCTCCTCCAAACATGGCACTGAAAAGCTTGTTAAAAGTTTTCAACACAACCATTGGACAAGCCTATAGATTACTAGGAGAGTGTTATTAGACACAAAACAAAAATCAATCTTTTTTTTAAAAAAATGTTATGATTTCTTCACCTGTGTAGTCTTATTGAGTGAATACCAATGTCTGGTCTAAATTTCATGTGAATAGCTGCATTGGAAATATGTTTAAGGAAAAAGATTCTGATGTGTTAGAAATACTTCTCACCAAATAATTGTGACCACTTGCAAATCCTTTTTCTTCCATTGATCTACAATTCAATGTTGACTTGTTTTTTACAGCATAGAAGAACAAATCAAGTTATTTTCATTTGAATATGCCTTCCCAGTGTTTACAGACACAGCATGAATACATCTAATTTACATTTTAATAAATTTAAATACATTTAAACTGAAATATTTGTACTGAAAAAAGAAAAAAAAAGTCCTTTCAGGAACATACTAGTTTGCACATCAGCCTAAGGACCCAAAATGACAAAACACCACTCCATTAATCTTACCTGTCCACCCTGCAGTGAGCAGTCGACACAGCCGACCTGGATGTTGCCATGTTTGGCCCCTGGGATGATTTGCAGTCGCTCAAAGTCACTTCCCAAAACTACCACGTCACAACCTGACGCATAGGCCTATCAAGAGACAGAGGAGACAGAAGAAAAGGAGAGAGATGAGAATGACACTCAGATCTACCCAGAGAGAATTACAGGAAGGGTCACTTGAACGTCACTTGTCCTGGAGCCAGTGTCACCGCATCAAGCGTGCCACCGTATGACAGCTGTGAAGTACAAGCAGATGAGATTAGAATTCAACGCTCTACTTCTGTGGCTCTCAGAAGGAGATCTTCACATGAGCTGTGATTCAGTGTGACTCTGCCTCCTCCACAGGACGACAGACAAAAAGAAATAGTTCTCCTATTGATCCACTCTCTGAATAGCGTTGCAGAGGTACCTCACAGAGTCTGCTTTAAGATCACAGAGTGCAAAAGCAGTCAGAGGTACTGCCTTTGTATTTCAGACACACAGTCCTTAAACCTTCAAGGACTTCCTCCAGTAGAGAGAAGTGGTTTGGACTATTAAGCAAGATCTAAATTATAAAGCAGTTAATATAACTCAAAGACATAGGCTACATTCTAATGCAATTTTAAATTAGCATTGATAAAATCAAGCCAACAGAGCACTATCTGCTATAAATGCATGATGTGGGGGAGCTCACTGTGTCCTTATATCCCATGGGGGACAGACACACTACATCAATTGCAACATGGCAAATGCCTTGACCTTAAATTCTTCTTCACGGGTGTATACATTTTAAGCACAGGTGACCCCATTTGGCATCAGGCCCCCAGCCCTGGCTGGTTTAATGCTCTCTCTATGCAGTGAGTTGATCTTAGACCTATGAGAAAGTGAAAGTCCACTTGTTTTTCGTTGTTTTTTACAGTGAAGGCGTGCAACCTCACCTGAAACAACACCTACACCTACATTATAAAAATTCAAACACTGGAACACTGAACAGCCTGGGAAAAAGAGTCGAGGCACAATTACACACAATAACTTGCAAGTTTAATGAATGCAGCTATTGTTTAAGCTATCAGCAACTTAGCAAAGACTTATCACTTCCACAAAACAACTTCCTGGAGGAAAACCACAATCTTGAAATCAATAATGATGATGTTTTGTGTTTGACTGTTGGTGCTTTCACGCAAATCTTATCTGAACTACTGATCTATTGTTTTCAGAGAAAAAGTATTGTGTCTATGACGACCAAGTAGAAAGAAATAAAATATTATCCTTTTTTATTCAGAAATGTCAAATTAGCTCAATGTAAGTTTTATCACTCATAGGTCTAGTTAATAAGACAACAAAAGAGGCATTTTGCACCAATACGTTATTCATATTAGTAACGTTATTAAACATATTGATGCATCCAGTGGCACATACTGTACTGCATTTGATAGAAGTGTGTGCTCCTCAACATCACAACATCCTCAACAAGGGGAAACTGTTATATAAAACACTGCTGAACTAATTTTGCTCAAACTGATTTTTCAATTTCAGTAACAAAACAGTGAAATGCCCTCTCTCCAAATGTTAGGGACTGAGTTCGTTTTGCTCAGTTAAAAACTAATGTTAAAGAATGGTCTGATAATGTCTTTCACTGTGTTTGCACTGGTCTGCCCTACAGTTGTATGTATTTATCAATGCTACGTGAAAGTGACATTTTTATGTTGTTGTATGAGTGCTACATTCACACCCAGGGACAACAAATGAAAGTGGGCAATGTGGTATATCTGGTGAAATACATATATTGTGCACTGTCTCTTTTTTATTTAAATAAACCAATAAACGTGGTCTTTAAACCACGTGTTGAGGTGTCATGAGAACTAATGAGTTGTTTTTTTTTGTTTTGTTCTAAACAGTGACACTCTGGCAAGAGGAAATGTTTTTATATTCTTCCATTTTTAGGCAGTTATCATAGATTCCCATTTTGTTCTTGGTCTATGGGGCAGCACTACCCACAGCAAAAACTGCTTGGCATCAGTGCATATTTTATATTGTACTTTTACTTCGCCTAATACATTTACATTAAAAAAAACTAAATGAACTAAAATCTGTCCTGACGGATTAGTTTGTTGACCTCCTTAAAATCAGAGCTCCTAAATGGCTGTGACAGAAATATTTCCAGAGCCTGAAATATCTTACCGTGAATGGCACATTGTTGACGCTCCCTACAGAGAAACAATTGTCTCCAGGGTTGACAGCCCCTGTGAGGACCTGATGGAGATTCATGACTCTTGTTTATAGTCTCCTTGTGTTCCTTTCTCACAACACCCTCCCACTCCAGGTGAGATTCATGGGAAACCATGGGAAGGGTGCGTTCATCTTCGTCTTTAGCCTGTAATTTCACTTTAGCGTCTCTACAGGCTTGCTGTGAGGAAGAGAGGAGAGGAGAGTTAAGAACAGCCATATAAACAGGGAATATTTTGGTTCAGCAAGCGTTAAGCCCAAAGCACATAACTAATTCTTGGATATTGACTGCAAATTGATTTAACACTCAGTGCGTGTGATGTTATCAAGAATTCCTCCTTGACAGACGATCTGCAAATTGTTTCCGTTGCACTATATTGTACACACAGAGCATTAAGAGATCCTTAACATTTTCCTCACTAGTCCAAAACTGCATGAAAAAGGCTCATAATGGAACCTTGATGCATGAAAATGCACTGGTAGAATTGTGACAAGGCATGCTAATAATACGTATTAAAATTTTTTGGTGTACAGGCAGCTGACAAAAGGCATATTGGCGTTATTTGATCCTGGTGGCCTATCTCAAAATCCATTAGTGTCAGCTGGTTAACATCGAGAGTTCTTTTACTGCAAAACAAATAAATTAGCATGCATAGGAACTGGAATGACCACCAGGTAGAAAACATGGGGTCATTGTGGGAGAGGGCTTCCAGGGAGCCTAAAGAAATAGGAAAAGCAAGGTGATACTGTAGTAGCCAATGATGTACCAGTGACTGTTAAAGCAATGTAAATCTAGTGATTGTGTAGAGTTTTAGATTGACAAGGTACTGGAGTCATGGAAGTAAGTCAAATTATTGTGTTACTGGCAACAGAAATCAAATCAAATAGTAATATGCAATTGAAATATTCACCGCTAAATGTACTTTTGCATCAGTGTGTGGCAAGGAATATAACAGAAATAATTTACAGACTGTGACAGCAGTCTCACTTTGTAACAGTGGTCTTAGATAGTTTAAGCCATTGTCTCACTTGTACATGGCTGCTGAAATAAACAGAAAACACTAAATAGCTAAATAACAACGTTAGGCGATGTATGGTGTAACGTTAGCAGGGGCACAAAAAGTTTAAGTTACTACTACTGACAGAAACACTTTCTGCATGATGATAATCCTAATTTATAATTCTCGAGTTTGAACACAAAGTAAATAGGATGGAAGTGTCTTGCTGCCATCTTCGCAGCCATGAGCTGCAGCTCACTCTGTGGTGACGTTGATTACATCTATGAATCACCCTAGCCCTTCTGTTAAACATGGCAGTGCAACATGCCAAACACTATGGATGAGGACCCACTTCCTATGTAGATATAAATGGGTCATCCTCTGGTTACAAAAACAACAATTCTTTGTTTCAAGTGATTATACACAAAAGAAAACATGGTTATGAATATCATGTTCTATTTCTGCCAACAGATCCACCTAAATCCTACACCCTGGACCTTTAATGAATAATCAGCAGTAATGTGATTAATGTGAATGTGAATATGAATAAGTGGCAAAGGCAAATAATAGAACAGTGTGGTGATATCAGAAAATAATACAATGTGTAATTCAGCCTTTAAAAGCAGGAAAAGACAACGCTAACAATATTACGATATCCAAATTTGGGATGATATCTAAAGTCATGTCATGGTGATGATTCAATACCAGCACTGACTTAAGGAATGCCTGTGTATTTACAGTATTTCACCTCTGTGTGCTCCTGGTAGCAGAGCAAATCCAATAGGCACAAAAAGCCATTGTTAAAAGTTTGCAGAGCAGGTGTCAGTTAGCCAAGTGGGTCAAACCAGTACACACCTTACTTTAGCACTGTTAATCTCCTTTGTTTAGCAGTGTTTGTCAGCTAGACTTTGCTCCAGGCACAAGTAGGGTCAACTGATACTTTTATTGTGATAAACATGCACAATAAAAGTAAATAAACTGCAACAAATAAATGCATATCACGTCTCCACAAGCTTAATCGATACATACAGTATGCTTCACGTTTGGAGCGCAAGATGCATAACTTATTATGATTTTAACGTTACAACATAAAGCAACATGTTTTCAGTAAGTGGAAAACAAGTCCTTGAATGTCAAAGTTTGGTCAACAACATGACTTCGACGTGCAGCAGTAACGGTGGGCTATTTTATAACTGGAGAAGATGTGAGTTATGTTTCCTGTGCTGTGGCAACTCACGTGATAAGGTTTCACACGCCAATACATTAGCACACAGCAGATGACAGTACATCTGACTAACACTGTCACCCGTACAGATATGATACATCAGTGCCTCAATGATTTTTATCAATCACTTTACACATTTGCTACCTGTTTTTAAGTTGTCGAATCATGATGCTAACTTAGCTGTCAAGTTTAGCTAGTTATCTGCAGTTAACGTAAACACCGTAACACAACCAGTGTCAGACACAGTAATTAGCTGCTTACCTTGTGCTGCAAGTTTGTGACATGTCCTGTCGTAAATATCACGATAACACCCCGGTAAGTTGCTTTATTTGATGAAAGTAGCTCCCGAACGTTAACTAAATGTTACGGATTCGCTCTCCTCAGTTGGCTAGCGTTAGCACGAACTAGCTTGTGAAGCTGTCTTTTAGCGAGCTCCTGGGCTAGAAAGCTAGCCGTAGGTCACTAAAGGCACACATTTAGTGCCTGACAACCCCCGATTGCCCAGACGAGTAGCTTTTTACTTCTCAAAACGGTAACCATAAGAAGGAGCCAACCTCTCCTCAAGGTTAGCAAATGTTAGCTTCCAAGGAGGAAGCTTTTCCTTATGTTGAAGATGTGTCATGATTATGACTGTTTCACTGCAATGCATTATGGTCTTTGTAGTTCCGTTTTGTAGAAACGTTTTGTCACTTCCGGTTGACTTCAGTTCTTTCGAGACCTAATAGATCCATGTTCGAGACGGGTTTCGAAACGTCACGTGATCATGTCAAACCCGGACAAAGGGTTTTAAACGAAAGGGCCACAGGAAGTGCTGGCGTGTGTTGTGTTGTGTTGTTTTGTGTAGCACAGTTGATAGATATCATATATATTAAATGATATCTATATATCTTATTATCGTTATTATATTTACTAATTATAATAGTAATTTAACCTTTGGGGACCCTTACTTTTCATTCTTCATTTTTTCAAAATTTTGGTTGTGTTAATGCAAATGGCATGAACTTCTATTTAATCTGTGAATTTCTAGCTCAGCTCCTACAATAAGTCTTAAATACACTGCAAACAAGTAGAAAAGATGCGCCATTGAAACCCATTCAAGCTTAAAAACATGCATTGTGTTATTTCTGAGTGTCTGCACTATCAACTAACTATAGCATTGCACCACCATAGTTAGATCACATAATAATGCTAAGCAACAGTCACCATATCCTACAAAAACTAAAGAAATGATTGACGGTTTGATTGTATTTGCATGACGCCTAGTCTTTTGAAATGAGGAAAAGGGAGCAAAAAGACATAACACTGTGAGCCTATGTTGGTGCTCAACAGCATAAACAGTCACTCACTATGGAGAGATACAGTGCAGGGGCAAACTAAACAGTTCTATGCCTTTAAGGTGTGAGACGGGTCTCAGAGAGCCTCTGTTATCTTTTTATTTAAAGTTCAGTCTTTTGGCTGATGTATTCAAGCTTTATGAAAGTAGGAAAAGCATTATATTGGTATCGCTATTGACGATTCTGGCCCTGTATTACTGGGTATCTGATCGAAACCTAAATTTTTCACACCTATCTGAGAAAAACAATAGCTGTTCTAAGGTGTAACCACACCCAGCAGCAATGTCAGGGTTTCACTGACAGACCATCAGGTACACTTCTACATCACCCCCAGCCAGGCGAGAAGTCAAAGCCCTTCAAATGTTTGGAACCACCTGTTATATATTTTTTTCTACTTTCCTTCAGTAATGGCTATTTTAAGAGCAATTAAAACAATATAATTAGGACACCAAATTTATTATTTACATTTGAAATAGTTTTTTTCCCCTGTAGAGGAAGAATGAAATGATTAAAAACTTCAATTTAGTGAATGTTTCCAAAGTGTTTTTTCCCCTCCAAATATACTTTGATTTTGAAATTGTTTTTCAGTCCACAAAAGTGTATGTGACCCTTGATAATTACTGAACCACAGTGGTGCCATTTAGCTCTATTTTGCAAAACTGTCTTTCTTTGGGCCCTCTGCAGTCAACTCAGTAGTTAGATTGGATAGATTTAAACTGTGATATGTCAGTTCTGATACCCCCTGTGTAAATCCAATGATACTAGAATAATTTTCTATTTCTGTTGTAAAATTTAAAGAACAGTTTTGGTAAAGCAACATGCCTGTTAATTTCACCTTGTCATAGGAATTATTGTGCACTTGACACTGAGTCAGGCACCTGTTCCTAATTAAATCTGTCAATCTGTGTTTTAAATCACACTTTCTACAAAAGCACGAAAGACCATTCAAAAGTATAGAGTGCTCTCAGCCATATGACTGTTTCCAATCAGGCTTTTGTGACTGCTGATTTCAAACTTTTGAACAGCAGTATATGTCGCTGTCTCTACTTTTCAGCTGTATTATTGCTGTGTGACACACTGTTTGAATGTGCTTTGCGTCATGTTGAACATTGAGTTGTTTACTATTCTGTTCAAGTGTTGTTGGGGTTTTTTTTATGTGCACTGTCACGCTCTCTTGATTTCTTTCTGAGGACCAAGATATACTCGTCGCTGCTATACCAAGGCCATTGAATCTATAAATTTTAACTTCTAATTTTATGATGTTAAATATATTCCACAATGCTGGTTTTCATGAGTAAATTGAATCTAAATTGATATTTTATACGTCATCCATGTCTGAGTTGAGGGGCAGGAGTCTGGTGGGGGGTGTGAAGCCCTCGCATTAAGCTCAAATAACCACACGGTGTCACTCTTGCTCAATATACTGGACTCCAATTTACTTTGACCAGTCCAAATGGTGGACTTGGACTATCACTCCTGCTCTTACCATTTGTTTGTGTTCTTTTCCTTTCCTCTCCTTTCCTTTTGTGGTATTTTTAAATATATTTCTCTTTTTTTCTGCAGGTGGGCATGTATGAATACTAAATAAAAACAAATTTAATTGTTTAGCATTTTCTTGAGGTTATTTTCTTGTTTGTTGAAAAAGGCGGGGGGGGGGGTCTCTTTATTTTAGGGTATTTTTCTTCTAACCTTTTATTAATTTCTTGCAAATGTTCGGGCCATTTCTTGTTAAGTTGCTCAATACCCTTTCCCCATGGTTTTGGAAAAAAATTAAGCCGCTAAGCCAAGTTGTTCAGGTTTCAAAGGGTTAATGCAAAATGATGTTTAATGAACACTGAATATACAGAGCATATGTGCTCTACACAATATTTGCCTGCAGCTCACTTCTTAATTTCTATTTGCACCTATTTCCACACATTCTGCTCAGGCTCCATTGTAATGTGTAAAACACTGCTGAATTGGGAGATGGATAAGGATGGGGGGTTGGAGGCTTCAAACTCAATTAAAGCATGTGCAGATAAATGGGACAGGCAGTCTCCATGAATAATTAAAATGGCTGACATGTCAGTGACATTAGGGAGGGTTGGCGACATTTATCGTCATGGCAGTTGGATGGTGGCGATGATGAAACTGTTGACTTCCCAGTCAGGAAGTAGGTCACAGCATTATTAAAGATGTAGCTCTTTAGTATTACTGCGCTAAATATTACATTGCTTTCATTTTTAACACAGCAACATACGTGACCACTGTATCACTAGAGGTTAAATTTATTTGCACTAGATGTAAAAAACTGACATGATAGTCTTGCACACAGGCTTGTGCACACACCTATAGACGCACATACACACACACAGTTCTTCCTGATGTAATAACATCACCCTATCTTGCTTTACCATCTCAGTTTTCTACCAGTGGGTTTGACTTTGAACAACAGCCACAGAGAAAATAAAAGAGAATTTTTTCGTAGACAAACTCTAGTCCGTGGTGTATAAAGGATATTGCTGTTCAGTGTGATATTGAATTCTCTGAGTGTGTGTGTGTGTGTGTGTGTGTGTGTGTGTGTGTGTGTGTGTGTGTGTGTGTGTAAAAGAGGGCCTCGTTCTTTGCCAGCAACAGTTTCTTTTCAGCACAGACACCTGAAAAGAAAGAAGGAAAACACTCTGTTCCACTCTCGCCCCTTTGAAACTAGAAATAAAGTTAAGTTTAGGTTAGTTTAAAGAACCCTCCTGTGTCAGAACATGGTCTCAATGACAACAGATGCTGATACTGTTACTGAATTACTGAATTACTGACTAAAACTATTGTGTTGTATAAAGCGCTTTTAGCTACTGTGAGCCATTCTTTCAGCCTTGGCTGTTATTTCAGTGGCAGGGCCAGAGAGCTAAAAGTTAGAAGAGGTCCTAAAAATATCATCTGTGTGCATGGTCCAAGATAAATTTGGCAGCAAGAGATGACTGATACTGAGAAGAAGAAGAAGAAGAAGGAGAAGAAAATGGGCATCGACATCATTCTAAAATAATGACAGTAAAAATAGACTGTGGACAGTACAGAGGCTGCACAGTCCATGTGATTGTTGATGGACAGGTGACTAGTTATACTGTTAGAAATGTAACGTTTCTTTAATTTTCTAACAAATGTTTTAAACTTGGCAATAAAGTCAAAAAGTCCAACAAACATAAGTGTCTAGCCTAAATGTTTCACTTAAATTAGTCTCAGTGGCTTTGCTGTCCTGTGTTATCCTAAAATAAGCCAAAGGAAAACATTCCCGCACAATGAAATGATGCAAAGCAACATAAGGAATGTTATATTCTACATGTAAGGTATGAAATTGCACTTTTTCACCTGCCAGCCCTCACACCATACTTAGTCTGTATAGAGACCCTCCAGTTCCCAAGCAAGTTCCCACAGACTGAGCCACTGTTGCCAACTCTTCACACCTGACACTGACACATATTGTATGAATGAATTATAACAAATAGTTTTTAAACATTATTCAAATGCTTTAATTTCACCAATATGAATGCAATAAGTAACTGTATATCATGCTGCTGACTGCTTTTACAGACATGCAAAGCAATACCACTTGCAACTTTGCAGCTTCCCTGCCTTTCCTAATTAATTTGTGACTTTTGTCACAATTTTCACTCGTGGTTTATGTGAACAGTATTTGGTACTTATTAATTTTGTTTTTCCTTATTTCATTTTGTGTATTGTTAATGCTCATGATGTGTACTAATTATAAAAAATCTAATCATTTTTTGATCAATACTCAGATGAAAAGAGTGTCTGGTACAGATAATGTATTTTTTTGCAAGTATCATCAAAATAAAATGTGTCAATGTCTGTACTCATTTGGGTAAATGTGTCCAGCTCTTATTGTTGTCTAAAGCTCAGTCCTGAGGCTGTTCTGTAATTAGTTTTCTGATAAATAATTAAAATAACGTCTGATCAATCTATATCAATTTCAAGTTTCAAATGACAACTTCAGATTAGACACCACCCATTTCTGGTTTGATGCACACCTATTTCCAGTTTAAACTGCCCGTTACGAGAACAGATATGCACACAGATAGTTTAGTTGATTGAACAGATACAAACACAGATACAGATAATGATGTACTTGCTCATTCCTAGAACTAAAAATATAGGGGGAAAACAGATAGCTCCTTATTTTTTTTTTAATCTTTTTTCATTTTTTGGGTGTGCAAAATGGTCGTATTTTGATATAACTGCGACATTAAAATAATATAAAGGAGAAAACAGGAAAGAGCACAATTTTGCATTGAAAACACAAGACACAAGAGGGCAGTATTGAAACATAAAAAATCTTATGCGGCCAGGTTGTCCTACCTATCAAGTGGCTGCAATTTAACCTCATGACCAAATACACACTTGACTGCTGCACAATCCTATTGTTACATGTGAAATAAGCTCATTGCAAATGCAAAACACAGGCTGGTAGAAAAAAAAAAGAACATGCCAAACCACTGGCCTGCTCAGTTTTAACAATCATGTCAGATTTATTTGCAAATTACACCAACATAAATCTTGATTATCAAGTTTGGGTCTCGCTCCAGTTAACATGAACTGCGCCCCAGCTGCTTTAAAAGGTTGATTCAGTCCTTCCTAATGCATAATCCATGAGTTTTTATTTTTCCCCTTGAAATGTGAGTTGTCTCTTTGAAGTGTTTTGTGGTATTATTATAATGTGGTTTGACGAGTAATAATGTTGATGTCTTGTATGAGCTGTAATTACTGGATCTGGAGGTAGGAGGGCAATGCCAAAATGGGCTTGAAGTTTCAGTGTGGCCACGCTTTGATGTTCTGTGGGCGGGGAGGGGGAGTATGGCAAGGCGAGGCTCGCTTTTCCACAGGAGAAAATACCTACAAGTTGCTGAACTTTGTCTGACAGGGACGGGAGCAACTAACCATAATGAAGCATAATGGCAAATAAAACAACTGTTCTTTTGAGGAGACTAACAGTTTAACATTTGGCTTCGGTAATCACAAAATGATAAATACTCTCATTTCAGGTAATTACGAGTATCCTTTAAACACTCATCAAATGATAAGCTGTCATTTTGGTATATACGTGTAAAACTGCACTGAGAGGGATAATGGGCTTTGTTTGCACTCAGTAAACCAAACCAGCTGCACTGCACTGCATGATAATATTGTTTTTGTTGGTGCCATCTCTGGCAGATTTTGTGTTTGTAATCCTTCCTCTTCTGTACTATAATTTCAACACTGTCCTCCAGTTCTGTGTAAAGCAGTGACCTGAGTAAAAGCGTCCTTGGCTGCAATGTTGTTGAGTCAACTGGAGGTGTGTTTGTGTGTGTGTTTTTGGCTGTCAGCATTTGCTGTACCGGCTGTGTATCCATCTGAGCGAGAGTGCATGTGAACATGTGTGCGTCACTGCACGAGGTGTCTATGAGTGTATCTCCTGTGTGTGTGTTTGTTTTGAGCTTCATCCTGCAGAGGTGACTGTGAAACGATGGGAACAGACACTACGGTCGGAGGAAGAGGGGTTAGCAGGCAGGCGGGCAGGATATCCCATCACATTAGGGCTTCTGCTGCGCCCACTTCCTTCAACTCTTCCCAGGAAGAGGTCGTCAGAGGTCAAGCAGGCTCCTCCCTCTGTCATTATCCTTCCATCACCTGCCGTCTTCTCCCTGCTGACAACAGAACTTTCTCTTCTGTCTCTTCAACCTTTCCTCTTGGAAGCAGCTTTAGCTCTTTATGAGCGCCCGCCCCCTTTTCTTTCTGTGCTTGTGTGACTCTGCCTTTATGATTTTCACATCTTTTTTTCCTCTCCATCTGTTCCCCAGCTCTCTTTTATTTGCCTCTTTTTGCTCTTTTGATAGCCCGACATCACTCCCAATTTTCCTCTGTCATTTGCTCTCACACAGCTGGAGAACTCAGGGGTCTCTCTTTCTGAGATCTTTTGTTGAGTCTGCAGCTGATCTCTAGATTGCAACAGAGATACGAAACACCCACTGCTGCTTTCACAGGCAGACTGGAGATTGAACTGAATTCTGTCAGAGGAGGATCTCTGGTGAGTTTTTAGCAAGAGGGGAGAGGAGAGAGGACTGCCTGTGTATTGTGAGCCTGAGAGCACAGCCTAAAGTGTGTCAAAAATACAGCTAAAATCTGGGGCAAGTGGTAATGCAATATAGATGTTATGTCATCATGAATATTTCATGATACACAACAATGTACCGTAATAGAATAATGTATGGGTATTGACTTAGCTGAGCAACAGAGGTGATAATTTGATGTCTTTATACTCTGTGTCATGCAAAGTGAAATCTTTCAGTCGTCTTAGCATGACAGCTGCCTGGAAACTTAATTTGCCAAATCCACGTTTTATGATAATATTGACAGAATGTCAATATTTTCAAAAAAAAAAAAAGTTAGGTTTGCCACTCAAAACCCCAAATTAATGAATTGCATCTTGCTTATCGGATTTGAACTCCATAAAGTTGTTCACATCTTTTTACCGCAGATCCCTCCTTGTTTTTCGAGCACTAAGACGCACCGTGGTTCACTTGTATTTGAGCTATATTTGCCTAGATGTGTTTTGACTTTGTTTGAGCTCAGGTCTCTTCATCATCAGATGCTTTGGCATCATTCTTTGTCTGCCTGCTTGCCTCCTGTCTGAGGGAATGTGGAGTGAACTTGCTTAATGAGGAGACAAGAATATTTTTCCATGATTTAAACAGAGATCACAGAGCAGACGTCCAGAACACATCTCTCTCAAACAACACACATCTGATAACAAATCAGATACAGTGTTGAGTCGTGGGATAAAAAACGCTTAGCACAGGCATTACTCTGTCTTCTGTCAGAGGAAACTAGACTCACATGCCCAAATTCAGCCCACAAGAAAAAGGTTGCAAATTTCTTAACATTTTGTGGCAGCTTCCCTTAAATTTAGATGAATATCGTATTACTTAATAAAATTCACTCTACTTGACCTCAAATCTAGAATTATATCATGTTTAAACACTAGACTGTCCATTTTTTCAACAACATCAAATTATCTGTGAAATGTGCAATCTGGCATTAAGTGTTGATGACAGATTGTTGAGTTATGGCTGTTAAATATACCTGTAATGGCTCCGGTTGGGTCATTATCCTCCATGATATCTGGTTATTATGCCTGTCTGATTTATACCGCTTCTGTCGACCCTCACCCACGGTGACCTACATTCACTTTCATCTTACCCATCAATCATTTAGCAGTTCAAAGCAAAGGTCTGTCTGTGGAGGAATGCAGCAGGTTTGATCATAATGGCATTAATTCTCCAATGGCACGATGAAAAAAAGAGTCCAATGTTATGTATCTAAAGGTGCTGTCGCCAGAGTGCTGCAGATAAAATGGAATACAAACTACAAATACATCAAGAGATGGTCAATGGGAAGCAGGTGGTTTTGATGACTTAGTAAGCCATTATCAAGGCTTGTGGGAGATGCAAATACTGTTTTTTTCAAGGTCAAGGTCCAATTTAAACAAATTCTTCTCCTCCCTGTAATATTGACCCCTTCATCCAAACAACCACAGTGCAGAGATAATGCAAATAGAAACAACCCCTGCAGACTCTTAAAAATAAAAGAATGACTCAGTGGACAATAGTGATGACTGAATATGTAGCTGAATGCAGTTGGGTGGCATTAAAACAGTCTATTTACACACAGCAAGGGTCAGAGAGAGATGCTGAGATGGATGGATGGGCAGACAGAATGGGAGTAAGAACGACAGAGAAATGCAATGGACTGAAAAATAGATGAGCACTATGGGTGTGTAAGGCTGGATGACTTATTCAGTAGGGACTGTGTGTACATGTCATTAAATCAGCTACTACCCACATGCAGCCACCCAGGTGAAGTTAAAGCTGGAGCTAAGTGAGACAACTGAGACACTGGGGTTGAATCTCGATCTGGATTTGGATCTGCATCGATGGGCCGGGATGGAGATGGGAATAATAATATGCAATGTCAGGGGAACATCTGCTTCCACTTTGTATGCCATTGTAGTTCTCCTGAGCTATACTGTGCTAGGTGGCATCATTTCCCTCATAAAATCAATTCAACTCAACACCTGATATGCATTCATAGGTGCAACAAGGTAAGGTGAGGTTCACTGTACTCCCATGGTGTGTACACAAATATCTTGCCAGCTCATGTAGCCAGAGCAAGGAGACAAAGGTCAGCAGTGCCTCCTGCAAAAATTTATTTTAGGTTGTAAAAGCTGGGCAAACATTTCAAATATTCTTCCCAAAAATCAGCAATAAATCATGCTGTTGCATTTATGCGTTTTATACATGTATCAACATTACTCAAGTGACATAGAATATGAGCTGACTTTCTCATCAGGAAGTGGCCTAGATGGTGAATAGCGTGCCAGCAAGGTGAGACACCTACCAAGCCACAGACCACTGGAGACAACTACTTCAGACCAACAAATAACAAAAGTGGTTATTTTTCAGTGAGTCATTGCTGTTACTAGCAACTTTTCAGCCCCCAAAACATTGGTGTTTTTAGTAACCCGCAACGCTTTCTCCATCGGCTTTTTTACACCCAAATATGGGTTTGTTTTAGCAACCCGCAGCTGTTTGCCAGTGTCTTTTCAGCCCCCAAATATGGGTGTGTTTTAGTGACGTGTCGCTGTTTTTCCATGGTTAGTGCCTTAAAAAGTAATTCTGAGACACTGCTGCTTTCCAGTAGCAATTGTGCTCCCAAAACCAGGTATTTTAAGCCAAAACATTATTTTTCCTAACCATAACAAAGTGTTTTTTGTGCCTAAACCTAACTACATGTTAATCACAGCAATGTTAAAATGTTAATATATACACAACACAATAATGTGCAAAAGTAACACATCTGAGGTTTGCAAAAACATACAATGCCAACATTTTTTCGAGTGTTTGGGTTGGCTATAAATTGACCTCCAAAATCATCTTACCTTCACGCTACTGTTGTGGTAAAATTAACAATAAATATACTTTTACCTTTATTTTATGAAGAGTAAGACGTATTGTCTGAAGTTATGTCTTACTGCACGTCTTACAATGAAAATGGGAAAACAGTGAAGTGTGGATGGATGAGGCTGTACTGAAGAGTTGGTTGGAGTGAGGACTGTCTGGCCTATACTCTTCACAGCTTGTCTGGTCTAAGGTCATGACTCTGGGCTTTGGCTTGTTGTGAGAAGAAGGCCTCCAGGAGCAGGGCCAAGACATTAGTGTCAGCTGGTTAAAAACAAAAGGAAAAAAAAAAGAAAGCTATTTAACACATGAATTTAACACAGTATTTTACAGGCTTGACACATGGCAAAAAAGGCAATTTAAGTAACTAATTTTGTAAATGTTTCTTTTGGTGCAAGAACTCCCCAAACCAAGAAAGTCATAAAGGGAAAAACACAAAGACCCAGATTCTTGAACAACAAAAGTCAAAACAAGATATTTCATCATAACAATGCCTAAACGCTGCTCAGATTCAGAGACACATCGGTGTTTACAGGTGATTTTGTGTTGACAGCACCACCAACTGGGAAGCAAATTACAAATGGAGCCCTTCAGGATTGTAGGAATCCAAGCAGGCAGGCATGAGGAGTCCCTGGTGGATTTTCAACGACAGGGTTTTTTTTTAACCAAAAAATGAAAAACAATTTACAAACATATGTTCTGGGCCAATAAAATGTGTGAACAGAAGAATTAGAGAACAGGCTAGAATAACATAAACTGAACAAACTGAATGACCACAAAGGGGAATATATATATAGATATATAGATAGATAGATAGATAGATATAGATATAGATATATACACTAGCAGATCAGACTTTTTTTCATTCCATCAGTATACATATTGTTATAGCAATCAAATAAAACCAAAAGACCAAAAAACTGATATATATCTATATATGTGTAAATAAACATAACCCCCACCCCCCATAATAACGGACACTTGGTACATTCTGATCGGCCCCTTCCTGTTTAAAAATAGCGCCAGGGTTTAAGGTGCGCATCTGGCGATTACGCTCAGCCCGGTTGCGAGTTATCATTAAAAAAAAAAAAAAAAAGAAGATAGAAACAAGAAGTTGCGCATCTTTTGCTTCGGCCTGGAAAGATGTCCCTCCAGTAGCAGCGATCTGCAGCAGCACAGGTAATTCAAAGAAATACAGTTCATTAGAGATGGCAATTTCGGCACCAAAGTTTGAACTGCTCATGTCACGTGATCATTTCAAATCCGGACAAAGGGTTTTAAACGAAAGGACCACAGGGAATGCTGGCGTTTGAGGTGTTGTGTTGTGTTGTGTTGTGTTGTGTTGTGTTGTGTTGTGTTGTGTTGTGTTGTGTTGTGTTGTGTTGTGTTGTGTTGGTCAAACTGAGAGAGATTTGTGAGGGCTGTGCTACAGTTGTCAGATATCTTGATAAATAGATAGATAGATAGATAGATAGATAGATAGATAGATAGATAGATAATTTAATCCTTGGTGACCCTCACTTTTCATTCTTCATTTTTTGATAATTTTGTTTGTGTTAATGCATATGCCATGAATTTCTATTTAATCTGGGAATTTCCAGCTCACTGCAAACAAGTAGAAAAGATGCAACATTGAAGCCCATTCAAACTTTAAATTTTTGATCCTATAGCCATCAAAGCAACAAAACAACAACAAAAAACATGCATTGTGTTTTTTTTTTCCGGGTGTCTGTACTATTAACTAACTATAGCATAGGACCACCATCGGTCACGTAATAATGCTAAGCAACAGTCACTATATCCTACACTACGGCTTCTGCCTGTGGATGCCAATGTTGAGCGAACAGGTTTTGAGACGTTTTAAAACATTGGTTTGAAAGTGTTGAAATGTTTCAAAGTTTTGAATTTGCCATTTCTACAATTCATAAACACTGAAGTCAAACTTATCTAAAGACAAACTAAAGTGAGACTGTACAGAAGTTCACGAAATGTGTGGGCTACAAATAGAAACTAATGTTCTGCCAACAATGCAAAACTGTGAGTGTGATGTATGAAACAAAAGCTGTGTGTCATCAGTTATCTGTTTGTGCGCAATGTGCATGAGGTTAAAAGATCGAACTCATGAGGAGAAAATTAACTTTTAAGTGTAAGCTGTTGAGAAAACTAAAGTGTGTGAAGGAGGGATACTAGCGTTTAAATTTTTAGTGTGTAAGGGTGGGATATAATAGCAGAGATTGAATATAACATAATAAGTGTGTTTTCTTTGTTGTATAATCACCTGAAAATGACAATCACTGTGTTTTATTACCTCATCTATTTAAAAAGGGAGCGTGTTCTTGTCTGTGGAGATCTACATGTTGCACTGCTGTGTTTCTTGTTTGGGGCTTTTTGCCTTTATTTGATAGGACAAATAAAGCATGAAAGGGGGATAGAGAGGGGATGACATGCAGCAGAGGGCCGAGACTGGAACTGAACCTATGGTAGCTGCTGCAATGACATGGCCTTTGTACATGGGGCACGCGCTCTACCTGGTGAGCTCTGGGCACCCTTGCTGCCATGTATCCAGAACAGACAAACTAAACACTGGCTCTAGATTGGGCCATTCACGTTTTTGTGTCAGCCTCTGTAGTTAGCAGACACTCTGTGATGAAAAAGTTTGCCAAAACACATAGTTTAGTTTAACAGGAAACTGCTGCATTAATTGTTTTTACAAGTTGAAATGATCAGGTAGGTTTCTTTGTTTTTTAGGGAAAGAGACCTCTGCACTGAATTTGGCTCCCTGTAAAAAAAAACAACAAAAAAAACCTGAACATCTTAAATTATCAGAGAAAAAAGGTGAGCAGACATTAGCAGGTGCTGGTTTAGCTGCCTGTCTCTGTCATGCTGAACAGTGTCGGAGAAACCTGAGAATGCTTTATTCAGTGTTTTAACTGTTTTTGGGTTTTGGAGAAGAGGAAACTTCTGTAGATAATTTGGCTCCCTGTTAAAACCTCCTGAACAATGAACACTGAAGGAGTTTGAGCTGGGGGAAGTTTCAGCTGGAGGCAGTCATCAATCTTCACCACTAGATGCCAATAAATCCCTGTAAACGTTCCACAAAGGTCCTTCAATCTGCTGAGTGGTAACAGGTCAGGCCATCAAAAGGATGGATAGAGCCATACATATTGTAAGTAACCTACATATGAGCAAAAAAAGAATGAATAAGTCATAAGTCAGGTTTAAAAAAAAATGATTTTTTTGAGGTCTCTCAGTGAAATTTTATCCAGCATATTGATATCCCAAATCCAAAACAACACTTAATAGACAATCAGAGACAACAAAATAAGATTTGTGCATGGGGATTCATTTTTGACTTTGCAATACATATCACTGTAACTATTTCTGAACCAGAAGTGATTTGGGTCTGACCTCCCCATATACAACCACTAGTTATCTGAAATTGCTTCCGCTGGATGAAAATTGAGTTTAGAATATTTCGTCCTAGATAAATGTATAAAAAATAATAATCCAACAATATCAGCGTTTGTTTATGTGATGACCCACTTTGTTTACCTGAACCCTCAGTAATATTCCCGCTTTACCTTATGGCTCCATTTGCAGCTGACGTCAAAAACCTCTTTCTCTCGTCTTTCAGACCTCATCAGCAGGTTGACGTCCATTTGTGTGGTAGATGAGGGAAGGGGGAGAACACAGGCTCACGTGCACAAGCACTCAGCCCCCCCACCCACGACACACACACACACACACACACACACACACACACACACACACACACACACAGAGTCCCATCTGAGATTAGAAAGACTATGCTCTCTAACTGTCACTCCTAGTTACAGACCTATCATGCAGAAATGCTGACTTATTCATGGCTTTCATGCAAACCTGGATGCACAGAGGAAACTGAAGCTGGCTGGGGCGAGGCCCGGCGGGGTGTCGGTTTGTATGGTGTGTTTTATCGTACTATGATTTGCTTACTGTACCTTACTCAGCCTTGCTTTACATCATTTTGCCATTACAGGTAAAGCACACATACAGTCAGGATATACTGTAAATGCTGACGTAGACGCCTCTGGCTCATGCTCTGAGCCAATTTGTAATAAGGCTAATAATATTTTTGGCAACCGTTGACTACATATTGATGACAGGATAAAAATACAGTGTTGTAGTAAGGGAGAATCCATTTTATCCCTGCATTATCTCGTCACATTTTCACATCACTCTATACATCACTCTTTCTGATAGTTTATAATTATTATTAATAATTAACGCAAATTCAACCAGTCACCCTGAATTCTGCGTGACCTTGCAATTTATCCAATCAATGCAACTTTAGAACAAATGTGACTGTTTAAAACAGGTATAATCTTATTTCATTGTAGAGCTGTGGACAGTGTATTGCCCAACTGGCAAAATATGACGTGTAGGGATGAGATCACGCTCTGTGTTAGGTCAGAGCAGCTCACGGAGATGGTCCTTCAGTGCTGCGTCGAATGCCTTCAATGGCTATGTGATACAATTTTGTAATTCTGTGGAAAACACTGAATGCTGGTGATAATAAGTTCTGAATTTGAGACAGCAGCACAACTATTTTTGCAAATTTCTCTTGCCTTGCAATGTCATTACAAAACTGCAACATACATCGCAATTATTTTAGTAAAACTGCACTGAAATCAGACACCTCACACCACAACAATCCCAAAAACAGCCCTCAAAATCTGGATAGTAGGCTACCTGAAAGAGTAGCCCTCAGATGATGGCACCTAGTTGGTTAAGAAACGCCTAGATCAAGACCCTGTTAGTAGCCTGTATGCATAGCAGCAAATAATTTACCAGCAGGTTAATTATTATTAATACCAATAAAGAAAAATTAAAATGGTTTAATGAACATTCACACATACTCACCAAGCCTATACGTGTCACTGTTTACAGGTGAAAATAGTGATAAGTGGCTGTTTTTTTTTATTAGCCTGTATGGAAGTTCAGCAGGTATCAGTCATCTCTGAATACAAATCAGTTACCCCAAACCTTTCGCGCCAGTAGCAGAGCTTTTTGAACTTGTAGAGCTGAAAAAAATCAGTCAGCTAGAATTTTCTTAGAGACCAATTAAAATTGTGTGAAAGCACCAGTTGCTTGCCAGTTGATGGTGCTAAAATATGTGAATGCTCTGCCTGTGACACTGGGTGATTCTTATTTCCTGTAAGTCATACTATTGCTACTAATTATCATAATATATAACCACAGACACTATGTGTATTTGTACTGCATATATGTGTTTGTGTGTGTGGGTGAGGGATCTTTACAGCATTGAATACATAACTAGGGCATCCAACTGTCACTCTACAAGGGTTTTTTATGATATATTCCAAGCTCCGCTTACAACTGCAAATACGGTATACATGCGTTGTGTGAGTTAATCTGTGTCAATGTGCACACAAACATGCATTTGAGTGCATGTCTGAGTGACATCTCCCTGCCTGAGATAACTAATGATCATTATTCAGCAGCTCAGGGGCAACAGTATCTCGGTTTAGTCTGTTATTTTTCTAGAAACTGACAGTCCATCATGCAGGATCTGTTGAATAGTGCTGTCTAGTTACCCACACACGTAGGTTAAAATGTACTCATGCACGCTGGAAATACACAAATGAATACACAGAATATCTCCCAACAAGTTCTTACTTTAATGCAGTTTATTTTTTTCTGCAACTTTAGTTGATAGGAAGACTTGTAGCTGGATCATGTAGACAGATGTGGATGTTGTCTGCTATTGTAAATATATAACGGGGCATCTGCTTTACCTGGTGTAACAATAGTTTCTGATTTGGCTTTGGTTGCTGTGATACAATAGCTTTTCCAAATTGTGCCCATGTGCCAAAATTGTTTAAAACACCAGTCAGAACATTCTTAAAAGGACAGTTCACCCTGAAACCAAAAATACAAATTTTTCCTCTTACCTTGCCATTTTGCTATTTATCAGGCTACATTGTTTTGCTGTGAGTTGCAGAGTGTTGGAGACTTGCCCGTAGAGATGCCTGCCTTCTTTCCAATATAATGGAGCTAGATGGCACTCCACTCGTGGTGCTCGAAGTGCCCAAAAATACCTTTGGAAAAACTCAACAGCAATGTCTCTTTCCCGAAATCATAACCCAGTTACTAAAGATTATTCCACTGACCTTGTTGTGAGCAGTTTCATGAGGGAACTATTTTCTGAACTACACCCAGCAACCATATCACTGCACAGAAGGACGCCAGCATCTTCTGCTCTGCTCTGCTCTCGTAGCACTGCTGAGCTATTCAAGTGACAGCTCAGTGAAACGGGACGCGATTCATGTTTACATCTCGTTGTGTTGTGTCTTCGTGTTGATACAGTTGGCAGGTATAATTTGGTAGTTCGGTACAAAAAGGAAGAGTTCCACACAACAAGTCCTGTGGATTATTCTGACTATCAGGGTCAAGATTTTTGGAAAGAGACATTGATGAGTTTTTTTTTGAGTGCCATTTAGTTCAATTGTAATCTACAGAAGACAGACATTTCTGTGACCAATATCTCAATCTAGACTGATAATAGCACTATGGGTTAGAGAAAAATATGTATTTTTTATTTGGGGGTGAACTTTTTTTTAAAAAAACTTCATTTCTAGCTGTTTATACACTCATGAATTTTTAGAGTTCAGTTTATTCATTAGTTTACTTTTGATTCTGTTTGATGAACCTCTGCTGCAAACAGACTCGAGGGTTTTGGAGTGAATAATGTACAGTGACAACAGCTAAATCATTTCCTTCTATCAAGCCTAAGTGCCTAAAATACAGCTGGGACACCTGTGTACACCGCTGAGCAAAGTGTCTAACTGGAACACACGCTTTATTTTCCTACCCTCTGTGCAGTTTGTACAATTAATTTCAAATTTCATGGGCTCTACAAACAATTTTTTCATGATGAAAAACTGTGATCCTTATACTGTAATATTATTCATTTCACTCTAGAACATTAAATTGAGTGTGGGGCTTTGTTGCCACACTAAAAACCAACACATTTAAATGGCAATTTCTATAAAATGTCCACAGTATGGGACACTTTTATGCAAAATTACATTTGAGCATGGGTGGATTAGGAGACTGCAACCTGAGCGACATGCACCATCTCGATAGTTGTTTTGCGTCTCTTTGCGTCTGTGGGTTTATCTCTGTTGCAGTTTTGTGTCTGTTTGTTTTGCCCCCATTTGTAGTCATTTTGTGTCTTTTTCTGGTGGTCTTGCCACTACTTGTGTTTGTTGTGAGCCTTTTTTTGTCTCCTTAGGGTCAGTTTGTGTCTTGTTGTGGTTTTTTTGTGCTCTTTCTGGTCATTTTGAGTCTCTTAATAATTTCTTTGTGTCCCTTCTCAGCTATTTTGCACACCCTTGTGGTCATTTTGTGGTTTTGTGTCTATTTGTGGTCATTTTGTCTCTGCATTTATTTTTGGTCTATTCGTAGTTTGTTTTTTCTTTTTTTGGTCATCTTGAGTCTCTTGTGGTTTTTCTGTCTCTCTGTGACATTTAGAGTCTCTTTGTAGGTGCTTTGCATCTCTTTGTGGTGATCTAGTCTTTTGTCTAATAAGCTTGTGTCTCTTTGAGGCTGTTTTGCCTTTATTTGGAGTAGTTGTGAGTCTCTTTGTGTTTCTATGCAACTTTTTTTGCATTTCTTTGTAGTCATTGTGTGTCTCTTTGTGTTCTTTTGAGACCCATCATGGTTGGCACATGTTAATCTAAGGGACATTGTGCAGATGAAGGCCAGGGGGTCCCTGACACTTTGAGCCCGTGCCCATCCATTTATCCATACATACATTTGGTCTTTGGTAAACTGTCTGTAAAGTGCTTTGGTTTTTTATTATGATTCCACATGATGAAGTGAATGAGTATTAGTATTAGAATCAGAATACTGGCTATTTCCAAGTAGATTTTCACACGCAAGGAATTTGCTTTGGTTTTTTGGTGCTTAACATAAACGCAGCAAGAGAAAACTGAAAATAAAAGCTTAAACTCATCTCTGGTGAAAGAGCTCCAGGTACTGTAGCAAAACACAGAATTAACAAACAAAACAAGAATAACAGAGCACACAAACACACCCAGGCAGCCATGCGTGCTGCTTACTTACAGTATTTATGATATGCACTTCATTATCTCCCAAGGGGGAAAAAAATCAATTCATACTTCAAAATTAACCACTGAGATGGAAGCAATTAAATCCCATTGTTCTTGTTATTTTCTGATTTTACAGTAGTTAAGCATTTCTTGTGGAAATGCAGTTTGAATTTGAAAATTGTAGCTTTTGGGATACCAGCTGTTTCACTTAAAGATTTTGTTCCTTTTCCTTAATAGTCTAGTTTAGTTTAGTTTTTAGTTACATTTATTCATCATGGACCATATACAACAACATAATGTCACATAAGAAGAAAAGAAGCATCCTGCCAGATTTCCCTACTCCATAATTCCCATCTGTAGTCTACTTTGTGACATATTACATTTAAGCAGATGGATTTTCTCAACTGTACAGCTGTCTAATATCATCACAGACTTCTATGTTGATAAATTGGCCTGGTGCCACTCTCAGTGAACAGTCCTATTAGAAATGCACATCAAACATTAATCTTCTGCAAAGAGTGTACATTTCCCCAATTTTATTAGACTTCTACCGTACTTTAGCTGTAGTAAAATGAATACCCGGCAAAATAAAGGAGCTTCTACTTTCATACAATACTTAAGTCCCTCTAATAGGAGCGCAGCAGACTCATAATACAGTGGACTGAACCTGGACCATGTTTCCAAAAACTCACGGTATCACTTTCAAGCCTGTGGCTGTTTACCAGTGTTGACTGAATCCTTATAATCCCCACTTTCCTGTCTGTTTTCAGCATGATCCAGAAGTGAGTATCAATTATGAGATGACAGAAACAGCAGAATACAGTCTTTGCTGTAAATGTGGCTACAGCTGTTGTGCTCCCAGAAGTCACATATGGAAAAGTTTAGCAATCAGCAGTATGTTAGCCACAATTTCTAGATGTTACTACATGTTTACTCTTTTCCACTTTACACCCTTTGGGGAAAATAAACAAGCTGCGGTGCCCATTACCAGTACTGAGAGGAGCGGTAGCAGACAGATTCAGTGATTGGCCTGCAACAGTACAATGGCAGTTACCACTGTAAATGGGCTCTGTTCCTTTCTCAGCTGTCGGTATGATCCACAGGTGAGCAGCAGCCATTAGGGCTCTGGCAGCAGCAGTGGTGGCAGTTTTAACAAATGATGCTCCTCCAGTGGTCCAGCTGTAAAACACACAGCTCAGCAGGCTTTGAATAGACATCCCATCACCTATATCATATTGTGATATAAAAGCACAACAAAACACCTGCGACTCCAGTGCTTCAGCAGACCCTGAACCTGCCGAGTCCCACAGACACACTGCAGGCTGTCTGTGGGTTTGTTATTTCTTAACAAGCTTATTCTAAGGTTTTCTTTTGTGTGTGGATGGAGATTGTCAGTGTTTGTATTTAAATTATGTCTTATTAAGTAAAAATGTATCCCCAATGGTAGAATGCAATTGTTTACAAGTTCTGTTTTTACAGAAACCTCAAATTTTGAGGTGTACTTTCTTGAGTATTTCCGTTATGCCACTTTATACTTAACTTCTCATTCACTACTTCTTTAAAAGGAAATTGATTTACATCGAAAGAAACTCATTACATGTACTTAATTACTTAAGTGACATTTTAAAGTACTTCTGTTTAATTGGATTATTTATATATCATGTTTCTAAATACTTCTACCCAAATTAAGTACTTTTTACTCCACTACATTTAGTTGACAGCTGCAGTTAGTTTACAGATTAGCACTTTGGCAACATTTTCTGTGACCCTCATGTATGCGATGCATTATAAACCTACTTATTATGCATTATATTTGACTTCTAGCACTGTATAATCATAAATTACAAGCACTAATAAATGTTTTTAAAGCATTACATATTTAATGACTTGTGAAATTTCAGTGAATGATCAGCAATTATGAAATGCTTGATAATTGTTATAAAGCATTTTGCATATTTGAGTGTTTATAACCAATAATATACATTGCTCTAGGCCAGTTATGACACAATATAGCTTTGTTTGCAATGCATTAAAGACAAGGGCTTGCAAAACAATACAGCAAGTTACCAGAAATTATGTAGCGTTATGATACTTGAGCTTTTAAGTCATTTTAAAATGTTTTATAATTTGCTATGATTGTTGTTATAAAACAAGCATTTTATTATAATATAATTATACACTGCTATTAGCAATGCAATCTAAGGCATTATTAGTATGTTTATATATTATAGACATGGGCATTATAGTAAGTGCTATCAAAATTTTATATAAAATTCAACACATTGAGATAAAACCAATGTCTCTCAACTTTATTTTTAAGCAACACTGAGTTGAATACTCTTCACATTTCACACACATGTTGTGATTAGTTCCATCAGAGACATTTTCCCATCTTTCCTGTCTAAACTTCTAAAATTGTGTACTCAATATCTTCTTCTCAGTGTGTGTCTAAGGCCCTAATCACACCTTTAACAAAAAAGCAAAAATTATTTTTTAAAAAGATGTAATAATGTCATGTGTAATAATCTATCCAGGGGGCGTTTATTTGCAGAAAAAAATGTTTGATATATAAAGTATATGTTGCTGATTACACTTTCATACTTTTTTAATGTATGGTTTTGAATACTGGACTTTAACTTGTTATACATTACTTTTTCATTAATGTACTATCACTTGAGTTTAAGATCTGAGTGCTTCCTCCATCTCTTGTGTGGGGTGACAGCTTCTCATCAGTAGGAGAAAGGAGGAGAGGAGGTGTGAGAGATGCAGGAAATTGCTGCATGTTGTGACAAAGATTTTCATTGTCTACAGGAAGGTGGGCGCAGCTCCTTAAGTATCCTCTCAGAGCAGCACAGAGGTGTGAATCAGTTGTGGGGAATTACTGGAGGCCAGTAAAATGAGCAGATGTGTGTGACACTGGGAAGGTAATATTCAGATCAAGATCCAGGGGTTACAGAGGAGACAGGCAGGTTTAAGAGCTGCTGTTTAGTCGAGTAAAGAGATGGAAATAAAAAAGCTCGGGTTTGGAGCTGAGCTGAGTCCCTGCTGGTGTGTGCCTGCTGTCTGTCCCAGTCGGGGATGTGATGGTGGCTCTATTTCAACTGCCTCCCCTCCACACACACACACACACACACACACACACACACACACACACACACACACACACACACACACACACACACACACACACACACAGTCCTAATGCGCCTGGGACAACTTTAGCAAGATAAGCGAGATAAGCTCTGACACGAGCATATTTCCACAGTTCAAACTAACTGGTGTGTATCTTGACATTATTGAGCTCGAATTATACCCTGCCCGCCTCCCACACTTAGCAACACTTCCACTTCAAAGTGTGTGTGTGAGAGCGTGAGAGAAAGAGCGAGCGAGAGAAAGAGAGAGGGAGAGAAAGAGAGATTAAAGAGTTGAGTGTGTGAAATACAGGAGGGTTGTTGTATGTAGTTTGTGTTGGTTAGAGGCTCTGCGCATTTGCATTGATGTTTGCAGATCAAAATGCTTTTCACATCTGGTTTTGTGTATAGTATCTATAATGATAAACCTGCATGTGTCACCAGCACACAGTTACTCAAATACATCACTCACACAGAATTTTAATGAAGCCTGATGTACATTATACTGTAAAATGAGATGTATGATATATGAACGCACTGCAGGCACTTAATTGCCAAAGAAGTGCTTGTATTTGCATATGCCTCAACCACATTTTAACTTGTCTGTTTATAAGATATGTTTTCAACAAACTGCACAAACAGAATCCAAATCTGCCTGAGAGAAACAACAGAGTGATTATGTTTCCTGCATAACGTGCACAGCCCTGCCTGATGCCTCAAGTGCATGATGGTAAATGACTTTTGCTTTTAAAGCAAATTAAATGATATCAGATGAGGAAAGGATTGGCAGGCATGAGAGCATTAGTTTACACTGAAGAACTACAGTATAGTGTTTGGCATCAGGCCTGTGGAGGCAGCACTGTACAGAGCTGTTACAGTAACAAGACAGCAATAGTGCCTGACAGGCCACTACTCAGGAGCAGACACACACACACACACACACACACACACACACACACACACACACACACACACACACACACACACTGCTGCTTTCACAGGTGGCCTGTTATATAATGATAAACCCAAAGACTCACACACATTACCTTTGTCCCTCTGCAGCTTCTATTGCTGTTTGATTTAGAGGGTGTAGGTTTTGTTTCAACATTGGTGGGTCTCACATATGAAATATCCTCCACCAGAAAATTTTTACATTCAGGCAAAGACTTTCCTGTATTATGGTGAATTTTTGTGCACTAAGACATGCCTCTCTGCATCAGTTTACAGTGTATATGTCTTTCAAGTTTAAGTGTGTAGGATATAGGCTATATTGATAGAAATTGAAAAAAATATATAAATGTATGTTTTCTTTCGTGTATAATCACCTGCAAATAAGATTCACCTTGTTTTTGTTACCTTTAAATGACCCCTTTATATCTACATAGAGAAGGGGTTCTTGTCAACAGAGTCTGCCATGTTGGACTGTAATGTTTCTACAGTAGCCCACAGCGGACAAACCAAACACTGGCTCTAGATGAGTCCATTCACATTCTCACATTGACCTGCAAAAACAGTTTTTTTTTAATGTTAAACTGCTTTATTCTGTGTTTTTACTGGTTTAAATTACCAGTTGTTTTTGAACAGAAAATACCTCTTGCAGATAATTTGGTTCAAGGTAAAAACCTCTTTAATGTCCGGATCTTAAATTGTTATAGAAAATAGGCGAGCACACATTAGCAGATGGGCTACCGGCCTGTATGCCATGAGCCAAAGAGAAAAATTAAAATGCTTTATTCAGTCTTTTTACCTGTTTTAAAATGACCGTGTGCATTTATTTTGGAGAGGGAGAGACCTCTCGCTCCCAATAAAAACCTCCTGATTGATAAACACTGAAGGAATCCTAACTGGGAGTTCACACTTGGCACATGGGAGAAATTTCAGCTGGTTGCAATCTGCTATCCTCACCACTAGATGCCACTTAATCCCACACACTGCTCCCTTAATTTTGTTAAATATGAAGTCCTCTTCTACTTTCATGTTTTAATTGGTGGTGGGACAAATGCACATATTCTAAATATTGAGAGGGACATGTGTCCCCCTAAATCTACACCTATGATGTCCACACAGGTGTGTGCAGCGCTGTGTGTGTTGCGTGTTTGAGAGCATGTGCAAGAAAATTTGTGTTTTGTGGCAGGCTTGCAGTTTTCCATCAGACAAATTGGTGTTGGTTTTGGCTGGGTTTAAGGAAAGTAAGTGTGCATGTTTGCATGTGAGAAATAAAGTATGAGGAGTGTGCATTCCTGACATCAGATTGTGGCCTAAATGTACCATAAAGCAACCACGTTTTTGAACTTTGCTGTCGTTTTCAGGCTTCACCTGGTGATGCCCTCTGATGTTATCAGTGCCAAGGAAAGTAAGGGCCCATTTGTTAAAAACTGCAGAGCATGTGTTCCTGTGTGCGTGCGCGCGTGCGTGCCAGCCTGGGACCACCAGGGACGAAAGGTCCAGTCCAGAGACCAGAAAGAAATGGACAAGAGAGGCTTTGAACCTGATCACATTCCGATCCGCATCGTCTGCACACAAAGCCTGAATCTTTATTGTGTCTTCAAAATCATCTCTGACAGGTTGCATGACATAGAGTCAGTGAAAGGCTACAAAACGCCACTTAATCTTATTAGAATTTAAAACTACCCTCTGAACATTTTTCTTTTTTTCCCTTTCCATGTCAAAACTATTAATAGCGCCCAGGCTTTCTCCTTCTTCAACGCGCATTCTTATGAAATGCCATTGCGTAAAAATAGAAATACAGTTGTCCATAACTGGCACCCATTGACACAATACCTCCCGTTCCAGGGCCGTAGCTCCTCCCTATGTATGTGTGAGAGCGTGTGTGTGTGTGTGTGTGTGTGTAGCGGGTGGGTGACAGCTGGGCTCGCTGCGCTCCGCTCCAGTCTGGTAAGAAGCTTCATCTCCAAATAGGATGACCGTCGGCTTTTGTGGAAGGGACTGCATTCAGCTCCGTAGCTAGTTGGGACACCCGGTTCGCCCAGTTGTACCTGAAGGGAGTTTAAAAGCCAAAACGTCGCTTATTTCTCTTCTAGAGTGGATTTCCGATGGATATTCCGATTTGAAGAGGTGTGATTTGAGCGCGGCATGTAACAAAAAGAAGCGCATGAGAGAGAAAAGTAGCGCTCGTATTGTTATTCCGAAACGAGCACCGTCTGAACTGCTTTTGAGAGCCGTACCTCATGGATTACTAAAAGACAGAACTGTAAAACCACTCCGAGGCATATCCATTCATGAGCTGAAGGTAAGATTCCTTTGTTTTTTTCAAACTTTAGGTGCGCTTAGAGCCTGTACCAGTCTTCCTCCAGCCCCGGAGGCTTGTTTTCTGTACAGCCAGGCTGCCGGGCGACAAGTGCACACGCTTCACACGGGTTACTTTAATAACTCTGTGTGATTTCGCGTATTTATACAGCAATTTGAAGTTAGAAAATAACCATAAAGTGCTTATTTTACAATTCAAATTAGATCGGCGATGCTTTCTTGCGAGGTAAAACACCTTCTGGTGATACAAACAGAGCACAATTTCGTGCGTAATCCCTTTTATGCTGTTTACCCATATGGAATAAAGAAGTGTCAGTCTCAGAGGATCAATTGCGGATCACATCTAGTCTAAACGCAAGCAAAATAATAACAGTATCATCTCGGGTAGCAGGTACATGAACGGCAAATAAGAAATGTGCTTGTGGGAACTTGCTCGGACCGACTGTTGTCCTCTTGGTGCTCCGTCTAAAGTGCTTTTTCCACCCACGTTGACTCTTAAAGATGTATTAAAACTGCAGAAAAAACAATTAAAAATAAAAACGAAACATTGCAGTATTTATATACTAGCCCAATAACATATTCATGCCTGATTTAAAACGAAACACTGAAGTGGTTGCTCCATTATTACAGTGCATGATGGGATTTTCATTTGCCATTAATTTTCACATGATTGGAAATTCTGAATTAGAGCAGCAATTTACATGTGGACTAATGATGCAGCCGGTGTTTACAGTCTTCCTCCCTGTTTTCATTCTTTCCATAAAACTAATCTGAAACAGAGATGTGCTGTGAATTAATTGGCCATTTTACATGCAGATTTTAATCGTTCTTAAGTGAGTTACTCTGCAGACTGGAGGCTTTCTCTGTGTTTTTCACACACACACACACACACACACACACACACACACACACACACACAAACACATACACACACACACTGGCTAGGGTGTGTTCAGGGATATCAAGCTACCGTGAGGCGGAGTGGTCACCATTACTCTGGTCCAAAAGATCAATCAAATGTTTGTAATTCTGAACCGGGAGACAAAATTGCACCGGTCTTAGAAGTGGATTTGCTATTAAATGAAGTGCTGCTACACATTATTTCTTTAACAAGCTGGGAGAGGAGATAGAGGCCTCACAAACCACATCCAGCAGCCCAACTGCCAACACCCAGTCACTCCCAGTGGTTCCTCTCCTCTCCTCTCCTCTCCTCTCCCAGTATGATAGACCCCTTTCCTCCAGAGGCACAGGGGAAAAGCTGGAAAAAGGATTCAGCAACTCTAAATGTAGGTTATAGATTACCAAGTGTGCAAGGAGTGATGATATAAATGTGTGAATCTAAGGAGTATTGAATGCCCACAGCAAAATGCATTTCTTGTTAGCTGACATAGTGTTTTGGAAACATGATTCTAGTATCAGCCTTTACAAAAAAAAGGAAAAAAAGAGAGATTTCAAGCCAGCTCTGGGAGGAAAGGCTGTTGTTTTTCATCTGTTTTTTCCTGAAATCGTGAAAATATTTGGTGCTCCTGTGCATATTATCTTCATCTGTGACCTGTGTTTATTGCAGTCAGCATCCATACTATGCTGGGTATAACACATAGATCTCGAATGTGAAATAACAGAATTTCACCGCTGCTCATTCTACAAGATCAGCCTGAAGGCATTCAAATGTCCTGGAGGCATTTTTTGAGATGTTGCCGGGGCTGTAAATCCCACCCCACTGTTTCATAAAGGCTACAACACCACAAACCAGAGTGCTAATCCTGCTGTTAACACATTATACATTGACATGTTGTGGTGCTGCTGATACATGAATTACAGCATGATTACCTTTGTCACAGCCGCCCGCCTCTTCTCCTCCTGGAGAGGCAGAGTGGAGCAGAGTTGTTGCTTGTATTTGGAGCAATGCTCCGTGGAGCATTTGATCCGCCGATCCCTTAACAATAGCAATGGGGATGGCATTGTGTGTGACTGATGTGGATTTGTCACACTGCATGTGTGTGCGTGTGTGAGAGAGGGAAAGAGAGGCAGAGTTAGTATTTACCTTTGCCAGTTAAAGACAGATGCGATGTGAATACAGTAGGTTTGAATAATTGATGAATGGCTTTACTCCCAAATTGGCCCTCTATTATAAACAATGAGAGCGGTCAGCTGCTGTTAACCATTGCTCCTCATTCACATAGTGTCAATACCCAGCATTCAATAGTGTGTGTTTTTATGCATATTTTATAAAAGCCATGTTTTATTGATGCTTGTCCTTGGTGTGTGGGCTGGCTGGTGAGGTTTTTTTTTCAAACAATTAAAGTGCGAGAAAGCATCAAACCACTCTCACTCATCTGGATGTGATTTATTGATGCTTAACCCATTTTCTAGATTCCGCATCTTTTCTAAATTGCAGTTGCTTCAATTATGCCGCCTATAAATGACAAATGCGCTCTAGTCTAGTGGAACATTTTAGAAAAAAAGGGATAATCACAAGGTTGTGTTTTAGCACATTTCGTTTCAGGTCAGCGTAATCAAAGAATTCTTTAATGGAGCTGTCCATCACAGATGTTACATTGCACATTTGCTGATTTTAGCTGCGCCCAAGTTGGCTCTCCTGGCAGAGTCAGTGGGAGTTTGTTGTGATTCAGAAGGTGAAAAAAAGAAACAGGAAGAGATTCTGACATGCTATAACAAATTACACAACTTCCTCTCTGAACAAACATTTTACTTAACCTTCTGCTGTTCCATCTCTCTTTTTTTTGGTTTTGATTTCCCTGACCCTCTGATGTTGAACCCATTATTTGATAAATGCTTTTCATTTCATCTGAGAAAACATACTGAATGATATTACAGCGGATCAGAGGAGATGGCACACCTACATTCAGATTTCCGTGCTTTGTTTATATATTTGCGCCAGCTGTTTATTCGCTCTATACCCACCATCCTTTCAAGTTAACTTGGAACATATCGCCCCCTTGTTTATAGCAGATGATAAATGATACTCCCTAGACCTAGACTTAATATATCTCACCGTGCTGTATGGTCCGGTGTGCTCTAGACACAGCATGGCTCATTGAAAATGTAATCACTCGCTGATCACTTGCTTCAGCCTGTTGTTTCATGCTCTCTCTCAGACACACACACACACATGCTCGGATGCACGGTGCTTCATTGTCTTCTAACTGGCTGCTTCCCTCCACTTAGCCTTAACCCTTCCGGCTCCCTATAAATGACTCTACTGTGCATCCATTGAATTAACCGCCCATGTGTTAAACACTCTTCATACTTGTTACATTAGCATAATTGATTGAGTGTGTTGTCTATGCCAAGAAAGCCAGAGGCATGAAGAAATGGGCGCAAAGGCTTATTTGGGCCAGGCGCTGCAAGTCAGTGGTAGAATTGGCGCCGTGTCTGTTGGTGTTTTGGCTGTTGCTCCTTTGGCAAAGCGTTGTTGTTGGAAATTAAGTGAATTAGAAAGTGATAGCCAGCCCATCTAGAGGAAGATTGTTGAGGAGCCAAACTTTTACCACGTGCGTGCCAAATGAAAACATTTAAAATCAGCTTATAACATCAGGTTTCTCTTCATGGGAATTTTAAATACTTGGGACATTAACGCCCAGTAATACCTTTGTTGGAGCAGAGTTTGGTCGCCTGTCATTACTCAAATGGAACAGATAGGAAATGCATTTGCAGGGATAATCCAAAAGCAGCAGGGCTTTGTGTGATTGCCTGGGAGATGGATGAATGACTGGCCTTGAAAAGAGCCGAGTCTTGTACTACGGATCAGATGATGTAAATCGCAGCACACAGCATTAAAATATGATGTCCTAGTTCCTGTCCTGCTGTTGTGCTTTTACAGGTGAGAGCGGCCAGCGGTGAGTCACAGAGGGAGCCACAGTCTGTTAAGACTCATTAGGGCTGCATCCGCTGCTGAGGGCTGTGGTTATTTCTGCGGTTAGTTTGCTTGTTGGAAGCCAATAAGGAGGCATGAGGATGTTAAACTTTTCCTTTTGCTCTTTTAGCCCTGCTGATCACTTGTGTGTCAATGTGTTAAGTCCTTTCCCATTTTCTGTGTGTATATTTCCACAAAGCACGCAGGGTGGCTAATGGTTGGGGGGTTTGAGTGTGTGTACTCAGTGTGTGTGACTCTGTGACTAAGCGTGCATGTTTGCGTGCCGTTGTTCGAGTGCATCTGTCCCTCCTCCCCAGGCCCCTGCGATTGGCACTGCATCTCTCATCTATTAATCATAGAGAGCGCTTGCTCTCTCATTCCGTTGCCATAGTTTCAGGACCTGAGACAGTGTTGGGGTGCCTGGCTGCCTGGAGAGAGGAGAAGTGAGAGGAAGAGGAGGAGGAAAGGAAACGAAAGGAAAGGAAAGAGGTGTGACTGTGGAGGAAATGAGGATGTAAACAGTGTAGCGAAGGGGGAAGGCAGTACAATTGAAATAGAACAGAGGAGGAAAAGAGGAGGAAGTGATTGAAAGAGCAATGGTGGGCTAACGCACCGAGCAGGTCCTTACACGGTGCACAAGTGTGTTTCAAGAACCAAAATGGATTCCATTTTTATCTCAGCAGTGAACCCTCTGTCTCCTTCTGTGTGTGCATCATCTTTCTCTCTCTCTCTCTCTCTCTCTCTCTCTCTGTGCTCTCCTTCTTAAAGAGAGCAGAAGAATATTTTCTCAGTAGGCATCATCTTGTGAATAGTGTGCTCGTGGGGCTGGTGCATCTCCAGTGTGTTACAGTACATTGAGCGGCTGTTATTTCACCTTGCTTTACAATGGGGAGAGCTCTTTCACTGAGCTGAGATGGAAGATAGGCCTCCTGTTTCATGCTCAGTTGGATGTGTTGATGGTAAATCATGCTGGATTCATGTGTTATTCAATGATGGATTACCACGGAAATAAACCACAATGGAAATTTCCAAGGCGGGGAACACCTCTTGCTGTCAGGCCATGTCTCTCCATCTCTGTCTCTCTGTACTTATCTGCCTGTCTTTCTCCCCTTTCCTGTCCTGTTTTCTTTCTCTCTTACATTTTTTGTTCCCCTCCGTGCAGAAGGAATACTGAATACACAGTGCTACTTTCAGAGAACAGCGTCTTGTTTTGGCTGTAGGCTTTGTACCTCCCATATGACCTCATAATCTCATTTGGGTCTTTTAATGGCTAACCATGCACTAATGTGGTGGTTGTATTATCGCCTTGTCTCATCACATCATACCCTGCTAGTGAGCATTTCCAATGGGAGCTTTTGGAGAGCGGGCAGCACTGTAATCATGGGATACTCAGGGCACACACACACACACACACACACACACGCAACCTCTTCTCGCTCAAACGCGTGTATACACAATTACACAAACTTGCTCATATGCACACAAAAGACACATGTAAGTGCACACATATTCGCGCACTGGGGCGGTTTCTTTCATGTCAGAGGAATAAAAGAAAGCTTGTCATTGTTGCAGTGGTGCACAGTGAGTGCCAATGGGCAGAAACCCAAGAGTACCTGATTGTAGAGTGTAATTCTCCCTTCACTGTGTATGGACTTTCTGCAGGGGAATTACCATTAGGGAGACAGAAGGACAAAGGAGGAAGTGATAGGGTGCGTTTGCTTTTTTGTGCTGATGGCACCAGGGTGCTTTTGTGCCTTTGAAGTGATGGGATTGCAGGTGACATCATAGCGGTCGCATTCTCAGGTGCAGCAGGTGAATTAATCCAGGTGGGGGGATGAGGTAAAGGTGTGTGTGTGTATGTGTGCAAATCTGCCGTGGTAATGCTCTTGAGTATCTGTGGAAGCAGGCATGCATGACTGTGTGTATGTGGATTTGGATTTGTGTGTGTGCATCAGTCATCAAAGCAGAGGAAAGCCAGTGTGTAAGGTGATCTGTATGCTCATGGCAGAGCGGCAGTCATACTCTCCCAGAGGCTATAAGCCTCGCTGAATGTGGAACAAGCAGCTTCTTCTTCCACCGACCCGCTGCTGGTTTCCACGTGCTGGCCAAACAAGGCTAGACAGACCTAGTTTATTATCCATGTTTCTGGATTTCCTCCAATGCAACATTTCTTTTCAAATTATCTGTCAGCGGGGATGAAGTTTCACATAATCTAATATTGCTTTCTATTTGGTGATGCAAACATTTATTAGCTGGCCCTAAACCTGGCAGGATGGGCTCGGCTCGGCTCAAGCATTAACTGATATCCTAGACAGCAGGTAATTTGTAACAACTGTCCCAAGCTCATTTGACACACTGATGATGATGATAAATGGCTTGTAATTGGCCCCTGGGTGAATATTAATTATTTCCAGGTGACTGGTAAATCGTTACAATGACCTGTAGTTATTCTGACACATAAACATGAAACGTAATAAGGAAAGAGTTTCACATTGAGACATACGAAAGCAATCAAAAGAAATTTAGATGCATTCAAGTTAGTCACTAAAATCTGAAACATTACAACATTATTAACATTATTTATATTTGCAGATTTCCTTACAGCTAAAAGACAAACACAGTCTACATGTGTTTCTGCAGTTTTCCTGAAACCTTGTTAAGAAACCAGTCTTCTCCTGGTCACAGTGGCTGGCAGACTACAAGTGATTCCCCCGAGGGTCCTCTATTTCAGAATCCAATCAGGCAGAACTCGGAACAATATTACCTCTGTGTGTGTGTGTACATTTATTACATAGCTAATGAACAAATTGCAGCCATGTGGCATGGCCTGGTGGCGTGGCCGCTGAAGAAAAAAAGCAGGCTCACACACCACACACACACTGAAGTCCCCAGCCACTGTCTACCCCTTTCCCTCTTTTCACCACAACACACACACACGCCCAACCACAAGGCCCCCAGTGTTCTTGGCCTGTCTGTCCATCAGCTCATGCGGAGCGCTGGGCTGGGAGTACTTATCATCACTCTGCTGAGTGGAGGCCTCACAAAAGACCAACTCACAACACAGACACACACACAGACACACACACACACACACACACACACACACACACACACACGCACACACACAATTCAGTCAGCACAGGCAGGCTGCTCGATGTAGCCAGGGCCGCTGGACTGATTAAATGTATGGTGTGACAGCTGCCTGAGCTGACACTGGGAGGAAAGAGGCCTGATAGGCAAACTAGCAGGTAGACAGGTAAAAGGGCAACCTTATCTCAAGTGAAATACATTTCAATACTTTAAATTTGCTTGGCCAAACACCTCATAGAGGAAATGCAGTTGCTGTATCAATTGTATTTACTGGTACTATTTTCACAGTCCAAGGAGTGTAACATCTTCATACCAAGCAGAAGTCACATAGAAAAGGTCAAGGTGAATGACTGGTATGCAAAACCCAGAATAAAATTGTGGTTTTGGTAAAGTTGGCTTGCACTCTCCACATCTAAGCCTCAAGTCAGCATTGACCTTTTCAGTTTTAAACCAAGAGCACACTTTTAACCTTAAGCCCTTTGAGTTGCCTCAACATAACTCTAAAAATGTGAAAGGAATAATTTGACATTTTGGGAAATAACAATTTACTTTCTTGCAAAAGCCAGGCATACACTGAATGATTTGAGCCAATTTTTGAACCACATGAATCATTTTAGAGTCAGGAAGAATTTTAGCTTCATTGGTCTTCGTTGGACGCCGTTTGCTGTAGTTCACAGTGCAGAGTACAGAGAGGAGCAAAAAAAAAAAAAAAAATCACAGAGCAGCTGACTGCTTCTGACTGGTCATCTGATGTTCGGATGTTTCTCTGACATATCAAGTTTTGGTCAGCCGTCTTCAGGCTCTAACACAGCAGAGCCACCAGTCGATTCCCCAAGATCAGTGCCTTTTTTTCTCACTGCAAGATTGACAAGTAGAGCGTTTGAAAGTGCCATGGCGACAAGATACGGCATGTGGATAGAAAATATGGAGGCGAAGTTAGTTGAGTTGTGGCAACAACAAAAATGCCTCTTTAATGTTTCCTCCTCCACCTCTCACGACCTATTTAAACCAGACATTATTGTGAACCATGCTGCCATGACATTATAGACCTCCACTAGCAAACATGCTTTTACCTGCCTGAAGCTTTCAAACAAATCTTTATTGATCTATTCATAAATCTAAAATTTCAATAGCCAGAACAGTTCTCAGGGGTCGACTTGCACAGTAGAAGTTGAAATTAAAGAAAAACATTTCTTCAACACCGTTAAATCGTACAGTGTGCACATTTTAAGAGTTAGACAAGAAAAACGTTACCACTGTTATGTCTGTCTGGCAAATATGAAGTTATAGCCAGTAGATAGTTTGTTTCCAGTCTTTGTTTGCACAAAAAGGGGGCTCAGTCTGAAGTTAAAAAAATAAAGTTTATCCATAGTGTTAAAACAACACATTGTGGTTTTATGGGGGTTATGTGCCAGACTGTTTTTTTGGCTAGAGTAACTTCCCGCAGCAGACACTTAAGGAAGTTCCCCGAACAGAACACTGTAAAACCACAAGGTGTCACAGGTTAAACACACAAGATATTAAGTAAACCTGTGAAGGTGCTAGGCGGATTTTGTTACTTTTGGACAAAGCTAAACGAGTTGTTTCACCTGTTTTCCAGTCTTGATGCTAAGCTAACTGGCTGCTGGCTGCAGTTTTATATCTACCATACAAACATGAGAGTTGTATCCCCCCCAAAAAATTGCAGTTTTATGGTATATGGTACAATATGTTCAATATGAACATTTCCTCTTATATCAGTATGTTTTCTTGAAAATGTGTTTATGTACAACTGTAGTTGTACAGCCCTGTGCAAAAGTCTTAAGTCTCCATAGATTTGTTGTTTAAGCAAAGTTGTAATGAGGATATTGACGTTTATGTCTTAGTCTCTTTTTGAAGATACAAACAAAAAATACAGAGAGCATGTACAATGCATAAAAACACTAAAAAATCAGAATAAAATGGATTCTTCAGACTGAAGTTAATATTTAGTGTGAAACATGGAATTGTACAACCGTAACAAAAGGTGGCTCAGGCAATCAATACTGAGCTTTGGACATGTCTTGAACGCAACTAGGTGTAAATACACCAGATGATTAGTATTGTATATCTCATATTGTCTGCCCAAGAGAGTTTAAGGCATGTTAAGTGGAAAAGGAGGTCACACTAAATACTTGCAACTTTAGCCTGTTGAAATTGTTTTTTTTTTTTACTATAAACTGTAATAAACTGTAATAATAAACTGTATACAGTTTCCTGTGCTTGTTGTATTTTAGTGACCACTAAGAAATAAATATGTATAATCATTAAAACCTTACTAAAATAACAACGTTTAAGATGGCCTAAGACTTTTCCACAATATTGTAACATTTTCAGGAAGCAGGAGGAAACATTTTGGAAAAGCTGGGAAAAAAGACAGACGGTGATGGAGATGTTCAGGGGTTAGGGGTGTGTAGAGGAAAGCCCAGACTCACAGAGGTAACTGGGACATTAAAACAGACAGGTAGAGAGGAAGGCTGCCTGTCAGACAGAGTAATAGAAAGAGGCTGGACGGTTAGCAATGGAGGCGGACGATTGGGTTTTTAGGCGCAAAGAGCAAAGGAACTCAACACATCTCCTTTTCAAAATGAATTCTTGTGAAAAGAAATAATATTTCACCTCGCCCCCATCCATGCCCCTTTAATCTGGACAAAAGGTGCTCTGTATGTGGGCAGGTAATCAGCCGAGCCGCTTGATAGGCAGGAAGACAGACAAGCTGTGAAGCAGGAAAAGAGAAGTTGTGCCTTGCATGATAATGCATTCATTCATCCCCCACTCTGATAATGTTCGCAGCATGCTTGGCTTGATTCATTCATCACAGTCTACTGGGGGCCTTTTTACATTATTTGTTAAAAAGCCTCTTTGCTTTTCTAAACCTGTTAAGGTTTTGATTTGTGCGCTGACTGGATTAATCAGGAGGTGATTGCTGCTGGCTTTTGTGAAGGTGTGTAAGGCTATGTGCTATGTTTTTAGCTAGAGTCTTATTTGTGTATGTATGCACACTTGGTGCATAAATTGGTGTGTGTAGAGACTGAGATTTCTGCAATGAGGCCTATTTTGGTCTCTGAGTAGTTTGGTTTGATTGGGCAGCGCAGCAGCTGCATACTGAAACGCTGTGTCTTTTGATCTACTCCCATCTTCAACTAATCTGGGACCGTCTCATCTGTTTCACTGATAAGTTCTCCGTGATTGTTTCTTGTGGGATCTGTTAAATTTCATCCAAATAACCAACAAATCCTCAGTTTTATTGATTGTAGTATTATACTGCAATTGAACCCTTGATTATTTAATTGGGTTTGGAGTCTGAGGAAGGAGGCATGGCTATGCGCCCAGCTTCTCTGAAGAGAGTCTGATGAGTCAAAACTGGTCAGACATCATCAAAGAGAATTATTCCTGTTTTTGGAGATTATTAGACTGTGTGTGTTTGAGTCCTGTTTTGCATAAAGGCTTGAAACTGCTGCTCTCAGCTGTTGGACAGGTAGGAAAAACAGAAAACAGCCAATTCATTAGCCGCCCCCTCTTCAGTTTCTCACCTATCTTTCTTTGTCCTTCTGCATGTTTGTCTTGGAGCACATGGTCTAGTAATGCTAGCTAGTCTAGTAATGCTAGCCTGGTAACTAGATAGGAACTCAGGACAGCAGGTGAGGCGATGTAGACTCACATCCGTAAATCATTTACAGCGTAGCTGGGTGTTACTTTTATAACTTTGCACAACTAAGTTTCTTTAGGTTATGTTTTGTCTTTTGTTTTTAATTAATATCCATATCAGGAGATTTTAACCATGTTTTCAGCTATTTTTAAATGTGAATTAGAAAACCACAATTTGTCCATGTTTTTCAACACCATTTCTTAGTTCCTCCTCTGTGACTCGGTTATTAGAGAGAGTAGAGTTGCTTCTGTCTTGTTTTCATCACATGATTCCACCTCGTCTCCATCTCGAGTTTACACTGCAAAGTTACAGTATGTTACATCACCTCACATGACAACAAAGAAATCAGACGGCAACGAAAGGAGGTGGGATGAGTCTTCAGAGGTGCAGCTCTGACCTAGATAAGATTTTGAGTTTGGAGCGCTGAGTTGATCCTGCGGTGTAGGCCTATTGTTGTCATTCAGTCTGTACCTGACTTTCATCTTCATCCTTCCCCCTGTGTGGTGGATTTGCGTCTCGGCTCGGTCCTGTGAGGCGCAGTCATCCAGGGCCGGCTGAATTCCCTCAAGCTGACTGGTGGATTGTTGCAGACTCTATCTAGAACAAACAGGTTTTCATGCAGCCAGCTGATAAGATGGGACATAGTGGTGTGTTCACACTGGCGCCGCTGCAGCAGTCATTTGTATCACACATTAACAGGTGAAGGACTTAGTGTGTGTTTGTAAGTGTGTGTGTGCTCTTGTGTTACTCAAGCTGTCCAACTCTGGGTGACCCAGACTTTGGTAAATGAACAGTCACAGATAGCACAGAGCACTCAGACAAAGATATATGCTGTCATTACAACACTGCGAAGAATGAGTATGTGGTTACAGATTATTAGATCACTTGTGTACTTTACTAATGACATGTACACAGACAGTGGAGGAAGTTGTCTCTCTTTATTTACAGGAATACTTCACCCACAAAATGCCCATTTGTATAACAGTTAGCCATGCAGTGTTACCTTGAATAGATGAAGGAAATCTGTGATTCTCACATGCTTCCACAAAAAACAGCTGACATATTAACTCTCCCACAACTTGTGCACTATGATCCAGATTATCCAGACATGTGCTCAGTACTTCCCAGACACATGCATGTTCACTAAAACCCCATTGTTTATAACTGTGCTGAGAAAGAAACTTAAAAGTACCTCGAATTTGTACTTAAGTAGAAGTCTTGAGTAAATGTACGAAGTTACATTCCAACACTGAACGCAGATCTACACAGTTCCTGCATACCGCTGCATACATGCATGGATTACTGAATGGGTCCACCAGGCACAGGCCCAGGGGCCCAAAGTGTCAGGACCCCCTTGATCTTCACCTACAAAATTTCACTCAAATTACCAACCAGGAATAGACTCAAAATTATCATAAAAAGATGGAGAAAGGCCACAAAGAAATACAAATGATCTGCAAAGAGACACACAGCAACTACAATAACAAGCAAAAGAATCACATATAGATGCAAAACTACAAAAAAAAAAGGAAAAACCACCTCAAAGTCTGTGTCTTGCACCTGTGTAGGAGAGGTGGTGGGGCGTCTTGCATGTCTGTGCCCAGGGGCCCCACTGTCTCAAAATCTGCCCATGCCTGCGTGTCCTGACATGCACACGTATGCACACAAGCATGTATAAATTAACACAAACACATGAACCACACCCATCTTCACTTTTTGCACACTTATTGGCACATTATTTAATCTTTTTATTGCTTTGTTTCTTTGTTTCTGTGTTTCTTTGTGCGCTGTACATACTGTACATATCTTTAATATTATTATTGTTATTTTATTTTATTCTATTCCATTTTATTCTATGTTAAGTGGCCTCCATTGTACATATATTTGTATTACTTTGCCTTTTTAACAAATATTTTATTCAGTTGCTGCTCTCTTATTTGCTGCTGAAACAGTTTCCCTCACAGGATTAATAAAGTATTTCTATTCTATTCTATTCTATTCTATTCTATTCTATTCAGCTGATAAACCTGTCAGCTGAGCAATTAAATGATAGGTTTGAAATACATCTCATAGCAGAATGTAGTGCGTAGCTGGGATTCCACCTTTTTATGGCTACCTTGGTTTTATGTGCTTCTAGTACATGTTCAGCACAATTTTGTACAATGTATATGGTTGCTTTAAGACTAAAAACTGAGATAAGCTTATTTATGAATAATTTGTCAGCCATTTCCAAGCATGTTATTTAAATTTCATCGAGGCAAGTCACTCACCTATAGTGTAACCCACTCATAATTCCCCGATTTCTAATATTTGAATAGTTCATATTGCAGTCTGAGCCGTGAGATATGTTGATTACGGAGGGCAGAAAACTGCGGGGCTTCAGCTATTTACATTTCCACTTTACACCAGCGTCTCAGCCTCGTTCAGGGTGATTGTCTGTTGGAAGCAACCTACGTGGCCTCAATTACCTCGGGAGGCTGTATTCCTTACCTCCACCACTTGCATAATAAGGCGTGACTTTCTATTTGAGTGCTCTCATTGCCTGTCCCACCCTGGAGGCAGTCAGATAGTTATTCCTTCATCACGGTGATTTCCATGCTTGTAACACTGGGCTAATTACTATAGTAAATACCGCCTGGGCTGCGACTACAGCAACAACTGAATGGGAAGGGTGAGCACAAGGGAGATGCATTTAATTAATTGATTTTTATTTGGGATCCTCTGCGAATGATTGGAGTCAGTCTGACACAACAGAGGAAGAGGGGCGCTATTTTTATCTGAAGCACCTCACCGGATGGCAACAGAGTGGGTTTTTTAGCATGGGTGAATCAGTCTCTTAACATACTCTTGTAGTGTGCAAACTTTGAATAGGTAGTAGGATGTACTGGCAGCGCCTCAGTCAATTTGGGATAACACAAAAGGAGCAAAGTCTCCCATTTTGTTCAGGCTGAGCAATTTCTCATCCGCTTTTCATCCTTAATTCTTTGTGCCACTATATTGAGATTAAATAAAGATTGTGGTTGGGGGAGATATCGATTTTGGTGGCTGGAACGGTAGCTGATTCTCTGGAGCTTTTTATAGCCATTAGCAATAGTTATTCATTCCCCGGGATGCATTGTGTTACATCAAAGGAGGGTGTAGGAGATGATCGTGCGATTGTAATCAATAGAAGCATTAATACTGTTGTCTTTCCTCTTCTCATGACCACTGCCTTCCTTCCTCTTTTATACCAAACTGCTGCTATCACGAGTTCAATTTATGGCTCAAATGTGCTGCGATATCGTCATCATATGATATGGTCATAAGAGTGCAGTAACAAAACCATTGCGGGAAGGTTAGTCATTGGAACAGCTTGCTGACTACAGTAGGCCTGCCATATGCCTCAAGTAAACAAAGCTAAAAGGAGATATTATTCACAGTGGGATGTAATGAGGAACTGAATGCAGAGAAAAGAGGGAGACCCGACAAGTGGAGAGGCTTTGGTTACCCCTTTAACTGATGGCTATCTCTCAAATGGACGGAGAAGAGCACACCTGTATTGCACCCATTTGTATAAGAGGACAAATAGTGTATTTCATTACCTGCTGGATGATGGAACTTTATCCTCCTCTGAGGGGGTTTTATGATTTTGATGAACAAATAAGTGTGAGAGATAACAAGCTTTAGACAAGCTTTTATGGCATTGTGACGGTTGGCTGGAAATTCTAGATGATGTGCATTCAAGAGTGCACGCACACATGCATGCATGAGCGCACATATGCGAACACACACACTCAGGCATGCAAGTATGTGCACACAAGCAATCGTATATCATAGATAGAGCCTCTCAATGTCACATATACATTGAGAGCTACACAGATATGCTATGGGCTTGGCTGCATATGTATCCCTCTCTGGTATCTACTCTCAGGGTTTTGGGCTGGGTTCTGTGTATCAGGTGTCTGTGAGTCGGACATGTGCTCGGGGTCGGATGACTCTGTGCTCAGATGAAGATCTGATCCGTGAGAAGCTCCATTCTCTGACTCAGGTTTTCTTTGTTTTGTTGGCATCAGATGAACACATTGAAATGATGAAAGAGGTGAGTCAGAACTGAACTGAAACCATTAGTGGATTAATTGACCAGGTGATCAATGGAAAGTTAATTGAGGAATATTTTGATAGCCAATTAATCATCTAGAAAATGCACAACTCTGTCCAGCTTCTCAATTATGAAGATGTGGTGTTTGTCTTTGTCATATATGATATTGAACTGAACATATGGGCTCTGGAAAATTATATTGGCTATTTTTCAGTGACAAAGTGATAATCTCTAAGGTAATAATCATTATTAGTATGTCCTCAAAATCATTAATGCATCATGCAATCACGCATCTTTTGTTTACACTTGGGACACAGGGGCGATGTCCCCTCAACTTTTTGAAAATACAATTTGTTAAAAATGTTCTTAAAAAAAAAGTTTACACAAAGACGTAAATTAACAATTATTTTTGTAGATTGAATTGTCACCTGGCACCTGAATTTTGTGGTTTCCAGCCATGAATACTGGCTTGAAAATTCACCAGAATACAGGAAATGAGGTGTATGACGGTCACTTTTTCCCACTGTAATAATGTACTCTGACCTCATACTGATCCCTCCATTACATAGCCTAAAATCACCCATGCTGAAGACCATCTAACAAAGTTTTTTTTTTCATCTGGGCCCTTACGTCTCTACCACTTTCTGACACAAAGTGTCGCCCTTCTGCAATCATCACCATCCTATAAAATAACATTTATCAAGGTAGAACATTTTATCCATATTACCCGCTCATAGTGCAGGACCGGTATCTAAAATGTAATCAATCTAATGCCTCAGTCACAGTGAGGATGGTGAATCTCGAACATTCAACACAATCAGAAGATTGTTCTGGCGGATGGTTTTTGGCACCATCACTCCCTACAACTCAGCTGGGAGCACTAAGGTATGACACAATGCTGCTGCATAATATAACACTTTGTCACACCATCTGTTGTTCCCAATTTCTTTCAATTACAATATGTTCGCGAATTTGAACATCAAAGTGCGGCCAAAGAAAGAACACTGAGTCATGGTTTGAAACAGCATGACAATTTCCTCAATTACAGCTTTTGGCAATGCGGTAAATATGGCCTTTCTCCCTCTTTTGTGATGTGATGAAAAGACATGTCATGGTGGGTGTAGGTAGATCTGATTGCAGGGTGCATTTTGTGTTTCCTGTATTGAAACATACCATAAATCTGATATTTTCATGTTCAGAAAGAGAAGAACACGATTCCTTTGAGTGTTCAATCGAACCTATCTGGTTGTGTTTCTGCCCACCCACCCTGCGGCCTGAGGATGTAAGCTATAGCGGTCGATCACAAAGAGCCATTCAAGAAACTTCCTCCCCTAAACAGATCAAATGTATAGATAAGAAAAACAAACCGGCATGATATTTCCTCCTTCTCTCTGACAGTCGATACGGCCGTTCTTTTGTATGTAGCACGCCTGTTTTCTTGGCTTTTAAGGTATAGAGATGCAGAGGAAGGTATCGAGTCGCGATAAAAGCAGATCTACCTTCCTGCAGGGTGTGAATTCCAGATTTGTCACCACAGGAAACATTACTCACATTTACCGTTTGCCCTTGCAGATATTTTGTGTAGGAAAGACAAGACAGGAACATTTAGCTTTACTGTATTTGAATGAAAAAATGTAGATTGGTCTTGTTCTTGTCTCATGCTAATTGCGCTGTTCTTTTTCTATTTTTTCTATACAAACCTATTGTCAGAATTACATCAACTGTGCACAAGAGGATGCTTCCAAGAAAAGGTCCGAATTCCACTGGGTCCTTAGAAAAGCAAATGGAAAAAGCTTTCACGAACAGAGCAGCAGCTGAATCACAATTCTGTTGTGATCAGCAATGATAGCAAAACAAACATCTATTTACATGAGAATGTCTGCTTGAAAATTGAAAAAAAAGGAGAGCAAGAAGTACCTGTTCTCCTCCCTCTTAAAGATTTCAGTTGTTGACATACTGTAAGATTTGAAGTGTTTCTGTGAGGAGGAGGTGGATGAGGAGAGAAGAGAAATAGATCTGCCTTTGGTGGAGGTTGGCCTCTCAAGTGCACAGTATGGTGCTCTTGTAGTTGAAAGTGTGTGCGTGTGTTAGTGCAAACATGTGTGCGAGTGTGTGTACATCAAACATTTTTTTGTTTCATGTGTTTTCTCTGTGCGTATGCCCGCCCCACTGTGAGCTTGTGTGTACTTAGGTGTGTGTAAGCGAGCGTCTTTGCTGCTCTGTCGACCCCCCATGAAGTAAATATTGCGGCTCTGGGAAAGCAGAGCCAGGCAGACTGGGCCGGAGCAGCGGAGCAGCGGAGCAGCGGAGGCAAAACAGGGCAGACAACCTGCACACAGACCCTTCTTTATACCCCATTAATAACACAGTTCCACGAAGGACAGCCTGAGGCCAGAGAAGGTCTGTCAAGGTAGTTCATTGTGTGGTAGGAAGTGAGTTGTTCATATGGTAATAGCTGCTGGAGCGGGTTCCTTCAAAGCCCGTTTGTTTTAGTGAAAGTTGTAGTCACTCATTGAGGGGGACTGGATGGAATGTGACAGGGTGCACTGCTGTTTAGTTACTGTAGCTTAATTGACCCTGAGAAAGGCGAGCGAAGGCGGGTGAAGGAGGAGGAGAGTGCAGAAAGAAGCAGAGGCAGAGGAAGAGGGAGGGAGCGAGAGAAATGGTCGGAGCAGTGGGGGACAAAAAGAAAAAGGATAAATTGAGAGAGACAGACGGAAAGAAAGAAAAGAGCGAACGCTTCATTATGGCAGAAGCAGCTCTCTGCTGGAATCTGTTTATCTGTTCAGTCGACAGGAAAAGTCTTATTGGTGAGCGCACAGCACAATGAGATGGATTCCTCTGAAGTATCTTCTGCTAATGAGCCAACTTGTCCAGAATCATCATCTTTCTAATTATTTACTTCATTTTTATTTATGGTTCCATTTATGCTTTTTCTGTTTATTGCATGCTGATCCGCTTTTTTATTTTCTGGGTCAGGAAAAAGCTGAGTCTTGTCTTTTCTCATTAAGCTACATTAAGATAACAGTCAAAAAGATGCTGTGGCTCAGCAGGGAAACATTTTGAAAGGTTTTTGGCAAAACAGAGATTTCTATGGGATCATGGACCTGTACTTATAGTATGTGGAGGTCTCCTTATTCGGAGCATCTCTTCATGGGGGTATTAACTGTACTTTAGGCACTTTAAAGGTGCCGACTGCTGTACTTTGGGGCGGCTGTGGCTCAGGCGTACAGCAGGTCCTCCTCTAGCCACAAGTTTGGCAGTTTGATCCTCCAGCCAACCTATCTTAGGTAAGATACTGACCCCAAATTGCTCCCGATGGCTTTTCGATTACTTTGTAAATGTGTACGTATGGTTAATAACTGAGTAGCAAGTGGCACCTTGTATGAAAACCTTGGCCACCAGTGTATGAATGTATGCATGAATGGATGAATGTGACTTGTAGTGTGCGTTAAACGGACATTTCCATGTATGTACCACATGTGTACCGTTAACTAATTTGCATTAATTAACCTCCCAATGATTGGCTAGTGCTTGTTGCCTTTGATGGTTGGTTAGGTTTAGGCTAGAGGAGTAATATTGGTAAGGGTTAGGAAAGAATTTCAGGATAAGCCAGTCAGAGGCAGTGTAAGGCAGACCATTCCTTTGTGTTTCCAGGAAATGCAAATTTGTGCTAGATTTTGTGATAATCTATCCAATACTGGGCGACGTCTCACTCAAAACCACAATCGTCAAATGGTACAAGGTGAAAAGTCAGAGGAGTCATTGGGATTATTCCTCTTGGGAATCATAATTGTCTGTACAGAAACACATGGCAATCCATCTAATAGTTTTTGAGATATTCCAGACTGACTGACATCGCCGTCATTGCCCAGAACGACACCGCTAGCATGGCTAAAAACAGAATTTAAATGTCCAACCTGGCAATCTAGCTGAGTTTAACTGAACTATTATTCACAATTTTGTGATGAAAGAGCCGTTACTGGGACTGCCGTACCCACTGAGATCATTAAAGTTTAATCTTAATGTGTACTCAGTCTCAGCTGCACCAGTCCCCATTGGAAGAAGCTTTGATAATACTTTATTTGTCTAAGCTTTCATATTCAATGTCAAGCTGTTTCTTTTCCTAAAGAACACAAAGTGTTAAGTGGACAGAGATACTGTGTGTGTGTTTTCTGTGTGTGTGTGTGTGTGTGTGTGTGTGTGTGTGTGTGTGTGTGTGTGTGTGTTTATGTGTGTGTTTATGTGTGTGTGTGTGTGTGTGTGTGTGTGTGTGTGTGTGTGTGTGTGTGCATCTGTGTCATCATCCATCACATCTGTCAGATTAGACCTACCTAGTAATGGCTTTAGGGGAATGTCAGACAGCTAAACACACACACACACACACACACACACACACACACACACACACACACACACACACACACACACAATAAGTCAATGCATGTGTATGTGTTTGTGTGTGTGTTGCACTGTCACCTTCCACCCTGATCTTTTACTCAAATGTTCTGCAAAACAGTTCAAAAAAGACTGTCAAGGCCGCAGACAGAGACAGAACGAGTCACATAATCAGTCCTGTGCCATTTTTCTATCACCTTAGTGTGAAATCTGTCTTCTGTCTCCACTCTACCCCGAGGTCATGAGCTAATCAAAAATGTAGACCTCCACAGACCTTGGTCAGCCTCCCCATTATTTGGGTTAAAGCTGAGCTGCAATCGGCGGAGCTATTTTAAGGCGCCGGCTGCTGCTTGCCCTGTACTTCCTATATCTCTCAGTGGGAACACGAAGTCATTGATCTATTGCCTCGCAGCCCTTCTGCACCCCCAGCCCCTCCTCCTTTCACTGAGAACCCACAAAGCATCTCTACCCTGCAGCTTTCACCTTCAGATGGCATACCAGCTATACTGTGAGGAAACAAAATATCAGTGTGAATAAAAAATCAGCTGAAAATGCGTTAAGTCCATCAGCCTGACATCACAACACCATGAATGATGGCTCTGCTTAGCGTTTGCAACGCTTGCTATGAATTGTAGTTCATAAATTATAGACCCTGAGACCTTTGCTCCATGCAGCGTCGGGGAATAGAAAAGTATTCCTCAGGTATGTGGAGTGAAACAAAGATAAAATGCTGCCTGACTCTCCAGCCAAGCATTAAATAGCCTGGCCGAGCACTACTGCTGCTGATGATGAACAAAGAGCACATGAGCCTCTCTGTGAGAAGTAGATATTTTTTGGTTTCTGTTTTTACTGTATTGCTGCTGTTCAGAGGGGAGCTGCTGGCTGTTCTTTATTATAAAGACTTTTTGGAGTGGATCATTTAACTGAAGAGTGACTACGCACATTTTCTGCATTGGATAACCCTTTACAGAGCTGCGGATCTGAAGCTGTGTCTATGGAAAATGCACAGTGAAATTACTGATAACGTCATAAGCTTTGGATGAGCCTTAGCACTACAGTCAGTCATCCAGATGTTGTGCAAATTTAAGATGAATTTCTCAATGCTGTAGATGACAATAGGTCATTTCCATTCCAGTTACGCTATATTAATAACATTTGGAAAAAACATCATGGTTTGGCTTTAAAAAAGTACTTTTCTTCTGAACATGATAATTCCTTGAACAGCCACTTGAGGCTGGCTCCAAAAGATGGTCAATCCCCATAGACACCCATGTTAAAATGCACAACTTTACAGCAGAAATAAACATGTTTGCAGCTTGGTAAACATGGTTTCTACAGTAAACTTTCCCATTCATGACAACTGTACTTGGGGTGAATTTTTTTAGAACTCACCTGTTTAAATTTAGGGCTTAAAATTACACATAATAAAGACAGCGGCTGCCTCGAATCTGCAAAAACTGTGAATGAATGCGTGGGAACATTAGGTGTTGAGGGCATCTAGATTAACAGCCTGTGATGCACATTGTCTAGCTGGGTGCCATTAAGCCACTGCAGAAGAAGGTGATCTAATTAAAGAGCACATTTCAAACCTCAAGTTATGGTAAACTGTAGAAAACCTGAGAGCAATATAGCATTTATGGTTATTTGAGTAACATGATTCATGTACATAATGATTTAGGCCCTAATTTCATTTCCATCTCACGTTGCTGCATTTTGTTTTCATTGATGCATCAACTTTTTGATCTCAGACAAACATCAAAACTTTTTTCTATCCTGTTTTTTTAGTGAACTAATTGCAATTGCACATAAAATTCTCTATAAATGTCACAATAAACGTCACAGTGTTTTTTTCCAATGACTTGTAAAGTTTATGTGACCAGGTATGAGGTCATTTTGCAAGCTTCACCTGTTCTGGCTTGTTGGCACTCAGTTTAGTGACATTGGGGGAAGATGGGGGAGCAGCAGTAGAAAGGATCCCTGCAGAAAATTAAGGCCCGCAAATATCCTATATTCATCCTCCCCTCTCTCTCTCTGTCTGACTCTTTTCTGGCGTTACGTTCACTGAGCTCTCTGCCTATGGTGAGTCTAGGAGGAGGTGAGGGGAGAAAGTGGCATAGTACATCCTGAACTGTGTGTGTGCAAATGTGTGTATTAGTGTCCTTAGAGAAGGTTGGTTCCAAACTGTCTGCATGTAGCTCTCACTCCTAATATCTCATATAAATAGTCAATAGAATCTGTTTTTCAAAAAGACAAGGAGACTTAAGGGATGTCTGAATGTTAAAATAGTTGAAAGGCTCAAGCTAAGTCATTCAGATGAAATCCTCTTGAGTCTTAGTCGAGACGTAATGGATCATTTTGACTCATGAAAGCATTTATCCAAACTACAGACGGGGAGAAATTTGCTTTTTCAGTGAATGCTGATATTGAAATAAATATAATCAGATGGCTTTCAAAAACCCTTTCTTCCCCTTAAATGCTAATCCAGCTTCAATCAGCGGTGGGGGAGGGGTTAGCTGTGGTAATGCAACTATTGAGACATCTCGTCACTTTGACATGTGTTTTGGTTCACCAGCAATCGTGCAAAAGTCCCCCCTGCGCCTCCTCAATCACCACTTTAGTTTACATAGCCTGTTCCTCCGTCTGCAGACTCTCCTGCTATGTCTTTGTTTGTTTTGGTAATGGATTCCAAGTTCCTATTGTTGTTTATGTCACTTGGTGATTGATGGGAAAAATTCACCTTCTCTTAACCCCCTCCCCTCCCAAAGCCATCCTTGTATGCCTTCCAGGATGAACACAGTGAGAAGAACAAGTTCCATCCTATTCTCCCGACAAAGTGACTCACTAGCATCCGGATGCTCGCTTTTTTGGTCCAGCGGGCCGTGCCTTTAAATCAAGAGGGAGACCTTTTCTGAAAACAAGGTTGAATCTGTGTGGCGATGACAGCGAAGCCTCCAAAGGGAAGGTTGAGATTATATGCGTGGACGGTTTGGAGGTCCCTCTATTCATCGGCCATGTCACCCCATGGGGGAGGACTAATTGGTGGCCCCAAAGAGCCCCCTGTTTTGTCCCCAGTGCTCACAAAGGCGTCGGGGTGCGGTCGCACACAGGATGGGGGTGGAGGGGGGCAGCAGCGGGGACGGAGAGAGGAGCAGGTTTCCCATAGAATACTTGGCTGGGATGAACCAGAGGGGGGCCTCGCCACTGGGTTGCAAGGGGACACGACACACTCATTCACTTGCTCATTCACGCACACACATATACACACTCTCAGTGGGGGACTCTGGTGCCAGTTGCTGGCCTCCTCCTCTACAAATGATCCAAGGCTGACCCACATAGTCAGCCATGTGTGAGGCTTCCCTTTATCCCGCAGCCCAGTTGAAACATTGAGTTATGGGTGTTCTCTGGTGCTCCCTGCCTTCTCGGCTGGGACTGCACTGGGGCCCCATGTGGGCTGACATTGTTCACCCCGACCCAAGGACAATGAAGCTGTTGGCTGGGCAGAGAGAGAGAGAGAGACAGGGAAGGGAGGGGGGAGAGGGAGAAAGAGATTGAGATGGACTGAGTGAATAATTGAGAGAGGATGGGAACGGTTGCAGATGGAGAGATAGAAAGTGTTTGGGGTAAACGAGACAGAGAGAGATTGCATCTTTGGTAGCGGAGGGGGACGAGATAAGAAACTCAGATGACAGAGGTGAAGGGTGAGCGAAAGATAGGTATGAGAGATAGAAAGAGTGAGACAGATGGTGAGATGGACAGCAAGCAAAACGGCTGGGCCGCTATGAGAACATATCGATTGCAGCGTGTGCTGGGTGTCTTCAGCTGTCGTAGCTGGATCCAGAGCGAGGTCGTTAGTGTCTGCGAAGCATGGAGCCACGGACATTAGTGGCTCTTTAACAAACTCTGTATTGATTGAGACTTAAAGGAGGACTTACATGTATACCATGGGATAATGTCCTGTATGTGATTAGCACCATTGCTCCAATAGTGACATTGCACAGGACATAGTAAAAGGACGAAACCATCAATTCGAATCAGAAAGATGTAAAAAGTAAAAGCTTAATTTCATAATTTCTATCCCAGCCAGTTTTTATGAGCCTTTTAGCCTGTCCGCCCTCACCAATATTCAATCAAGATTCCGGTGTTTTTGGCGGTTAAAAGCAGCTGATGAAGCTGATACTGATAGTTTATCTTAAAGGCATAAAAAGGATAAATCAGGGAATGGGAGCAACGACTGTATCAAGGATCATTTAACACATTCTCATTCTCTCCTCGCTTCCACCGTTTCTCCCTCTCCATTTGACCATGATTAGTGACTGGCCCAGCTCTCAAAGAGAGCAATATAATTGATAAATGACTTCAGCTAATCAAGTGATTGTGGTGATAATTGCTGAGAGAAAGTGTTACCTCATATGCAGCTCAAGCGCACACTCAATTAAAAAGTGCATATGCAGTGGCGCCCCCAGAAATTTATAGGGGTGGCTGGATGGGGCCACTGAAAATCTTGGGTTGGAACACCAAAACCAAAAGCCATTACTGAATTTAAGGAATCCTATACTGCTATTTAAGTATATTACTCATTGAAAACTATGTCAGTGTGAGAGTTAAGCAACCGTATACTTATAAATGTTATTTTCTTACAGTTTTACCCTTTTAACAGTAAGTATTATGAATAAGCTGATGTGCATGGACTAATACCGGTACAGATAATGTTTTGAGTTCCAAAACAATCATGTTTTAATGAGTTATGCATCTGTACATGTTTGGTGATTCATCGTTCTGCACAAATGTTGATTGTCCTTTTCCTTAAAAAGGCAAATAGCTCTAATTTAAAGGAGGACATTGATTGTTAGCAACAAAACATTTATTGGGAATAGGCCCGCTCAAATGTAGGGTAGACATGGGGGTACCCATTGAACCCATTTTCATTCCGATATCTTGAGGTGAGAGTTAAAAGGACCCCCTTAAATATAGCAAAACAAGTTGCTCCCTCACCAAAATTTAGTTTAGTTATCCAGTCCTGTTACCAATAAGCTATGCTGACATGGTTGGTACTAATGGTAGCTGTAGGGCTAATTTATACTCTCCCGTTGTACAGAAATAGATGTTTGTTCTGTTTCAAACTTTGTAAATGTCACTGCGTTCATACATTTTTTTTGCCGGCATAGATACAGCCGATAGATGGCACAAGAAGTCAGAGCCAAAAGTTTCAGGCAAGAACAAACGCGGCAACGGTGTAGGAGGTTGAACTAATGTACCTTTTAAATGAGGCAGTGATGTAAATGGCGGTGGTCTTTGAGGCAATTAAATACATAACATATGGACTGGGATCTCTTTTCACTATGTTATCATTTTGTTCTGTTCTGTCAATTTTTTAAATGTGTTCCTGCTTTCCTGGCCCTACCTTGCTTGAACTACGCTACATTGCACCCACAATATCCTGTGTCACTGCTCTGTTTCATTCGCATATGTAAGATTTCAGAAAATATACGTTTGTACAAAATGAATGCACAAGAGGCCCCATCTGTGTCCTTGCACGCATCTTACATTGAGCATAAATGAGCCCTTATGTTGTCTAGTTTCACAAGATACCACTGTCTTTTCACTTGCTTAAAAATTACCATGCCATAGTCTTTTAAAGATAGTAAAATTGCCCCATATTGTATGTATTTCATTATGTTCTTGCATGCATGCACACACTTACTGAAATAGATGTTTACATTACCCAAGGCAAACAAATTTATCTGTCAGATCTCCATTTCTTGAAGTAGTCCCTCCGAGCTATTTGTTTTGACGTTTTGCAGCATTGGTGTCCACAGTTATAGATGAAAAGATGGTGCTGAAAGGAATGATAAAGGCTTCTCACAGGCAGCTGATGTATGTCAGCTGTCATGTTTTTAGGTATATCTGTAAAGATCAAACGCTTGTTCATGTTGGACAGTAACGACTTTGTGGAAGCGTTAGGTGGCATCTTTAGATTATAGTTTCATATCAAAGGCGTTGTTGCAGTTAATTGTTTGTAGCGTCGAAGAAAGTATGGCTAAGTATTGATTTACATGCTTTGTCTGCTTCACTCAGCAACACTTTCATGTTGTTTCGTTAAAGCTTCTTTTCTTGGCTGATGTTCTTGCTTTTCCTTGACTTTTTCTTTAAAAACAAAGGATTACATGGTTCTGACCCAGTGTGTCATTGTGTGGGTTATTGTTGATGAACAATCTTCATATGCGTCTTCCAGCACACACACAAAACCAGTAGCATGTCATCAAAAGCTTAGACTTAAGCGCTGTGTGTGTGCTGCAAGCTCCCTTCTGCAACCCATTTTAGAGTGGGGTAAAACCACATGAAAGGTCTGCCCCTATCCTTCCGCCCATACCCCCATCCTTCCATCTCTTTTTCTTTTACCCTTGCCTGCTTCTCTCCACTGCTGTTAGAAGATTAGACAACTTTACTGGATCTTATAATCAGAGATGTCAACCACAGATGAAAATGCCCAGACAAATGCATTTTGATAGCTCCCAAGAAGAGGGAGACATATGCAGGCCATTACGCTTTTTCCTCAAAGACAGCTGCTGCCTCTGGATCTCAGGACTCCCTGAAAGTCTCTGGCATAAATGGAAGGTAATTACCATATCAGAGATCAAGACTCTGGGCTCTGACACCACTTTTTCAATTACTCAGAAAGGTTGTTAAGATGCAAATTCAACAAAATGGCTGAAACCCCCAGAGAGGGATACAGTTTCACACCCAAAGCTGCTTCTTGAGTTTCTTAGCTCATCACATTTTGACAGACAAAGAGAGAGAGGAAGAGACAGATAGAGGGTTGGTGGGGTGATGCGGGCTATCTATAATTCATTCTCTTCGTTAGCATGGCAACCTAACATCACATTCGAGCACAAACTCCTCTCAACTGAGTATTCTTGTTGGTGTGTGACCTTATTTGCATTGAAAATCACCTCATTCAACCTTGATTCAGGTCTAGTTTAGTGTTGGTATTATGCGTAGAGTATGAGATTGGGAATCTGGCATGTGGTTGTTGGTTGGTGCTTTTTTTGGAACCTGAACTTAAAATCTGTCCTCATGATGAAGTGGCTCATTCATAAAATATTCACAAGAAAGTTTGTTTGTCCTTAAACAAAGATCTGTGTCTTTTCCTCGGCACTGCTATTCAGAAATCACCTCATTCAAATTTAATCTGTAAGTTTGTTTTCAAGCTTCTAATATTTAGTTTCCTTGGATGATACCTTGTAACGGAGATGAATTATGCAGCAGCAATGTACAGAACGGTACCGTGCGTCTCCGGCCATAGTTATGCAAATCTTGTATTCTGCCTTCAGCAAAAGCTCACAGGAAATGATTTATATACTGGAAGATGCTAGAGAGTTAAATTACACAGACTACATGCATTCATGCTGCTCAAACCGCACACAGATGAAAGACAAATGTTTGTATTGGAGGACAAAAGATAACAAGACAGCTACTCATGCTCCTTCTTAGAACAAAAGAGCTCGAGCTGACCGCCCGACTGACCACGTAGCCGGCAGACCATCAATAGCAACCTTGGAAAAAGCCAGTGCTCTTCCTTCTGACCGACAGTAGAAAGATATGAATGGCATGAATGACGAAACTGGCATCGCTTGCCCTTGAATTATTTTACAGTTTCTAGGTAGTTAAATAAAAGTAGAAATCAAAGATATTTTATGATGTGCCAAACATGTCCTCAGGAGATATGACTGGACACTCTACTTAGTGTTTTATGTCTCTCGGTGGAATAAATATGAATAGAAGTAATGGCAGTAAAACAGATGAGGGCAGACCCAGAGGGAGCCAGTAGAGACAGTAACTGAAAGATGTGGAAGAGCAGCCTGGTTTGACTGGTGCTGCCAGGAACGCTGGGAACACTGTGTGTGTGTGTGTGTGTGTGTGTGTGTGTGTGTGTGTGTGTGTGTGTGTGTGTGTGTGTGTGTGTGTGTGTGTGTGTGTGTGTGTGTGTGTGTGTGTGTGTGTGTGTGTGTGTGTGTGTGTGCTTGTGCATGCACGTATTTGTGTGTTTGTTGGTGTGTGTGAGTGAGTGTGCCAGGGCCTGGAGGAGGGAAGTCTCTTGCTGAGGTCATGCCATGTAGGCCTCTACACTGGGGCCCACCCTGCCTGGCAGCCACAACCACAGACACACGCACACACACGCACACGCACACACACACACACACACACACACACACACACAGATAGAGACTTTAGGAGACTCCACAGCTCTGTGGTATGAATGGCTGTTTGTTAACTCTGTTGCCCTCATCATGATGGCCTCATTATGATGAGGCTGAATTGTGTGTGTGTGTGTGTGTGTGTGTGTGTGTGTGTTTGTATAATTGCAATTGAGAAAAAGCAAGAGAAAGGCAGATACAACGACAAAACCCTTCATCTCCATGTGTGTTCATGTGCAGCATGTTCATTCAGTGCGTGTGTGTGTGTGTGTGTGTGTGTGTGTGTGTGTGTGTGTGTGTGTGGCCTTGCTACTGGGGTATTCCTATGTGCAGGAGTGCTGGAGTGTATCATCAGGATGTTTCTTCTCAGTGAACTCTTATAGGATGTCTTCATAAGAAAGAGGACTTGTACAGTTTCTACGAAAGCACTAAAGGGCTTATATAATAATTCATCAGGACTACATATTATGCACATATACATGCAAGGTTGCTTGCTTTCCATTGTGCACAATTTTCCCTTGACAATCTATACACAGAACTCATGCATAATGCAGATCGCACAAGAGGACTAGTTTTCTGTGTGAGGAGACAAAAGTATGACTCCATAGTGGATTATTACAGCACACAATGTTGTTTACACATTCTTACATATTCAGAAAGAAAAGGCATGCAATGATTGGAGTTTTTTTTTTTTTTTTACTTCTCCCTCGCCTCCCTCCATCTTTCATGCTGCTTCTTAGACTTAATAAAAACACTTTGGTTGCGATGGGGACATGTTTGCATTTCCATGCCATGCTTTTCCGTGCCAGTCTTTGTTTTCCTTTAAGTACACATGAGTGTATCCTGTGTGCAGGGCCCTCTCTTCCCTAACCCCCTACCTTCACCATCCCTCCCTCCACCTCTCCAGTCTAGCACTTATCTCATTACTCCCTTGTGTAGATTATTTGTGGCGCCTCCTCACTTCACCCCCCACACATTCATAAGAAACCCTTATATTTACAACCGGTTCTCTGCTCCCTCATGCCCTACTTTCTCCTCCCTCTTCTCTCAAGTGGTGTCATCCCCCCTCGCTCCCCTGTATCCCATGAGTGCGCTTTCCTTCTTTCTCGTCACCCATTTGTGCTGCTCCCCTGTGGACAGAGCCCCCATGGCTCCTCGTCTCCCATTCACTCATTGGTGCCATCGTGGCAACTTTTAATCGTCAGTCCTCCCTTAGCTCACAGTGTTTCATTATGGCCTTGGCTGAGCTCCCTGCACAGGCGATCCTGATTGTTGCCGGAGCCGCTCTCAGCGAGCTTATGCCGGCCTCCTACTTGATTAGAAGAAAAGAGAGAGTGAGGAGGGAGAGTGAGTTGAGAAAGATAAAGACTGAGCAAAAGATGTGTTTGCTCTGGGAAGAGTGCAGACGAAGGAGAGACAAACAATCAAAGAAGAAAAACGGCGTCTCACACAGCGTTTGAGAGCGTTTTCCGGGCTGCACAGCGAGCCTGCAATAGACGTCACCTTTGCTTTTAAAATAGTTAATCTGCTCCTGAAGGGACAATGACTGCTTTAAGTCCCTCTCCTCTTCCCCTCTCCCTCTCTCACTCTCTCACTCTCTCATAAGTCCCTCCCATGAGCTAAACCCCTCTGAGGCACATTGCTCGGATTAGCTTGTGTTGTTGTTGCATCTCCTCAGCTCTACAGCACCAGCTCGAGATGCAAATGCAGCAGTTATATATACTAGGAAAGCAGAGCATATGAGGGTAAGATGCTTATCTGTGAGTTGAGTGTGGTGATAATCTCGGGGTGTGCATAGACAGAGTGAAAAGAAAACATAAATCTGGGGACGTTTAAGCTTTTGGCTAAACATATATTGCTTTTAAAGGAGCACACACAGCTTCCTCCTGCCTCATGTTACACTTGAGTGAAAAGCAACAAGAAGTTGAAATCACATTTTTATTGTAATCTGTGGATCTATCTCATGCTGAAGTCAGCCACCAGGGCTCTCTTAAAAATAGTATTCAGTGTTGCAAATAAAAGTCGCCCAGTGATGTTCTCTGGCTGCAATTTCTATGTCATTTCCCTCAGACTGTATTTAGGCTCTTGTTGGGAGGGTAATTTTACCCTGACCCATCTGAAAAATGTAAGGCAGATGTGGTTGGTTGAATTCTGATTCACATCTTACTGTAGTTTCACAGCACACTCCGCTGCTTGTGCTGTCATCTGAGAGACTGTAATATCATTGGTGATAATGAAATGAACTGTACTGACATATCCTGTGTTTTTGAAAGGGCTTAAATTTCACACAGCATCTAGATTATCCTGTCCATTTGGATTAATGCGATGCACTATATGCATTTTAATGATGTGGTCACACATTTATAGAGACACATGTAAATACACATAGGCGCCGTTCAAATCATGTTCTGACCTCAAGTGGCCCTCGTCCAACCCTGTCTCCTCCAAATTACATTTATTTAGTGCTAATTTATTTTTCCAATTATGCTTTGAACAGAAACGTAATTGCCGCCTGGATTATGTTTCCTGGCAACCCAAGTGCTACCTTTACGTTCTGCATTCAAGTGATAGGGGGGTGGTCAGGGAATGTTGCTATTAGGAGGTATTGTATGCAAGAGCCGATTTTACAAAAGAGCAGGGAAACAAATGAAAGTTGTCTTTGTTAATTAACAAAGTTTCCTCATTATGGTAATACAAAATGGATATGATATTTCTTTCTGTTGCAGATAAATAGTATATGAACATAACATTTCCAGAAGGCACCAAAATAAATAACCACAACAGGGCTGAGAGTGCGTATGAGGGTCATGTAGATACAATGTTTGACATTTACTTGCAGTGGTGGAAGTCGTACTTATACCATTTATGGTAAATGGACTTGTACTGGTATAGTGCCTTACTAATCTTCCAGCCACTCAAAGCATGTCACATTCACCCATTTATTCACACACTGATGGCCAAGGCTACCATACAAGGTGCCAGCTGCTACTCAGTTGAGCATTCACACTCAGTCACAATATTTGCAATTTTGGTTTTCAGTATCTTGGCCATGAATAATTTGACATGCAGAAGCTGGGGATCGAGCTGCCAGTCTTTCATTTAGTGGACGACCCACTCGACCTCCTGAGCCTCAGCTGAGCCTTTTTCTTGAATAAAAATAGAAGTACTCTGTTAAAAGTAAAAGTCATGCATTTGAAATTGTACAGTAAAATTGCAAAGTATTATCATCAAAATATAGTTATCAAGAGTAAAAGTACTCATTATGCAAAATGGCCCAATTCAGATTTAATACAGTAATGGACTGTGATTATTGATGCGATAAAAATCGCTGTGCAATAACCTTTCATCTCATATGACCCTATGCACTGTTTTTAAATACCTTGTGTAAATTTCCACATTGTTACGTTCGTTATCCTGTTTAAGTTTATCTCAGCATCTTTGCACTCCTTATAACGGAACTATTACGCACACAGACTCATATATATTAGCTGAAATTGTTTAATTAGGACTTGTACATACGTAAATTTAAAACTATAATTTTCTGTTTTTATCTGTTGTGATTTTTTAATTTTTTTATATTTAATGTTTAATTCCTGTACATTGAGAGCAAAGCGAACCAGATAAATAAATCCTAATTTATTTGTTGATTATATTTTGTATTACTAATCTAATTTACTTGTAACTAAAACTATCCAATAAATGTAGTGGAGTAAAAATCACAATTCTTTCTTAATAACTGATTATTTATGTTTAAGTATAAAGAAGCAGCACATGGAAATACTTGTACAAGTACCTCAAATTTGTGCTTAAGCCTAGCACTTGAGTAAATGTACTTTCCACCAGTTCGTTTTGGCTCATTTAATATTAAACTATGGTTCTTCGTATGGTTTGACCTCACAGTGAACTCTTGTGAGGCAAAAAGGTTTACATAATAAAGGTTAGAAGAGAAATTTTTAAATTGTCCCTTTATAAAACCATGCTACTTAAATGTGAAGGTCTCCTATACTTGTAGCAGCCTTTGTTTTTAAAACTTGTCACCTTTGACCTCTCTCCTCACTGGACCCACCTCCAGTGAGTCAGCTGTGTATCCTCGTGGCACGCTCTCCTGCTATGGCACGAGGGGATTAGCTGCTGCTGCCTGTTGGTGTTGTCTTGTTCACCAACAGATTTCATCAGCCAGTCAACAGACACCAAGGAGGCAGCAGTGGACTTGTAGTCGAGCAGTCCTGAAGGAGCATTTGACTTCACACAGACAGTTTTGACAGCACTTCAGTTGTCAGCTTCAGTCTTTTGACAGATGTAGAAATGGTGTCAAAGGGCAAAGGAGATGTCTGTGTGCTTCTCAAAAACATGCCAGAAGCAGGCATACCTGTGTGTCCTGGACTGTTTTTGCAGAAATTGCTTAGAGTCAGCATTTCAAAAAAATCCAGTGTCTTTTTATGTTTCCCTACACCCCAATAGAGGAAGTGCTTTGACCAAGTTTTAAAGGGTAACTATAAAGGGTACATTTTATAATGTGGACCCTATTTTCACTTGTTTTTGTGTTTAAGTGACTAATATGAACAACAATTTTAGAAATTCATCCAGTACAGAGTGAAGCCACAAAACAGGCTGCAATGTAAGCATTCAAGGCATGTTCTTATGATGATTTACATCCACTGAAAGTGCTTGTTTTTGTCACTGCCAGGCTCATATTGTTACTTTAAGTATCTGACAACATGATAGAAATGATCCCTACAGAGGTAGACTTTTTCTGAAGAAGAGTACGATTTTTTTTTTAACCAGGAACAGCCCAGAAATCATAATCACCAAGGCCACCAGACTCCAAATAAAAAAAGAGCAATTTTATCATCGTAAAATACACTTTTTTCAAAGTCAGCAGGAACAGAATAAAACTCACAAAAGTTGTCTTCATTCATCTTTTCGCTGTTCCAACTATCACCAATGCTGGTTTGGTTGAAATATACTTTTATTTCACCCAGTTAGATGTAAAAACGCACTGGCTCTATAAGCTTTAAAATGACAGTTTATTTAAATGGAGTCTGGTGCATTTGGCAAAATAATCAAAATAATCTTGCTCTTTAACAAAAATGTGTTTATGTATAGGGACACTTTCCAGTCCCTAAGAATAACAATCTGAGCCAGTCTGAGGCAAATAAATAAATAAATAAAAATCGCTTCTCGTGGACAAAAGAGGATGCTTATGTCCTGAGTTCCTGAGTGGCTACATGCAGTCTGTTTTGCAACATATGGCTGCAGCCTTCTTGCTCAGTCCTGGACCAACTTCAAAAATTGTTCCCATTAGTCACTTAGACACAAAACATGGGAAAATATTGTCCAGGTTGAAAAATACAGAAGTTACCCTTCCTAGAAAGATGCTGGCCACACAATATCCACACCAGCCTGTACTGTAGATAACATTTATCATGACACCAACTCTAATATACAATAATATTCCCTGCCGATTAAAAATATTTAAATGTGTAGTGTTTAAAGTTGAACTCCTTCTGCCAAATCCACCTGAATACTTCCATTAAATAAATCCTCATAACCATCGGTAGTAATTGTCTCTTAACCTGTCAGTGCCTGATTTTAATTCATCACATTAATATGCCACAAGAGAGTGAATCTCTACAGCATCATTTCACAGATGGCTTATCTTTGCAGAGGAAAAATGAAAATGAAAAATGAAGTCTTCTGGAAACTTAACACTGAATTTGTTCCTTCAGAAACTGCTGAACTGGTACGGATTAACAACCCGGGTTGAGAAAGAAACAAAAGATAGTTAATGATCAGGCACACAGTACATTAAATGTTTTTAACACATGATAATGAATTCTGTCAAAGTTCACATCTTCTGCAGTGGTGCTGGTGTATTTTGGACAACCTGTAAAATCAGGGTTACAGCTGAATGACATAAAATACTTTGTAAAAGACTAGTGGTTGTATTGTTACTATTAAGGACACAAAAGTGATGTTCTCTATACTGTTGCTGCAAATTCGGAGATTTTAATGAGTTGAGGTTTATATTCTAAAATTGCACACATGCAACACATGACACGTTTGGCTGGTCTTATTGCAGTTCTGGTGTTATTTATACTTAAGACCCTCAATTTCAATGTTTTAAGATGATATAATATTGGAACTAAATATAGTCAAAATCACTGTTTGTTTACAACAACTTTCAGTTAGAAAACCCCTGTGTCAAGTATATAAACCAAAACAGTGCTGAGCAAACAATGCATCAGTTGATTAGTTTTTTTAGCATTCGGATCAGATGCCCAAACCACCTTAGCTGGCCCCCTCGTGAATTGCCACTGTAATGTGGTGGAGGGGTTTGTGTGCCCCTGTGATTCTGGGGGCTTTAGGTTCCCCCAAGGCAAAGTGGTCCTGGGGGAGGGGCCAAACTAAGAGTAGTTCAGAGGAGATCATGTTCAAACGCCGTTTTCAGGATGTGGGTACCTCGTCCAGCATGGGGTCACCCCCAGCAGTATAGTGCTTCGCTTCCATGTTGGCAGATTGGGTTTATCATAGACACAACGCAGTACATAATATTTTCACAACAGAAACGTCTGGTAGGTCGCACCACCGTGTTTAAATATATATCTTCAGACGTTATGGTTATGGTTGAAAGTGACAACAGAAATCAACAAGTTTGTTGATTTTACAAATCTCTTTAATTCAAAACAATGGATATGTGTGGAGTGTTAGCACGACGTCATGATGATTCGGATTGAAAAGGTACAGTAGTACTGAGCTGTGTGAGACAAAGTCTAAAAAACCTCTTAGTTGTATTGCTAATTATCCCATTGTTGTACTATCCTCCATTTACAGATTTAGTTTCCACAGAGGCTTAAGATAGAGATAATAATCCGCAGATCCTCCTTAAACAACAAAGAGACTGGATGCATGTGGAGGATCCGTATGGCTGCACTACAGCTTATAAGTCAATTACACAAAGACAAAGTTTGCCTTCAGAGTAAGAGGCTACTCTTGAGTTTTGGTTTCAGGGAGCTTTTAGCTTTTGAAGTCCTTTTGACATAGTGGAAGAAATACACAAGAAAATTGCAACTTTATGACTGCTTGGTTTGTCAAAGTCCCTTTCACATAAGTAGTCTTCTAAATTCTGCCGGAGTATTTCCGTTAAGCCAGCTTGATCAGGGTATTAAGCCCGAGCATTGTCTGACAAGATAGCTCCTTTGCATTGTTTTCCATTTAAAAATTGCATGTCTTCGGAATTAAATGCACAAACAGTTAAATGGTTTAAGTTACCGGATGAGCAATTTGATCCTCTTATGTCTTCAGGGACCCTAACTCTGTCAGTAAAGCGCAGATCTCATTGTTGCAGCTAGCAGACTGTAAAGAGCTGTCTTGCAGGCTTTCTCTGTGATTGCGTGCACGTGAAGGTGCGTGTGCGATGCAGTGGGCGCTGTCCTTGGATTAGAGATGGTGGTGGTGCTGGTGGTAATGGTTTGGATGGGATCATATCTGGATGGATGAAAGGGAGGATTGGAGGGATGGATGGAAGGGAGGGGCAGGTTACCCCAGGGAGGGACTCATCAAAAAAAAAAAAAAAACAGAATGAGGGAAACAAGAAGAAAGGGGAAAAAAAAGAGGACATTGCCTATCCTCCCTTTTTTTCTCTCCAAGGCCGGTGTGACAGCAGCTGAGGCCTGCGTACTGTTTCTGCCTTTTAGCTGAGTGGATATTTGAACCCTGAACAACCCTCTCCTCCTCTCTCCCTTCCTCCCTTCTTCATTTTGTGTCTTCAATTCCATTAAGTTGATTTACATTATTCAGACAAACTCATTAATCACATTTTCCCCTGGATATAATCTGCTTGTCAATCTGAACTGCAGCGAGGGCGAGGGGAGGGAAGTGAGAGAAAAAAAAGCACGATTGAGGTAAGGAAAAACGAGGTAGACAGATGGATTATGTTCTGCCGGAGGGTCGCTCGGACTAAACAGGCAAACCAGCGCAGTTCACCGTGATTACCCTCATCTTTATAGATATTTTGTCTGCGTGAGGAGAGCCAGACTTTGTGTTTATCTCAAGAGCCAGATGGACATGAGAGAGATAGAGAAACACCGAGAGAGGAAGCGAGAGGTAAAGACAGAGAGGGGAAGCCAGAGACGGGGGCAGAAATGGGAATAGTGAAAGAAAGTAACAGAGATAGAGAGAGAGAGAGAGTGAGAGATGTGGAGTCAGGGGAGGCTCCAGCTAGAGTCTTTCAGTCGATGATGATGAATTACTTTGACAGAGACAATCAGGATGAAATGTTAATGCGAGTGTGCCAGAGGATGCAGTCACAGCCAGACTAAGTCTTCCTATGGGGAAATGAGATGGTTAGTTACAGCTCACAAACACACGGAGGACGACGCACTCAGACGCACACATGCTCGCCCAGATATCATGCAACAAATCACTGAGGAAATGGAAGTTATATTTGCTGTCTGCTTGTTCATGTATATATATTGCCGCAGTGAGGGATGAAATGTATGAAATGCCACTGCTCCGCTGACCTTTGTGCACAAAGTAGGTGTGTGTTTGTCTGGACAGTGTTTGCTTCTCGAGCTAAGAGGAGATATTCACACAGTGTACCAGAGACTGCGTGGGCTGCTGGCCTTACGTGCAAATCCATATTTTCAAATCTCAGGATATGCTGTCACAAAACAAAAGAAAACTTTTGGGCACGCTGTTTCCTTTCATTCGATCTTTTTTTAATGATGGGAGTTTTGCAGGAGCCTAAAGTCAGAAATAATGGCTGCATGTTTTCTCATGCCTGCTGATTCTTCTAAACAGGTTATCACTAAATAACCGCAGTCCAGGCCTGGACCGGGTTACTGTATCATCCAGACCCATGACCAATTTCTATTAAATTAATGATAATAAATGATCATCTTTTTTTTTTTTCCACGGTCGTGGCTATAGACCATGGCCACAGCTAATCCAGTTAATACCTTCACTCAATTGAGCCAATCAAATCAATTGTTTACCGTGCAAAGACAGTTCACTAGAGAGAACAACAGTGTAAGAGAGATGTGAGAGATGACGGCATGGTGTAACTGACCCTGCGACTTTGTGGCTACACACTGTGTTTCCTGGTCAAACCAAAGTAGCACCTTGACCATGTTTGGATTGATTTACAGCTGAGAGTCAGCTTTCTCCGCTATGAACACAAAAACATCAAGTACTGTTCCAGGATTACCTGATGGGTGTGTACACATGTGCATGAGAATGGCACAAATTCAAGCATTCAAGCCAAGATTCGAACAACAGGCAGGGCAATCACATGCACATTTCTCTCTTGAGAAAGGGAAGAAAGAAAAAAGAGGCACTTTACATTAATTTTATTCAGAGGATTGTCTCGTTTCATTTACTTGAAATGTAGGCCTTAAGTTAATTGTGGTAGGACTGATTTTATTTATGACAAGCTACCAGTATTTGTTTTCCATGCAAGTTCAATATGTCTATATAACAGTTTTCTCATATGAACGCCACACGTCGTCTGTAAAATCAAGTCCGGATCTTGTTTGGACTTTCTATTTCACACATGAATGCAGCAAACAGGCGATTGTCCATGACAGAAATGTTCTAACCAACTGGAAGAACTCCGTTAGGTGTTGGTGAGAGATGACGCCTCGGCAGACAGGACATGACGTAGATTACACCGCGGTTATGTAGCTTGTTCCCAGTTTATTCATAAATAACAGTGTTTCTTTACATTTCGTGAACATGTCTGATGATTTCAGCTTTGGCCGTTACCAGCAGAAGTTCCTAAACCTGGTTGGTCAGTTGGTTCAGACTGAAATATCTCAACAACTATCTGCTGTATCACTATGACATTTTGTACTAACATTCATTAAATACACCAAATTACTTTGAAGATCTTCTGCCTTTTTCTGTCTTTTCTGTATTTGACGTTTTGAGAGAAATATCTCAACAACTATGTGATGGATTGCCAAATCTGGTGTAGACATTCAACAAAACAACAATCATCAGTCATCTATAGAAGAATGTACTGCAAAATAAAGGTGTACAGACCTGCTGCTGCAGTCATATATCAACATTTTCTGGCTTTCAGTCATTCAGGTTCAGAAAGAGTAGCTGTTGTGTTGTCTCTTTCAAAAACTAGATTGTTTGAGACAAAAAAGGGGGCCTCCTTTTGCATGATTCATCAAACTCTCCTGAAAAGTGGACTGACATGACAACTCTTCATCCACTGAATAAGCAGTTATGATAGATGTGTCTGCTTAACCAAAAAAGGCAACTTTTTTTGTTGCTTTCTCTCTCTCACTTAAATCCGCCCCTTCTCTTGCACACTTCAGCAACCATTCCTTAACTTCTCTTTAAACTCTCTCTTCAGATCTCTCCATGAACCGCAAGAGCGTATAATTAAGAGAAGCCGGTTTAAACCATTTTCATACCTGACGCACTGTAGTTTTGTTGTCTGGCAGACAGAGCAGGAGACAGACAAAGAGAAAGACAAAGAGGCGGGCAGACAGAGAAATAGCTTGATTTTTTTCATGGTTTTGATTGAAGGGAAGCAGTAATCTTGGCATTAGCCTAACATCACAGTGAGTGGGCCTGACAGGCTCCGGTTTCCCCTCTCTGTTTGTAAAGCTTGGGAGCTGCAGGTAGGCACACGCCCACCATCTGACCGACTGACTGTAACAGAACACCTGCAAGGGCAAGCACATAGCCACATGCTGGATCGCAAAACAAACCATCACTGCAGTCTCTCTCCCGAGTCTTTTCACACTCCATCCTTCATTATCACTCAGACTGAGAACAATAGGTCAGGGCTGAGGCTCTCGCCACCTTCCCGTCTGGCTCCCTTTGCTTTCTAACCCCCCCCCTCCGTCCTTATGCTGACAGGAAGTTGTAAAAGCAGATCTTTAGATGTTGCCAGAGTAGGGTAACAGAAGAGATTAGAGGGTTACGAGGTTAAAGATGAAAGCCAGAGGAATTGAGTTTTTTTGCAGAGGTCTCGTGTGTGGTACAAGGCCGGAACCATGGAGTCAACATTTGGGGTGGGGATAGGCGCCAAGGGATCTGGGAAAAAATTCATGATTGGGAAAACTAATTTCCAACTTTATCATACTATTTATCATAACTTCGTTCGGCTATACAGTACACCATAAAAATATGCAATAAATAAAACTACTACTGTTTACACAAATTACATATGCAGTGCACCATAAATAATTGACACTTTACTCAGACTTAATGTGAGCTATCAGACAAATGTAACAAAATAAAGATAGCAACATTAGTTGAACACTTTGTGAGCCATGTTCTGCTGAGGTATGGCAACCCCACTAGGACAAACCACACACAAAAATATCAGCACATTCTCATTCCCAAATCTTCAAATATTGCTGCTTTGGCAGTGATTTTGGTATCAGACACAAATGCAAAAGGGTGCCTTTCACGGTGGTGTAATACGCAGCCTGGCAGCATGAATTTATATTTTCTGTGGTGGCATGATAGGTGACTGGGCGTCATTGGTTTATAACATGGCCGGACGGCACCTTTCCTGGCAGTATGATGCGCCACCGCTGGCATCAGTTTCAAACGCCATCAGTCACAACATAATATAAGGAGCCAAAAGGTCCCAATTGGGTGGGTGGAATGGGAGGTGGACAGGTCTAACAAACCCCGGACTTTGATCCAGGAGCCTGCTGTTGGCTTCCCATCTGAGTGTTGAGCTAAGCCATGATGTGTTTTTCTAAACCTAACCACATGCTTTTGTTGTTGAACAAGGAAAGGAACAGAAATACGAGATGAAGTGTATTTTGAAACACCACAATGCATTTAACGTAAGTTTAACGGCGTCCTGGAACGTCAACAACAGATGTTATATGTAGACATGAAATTCCAAGTGCTGATATTTGAATAGTTGGAATGAGAATGTGTTAGATCTGCAGTTCACCATAATACTAGATATGGTAGCAGTAAAGGCAATTTGGTAAGTTTATTGCTGATAATAATTAAATACCATTACTGTATTATTTATATTTATGTGTCTTATCAATATACTGGGAGAAATTTTAAGCATATTTAAATATTTGGCGGCATGTGCCCACCCAGTATATGTATAATTATGGCTTTGGTGTGGTGTATTCATATAAACTCTTTGTCTTCTGGCCGGTGGCTGAAATAAGTTAAAAAATAAAAAAGTAATCAGGATTTGTAAGCGTGAAATGGGAGGCTGTGAAAGCTTTTATCACTTTGGAGGAACAACACTTGGTGAGTTATGGTGTGAAAAAGAGAAAATAGATTAGAAAGAATAATTGTGTCCCCCACCTTCCAGATTGCAAGTTTTCAGCAATTATGCAGAGTTATCATAAACTGTTAACAGTGCTTTCTTCCAGTTCATTGCTCACTTGCACTCTGGAAATTATACTAATTCTGCAAAGTCCATTATCTTTGTTTAACTATTTTAAAAGCACTAGTTGTTAACTCTTGACCACACATATTTCTCAGTTGTTGGGTGGCAATATTACATTTCTAAAGTGTCAGCCATGATCAGCAAAGAAAAACAACCTGGTGTTCTCAAAATGCAGTTTATTTGAATGTAACTGGTATTAAAGGTTTATCTGATGATGAAATTATCCTAATCTTTTTAATCATGCAAGTGCTTCTCAATTGAAATCAGAATATGAAATTTTAAAAAATGCAGCTGGCATTCTTTTGTTTTTCATGAACCAGAAACAGCAACAAAAAAGTGTTTTTCTTTTCTTGAAGTGTGTGGGCAGCTTTTGTTTTCTATCTTTAATTTTTTGTGTCCTCTCTGGATACAAAGACAGCAGTGAGCTTTAAACACTCCAGACGGAGTCCTTTCATATGTGGCCTCTTCCTTGAAAGCTAACCTGGTTTGGCTTGGCCTGGTCCGACTCAGCCCTCGCAAGGGAAATTTACAGCCGTGATGTATAGCCGTAGCCGCTGAATTAATGCAACATTTCCATTAGAAAAATTGCATGACACAGCTGATATAAGAAGTTAGCGATCACAAAGACGCTGTGACACAGCATGGAAAATTACTTATCGGAGAACCGTCATCTGCGCTTTGCTGAAATTTGTGACGGGAGGCAGAGACACAGACTGCAATGTACACGTTCCTGTGGAAGGGCAGAGCCGAGGGAGCGAGATGCTGAGAGGGATCTTGTAGCTTGTAAAAAGTCTCATGTGACACTTCAAATAAAATTCAACATAAATGTCAATTAGGTTCTACATATTCTAACACTTATGAAATCCAAAGAAGTGAATTGGATGTAATTTCATCCTGCTCTCTACCAGTTTGTTCGGGACTTTGAAGTCTCTAAAGTACAACCAGTGCTCATTGAAACCTCACACTGTAATTATAGCATAATTACCGTGCACATGAGACACATTTCAGTCTCAAACAGCTGTTAAACAAACAGAAGGTCAGATTCTCTTTGTTTTCTCACCATACTGTACTATCTTTCTTCATTTTATAAAACGTATCTTTGTGTCAACTCTGAGACCTCAATGTTGGTCTGTTTCAAAATGACGCTCCTTAAGAAAACAACATGTATTTTTAGTTGTCACATGACTGTACAATTATAATTAACATGTGTGCATTTTGCTCATGCTACCCAAACAGCCAAGCGTTTAAAGTGCTATAGGCACTTGCATTACATCGCTTACAGTAGGCAGCAACAGGACGAACATATGGAGAATTGTATTTCTTTTCCCCATGCTGATCACATAACATTTTTTACTTGATTTACTTTTATCCTGGGGCTGTCTTTTACACTGCTGCATAAATGAACTGGTGTTGCTGCAGAGCTGCTTCTCTGTATTGATTTTGTGGTCTCATTATAGAGCACGTACCTCTCTTGTGGCACCAGTAGGCTATTCATACAGCCCATTACATAAACCTGTTATTCAGTGTTTATTAACTTATGCTTCGGTGCCAGTCATGCATGTAAAAACTCTTTGACATTAAAAAAAACATCATGTACTTTTTTTAACTTGTTTGTTGCAATGCTAATTGTAGTCAAATGAGTGCATGCAGGACCCAGAGTGCTGCATGCACAGCAGCCATAAACACATCTTGAGTTAACTGAGGTTAACTCATAATCCAGCCCCATGTACGTACTACCTAAAGGGATTTTGTTGCAGGCTCGTAGGTAATTGTTAATGGATAATTAGCCTATGCTACTAAGAAGGCTTTGTAGTTAATATGTTCAGCATGTTGCATATAGATTTGACTTATTTATAGCTTAATGGCTACTCTTTATGCTTGCTCATGATGTATTTGTAACACAGGTCACTGGCATATTGAGTTCATAAATTGCCTACTTTCAATGTATTGACAACATTTTGGATAAGAAAACTGCATTTTTTGGCAACATTAATATATCTGTTGCCTTTTAGAGACAGTTTGGGAAATACATTTTACTAAATATTTATTAAAATTGTATTTCCGGAAGAGAGTGCCCCAGTAATGGGTCCTAAAATGCAGAAATAAGTTAGTATTTCAGCACTTCCAGTTACCTTGTCTTGAAGTCAATGGGTTTTTTGAATGAGTTTTAGTTAGATGGCTAAACTAAGATCTATGGTTAAGTAAAGTTTAAGAGACTTTCAACATAAAATACATAAAATATCCAAGAATATTGTAAAATACCCCATTCATGAACTTTGAAGCTTTTATATGTCTTAGAAAAAGCGGTGGCAAATAAGTGGCTAAATGAGACAGACATAACATAATTGCGCCGAGCTGTGCCGAACATGGCTGTATAGCCTTGTTGTGGTGGCAATGTTAAATCATGTGACTGTAGTGTATTTGTTTATTGCCTATGTCTGTTGTGACAGACTATGAAAATAATAAAATAGAAACTATCTTACTTTGGCGATTTCATTTAGGCTTCAAAAATCTTAAAAGCAGCATTCATTTGTGCAAATGATCTTGCTGAACAAAGTGAGTAAGAATCAAAAATGTTTGTTTGACAACGAACTTATTTTCTACAAAAATCCAAAAATCTCACAGGCTTTTTGAAAAGAGAACCAGAGTGACATTAACTTCTTTGTCGGCCTACAAAAAAAACATCATCCCTGGGGCACCTTTATTTTAAAATATATCATTGTAATTTCACATGTATGAAATATTCCCGAATGATCACTTTAACTGTGTCTAAATAAATCATTTGAAAAGCGCATGGATTGTCAGGTTGGGCCATGGATCTTGTATCAGTAGGTCGGGCTGGGTTGTGGTACTAATTAGTCATATGTGTGGTTTTGGTAGGGTTGGCAGAGTGAGTCTTGATCAGACCCGTGCAGGACTCTGGCGTGGGGCCCTGTGAACATCTAGTGACACAATGAAACTGAACACAAGTGGTCAGCTGAAGAAGCATGACACAGGTGTGAACGCCGATGTGTCTTGGCTGTCTGCTTGTCTTCAGATAAGTGGAGAGCATTTTAAAATCAAGTGTAAACAGGGTGTGAGTGTGGGCTTGGCTGTATTCCTGTTGCCATGAGAAGTGACAGCTAGCTAGCAACACTCATGCTAGTCTGCAGCATTGTGTGTACAGAGACACGACTTGTCTAATTGCACTGATTGGCTTGGCTCTAATCAGGTTTAGAGACAGAGACACTGGTTTCCTGAGGGATTACGTGCTTATATCACTTCTGTTATGTGTCTTTAAAGGAATCTTTTTTAAACCTTGTCCCTCTGCTTCCTTCCGTTTCTTCCCGCCTCTCTCTCCTCCACATCTTTCCTCTTACAGTGTTATTTATTGGCAGTTAAACCAGCCTTCAAAAGTATTTCCCATGTTGATCACTTTGCTTCTTGTGTTGTGTTACCTCATCTTGTTGTGACATAATGGTAATGACAATCACCACTCTGCTGCAAACTGACAACATTTATTTGCACTGGGCTATACAACGCTGTGTAATACATTTTCTTTTCATACATTTTGTTTTTCACATTGGCGGGGTGTCTCGATGATCTGCCTGCCTGAGCATTGTCATCTCGTTCATTAGTTTTACAGCTGGATGCGAGCTGCATCACTCCTACAATATGGTCCGCGGAGATAACAACATTCAGACAGATTCATTCTGTACATTGGCAAGACAACAGCTACTGTGGTACAATGTGTTGTCAGTCAGTGACTGTGGCCCTGTGCAGCGGCGGGATTGAATGTCCTGGTTTATCGGAGATGATTCATAATGCTATTGGATATGATGCACTAACAGAAAACAAGATACTCTGTTATCAGTATCACAACATCAAGGGCCAACACAGAGCGTAATTGTGTTTAGTTTATTCCATCCTCCATTATAAATATATATATATATTTCCTGTCATAGAGGGAAATGGAGAGAAACGGAGTCTGTGGGATGAGGTTTTATTCCATTCTGAAGACGTATGCGGTGTTTAGCTGCAGGGTGAGGGCAGGGGGAGCTGAGAGGAGGAGGAAGAGTAAGAGAAAATGTAATGTAAAGAGAAGTGAATAAGCAAGAGACAGACACTAAGATGGAGAGACTGAGAATGTGTGTGTTAGTGGTGTGCTCCTGCTCTCTCCTGACCCGTGGCCAGCACATTACCTTAATAGAGATTAGCATCATGCTCAGTCAGATCTGATAGGCCCGTTGCTGTGGAACCGAAGGCCAGCTAGCCAGTTATCAGCGAGGACACAGACTCAATCACTTAGCATAATGGAACCTGCATCAAATGAACTGGTAGCTCAACAAGAAAAATGCCATTAACAGAGCTGAAATGATTTTCTGTGATGGCGAAACAGCCAACGAAATCATGCTGCATTTGCAGACTTTATGACCGAAACAGATGCACATGGTATCCTGTGTTATCAAGGAGTGTTACTCACAAAGTAACATGGCATTTTTATGGCCTTTTTTTTTGGTCACAAGGACGTGTAAGTAATGACGTGTACATGCTGATGTCTCTGGTACGCTCCTCGCTGTTTGCGGCATTACATTGCTAATCGTGCAGTTACAGGATTGATGGAAGAGAAGTGGCACAGTTCAACGCACTGCAAAGCTAGACGAACAGCAACGCAGAGAGGGTTGCATTAGGTACACAATGAGGCACAGATAGAGATTGTATCACACCTTGTAAAACTCTGAAGCACACCTATTATGAAGAAGCAGGCGGCTGTGAGATGTGAAAAACTACACCAGATGGATACAACGACAGAAAACCATCACACCTCTTATTCAATCCCTGCAGGCCACCCGCATACATCCTGTGTCTGCTTTTGCAGTTTAGCTGCAAGGAGAGGAAGAGAACAAAACAAAAAACAGCTGCATAAGTTGAGTATTGACGGTCCAGTGTGCAGGATTCAGGGGGATATAATGGTCGAAATGGAATAATGAAAGTTAGTAAGCATTTTTCTTTAGTTTATATCACCTGGAAATGAGAATAGTTTTGTTTTCGTTACCTTTGACTAAACCATTTCTATCTACATAGGGGATGGGTCTTTATCTACAGAGATTGCCGTATTGCACTGCCACGTTTCTACAGTAGCCCAGAATGGACAAACCAGTCACAGGCTCTAGATAAGGACACTCGAGTTTTTACATCAGCTACCGTAGTGAGTGGCCCCTCTGTAACGAAAGTGTCAGAAAAGTGTTAGAGTGACATTGCTTTTTTTCAGTGGTTATACCAGTTTTAATCACCTGACCTGTCTGTTTTGGAGAGAAAGAGACCTCTGTCAATGATTTAGCTTCCAGCAAAAACTTCAGAACACTGGGGGAATATAGTATATGTATGATTTGGAGGCATTTAGAGTTGGTGCCAGATGTCTTGACAGAACTGCCACAGAGTTGTACTGCAGCACAAGGTTAAACACAAGTGCTCTTTTATCATCAAAGCCTCTCTGCCTCTGTCCAAGAACAGAGGTCATGTCGGTTACAGATACTGATGTATATAATTTCCATGCCTTTATACATACATGCAGTATTGATTATAACTTTATGGCTACTTAGTCAAGGTCCTGCAAGGATAAAAAATTCCATTTATTTCCTCCAAATCTCCTTGAGCCTGTTAGATCCATAGTAAAAACCACTTAGTGAGCCGCTGTCGAATATTGACTTTGAGACTTTTCTCATTTACAGTCCGGGTCTGTCGAGGAAAAGGGTTTGTAACTATTAGTAACTCTTGAACCAGACAGCTATTGTTTTATTGATTGCGCATCCTCTTTTATTTGTGGGGAAAACTACCCCAGGAACACAGTGTCCCTCAGCTACTTCTCCCATACTTCTCTAAATACCCAATCTAATTTCTGCCATGACTCAAAGTACTTATGCATGAACTGCTGCAAGTCTATCAAGCTTTTCCCTCTTTCCCGCTAGCGAGCCAGGTTTTTTTTTTTCTCCTCCTTCTCCTTCTAGAAATTACATAAAAAATCATTTTAGGGCTCATGCATTTTGAATTTGGAAATACTTAACCAGAGACCCACAGAAATGGATTTCTCTGTTATGCTTCTCTCAACTGATGGCTTAGCTGATGTTTACTGAGGAAGAGACCCTGGGGACGTTGTGCTTAACCCCTTGAAGTATTATCTGGCCCTTCATTTAGTTCCTCCTGTACTGGACACACATTTCTAACCACACTGTCATATGTTTTCAACCCCAAGCAGCCTAATTTAAAGCATTAGTTGACTCACCAACCTTACAGGCTGGGAGTCCCAGGTCTGTATCATGACTAAGCATAGCATGGCATGGCACAGCATCGCCTGAAGGCACCCCGCAGTCGGCCTTCGTAAAGTGAGTTTCCAAGTAAAATGTGCATTATGCCGTGTGACAGTTTCAACACCCCCATCACTACTCCACAGGGCGCTGAGCTTCAGTCATTCCACCATCTCTCTCTCCGTGGAGTTAATGTGGCATTTAGCTCAGTGACATTCTGCCATTTTTTTACTGCTATTTCTTCTCTGCTGCACCACGGGAGAAACACAGTCTCAGTTTGTATCCTCCAGCTCCCTCTGCTCTTTTGACCAGGGTGAACACCAGACGTATGATCTTTACGCAAAATGACCAGCTCCTCTGTGGACTGACGAAAGTTTGGCCTTATGTTATGAGGTATATACACAGAATAAACAGAGTGATGTCAAACAATAAGAGAGGCAGGCGGAGTGCTGTAGCATCGGACCAAAGAGATAATTGGATCAAAAGAGAGACAGAGAAGGCCATGTGCTACCAAGCATGTCCTTATCAGCAGCAATTTTCTCTGCCTTGCCCACACAGCTCTGTATCAGCTGCTTCCAGATTGATTAAGTTGCCCCGCTTGTATCATAGCCAGCGATGATTGACAGGCCAGGAAAAGGTTCTGATATTTAAATGCAACCTTGTTCTTTTTTTGGGGTCAATCTCTTAAGCACCAGTTGTGTGTGTGTGATGTGAATTGGGCTTTGTGTGTGTGTGGTTGAATGTGTGTCACAGAGTGGGGGCTTGTTTTGATTCAAGCTTTTTCCAGACAAAGCTAAGAAGTAGCCTGCACTTTTACTTCTTTGCTGCCATTTTCGATGAGATTGAAAAGAGAACTAGGGGGATGAAGAGAGTAAAGAATGGCAGTAATGACAGTGATGATACCATAATGAATGTTTTGATTAAGTCTTCTGGAGGTAGAGAGGGGACAAATGGCTATGTGGGCCTGGTAGACAAAGAGTAAATGGGAGTAAGAGTCTACGGTGAGTCAAGAAGCTCTGGGAGGTTGTACTTTGGCACTGCAGTGCTTTGAGTTAAATGCTAATGTCAGCATTTTAACCTGCTGGTGTTTGACCTAATCATGCAAAAGATGGAAAGATAAGGGATCACTAAACTGATTACAAATTATCCTGGGAGAAGCATGAATGTCTTTATCAAATGTCATGGCAGCATTTATTGAAACATTTCACTTCCCCCCCTCCAAAAAAAATCTCAACCTTAGTTTGATGGAAGTAGTTCTGGGTATCGGTACTTGATACCTTTAGGATATTGAGTAAATCAACTTAGTACTAAATAGTATCAGAACGTCTTTAGTGAAACAATCCCTGCATGCAGTCTTTTACTCCCCACTGGATCAACAAATTTTCTGTTGCTGAAGTCTCCACTCTGCTCGGCGAATGGTCAGTTCATTGTTTGACCAGTTAGTGTGCGCTAACAGAGAAGCAGCAGCTAACATCCAACACCAAACTGTTAAATGGTCCCAGAAAATGTCTCAGGAGCTGCCATCCTTGGAAAACAGTCAATTCAGCGCCTGCCGGTTAGCATGAATTAACGTAGCAGCAATGGCTTAGCCTACATCCAACACTACAAATTCACATCAGCGCTAAACAGCTCACAAACAGCTGTATGCTGCTAATAGTAAAGCCTGTCACTTTGTGTGTCTGTGAGACACGACTGTCCTTATTGTGGAGCTCGCACTCCTGCAGCAGCAACTACAACCCAAACAGTCCGCTTGAGCGCAGTGGATTTGACAGAGCTGTCAGATATGAGCATGCCAGTATGCCACCAAAACGTTTGAAAATATGGCTACAAGCCACTCCAAGGGTGAACACCCATTGAGTTGAGCAGAAAAGCTTTGAAATAGAGCACTGGTTCATATTCAAGAATATTCTGCAGGTATAAAGGCATTAAAAATTCCCTTTATTCTTTGTTTGATTTGTTGAGTACTTCTTATCATATTTTAGGATAATCTAACTCAGTGTAATATTTTTAGTGTAGTACCTAACCTTGTAGCTCTAAGAGATTTTCCAGAGTCATTTCGGAGGCTCATCATTGCCCCAGCAGGCTAACAAGTTCTTGACCTACTTTCAAAAACAACGTAGTAAGTTCTAGGTGGTTATCTCCTCTCATCTTTCTCCTCAGTTGATTTCTGCTGGTGGCAGGGTTGGTGTGATGTCAGTTTACTTTGGATCATTCTCAGACAGAGAACACCCATAACTCCCCTCCTCTTCCCGTCTCTGCTCTGCTATCTTTTCCTCTGCTTTCCTTTCATTTCTCTCATCTGTTTTTGTCCTTCCAGTTCTTTTTTTTCCTCTCCTTGCACACTTTCATCCTACTTTTTTACTCTCCTCATTTCTAAATCTATGGTAATTTGCTACAAAGAGTGTCCCTAGTACATCCTGAAAAAGGATATCCATTGCTTTGCGACAGATAATTGTTTTTAATGATTAAGAAGCACAGAGGCATGTCCAGGCCTAATGGCTTTTAGATCACAGAGGCAGAGTTATAAAGATAGCAGCTTATCTCCAGTCACTGAATCTCTTTGTTAGGTTGCCGTTCTTCCAAGTTGGCGCTTTGCCTCTGTTCTCTCGCTGTTCTTCTGTCCCTCGTTCCCTCTCGTCTTTTTGAGTCGTCTTTGGCCCGCTTCCAGAATCAATCCGTCACCTCTTTAAAGGGAGACGTTCTTGCATTTGGGCTTCTGTTTCAGTGAAGGCCCTGCAGCGACAGGGTGCCTCATTCATGTCCACTTCATTGTCTTTTAATAATCAAACCATGATGGATTACCTCTATACAGATATCCATTCAAAAACAACATCCAAGGGTTGGAAAATGGGAGAGGAAAAGGGAAAACACCAGTATGCTTTTTGATAGCTGAAGGGCTACTTGTGGGAGTGTGTGCATGTGAGGGTGTGTGTCTGTGTCTGTGTGTGTGCTTATATTGGATGCTAGTTTGGCTCTTGTTTTCAAAAAAGACAGGCAGGTTCCTCCCTCCTGCTCCCTCTCCATTCCCTCCTCTTATCATGGCCTCCTGGGTTCAAGCAGACAGCTCCTCCTGTCTTTTCTCTCTGATTTATCAGGCCTGGGCTGACAAGTGTAAACACCTGCCAGAGGATCCTCCCCATTTGGGAGCCCTAGGTGGTTGGATGTGTTCCATTTTTTATCCCATATGGTGGATCAATACATTATTCTCACCTGGCTGTCTTTCTAACCTTCTCTGTACAATCTTCTTCTCTTCTGCTTTTTCACCTCATCCAAAACATCCTTTCCTCCAACCTGCCTGCTAACAGGTGTTACTATGGATGGTGGTCTAAAGCAGTGTTAGTTTTAGCAGTATGGTATTTATGCGGCTGAGTTGTAAAAGTGTACACTTTTAGTGTGGTGTGGCGTGCCGGGTGTTGTGTTCACACCCGCGTGTAAGGTCTGCTTCTGCTCTGTAACGCTGTTAGATTGTCACACAGCAGAAACTGAGTTGCTGAAATTCCCCTGCTGTCATTCATCCACCTGTAAAATCACTTTCCCTTTTATTCACTTCCAGCAATCATGAAAAGCAATACACAGGCAAACTACTCTTTTCTCTCAGGCATGCTTTTTACTGCTTTTATTCATGTTTAAAGCATCAGTTTATCACTTGTAGTATGGAGGCATACTGTGAGTTTAAATTGTTTTTGTCAAGGTTTTGCACTATCCCTTATTCCAAACAAACTCACTTGAATTGCAAAAATGATTACAAAAATTACTTAAGAACTTTAGGTTTGTTTACATGGTGCCCAATAGTCCAGTAATTGTCAAAATAATTGCCCAGTCTCACTTACACACCTCAAATGGAAAGACTGGTCTGACTGGATGGAATTCCCAATCTGGTTGAGAGGGGTGGTCCAAATCATTGATAATCCTTTCACCAGGAAAATATTAACACTTAAAAACCATGTCAGTAACAGTTGGAATCAATAAATTCTTCCTGGGCTTATTTGCCCCATGTTAGGGTAACATTAGGTGACATGGGTGTGTGTGCGCCACACGACGTGGCAAAAGCTTTTTTTTTTGACATGCCTCCTTCTTCTGACTTTGACATAAATTTTGATACATTTAAAAAATATTCAAGGCTCCGCTAATGCTATGTCCCTATGTGAAGGCTTTTTCATTTTTGAAATAGTACCCTTTTTAGAGATGGAATTGTCACTGGACATAACAATCGTCTTTTTTTTTTGACATGCCTCCTTCTTCTGACTTTGACATAAATTTTGATACATTTAAAAAATATTCAAGGCTCCGCTAATGCTATGTCCCTATGTGAAGGCTTTTTCATTTTTGAAATAGTACCCTTTTTAGAGATGGAATTGTCACTGGACATAACAATCGTCTTTTGGTATCAGTAGCAGTAGCCTGCAAATGAGACATTTATACATTATCGTGTTTACCCATAGTCTGCATGTGAGGTGTTTAGGGCTTATCTGTAATTTGTAGCTACAGAAAATAGCCATATTGCACTTACGTTACTTACTACTTCATTGTATTAACAGGCCACTTCTTCTCCTTATATACTTATTTACTGAAGGAAACTTTCTCAATATGGTTAAAAAAAACAACCTCTTTCTTCTTCTGTTACATTTCTGACAGATTAGATGCTTCACTGCCAGTGAAACTTTGCATAAGTCAAAAGTTACAGTCTGATTAAATTCTTTGGGGGTGTGAACACATATCTTATCTGAAGTAATATTGTCTAGTTAAACACAACTTGTGTCTTGATCTACCACAGAACATGTTGTCAGCAGTTTTTATGGAACTGCTTGAAATGAACCTATTGACAGTGATGTCTGTGGATCATCATGAGTAACATGGAAAAATATGTTTCCTCATAATTTGGTTCAAACCACACTTTTGTTAGCACACAAAATCCATGAACTGAAGCAAACACATAAACACTCTTTATGGTACTCCGCCTGCGTCATCTATTACAAAATTCCAATTAAAGATACAAATAGCAGCACCTCCTCCACATTTGGTCACTGGCCACAACTACAACAGAGCATTGCCAGTAAGTCACCCTTTCTCTTTGGCATTCCTGTCATCTGTAAACCCTTCACCACCAATCTGCGGACATTACCCAGACTGCCAAAAATAAACACAAGCAGGCTGCGCTCGTATCGAAGCTGTCAGACAGCATTTACAAGACGCTGCTACTACCTTTGGATTGAACACTTCCTTCCAGATCTGACAAGTACAAAAAGGACAAATCTCTGTTATTTTAAATAGTGACAGTGACATGTTCTGAGGACATTGTGTCCACTTCTGCACAATTTGATCTCGTGGGATGCGACACAGCAATGTATGAAAACAGAACATACAGTACGACTGAATGTGTCCTTAACCAACAGGTCAACTATTCCATACAGCTGTGCTATGTAAATCCATGTATATACATAGCAGCTATTCAGAACAGAACATGTGACAAGGACATAAGTATAGACAGATGGCCATGAAGCAAACAGTGATCAACACACAAACATAAACACTTGAGAAGTCCTCCAAGTTGTAACTGCCCTCCAGAATAACACTCAATCCACTGTGCCCATTGTCTCCAAAAGGCGTGCACTATTCAGAAGGTCAAAGAAGTGTTTTAAAAGGGCCATCTTCAATGCTTTAGTAACTTAGGGTACCAACACCACAAAGCATCAGCAAGTCTAAGCTGAGGTTCCAGATCCTGTTCCCAGTTTGTTGCCCTGTGTCTCAGGTGTGGCTCTACAAGTATCAATACAAAGTGAAAGGTGCTCTGTGACATACAAAAGTGATACCACTACCCATCTTCATCAGTATTTTTGAGGACCTGCTCACAAAAATCTGCCATTATTTACCGCATGCTGTACACGATGCATGTCGCTGACTGACACATATCCTGTACGTCACAGTACACGCCACTGCTATTGTGTTAAATTCAAATTTGTCTCACCTCTTTTGTTTCCGGGATACTGGCATACTATCTAAAATCACACACTGGAGCAGCATGATGCTGCTGTTTGTTGGTTCTGTGTAAAAATGCTAATGTATCATAAAAAAAGGGACTCTGTAGTGGCCCTACAGAGCAACCTCTGTGGACCATGGACAGGACTACATAATTAAACAGAACCAGTGAATCACCATTTTAAAGAAAATGGAACCATTGTCTGGTTTTACACATGTATGGTTGAGCTTTGGTTAGGTTCAGTCTCAGAGATGAATTGGTCAGGGTTTTAATAGAACAGCTGTCAGCTTATTAAAGTCTGACTTTTCACTTACGCATCCAACCACCCGACCTCCTCCCTCTGCGGACTTTGTGGCTGCAAAACCAATGTCACACTACTTCCTCTTTTCTTCCTGATGGACAAGGCAGCTAGATGGCTTTGTCATTTCAGCGTAAACATATGGTGTCTTGGGGAATTTGCTTAAATGACTCATGCTGACACTTTTCCTGGGAGAAAAGTTTCTCAATCAGAAACATCAGTCAACAGGTCTGCTCTGTTATAATTAAATGGCAGCCTCTCACTTCATTGCGCAGTCTGATGGCTTGCACAGTAGGGGCCGTCAGGAAATGAATAGCTTGGACCTTCTTGAGGTTAACTAGTTGTGAGTGTGTGTGTGTGAGTATGTGTTGCCTTACGAAGCTTGATTACTTGTGTCTGAACCTGTGTTTGTTTGCACACTTACCTAGGCAAACGAAACGTCGGTAACATTTCCTTCCTTTCCTCACCTGAGGCCCTGTGTTAGTGTGTATATTTAAGCTCCCACCACTCATAGTTAACGTGTTGATGCTACTGCAGCAATAACATCATTAGGCCTGATAATGTGTTTATTGTTAAAGCTAATGCAGTTTGGGGCGATTGCCCCCATGGGGCTGCTCCATCTGGGGAGTGAAAGTGGCTAAGTATGTGTGTGTCTATGTGCGTGTTTGCGAGTTGAGTTGTATGAATTTGTTTAATAGAGTTGTAGTTTTTCTGTGTTTTCTAGCTGCATTGGCTTCTTACAAGGATACAAGGTGACTGAAGAGTGTGTGTGTGTGTGTGTGTGTGTGTGTGTGTGTGTGTGTGTGTGTGTGTGTGTGTGTGTTCACATGCGTGTAAAGTTATTCATAAGATGGCGTGGGTATGTAGAGGAATTCTGGGGGGTCCTTGTGTTTTTATTACCTGCTGGTGGCCTCCTGCCAGCATCTAGCTTGATTAACTCTCCTGTTTCTGCTTCGACACACACACACACACACACACACACACACACACACACAAGTGCGCGTGCACGTGCACGTGCGCGTACACACACACACACACACACACACACACACACACACACACACACAGTACCAGCTACTTTATCACAGAGTGTGCGGGAGGTGTAAGGGAATAGCAGCTAAGGTTCTCAAAATGTTATCTATTAAAAGCCTGAGGAGGAGGCACAGGGCTCCACTGTTACGCTTTATGTCTTCTCTTTGGTTTCTTTTCAAGGAGAGCTTTTACAAGAGAGGAAATCCACACACACTTCCACCTGCGCAAGTGTGGTTTTTGCTAGTAGGTAATTTATGATTGAAGTTAGAACACATGCAAGCCTTGATTCCCAGATCCCAGTGTTCTCAGTTTGTGTGCATGTGTTTAAGCATGCAGTCTACACTGCTATGTAAGAAGTAGCAGTTTAGATAAAGCTTTAACACACACACACACACACACACACACACACACACACACACACACACACACACACACACATACACACAGTCACTCACACACAAGGAGGCAATTTGCTCTTCTACAAAAAGAGCGTAATTCGGTAAAGACAGACTGCGTCTCACTCCCTCCTGTTACCCATGTGTGGCAGCTGGTAATGAAAGGGCCACTGGAAGGCTTAGGAGTTTCACTTAAGTCGTTTTGTGCTCAATTTATTTCGTGTATCACAGGAGGCAGTGTGAGATGGATCGGCTAACAGTTTTTAGCATCCTATTACACTACATTGATATAGATGGAGGATGTGCCTCGCCTTCAGCTGCCGGCGACTCTCAACACGTGCGAGATAAATGTCTGGAGTGCGATTAATCCCATGAGACTCATTTCAATGACACTACAGCGACTGAATTCACATGGAAGACACAGCTATTATAGTGTCACATTTGATTCTGACATAATCAAGTCCTATCTAGAAATATAATTACAGAATAATTCCCGTACAGAGACAGATCACATTTTGTTTTCATGCTCAGTGCAACCCCCATCCGTCACTGACTGCGTTAGCTCCTGCAGGACAAACCTCCCTGCCTCATGCCACTTTCTGCTCATCAATCAGTCAATTACTGGAGGACTTCCGGGTCAAGGTTCAGGAAATAAACAAATCCTCTTCAGAGGTTTACTGTACTGAATAGAAAAAAATAATTATTCACAATTTGTAGAAAGTTGGAACGCACAGTGTAGCTGGGTCAATCTTCGCTGTATGATAAAGATGAGGGTGAGGGAAAATCCATTTTAGTATTTTTCTCTTCATAAAATATAGAGTGCTGAGCAAAAATAAAACAGTGTAAGGATAAGAGGAGTAGGCCAAGCAGGGAGAAAGGAGGGAGGAGAACGGAGCGGCTTGCGAGATCAAGGTCGTATCCAGGCTTTAGTATTGGTATTCTCCTCAGTGTTAAAGTGATTCTCCCAGTGAATAGTGTTTTCATTCCTCTCCTGAATGAGATTCACAGGAGCAGAGAGAGAGAGAGAGAGAGAGAGAGAGAGAGAGAGAGAGAGAGAGAGAGAGAGAGAGAGAGAGAGAGAGAGAGAGAGAGAGAGAGAGAGAGAGAGAGAGAGAGAGAGAGAGAGAGAGAGAGAGAGAGAGAGAGAGAGAGAGAGAGAGAGAGAGAGAGAGAGAGGAGACAAAGAAAAGAGAAAGTAATTCCCCCTCTCTCTCTCTCTTCCTCCCCCCGTGTTCGTTCCCCCCTCGGACATACAATAGTGAATGAAAATACAGCGTGGGATAAACAACTTTTATCAGACTGAAGCAAATGAAATCGACTATTTTATTCAATTCTTCATCCCCGAAGCATCCCTTACTCTATCTACCTGGCAACATCTCGCCCCTGCAGCTTCAACGGAGGGGAAAAAAAAAGAAGAACGTGCTTTATGCAAATTAAATGCTTTATTCTTGATTAGATTACAGACGCAATAATTGTCTAGGATGATTTATGGGTGTAATTTGTTTGCCACAAACTGCAGTGGAAAAAAGCTCAGTTGCCATGGTGTGTGCAATAAAGACATTACATCAACACAATTTAGGACATCTGCTATAAAATCCACTTCAGGTGGCTCATACATATTACCTTAGAAAATTAGCTTGTTGAGAACACTGTTTGTTATCGAATTTAAAAGTAAGGAATCAAGAAAAAAGCTTCTGTTTTCTGTTTTCTATTGAGTAAGGATAAATAGTCAACAGTTGGTGTTTAAAGGTCCAGTGTGTAGGATTTACTGGCATCTAGCGGTGAGGTTGAACTAACTAAAGAACTAAAACTTCTTACATGTGCCAAGACTGGAGGTAAACTACAATGACTGACACAAAAATGCAAATGGCCATATGCAGAGCCAGTGTTTGGTTTGTCCATTCTGGGCTACTGTAGAAACAACACGGTGGACTCTGTGGGAGAGGACGTGCTCAGTATGTAGATATAAACAGCTCATTTTAAGGCAACAAAACACAACAATTCTTATTTTTGGATGATAATACACTAAAGAAAACATAGTTATAGAAACATAGTTATGAATATTATTAACCATTTTAGCCAATAGATGTTCCTAAATCATACACAATGGACCTTTAAAGGAACAGTGTGTAACATCTATGGGGGATTGATTGGCATCTAATGCTGAGGATTGCTAATTATAACCAGCTGAAACTTTCCCTGGTTAGAATCTCTTCAGTGTTCATTGTTTAGGAAGTTTTTACTGAGAGCCAAATAATCTGCAGAAGTCTCTACCTCACCAAAACAAGCGGACGAAATGATTAAAACTGATGAAGACACCTAATAAAGCAGTTTTGCATGACAAAATCAGTGTTTTTCCTAGAGTCAAATTGTTTAGGGGCTGCTAATTACAGTGGCTGATAAGAAAATTCAAATGAACCTATATTGAACCAGTGTTTGGTTCTACATAGGGCCATGGCAATGCAACATGGTGATCTCCAAAGACTAGGACCTGCTTTGTAGATACATATGGCTCATTCTAAGGTAACAAAAACACAATGATTCTTATTTCCAGGTGATTATATACTAAAGAAAACATTGTTATTATATTCAATCTCAGCCAGTATAACCCCCTAAATCACACACACTGGACCTGTAAAGACATTTACACCATGACTTGAAGCAGAAAGACAATTAATCGGTGCATAAAAATTCACCAGAATGCAGGAAAATCTGGCGTTTCATCTGTGTCCTCCCAAAAGTTGACACGGAATCTTTGCCCTTAGTAGAGATCATATATACGTATGCCCCCCTAAATCCCACTCACTGAACCCTTAAGGTAAAGACTGAGTGCAATAAGAAATGAGATTAAAAAAATAAATAAATAAAAATTAAAGAAAGAGAAAAGCCTGCAGGTGGTTCTTAAATCAACGCTGTAGTAAATTGGTGAGTTTAATAGCCAAACTGATGCACCATATCAGCCTGCGGTAGTCATCAGCCTGTAGGAGTGAAGATGTGGGATTGCTGCCCTTGTAGGAGACTGACAAGTGGGAAATTAGGTACTTGCCACACCATCCCGCTCCATCTCCAGGTACTGCTGATGCTTTACAGCAGGCTAATCTCAACAAGAGCTCTCCCACTTCACTAAGACCCTGTCACATACAGAGAGAGAGAAGCACAGAGATCTTCTCTGCCTGACATCGATCTATGACGTATATTACCAACATAATCCAATTAATTCTGTTTCGCTTGCAATGCGGCTCACTTGAGTCATCGAAAATGCATATATAAATATATCTCTGACAGATTGCAACGAGCCGTGCAAAATGCACAAACAGCTAATTCAGGTGGACTTGAATTTATTTGGCTAACTCCTTTCTTTTTCAGCCTGTCCTCGCACTCTCCCCCCTCCTCCCGGCTTCTGTGTTTCTTTGTTTCACACAAAGAATGCAAAAACCGCGGAGGGAAAGTAATTGAGAAGGCAGTCAGGTGAAAACACATTTGTTTGACGAACTTTGTTTTTTTTTCTTCCTGTCTTTTCCCCCCTCATGCTTTCCTCCATCTCTATCTCTTCATCCCTCTCCATCTCCTTCTCGTCTCCCACTTCTGTCTCTTTGAACAGGCTGAGGTAAATCTGTAGCAGAGGACCAGCAGCAGCAGCAGCAGTGTTGGTGCGACCATGAGGTCAGAGGCCTTGTTACTCTACTTCACGCTACTGCAAATAGCCGGGGCAGGCTTCCCCGAAGACAGCGAGCCTATTAGCATCTCACACGGCAACTGTAAGTATATCGTCTTTCTTTTTTTTCTTCCTTTCCCGCCTTCTTTTTTTTCTTGCTGTCTTGCTTTCTTTCTCCCTTTCCATTTTTCTTTCTTCCTTTCCTGCTTTCATTCTTTCTCTTCTTGTCCCTCCTCTCATTACAAGTCCTCTCTCGCTCTCCCCTTGCGCTCTTTTCGCTCTCCTCTTTGTCTTTCCCCTCTTCAGTATCTCTCTTACTTGTTCTATCCTTTTGCTTCTCCACACCCCTCTCAACCCTTGCTTCCTCTACAAACCCCCCTTCCCCCCACAGCTGAATGCATTTTGGTGGCATAGAGTGTAATTTGGCGCCCAAGGATAGGCCCTCTACACACACTAAAATGAAGGACTTAAAGCAGCATTTGAAACGGAGCCCACCCCACATCAAAGGATAATCCGCTATTTTTCTGTTGGGCTTCTAATGCTGTGTGTGATAGCGTAAACGCTGTTGCAGGCTACAAAGATACGGTCATTGTTTCCTCTGTTTCTCTCTGTTTCTCCTTCTGTCCTGCCTCGTTCTACTCTCTCTGGGCCTGACGCTGTACCCAACACTGCTGGCCAGGAGAGCTGAGCCAGAGCCAGCTCACATAGACCTGCTACTCTATCAGAGCGTCTGTTCAAACCAAACGCTTTCATCCAAAGCCACCAACAATAGAACGATTGCATGGTACGGCGCAGAACAGTTTTAGCCTACAATTACGGTCGCAAGAGGAGCTCAGCCAACAACTGTGGTGGCGTTTTTCTCATCCAGCTGAGACACATGGGTTGACATTTGACCTAAAACCCACAAGACACACTAAATGTTGTTATTACTGCAATTACTGCAGTTATAAATGCAACACATGCAAGAATTCATTTTTGTCCTCTCCTTGCAGACACAAAGCAGTACCCAGCGTTTGTAGGCCACAAACCTGGCAGGAACAACACGCAGCGGCACAAACTGGACATCCAGCTCATCATGATCATGAACAGGACGTTGTACATCGCCGCCAGGTGGGTGATAAGAGCTAATTGTTTAGATTTTTATGCCTCTGCATTGATATGGGTGAAGGCATGATTTTTTTTGGGCGGTCCATCAGTCTCCTTATTTTAAACACAATATCTCAATAATGTCTTGAGGGAGTTTCTTCAAATTTGGCACAAACATCCAGTTTGATAAATGGTTTAACTTACCTAATTTCAGTGGTCGAAGGTCAAAGGTCAAGGTCACAGTGACCTTGACCTTTAAAATTTCCATGTGGACTCAAGGATGAACTGATAACATTTTGGTGGTCAAAGGTCACTGTGACCTCATATATCACGTCTAATAAGATAAATTGATTAAGTGATGACATGTTGTATTCAAAAGGTCAAAGGTCAACTTCACTGTGACATCATAATGAAAACACTTGTCTGGCCAATACTCAATGTCAAACCTCAGGAACAGAAGGAGCGATATACTGAACTGGTTACCCTAATCTTGGGTGTCCACCGTGAAACTGTGTTGATTGCATAGATCCTCTGTGCTGTCGTGTTGAAGATGTGTGTGAAGCATCCATGTTTTAGAATTTGTAGCTTCTTTGCAGCAGCGTCCATGTTTATCAGAGCATTTTCTACTGTCATGGCTGCATGAGTTTGGACAGACATGAATGTAAACAGCAACTTAATTGGATTGTGAAGGCATACAACCATCAACCAATTCTTGCTCTGTTCTCCACACCAAGACAATACTTAAATACTGTTACTATTTCAGGCAGACACTGAAAGACAGATGTAAATTCAAGAAGACACTCCAAATTGCAAGTTTTACTATATTTCTTTGTGAAATAAAAGTGTGGGCCACTGTAGATTGGGATGAATTTAACTGAGTTCTAGCAGGATTATTGAATCTGTCATCGTCTCATTTCATATTACACTTGCTGATTGAAGTTTTAGCTCTGAATGATTTTCATCAGTTGTTGCCAGTTGAGCTTTGTGATCCTGTTTTAACGTGATGATAGCTGAGGGCAGCAAGATTCACAGAAGTTGGGTTATCGAACTGAACTTTGGAGCCCTGCTGTGCTGTTTTCTTTCAGAGTTTTTGGATCAGGGGGGACTAATTCGGAGCAAAATGCTGAGACTTTAAACACTTTGCAGTCTGGACTTTTTCTTCCATTACTCGCAGTCTGCCAAAACCCCCTTTACCTCGTACGATGTCCCTGAAGACTTGAGGCCTGTTTTTGCTAAACACCCAGGCAGACGCCTGCACACATGCACTTATATAGATGAGTTAAATACTAATATCAAAGAAAAGACTGCTTGACATAATCCACATGTAAGATCTAAATGCAATTTAGACAGCCTTAATGCTGTGTTGTCGATAAACAGTGATACAGGACCAATACAGAAGTTTTGAGTCTATTTGTTGGCAGCCCGGTTGCCCTCGCAAAATCGATTCTAAAAAACTCTCTGATTCTATGTCTGGCTGCTTTTCCCCTTCGACTGTCACCTGCCTTTATTGCTTCATGTCTATCCGTCAATGTGTTTTTCACCTGCATGCCTTTAATTTTCTGTGACTCATCTTTCAGAGATAATATAGCTCAATTCCACCATCTGGAGACATGGAGAAAACCGATATTGATTTTGTCTTCTCTCCTGTCTTAATTATTTTAGAAATGTTCATGTTGTTTCACCTCAAGGCAAAGCGAGGGAACTGTAAAAACAGTCAGGTCCACATCCAAAGCATCAAACAGGCGGATTTCCCTTCAAAGAATGTGCAGTATAATATTACAGCAGCATTGAAACAGCCTTACTAAAATGGATCCTTTTCTGTTTGTTCGGTGCCGTCCATGGCTAATTGAGTGGCAGGCTTGATTGGATACTGTTAAAAGCCACAATGGGGGTCTTTCTTTGTTTTTCTCCCAAGCATGTCAAATTAAGTGGCTGAGGGAGGCTGCTGCTTTAAGTGGCAGAGCTTTTTAACATATCTGTGGTCATTAAGAGGAGGTGTGTGGAGAGTGGAAAAGGAAACGGAGCGAAAGAGAGAGCCTGTGTTTGTGTGTGTGTGTCTGTGTGTGTGTGTTGGGGCGCCGGAGACTTTGGTCTGCCTGTCGCCCACCTGCTCCACATGGGGTGTCAGGGGCCTGAGGGGTAGAGGAAAGAAATGAGACAGAGGGTTTATTGCAGGGGTGTGTTTGTGAGAGTGTGCGTGTGTTGGCCAGTTTATGCCGACCAGTTGTTGCATGGATTTAAAAGTGATTTCTTGAGTGTGACATGCGGCTGTATGTTAGCATATGGAGGCACTTTTAGATGGCAAACATGTGTCGATGTGCCAGTTGGGTACGACAGCCTGTGATTGTGCCTCCAGTGTGTTAGTGTGTGCATGTGCGAGGTCACCTGGTGCGTTGGTGCCACACTTGCATACTTGCTTAAAGCAGACAGGAATGTGGACACATGGCCCGAGGTATGTGACCCCTGAATAACTGGAATGGCTGCCTTAGATTAGACCGAGCCGGACGACCGCCATTGATCCTGACACAGAGAAGAATGTCCGAGTCAATAACATGGACCCACAAAATGACAGCGAGATCCACCGTGGCTAGCAGGATATCGATGAAGACATGTAAAAGTTGAATGACAAACAGTTTAAGGCAAACAGCGGAGACAATCACCACTTCAGAAATCAATGTGAAAGCGTGCCAACAGTCAACCCAGCAAGTCCAGAGCTACGAAACAACGAACAATGCTGCAGAAGAAAAAAAAACTAGGCAACATCAATAGTTGCTTTTATGATGGTTGTCCAGTCAAATGACTTGTTTATTCTGGGGCCAGCATCACACAGCTTTGCCATCATGCCTCTAGACCAGTGAGCCTCAGTTCTTGGTGCGCAGCAGCTTGCAGATGGCCACTGTGAACGCAGTCCAAAGCTCAACACTGTTTCAGGCTGTTTTTTGAATGGCTGCTCAGTGTATTAAATCCCTTTGGCTCCTGTTTTGGCGCTGGCAATAAAATCACAAGATTTTTAGGCTGTGAGATGCATACAAACACAGCAACTGATGAAATTGTAAATAGACAAAAGTGGCTTAATCCATAGAGGGAAAGAGGCAAGTCTTTGGCAACGGGAGGAACTCAGCAACAGATGCAGTGATTGATAATTCATCCATGGGTTTGAGCCTTGAATGAAATGTATTGATTTGGTGAAATCAGGCACTCTTTTTGCAGTCCTGTGTTCAGCTATTATACGCGGGCAGTTATAGAGGAAAATGGCCTCCACTGATGAGGTCGTGGCTTTTCCAATATGTGTAAAATATCATTAGTTCTCTTAGATTCATATATATTGAGCGCTGATTATGAATTCAGTACATGAATAGTTTAGTTCCTCAATATTCTGATTCTTATTCCATGACTCACTTTCCATCAGGTGCGTTATCCAGAGGGACAGAACAGCCTGATAAGATGTCAGACAGCTGTCTTTTCATATGCAGGCGATCAAAAAGCCTTTTGTTTGTTCCGTTTTAACAAGACAGGCATCGGACTGCTCAGCCCAGTGTTGATTTCTTTCACTTTTTTTTTTAAATTATCAAATGTCGGCTCTGAAAAAGAGCAATTCATAACAACTTCTTTATATCACAGATGCAGTCGCACACAGAGAAAATAGTTATGAATCATAGAGTGTTTGTGAAGTCGCTGATGAACATGAGGTTCAACCTTGTTACCAAGTGGGCTTATGTGCAGCTGCTGTTTCATGCAATTTTATGGCAGTAATCAGCTGTACATTACCCATGATAAAATGAGACATGATGTGTGTTAAAGTATGGGTAATAAACATAAAAAACTTCTTCATGTATAAGCTCAGTGCTTTATGTGTGTCTGCTGTCATGCGTGTTTTAGGTGTTTAGCAGCAGAGTCACGTTCAGTAAAAGCAATAAACTGTTCTTGATGCAGTGAGAGATCGACGCAGGAGCATTCCTATCCCAGCAATCCATATTTCATGGTCAGGATACACTATATACAGCATTCAGAGGGAATTCATCACAGTGCAACGGGAGATTTATCATTCTGATCTCTGGAAAATATCTGTGTGTTTGAGTGTGATGAATATGGGCGTGAAGGTGTGTCTTCAGCTGAGACATAGCTAGTCATGTCATGTCCCTCTTCACTGTGTGTGCGCAGCCCTGTCACCAGAGGAAAATGTTGACTTTGTAGATTTCTGCAAACCACGGATATGTTACATTTGCATGTTTCATATGTATCATATTGACATTTCTGAAGTGAGATAGTATACGACCTGACCTTGTCGTAGGAAGTGGAGGGTATGGTAGACGGTGTGACACTGAGGCGAGACACCTAAGATGTAGACCGCTGTTCATGACCACCAAACAACAAAATCATTTCTGTGTTTCCTGTGGCTGATTTGATAATCCATTAATGAGTGTAAGTATTTTTTTATGAAAATCAAAATTCTGTGATTCCAGCTTCTTAAATGTGAATATTTTCTGGTGTCCTCTATGATTGTAAACTGAATGTCTTTGAGATGGTTTACAAAACAAGACATTTAAGGACGTCATCTTGGGCTGGAAACATTGATCAACAGTTACAGTAACATTTTATTGACCATACAAGTTATGAATTATCAAAGAAATAACCAACAGATTAATAGACAGCAGAAATAATCATGCACCCCTACTGGGGACACGGCTGCATAAAAGAGTCAAGTATTCAGCCAATCAGATGAGTTGTTAACAAGACAGTTGTTTCACCATGTTATGATAATCAATAATTAAGATAATTTGGTGCACTCAGATGTTTACAATAGAAAGATTTGGTAATCTTTCTTCTCTAAATACATTTGGCTTACATAGTGTTTTTATTTTGTTTAAACCATCATTATCTAGGTGAGGAAAAAGAGAAATAGTGGTTGCTCTGTATAGTCAATCATACATCAAAACATAAGGTTGGGTGCTCATGGAAAATGGGGACCAGTAGATACACAGGAAGGAAATCCAGGCACTCCAAAAAAATGTAAACGAGGAAGGAAATATTAAAAAGTCATTCTTATAATAGCTAAAACATTGTAAGAGCCAAATGTTATAATCTCACTGCACGTGTTTCTCTTCTTGTTTGACTTTTTCTCACACAATGTCACCACGTTCCAGGATCTCAGCAGCCTAATGTTATTGTTACAAATAAAAAAACCCAGGTTGTATAAAACTAGAAATTCCATTTAAGAGGACATGAAGAGAATGAGACAAGCAGAAAAGGAGACGGACACTCCTACATAATTATGCATGTGTGTGTGAATGTGTTACTGTATAGCCTGGCTAGTGAGCATGCCCCAGGTCTCTCCACATGCAGGGCATAGTCGCCATTCCCGGCCCTCAGTCGGTCTTCACCATGGTAACACCAACCACACTCTGTTTACACCCCTCTATGAGGCTGGGAAGCATGGGAACCAGAGAGAGAATGTGTATGTATGTGTGTGGGAGAGAGAGAAAGAGAGAGAAAGGGAGAGAGAGGAACAAAATTTGTGGTTGCCGTTAGTGCTCACACAGAGACACAAACATCGCACGGAGAAACACACACTCAAATATCCAGATTACCTTCTTCTCTCAGTTGAGTCCTCTGGAACAGTCGAGCTGCTGTGGCCACAGTTCTTCCCTGTCGGGTCTCTTTGGGTCTCGCAGTGGAGGCCACTAGAGTCTCCATTATTGTAGCTGCACCAAATCCTGTTAAAACCCACTAATGACTGGGATTACACGGTTGCCTCCTCTCCCTCTCCTCGCAGCACCAGCGACATCCAGCCACGTCCACACTCTGAAACAAAGCTTGCAGCTCCAGTAGTCGTAATCACCTGAATTAAAAGTTGGAACAAGTTTCCATTCAAAACCTAACTCTGAAAATATGTAAAATACCGTCTTTCTCTGAAGGTTTTGACATTTTTAGCAATTCATCCAGAGAAATGTTCTTATTATATTCAGGCTCTTGAATTAGTGTGAAGTTGTTGTAACAGCAGGAACTGAAGTTACAAGTTGTTGTGGCTCCGGTTAGTTAGAGAGGAGCACTCAGAGTGTTTGTGGCAGGCTAGATGATGTGTTTTGATATCGAGATTCCGATACAAATACTTCTTCTTCTTATACATACACATTGTTAGGTTATTGATTTTTTCCCTCATATACTTGAGACTTGCTTTCATCAGGCTGTGATTCTGTAGTTTGGCTGCTATCAGGACCTAAAACAGTAAAAGCTGTCAAGCAATGGACAATCTCATCTAAATATCAAAATGTATATATACTGAGGATATTGTGCATTAAACATTGTGGTCTAATCTATTACATCCCTTTACCATGAAATGGAAAATGTTAGTATTGCTTAAGGGCTTGTTCAGTTAGTTGTGGTGCACATAATTAATTCATTATCACAAATTAAGTTATTTAAACTCTCTTCGGGCATTGATTATACTCTTAAAAATTAATCTCTGTTCATCAAAATTACATGGACCCTATTTAGAACTTTTTCCATGAAAAACATCTTAAAGTTTCTGTATGCGACTTTCAGGACATTGATATAGTAGCAAACCACTATTTGCTGTGTAAAGATATAGTGGTGTTATGGTGTCCTGAGCAGATAACTTATTCACGCTACCTCTGTTTGTGTGCATCAGAGCGTCATTGTTTGTTGTTGTGGTAGAGTTTGTGTGAGTATGTTGCACAGGATAGTTAATCGCCGCCGTTCTGCACTGTGCTTTTATGGCAGTTACTGCCATCCCGGCCCACGGTGTTGTTGTGGCAGTGTAGTGTCCACGACAACATTCATTGCTAGGTTAACAGCATTAGCTCTGTTAGCAGTGTTGCCATTGTTAGTGCTGTTTGCATTGTTAGCACAGATAACTGCTAGCCGCCAGCCCAGCTGACGTCATTGGTACACTGCAGTTTCAAGAGGGAAATGCTCAGCCATTGCAATATTTCGCTCATGGTGCCTTGTAGTGTTTAAAAAAAACAACAAAAAAACACTGTATAGACATTAGACAGTTTAAATTTAATTTCAGGGGGGTCTTTAAAAGCACATATTATATATTGAGAGCATAAATTACTCATTCCCTTACTTACTGGGCTCTTTAGCACCCCACCCCAAAGAAGAGATGTGAATAATATTTTAAGACTAATGGATACATTTCAATCAATAAATGTAAAATAAGCCACCTTTTTACACGGTTGGTATGCCCAACTGTGCTAAGTGTGCATGCCCCTCACCCCACTGACCCAGCTACACTAAAACACAAATACAAATACACACTCACACACACACACATACACACACACACACACACACACACACACACACACACACACACACACACACAAAAGGAGATGTGGAGAGAATGTAAAAAAACGTAATGAGAACTTCAGCCTTCAAAAAGAACAACCTGCTTCGGCGTGGGGGTGAGTGAACTCTGGCTTGTTGTATTTCATGCCACCACATCACCGAGGGCCTCTCGGTGCCCTCAGCCCATTCACAACCTCAACAACTCCCTTCACAGCTCAAAGGTGCCTGCTGGCTTCCTCAGTTCCCTCCCATACACTTTGTGAAGAGGATTTGAACCAGGGAAAGCCAAAACAATGTACAATGGACCCTCCTCTACCTCCCATGATCCAGTTATGAAGAGAGAGGAATATGGGTGATGAGAGAGAAAAGGGGTGGGAGGTGGAGAGGAGGGTGGACGTGCAGGCATTTAGTTTGTGGAAAGAGGGGTGGTGGCAAAAGGTGCCGGGTGCATGCTAATCGAGTTCCTCTCCTTTCTGCTAAAAGAGTGCAAGATAGTTTGACAAAGGACCAGCAGATGGACTGAGCTGGCCCGTCGTCACCCTAGAAGAAATGCGCTGTTATGAGAACGACATTCTTCCACACAAAGCCCCTGTGTTCTCTTGGCTATGCATGGCTACATGTCCGCCAAAGACCCTCCATGTCACTCAATCTCACACACTTGCCCGCACTCAGTTGGTCTGCTGTCTTGCCTTGATCATTCAGCCCTTTCTCTCTGTCTGTACCCATCCTTTTACAGTCACTCCATATTTGTGTCTAACAGGATATTTGCATACCTTCCACCCTACTCACACATTTTTGTCGCAGAATTTCGGGAAATGTGGGGCCAACGCCAAGTGATTCACATTGTCAACCAATGTTCTGCACTCACTGGCTGTCAAAGGCTTTCATTTAATTATTTTTGTTTGTTTGTTTGTTTTTTTAGAATCTCATGGTGTTTCGATTTTTTTGTAGCAGACACAAAACAGTACACCCTTATGTTTTGTATAAAAGTGCCGTGCCATCCTCAGAGCATGTTTGATTCATAGTTTACGGTTGAGAGATGATGGGAAGGAGAATAATGACGAGCAGCAAAACATCTTCTAGTGAATTTCAGTAAATGAAGTGAACAGTGTCCAAGTAAAGGCCTGGTCACACCAGACAAATTCTTACTGTAAATTTGAGTCTGAGAATGATTTGAACCAATTAGATTTGGGTCCAGTCCAGTGGTTGGCATAGATCAGAGGTTTTCAAACTGTGAGGCTCCCCAAGGGAATGCTGGAGAGTTGTAGGGAGGGTGCACAGGGGAAAATCTGATGTCCCTTCCAAATTAACGTCCATAAATCTGCTTAAAGTCATTGAAGAAGATGCTCCTTATAACTCAGGAACATGCCTGAGAATCATTACATCCTTAAAGAAGTATTTCACCGCTGGAAAGATGGTCTTTTTAAAAAAAACAGGCTGTCTATGCAGCTTTGAAATTGTTGCGACATGACCAGAGAAAACAGAGAAAAAGGACTGTGGCAGAAAACCTACCAGAATGTACTACACTGCACCAATAAACACTCTTGCTGGTAGATGACGCAATGAAAGCTTGTCTGTTTGTAGAGTAAACAATATGGCAGCCAGCTGGTAACAGATGATCTCAAATTACAGTTACAGCTACTTTGGCATACTTTTTTAGTGTTAACTTGCCAAAATACAAATGAATGAATGAACAAATACAGGCTAATAAAAATGGGATTGAAGTCGTAGCCCACTGCTCACAGAGATGGGCACAGTGTCACACTTATAAAATCCTTTTATAGATGAATTCTGGTGTAGTTTGAATGGGTTCAAAACTACACAAATAAGATTCCTGATCATTTCTGATAATTTTGTTGGATCTAGTTTTACACATATGGTGTGAGTGGTTCAAAATTCACAGGTTGAAAGAAAGGAGGAACATAATCTATTGTTAAAGAGGTGCTGACCACACTGAAAATAGAGGTGTGAATGAAAATAATCGCACACTCGTAGCCATGATGCCAAAAAAGTATTTTAATTATTGTGCTTTATTTGCAGAGCACATCTGTGGCCTTTCCCTTATTTAACTTTGTTGAGCTGTAGTCATATTAAAATGGTAAATTAATAAAAATTAAAAAAAAAATTGCACTGTGGCTTTTTGCATTCACACAGTAATTCAACTGTGATGGTAACTCAGGCAGTAGTTAGAGGGAGTTATACTCATAGTGAAGGGGAAATGTATACATGAACTGGCATTTACAACTATTCTTTAACTCACGTATATACTGCATAGTATAAAGATTCCCAGCTCATCTTGTTCAGCACTTCATGAGTTATAACACAATTTATTCAAAGGAATTCACCTGATCTAAAATGCTTGGGATAGTCCCCGTACTATGCAAAATTAAATGGAACTCTCATACACCATTTTTCATCCTCATAAATCATTTTACAAGCGAAATTTAAATGTGCACATTGGTGATGTAAATGGATTCTCCTCTAGGAAACAATAAACAATAGAACCTTATTTTTATATTCACACTGAACTGCTCAGGGCAAATGGAAACAGGCTGCTACATAATAGAATTAGGTCGTGTCATTACTCTTTGCCATAGTTTTGCCCCAAAAGGATGACAGCTTTTCCTCAGGCCAGTTGTTTAGTCTGAACTGTTCTCAGTGGCTAAGATCTGCCTTGAAATCTGACCTCGCCTTTTGGCTGCTTGGTCAGTAGGATGCCTGTGTTATTCAGGTTTTTAAGACTCAAAACAAGACACTATTTTATTTTCTCTCTCTCATGCTGAACTGATCATAATTTGACCAACAGCCCTCTGAAATGCTGCTTTTACATGTGACACGATATCTTAAAAAAACTAAATAGATGACTTTCACCTGGGGGACCCCAGTTTGTGTCCTATGTGAAACCAAAAGTCATTGAGTTATCTAATGTATGTAGCCTGCTATGCTTGGAACATATGTCATGTGATGTATTTCACTCATGTCACCTCGTGTTTCGTGGCGTTAATGATGTTTTTCCTTAACCTAACCACATGTTTTTGTTGCCTAAACGTAAAAAAGGGATTCCCCAGCGTATTAGTTTATTTAAAAAAGAAACAGTGTGCATTTAACAAGCAGAAGCTGTACATTTATTATGAAAATGGAATTTTATTTTGGAAGGACACAATGCATGTATTGAGTGTTAATTGACACATAGTCCCTGAACGGGCAGTAGAGGGGTACCAAAGAGTCATAGTTTGCCGTGCATCTGAGATGGGAGTGAGATTGTGTTGATTTGACTGGCAGAAAATGAATCCATAACTATTTTAACAACTGATTAATCATTTCAGGTTGCAAGCAAACATGCCAAATATTCTCTTGTTGCAACACTTTCAAAGCGAGAATCTGCTGCTCTGTTTTCTCTAACCGTAGATTGAGTATCTTTGTTTCTTTCCGCTATAATTAAAGGATTATTCAGTTAGTCAAGACAATAAAGATTAAATAAAGTTATTAGTTGCAGCCGCAGTTTCATCATCTAATAACTCCAATAATGACAATGATAGCGTGTGAATGCAAAGCTTTTTGGTAAAGGATGTCAGATCATACCTCATAACTTTGCTGGGAAATAAAGGCAGTGAAGTGTTGGATGTGATGGATCATGTATTTCAAGCAGGTTTCAAGTTGATTTTCAAAGGTTATTAAATAAAAGGAAACCACTGACTGCCTGGAAGGTAGGAAGTCAACTTTAAAACTTCAGGTTTGCTTTGGAAAATGGTCTGCAATAATTTTAACTATGTTCCATTCGTAGTTAATGGCCTACAACATACAATACCACCAGTGTGGTCGCTGAAAGACCCTGCCTTTGCTCTCTGTCCTCTTTTTTTCTCACCATGAAGTTAGATAGATGTGACTCACACACCAGAGGGCAGTGAATATGTGGTAATATGAGTTCAGGTGCAGTGGTGAATAAGGGAAAGGGTGCGTGTGTGTGTGTGTGTCAGCATGTCTGAGTAAAAGGAGGAGGGGGGAGGGGGGGGTCTCCTTGCACATGTGTGTGTTTAGAGAGCTGGTGTTGACACAGACACAGCCGCTCCATTGTCCTTCTCCATCTTCAGCCAGGATGTTTGAGGGACGCCTCATCGCTTGGCTCCCTCTAATCTCAGCTGGAACCAAAAACCCTGCGGCTGGATGGCCTCTGCCCCTCGAGGACGCTGTCAGCACCAGGACAAGAGAGGCACAAGACAGGCAGCATAGCTGGGAAGGTTACTGTTGAAAATTATGGAGCAGTCAATTGCAGATTAGTCATGAGCTGTTTTAAAATTGCAGGCAGTAAAATAACCCACGGGATTACACTAAATCCGCCAAGTAATCCACTGATTTAATAGCTTTTGATTTAGTTTTGTCTTTTTAATATAAAGTTTGAATGTTAATATAACGATATAAATGAAGTTCAATTAACAAGTCGGTGAACTTTAGGAGCAGAACAATTACTATCCATCACTGTTATCACCCATCATCTTTCTTTTACACTTAGATGTTTCTTCTTCTCCGTCTTTCCTCTTAAATGTGCCATGGATCTTTTTTGTTTTTCATCTTTGATGAATTACAGTTGCCATTTTAGTAATCAGATTTACTGTAGCCACATGATATGTATCCTCTTACCCTGGCAGCAAGGTGAAAGAAACACTGACACACAGAAGGGCCGTTCAGGAACCCTGGAAATCCAATCCAGATCAATTAGCCAGAGTAGTGAAATGGTAGTGCGACCAGAGAGTCTTAATGAAAAACATTTTGCAGCACAGTTTGAGGTTTAAGCCTAAAACTCTGTATTTTTAGTCACGGCAGACTGCACAGTGACAGTCAGCATCTGGCATCTGGTTGAGCAAGTGAACTTGAATCTAGGAAGGACATGGCATGCATCGCAGTGACCTGAAGTTGACCTCCGTCTTTCCTTTTTTTCTGCTTTTGTGGCTAAATTATGCATGGAAATGTTTCTAAAAATGAGAAAATAATTTAGAATTATGCGTTTTGGATTTAAAAATTGATAATCAGCCTATTATCCATTTATGGATTAAAGGGACAGTTCACTGTAGTGAACTTTTTATTAATCTACATTGTTTTGCTGTAAGTTACTGAGTGTCTGATTTTATTTAAGACATTGTATCATAGGTAGAAATTCCAGTATCATGACAGAACAAATATGTACGTAGTATCTATGTGTAGTGATCTATAAATCACATGACTGATCAGTGGACTGTACACCAACCTGATGAAGGCAAGATTGCTGAAAACACTGGGATGAATTAAACACAGTGCCCTGCAGAAGAGTTGTGTGATGTGCAATAACTTTGACAAATTTGAATCCCAGTGTAGACGTGGAAAGAAATGACAGAAAACACTGCAAAAATTTCACAGAGATTTCGCCCGTGGCCTCACCGGAAATGTGCTGTCTCTCCCACAGAGAAAGCAGTGCTGTTTTCTTAATTTCAACTGCTCTCAAAGATTAATTATTCAATTTAAGCGTCATGGCTGATAATGTACAGTAGACTGTGTTTTATCCTGGAGGAGATGGCGGTGGCCCCCAGGAAAGCGATATAAGTGGATTCATTTCAAGATGCCTGTTCCTCCAAAGACTTTATTAGATTTAGTTAATGAGAGAGCAAGGCAGGCTGACTGGCTGAGCGCAGGTTGGGGAGCTGGAACGTAATTAAGCTGTGAGTCTGACGATGCCACTGTTACACACTTTGATTAAAAACACGTTCAACAGCTAATCTCCAACAAATTAAAGCAGTTACATCGTTTGGCACGGTCACCTTTGGCTCTCCCCTTTTCTTTGCGCCTCTCCTGCTCACAAGTTCTCCCCCTGCCCCCCAACAACTTCCCTCTCCCTGTCTGCACCCTAATTCTCCACGGTAAGTAGGTGTAGCATGGTCCACCAGCCGGTGCGTCTGTCTGAGATGTAGTTAACCCTTGTGGGTTTTATGTCTTCCATATGCCCTGCTGGGGCCTATATGGTCGGACTGTGTAATACAGGAGAGGTCTGTATATTTCCAGGCCAGCACACACAAGTCTTCTTGTCTGAGCCATAATGAGTGTTAGTATAGATTTCCTGTGGCTCAAACACTAGGCTTAATTGACCTGAACAGCTCTGAGTGACTTGGCACCTCCCGTCTCAACCTTCCCCTCCTCCCTCAACCTCCCCCCCCAAGACCTTTCTCTGGGACAAAGAGGCTTTTGTCCCCGGGCCTGCGCCACAGCGCTCTAAACCTTTGTTGACTGTTTCTGTCTGACAGAGCAAATAGCTCTGGCCTCCTTTTGTTTATTGTCATTTTTTGAAGTTTGAACAAAGTTTATACAAAGCCCCATTTTCTGACGTTGTTTGCTGCCCGCAGGGAGAAAACAGGCAAGAAAAGAAATGGGTTTATTGTTTGTTGAATTTTTTGACTGTCTGCTGCTGTCTGACTCTTATCTTCTCATCTCTCTCTCCTTTCTCCAAACCTCCCCCTTGCCCTCCCTCACCTGCTCACAGGGATCACATATACACGGTGGACACAGACACTGCCAACAGTGACGAGATCTTTTTCAGTAAGGTGAGTGAGACGTCTGTCTCTTTGAGGACGTGTTGTTCTTGGCGTGCAGTGATTGACAACGTAACCCTAATAACCCGGCTCAGAGTGCCACGGTGTGTTTGTGTGCGCACGTGGGTGTATACGTGTGCCTGCCAGCAGTCTTACTCACCCGCTCACCGGTGCCGTGCTCGCCGTGCTGACCCCGTTAAGAAGATTATCCAATCAATCAGCTAGGCAAACCGCTTGCGTCATCCACGCTCATCAGTGGGACAGTGGAAGGACTGATGGGTGTGTAACGGAAGCTGAGAGGACAGTAGAGGAAGTGAGGGAAGAAGGGACAAAAAAGAGGGTAAGATGAGATGGATTGCAGGCGGGCGAGAAACACAAGATGGATGCAAACAGGAAGAAGATCCCATTGTGTATTTTCAGATAATTCGCCTCATATTTACATCGGCCCTCAGCTGTAATAACCCACTCTCCATTCCATTCCAACCACTCCTCGCTGGCATCGTTTGCCCTTAACATAATGCATGCAAACAGAATTCAAACAAGGCCATTCTCGTGTATGCACCAACCAGCCGTCTCTCCACCTCATCCACTTCAATGTCAAAGCCGGCCGAGTGGGTCTTAATGAGCGCAGGCTGCAGATGAAAGGCCGATGGGAGACGTGCAGATTGATTGATGACTGAGGGTCTTTAATCAGTGGCCGAGCTCCAAACATGTTGTACAACATTGGCGGGCTGAAGCAGCGGCTCAGCGCTGACCCTCAGGCCACAGAAAGGGGGGGCAAAAATGGTGAATGTGTGTGTTTATGTGCATTGCTGGATATAAGTTAGTATGACTGATAAGTGTGTGTGACCGCGAGAGAGGCCATTTGTGTGTTTATAGTTGACTGGCAGGTATTGGCTTGCGCTGACCCACAGGCCAAGGCGAGGTGTGTGTGTGTGTGTGTGTGTGTGTGTGTGTGTGTGTGTGTGTGTGTGTGTGTGTGTGTGTGTGTGTGTGTGTGTGTGTGTGTGTGTGTGTGTGTGTGTGTGTGTGTGTGTGTGTGTGCGTGTGTGAACACGAGCTGTGGCCACAAGGATTGCCAGCTTATCAATCCACAGAAATGAGCTCCCAGCTCTGAGGCAGGATCTGTCCTTGCACACACACTGTTCTGATCCGGGGTCAGTATCGTATTTCCTCCTCCCCCGGCAGAGAATTAGAAGTTCAAGGAGGTAAACTGATCTCCAATCAGCGCTTAGAATAAAGTTCACCTCAGAGCAGGTGCCTCATTAGGGGAATCAATGACGGAGAATCTCAGATGATGATTATTGATCACACTATAGATTAGTTATTGAGCTCTATAAGGCTTTCTGTTGTTTTTTTTTCTTGTTTACTTTCTGACTCTCTCTTTCTCCATCTGTCATTCACTCCTTTACTTTACTATTTTTTCTCCAGAAAATGACATGGAAGTCCAGACAGGCGGATGTGGACACTTGCAGAATGAAAGGGAAACATAAGGTAGAGAACACACACAAACCTGCCACCGCTGTGCCTCCACCTTAACTTCATTTATAGAACAAATGTCACCTAATTCATCACAAAACACTTTGCTGATCACACATTATGCATCGCACACAAGCTGTAACAGATGTAATTTCTCACAGTCTATCTGTTGCTTTCTCTCCCTAACACGAACAAATGCACATTACCAGACATAGCAATCGTACAGGTGCAATAACACACTTACTGCAGGTTACATAACAATTTGATATCACAATTTATATTCATGAGAATCTTCATAAGAATTTCTGTACCTTCTAAAAACTGAAAAGGTAATAATGATTTTATTATTGCTATTAAAAGGTGCATTTTAACTGTGAATATGTCCTAATGTACTGAGATGAAATGCTTAATTTAATGACTCCACACCTGATTGTTTGTTACACATGTAGCTCACTTGTCTGTAAAACAGTCCACGCTGTACTTCAAAAGACAGAAAAGAAGGAGCCTCTTGTTTTAAAAACCACATGTGGCTTTCAGTGTAAAAGTGTGTGTTATAAAAGACTCTAATGTCACCATGAACCTCCTTTCTTCTCTCTTTCTTTCTTTCTCTCCTGCCCTGCGCTCCCCTGAAGGATGAGTGTCACAATTTCATCAAAGTCCTCCTGCAGCAAAATGATGACACCTTGTTTGTCTGTGGAACAAATGCTTTCAACCCCTCCTGTCGAACCTACAAGGTAGAAACTCACACACTCACACTCATAAAAACAGCTCTTTTCTGCTCTTTGCCCTTTTTTGACCTCAATGACAGGCAGTCATGATATATACTGTGCTCATATGGTCTCTTAAAGCGCCTCTCTCTCTTTTATTTATTCCCTGTAACAAACTCAGTGACATATTTTTTACATGTGACCCCAACCATGCAGGAGTTTAGGGGGGGATGGTTGAGCTATGAAGCGTTGGACATAGGTGGATGACTTTCACAATTCAGCAGGTCCTCCTCCTATGTCTTTATCTCCAGGTGTACTTTGACACGCTCGATTTAGAAGCAGAGAAACCCAACCATACCTTCTTGCATACATATACACACACACATACTGAAGGTGCTGTCCTGAAATTCGATTCAACCTCCCCCTTGTAAACAGACACCTGCCTCGCTGTTCATGCGGGCATGTCTGGAATAGTTTCAAGATTCCTTCAGGAGAAGCAAAACCACCTTACAAAGATGTAATGACCAGTCAAGAGTCAAGAAAGAGAGCAGGTAGACGTCAAGATTGACTTGATGGACGTAAATAGAGATGTCAAGACAAGACAGACATGGAGAGGAAAAGTAAAGACTTGAACACAGAGAGGCAGATGGACAAATAAAAAGAAAAACAAGCAAATAAAATGGATTTTAAGGCATACAGGTAGACAGAAAGACAAACATAAAAAGCAGACAGGCTGTATTCAAACTGCTGCTAAAAATGTCCCATTTTTTTCCTCTCCTAGTGACATAAATCTGATGTTTTTGATGCCTTAATGTGAAAAGTGAACCGCATGCCTTTACAGTACATTGAGTAAATCTTAGCTCATTCACGCGACAGTTTTAAATACTCCTGCAAGCTGCAGCAGCTGGGATGATCTCGTTTTGGAACAACAAAGCATGCCACTGGAAAGACATAGCTTAGTTTAATTGGTAATCACTGAAATTGTAGCAAACAAGGGTTGAACCAGACACTTTGAGGCTTTGATTTTGCCATGGCAATCGATGTCAAAATCAGTATTCAAATGCATATATATATATATATATATATATATATATATATATATATATATATGAATTAACCCAAAAATCTCAAATAGTTATCCAACACTATTATTTATTCATCAGCATTTTTGTATTCTCAGACAGGAAAATGGACAAAGTTGGGAGTCCTACTCTCATCTAACGTCAGTTCAGTTACTGAAACTTAACAACACTTTGACCATATGTCAGGTTTAGTCAAGCATGTGGAATAGTTTCAAAATTTGTGAAGACCCCCAAAAGTCCAGTATCAGGTATGTCAGAGAAAACTGGTAATGTATGTCACAGATAAGCTTGGCAAACCACCTGAAAACGGTAACAGCTCAGCTGTTTTACAAAATATTATTTTTTTCTAGCTATTATGGCCAGTGCGTGATCTGCATGCTAACAAAGTGGTTACTGACATGTTATTTTAGGTGCATTGACTGATCTCCGCACCTCAAATTACCCCCTCCACCCTCCTCGCGACTTGGATTAATTGTACATATTTCTCATTGAGGCTTTAACACCCAAAAACTGGTATGCATGATGGCTCTATAGCAAACTTCAAGGCACAAACTATGCCTGAAATATACTCAAAACTAACAAAAGTCCTGGAAATTGGGTTTCAACATTATTTGCATTTCATTCAAGAATCAGGAGGGGTGATATTGTAGAGTAACTATGAGCTGTCATCCAGAGGAATCAGATATAAACATCATCATACAGGCAGACAGGAGGACAAACAGAAAGACTCAGTCCTGAAGGATGTTATTGTTTGGTTTGTGAGGACGTGATGCGATGGTCACGGCACACTGAGATGTTATCTCGGTGGCCTGTGGGGAAAACTCTCCTTCTTTGGTTCACTAGATCTGTTTACCAGAGAAACAAGACACCTCCGCTCCGTTGCCTTTGTGGCTCAGCATGCTAAGCACACAAGAGTGGACATCCTTCAATTCACTGACTTCGCCTGCAGGGAAAGTGGAATTTATGTCTCTGCATTTATCAGGCGTGGTTAGCTTTTATAGCCCCTCCGGTTATGGATTCAAGGTTTGTGTTTTAGCTGTTACTGCACTGATACTGCAGCTAGTCTGGTGGAGTTAAAGGGAGGTGTTGTAAAACACATTGAAGCTTGATAAAATGGCGATGCACACACCCGTGCACGCACTATGCAAACATAAAAATCAATGCATGTTGTACATAAATCACTGCACATGGTGGTTGATGTTAATCTAATGTTTGTTAAGGAGAACATTTTTTAACTTTGTGAAAGCACAACATCTGCGGAAAGCAATGTGATGCAAAAGAACTGTTTTATATAAGTGTTCTTTAAACATTTTTCCACATTTCATATTTGCTGAGCCCAATTAGTGCTTGCATATTTAAATAAGTCAGTTAAATGTGCTTGCAACTGCTTCTTAACTTCAAAAGTAAATCCACTGACTACATTGTAATTATCTAAGTTGAATAAAATAGCCATTTTAGTTTGAAAATAACCAAATCAATGTGCTACAAAAAATCAGATTAAATGTAAAGGCTGTCAAAGGAGATATAATTTGTTGGCATTTAAACTCTTGTACTGTCAGAATAACCTCCGATGAGTTCACACAAACATACAAATGCGCATACAAATGCCTGGGCACATGTGTAGGGAATAAACACAAGTGTGTATGCCCCCATGCAAACACTGACAACTGTGCAAACAGGCAAACATACAACACACACATTTTACAAAATCAGCAGACACACACAGGCACACTGTACTGCAGGCAGGCTGGCACACTCTCCGGGCAGATACCAGGCCTTTGATGGTGTGCTGGGCTCATCCACTCTGCCTGGTCAAAAGTGTGTGTACGTGAGTGTGTGTTTGTGTGTGTGTGTTTGTGGTAAAATCCACCTTGGCCACAGTTTGCCTCTCCATCTCCCCAGTGTGACAGCGCTGAAAAGAGCTTCTGTTTCGGGGCCAGCCTCATCCCACATTAATCAACAACGCTGCAAGGGCGAGCGGGAGGGATGGAGGGGGAGCCGAGGTGGAGGGAGGCAGCAGGAGGGTGGTGGGGGGCAGGGGGGGAAGGGAGGGCTCCTGCCCAAACCAGCAACACCCTATGCTGTCTTTTCTTACACCTTCCCTGCCTGGTTACCTCTTTATTTTTACCTTTGTCTGATTCACTTTTTTTCTACAAACCCACTAATTTTCTCTCTTCATTAGCTTCATCTCATTATCCGCCCCTCACCTTGTTGGAACTGTCAACACAAGCACTTACACACGCATGCATGCATTCAGAAAAAACAAAGACAGACACCTTGGCAGCTATGGTACAGTCCTCTCCCTGGGCACCACACAGCACCCAACTCCCTTCTTCTATTCATCCTCCCTCTCCTGCCAGCCTTAATTCCTCTCCCCCTCCATTGCTCCCACCACTTCGCCATCTTTCCCTCTGTTGCTTTCTCCCTCTGTCACTCCCTTGCTGTGTTGTAATAATAAACACCCCATCCAGCTGGGCTGATATATGACTGGAGTCAGTTTCATCGCCTGTTGCTGGGCGAAGCGGGGGGAATCAGTGGGGAGGCTGGGAGGCAGTGGGTCCCAGGTGATGTGTCCTCGACTTGATACTGGTGGACTGAGGTGCACTGGGAAATAGCATCTGTGCCAAGTCTTTGCATTTGAAATATGATTAATGCACACGGAGGGATTTATTGTAATCAACAGGGTGAAAATACACCCACAAGCCTTTTTTGTAGTACAGCTTTTCAAAAGGATTTACATAACATTTATTACAAAGAAAGACATAGCACACAGTGTAAAAGGTAATTAGGTAATTGGTCCATTTATTGTCATAGATTGCAGTATTTGTTCACCATTATTCTTCCAAAAGATCAATCATTTTTGGAGTTGAAGGGTCAAATAAATCAGGTTGGTTAAAACAACACGTTTCTTTCAACAGCTGCAAAGACTCCAGTTTTGTGCTCTCGTGTAAAAAGTGGTCAGGGAACGGGTTCATCCTCCCAGGGCTCAGAAACAGGTTGCAGAGAAATGGGCCATGACTATTAATCTCCCAGGGAGATATGTCCTTGTTTGGTTTACACAAGCACTCCTGGCCCAGGTGTGAACTCGTGCACTTGACCTTATAGATGGAGAAGGTTGTGCAGGTGGAAATACAAATTGCATTAAAAGAAATATACTGGGATTCAACTCGGCTGTAAACTACAGGACACTGAACAGAAAATGTATTAACATGCAGGATTTTAGTTTTCTTCTGTATTTTGATTCATCTGTCTGTGGATGCCTTTTCTGACACTAAAAATGAGGACAAACTCATGTACCAGGTCAACGTATCCTCACACAATGTTTTGTGTGATATTTTGTAAAAATGCACATACTACAGTTCATAACAATATTACTGCCTCACAAATGACATTGTCACATTACATTCTTAACTTGAACTTGCATAATGAATGTAAAGTCACATGAGTTCGGTTTAGGAAAAAAAAAAACATGGTTAGGCATTGTCTTGTTATGTACTTGGCGCAAAGCAACATAGGTTTGGTTTAGCAATGTTAAGTTACGTAGGTTTGATTTAGGAAAAGAAACTATATTGCCATTGTCATGTTACATACATAACTTAAAGTCACAGTAGGTAGGTTATTTTTACAAAAGTTAAGTTGCCTAGGTTGGGTTTAGAAAAACTATCATGGTTGTGCAACATCACATTACATACTTAAAGTGAAGTAACTGTGGTAGGTCTAAAAAAACCAAACAATGTTTGACATTTTCACATTATGTACTAAAAGTAAATTTATGTAAGTCTGCTTTAGGAAAGCAAAGTTACTTAGGTTAACTTTACAGAAGTTAAGTTGCTTAGGTTATTTTTATGAAAGTTATGTTTCATAGGTAAGGTTTAGAAAAGTAAGGTTTTGTAGATTAGATTAAGGAAATCAATCATGATCACATTACATACACAATGTAAAGTTATGTTGGTTAGGTTCATGAAAACAATTGTAATGGGGTGTTGCTGCATTACGTACTAAACATAAAACTACATCGTTTACAGGACTTGGCATCATAAAATGATGACTTACCTAAAAAAAACTCAAAGTTGACTTAGTTTTGAGTACCAGTTTCCTGTGGGAAAGTCTTGTGTTTGTTTGACCTGTCCACAGTCCTAAGCTACTACTTTTTTTGTCCTGTCACCCGCTTTACAGCATTCCCAAATACGTGGGCTTTTTACGTATGACGGCCTCATTATTGCATGGGTTATATATGAATTGTGGTGCAGGAGAACAGCCTGACCTGGTACGCTCCTTATTAGTTTTAGAATCCCTGAAAACTCGATTTGCACTTTTCCATGAAATAAACAAGAACAAATTCAAGCAAACAGTTAATAAGTGGGACAGTGGCTCAGTTTACCCTAAGTTTGTCCTCACTAAGACTTCATAAATCCCTCAGCAATGATAAATAAAGCCCATAAAATCGTCCTCATCCAAACAACAGAGACACAGAAGCCGAACATGTCCCTCACCCCTAGTGCTGAAGCCGATGCTGAACCAATTATAACACTCCTGATGGGCATGTTTTGGATCTACATTGTGTTTGTCTAATTAATTAGCATATAGCCTATGGAAAGCACCGTTGAGCTGTTGAAGTAATTAATTCATAGATACACTGCACCCCGAGCCAAGGTTACTGTACATTTGCTAAGTTACAGTAAATCCCAACACAAGAGAGTGTTGTTAAGGCAGTGCTGACGAAGTGTGACAGCGCTACAGTTCCTCTCCCATTACTTTGAATTGTGCTCTTACAAAGCTGAAGCACTTCTCTCTTTTTCTGCAGCTAGTGGAGTTGACAGCATAATAAGGTTTGCCTGGTAAACAAGGTAAAAAAAAATCCATCAGGCTGTTTAAACATCAAATTTCTTTATGGTAATGTTGAAAAATGTTGTGGTTCCTCGTGGCAGTTTTATGGATTGCTATTGCCCATTTTTAAAATACTGGATATCGCTTTGGACAAGTCATGCAAGTGAGCACTCTGTTGTTCCTCCGCTCATGCCAACCTGACAGGAGAGTGGAGTGGTACGCGTATCAGCAGCCGGGCTGGGAGTGTCTTCCTCTGTTCAAAAGGCAGGAATAGATCAGTGACAGCCAGCCAGGCCCAGTAGACAGAGGTCACTGCCTCAGTGAAATCAACTGAGGAGACGGAGGGGTGGGGGCAGTTGCCGTGGCGTGAGAGATACGCAAGTGTGTGTTTGTGATGTGTCAGAGGAGGAGGCACTGCTTGTGTTAGGTGGCTGACACAGAAGCTGCTGACGTTTCAAGCTTAACTGAGTTGCCCCTTCGCTCAGTGTGCCCAGACACTCCGATTCAGTGGACGCACCCGACCTTCAGCCATTCACGTCCCTTATGATTAACTCAGCCTAATCTATAATTACAGTCTCCCCTGTCTAATAACAATATATATCTTCAAACCAGTGCGTCTCCATTATCCTCCTATAATTTCTGAAGAAACAGAAGGAATGAGAAATCGAGAAATGCACTGCTGCTGTTGCTGGTTCTGTGTTTATTGTAAAAGGTCACTTGTAATTTTCCCTGCCAAATCAGCCTCAACAATTTCTCTGGCAGGCTTTTCCAGCATTGCGCCGGAGTGTGTGTGACCTTTTTAGTGGGCAGATGATAACCGTTTCCGCCGAGACAGGAATAGAAAACAAAATGACCTGTTTAGAGACCAGAAAGGGCGGCGTAAGCAGTTTGCAGCCTTGGCAAGCTATGCCCCTCTTTGTCGAGAGAGAGCGAGGGAGAAAGTGAGGAAGTAAGGAAGTAGAGTAGTGATAGAAACAGAGATAGAGAAGAAAAATGACTATGTATTGTGAACTCCGTAGGCAAACAGTGTGTTCAGTAATCTTCCCTGACCCCGGCCTCTGGCCAGTGCAGCATGGCTTTTCTTCTCTCCTCTCTTGTGTGTGTGTGTGTGTTTGTGTGGATCGCTGGTGTTTAGCTGGGATAGGAGAGTGTCCTTAGGCGTGCTGGGGAAGACAAGCCATACCATGGTGGGATGATACTGACCTTTCACCCACATCCCATCATTCGCCATGCCCTGCCAGTTGCAGTGTAACAAAACTGGGCGCGAGAAAATCATGTCTAAATTCCAAGTCACAGACATCATCCCACTAAGCTCTAAACTACACCAGTGGTGCTTCCTAAACAATGAACAAGACCTCAAAATAGCTCATGGAAATGGGACTACTGAGTGACGGAATGACAAAATTAGCAGAATTTTGGATAAACTACACTCCCAGTGCTAAGAAAAGACATATTTTCCATTGTCTAGTTGCAGAAATAAACCAGAATCTCTCCTGAAATATATCAGGGAACCAGTTTTGCCCAAGGAAAAGCTCTCAGCACAAGACAAAGTATAAAATAATGACTACTGTATGATATACTATTTAAAAACTACTGTGGTTTAGTTGAAAATTCTCACGTTTCCTGCTCAAGGCCATGCGCTCACCCATTTTTACTCTGCCCATTTATTTTGTCTTCACAGCAAAAGTACAAACTTTATAAATCAGGGCAGAGGAAAGCACAGCAGTACATGAGTTAAAGATCCATCTTGAGGGTTGTTAAAACTCTTCTTTAACACCAGTAAAGCTGAAGGATAAAGCATGGCAGGAGGAAGCAAACCACATCCACCCATGCTGTGGAACATGTCGCTGTGGAAAATGTCAGTTTTTGGTAATCTCCCTCCATGACAGTTTCTCAGATACTCCCAGATGGGCTGCTTTGACAGCTCTCAGAACAACACCAGAGTGGCATCCGCAGGATATTAGTTCAGGTCAGAGTGAGATGGACACACTCTTGGGCTGGTAACACAGCTTTTTGGTGACTATTTTGTTGTGACTCACACCACATTTCTCCACTTTATGGCAGTATTTTTTTCAGCAGTGCCGTCAGATTGTCATTGTTTTGACATTTGGGCTCATTTCTCATTTTCCTCTTCCAGATCTTTCCCTCCAACTGCGAACCAACACTTCCTGCCTTAGTTGTATTTTAAGACCATTGTTGTGTTTGACAACCCTACATTGTCTTGACCCGTTGTTGACCTTTCACCTTGTTTGTGACCCTAGATGGACACCCTGGAGGCTCTGGGAGAGGAGATCAGTGGGATGGCACGCTGCCCATATGACGCGAAGCACGCCAACGTTGCCCTTTTTGCTGGTAAGGTCAAATGCATTTTCAATGTCATTTTGATTTGCTTTTTGATAACCCAACAACCACTGATGGGTAACTAAACTGTTACATTTTAAGAAAAAAACAAAAAAAAACACAAAATGATATGATAAACAAAAGGCTTTTTCCTTTTAGTCCAGGGCTTCATTGGCTCAGTGAGCTTTAGCACCACACTTCAAAGCCCTATCCATTTAGAAGTGGTGAAAATGTAATATTTTGTGATGTACATGTCCTGCCTTTTGTTTTTCTGTTGGCTTTATTGACAGAAAGCCGGGTAGCTGCGTTCACATAGAAACATATTGTCCACTGCCCACACTGTAGTTTTCACTGATTAGCCAACATTGGCTTTGGATGCCGTTGCCATGGATACATGAAGGCCAACCTCAGGACTCCCCCTTCATTTTGAGTGGCAGAACCTGTTTAGCATTGTTAAGTATGTTAGCACGACTGGCCATGTTGCAACTGGTAATGGTGCTAAAAGGGTCAACAGAGCTAACAGTGCTAAACAGGGTTTGTGGCTCAAAACTGAACCGCTCACTAACAGGGGCAGCCTGGGGGGAGAATGGAGGGTGGGAACTATGTTTATTAGTTGTGAATGAAGTGAATGAATGACCCTCCCTACTCTCCGTAAATTTGGCTCGAAGACATTGCCTTTGTTGAATGGATTGGTTATTTTTAGGCAGGAGGAGTGCAATTGGTAAAGGTTAGGTTAAGAATATCAGAGTAAGACAATCAGAGGCAAAGTAGCAGGGAATAGTGTGTCCGCAAATTCATGACCTGTGAAACTGGAGAGTAGCAAAAGTAACTAATAGACCAACATGCATAACTGGTCAAAATGTTCTTGATGGTTAACTAATTAATGATAAACCACTGACATCTGTTTGCCAAAATGACGATTAATTCATCTGTTTTTGAGGTATTTGATTACATTTATCATCACTGTGGTTTTCAATTCCCTGTCTGAGGCTTAACATGATAGAAACTCAAGTTTCTGTGAGGTAAAAATAGATGAAGTATATGTGATAGTGCTACTACTTACTGACTGCCATGAGGCAGAAACATTAATCCTAATTTTCTCCTATCTGCATGTATTAAACATTGGAACACGTTTAAGCTAGATGGGAAAGTTGAGTCTATTTGAGCGAGGGGATTAGTTGCGGTTGTATTTAATATTGTTCTTAATACCCTGCGGTTTATTCTAATGGCAGTGCTCCGACAACATGTCAAGAATGAAAGCCAGTCTGTGTTACATGCACCAGAGCAATTTGCCGAACTTGTGGCCACATTCGCTCTGCGTTAGGAATTTGCTGCTTTTTAGAGCCTGTTGGAAACACATCAATAGTACTGTGGTAACGGCAAAAGCAGAATCATCTTTCTCTCGCTTTTATTGCACTTTCCTGCCGTCCTCTTTGTCTCTCAATCACTGTTTTTTAACATGCACAAGATTAAAAATAAGTCACAAACTGATGGGACCAGAATGAGTCAGCTTTCCGTTGGCGGCGTGAGATTCTTCTGATGCAACGGACTGCTAAAGACATTCAGTCCCCATTCATATTTGCTGTGAACCGATTTATGGCGGTATTGATGAGCTGTCCGGGCCTGTTTAAAGCAGAGGAGGAGAGTAAACGCCTTGCTTGACCAGTTAATGTGTAGCAGAGCTGCTTGCAAGGAGCTGGAAGCACTGAGTAATCAAGAGGGTTCCTCTGACTCCTATCCTTTCAATTATGTAGTTTGAGTTTCCACTGTGGTTATAGCCAAGGCAGGCTGAGGTCATGCTAGCGGTGGATTGTGTTTGTGGAGCGTGTGTGTGTACGTACGTGCATGCACGTGTGTGAATGTGGGGTTGAAAGACTGTGTGTGTGCATGCAAGGCTTCATTGTTTGTGCCTTTCAAGTCAAAAGAATTACAAATGTGCAACATGCTTAAGTGTGTGTACAGCCTTGTTTGTTGTCCATCAGAGAGTCTCCTTGGTTTGTGTGATTCATTCATTTTCCAGGTCTGAGCCATCTGAAATGTTTTTGTGTATCCAGCCACAGAGAGCAGGAATCTCTGAGTGGCTTTTTGTGTTTTTCTTTTAACTGAACTTTGCTCTCTTCACCTTTTTCCTCATCCTTCATGGCCATCTCTTTCTCTTCATTCTTCTGCCTTCTCAATCTCCTTCATCCCTCTTATTGCTCTTTCTGTCTCTGTGTTCCCTCTCCAGATGGCAAGCTGTACTCGGCCACCGTAACAGACTTTCTAGCGATTGATGCGGTCATCTATCGTAGCCTAGGAGACAGCCCGACTCTGCGCACTGTCAAACACGACTCCAAATGGCTGAAAGGTGAGCAGTGGGGACACACAGACACAAAGTCTCCGTGGTTGGAAAGCACCAAGCTGACTGACAAGTTAGAAAACAAACTTGTGTTTTGACATGCATGCTTGACCATGTGTTTGTGATTTATGACTTGTGTATATGCGCCTCAGTGTATGAATCTAGGTATGAAGAGCAGGAGCACTTATGCTAATGCTGCACGCTCTGTTTGACGCAGTCATTTTGCCAACCTGCCCTGGTACAGTTGATGTAGCCAGGAAATTGCTCTGCCCTGGGGAGAAACAAGCACAAGTCCAGCCTGTCAAAACTGAATAGAGAGATCCTTCTCTCCTTGCATGCAAAGTGTTTCGCTGATATGATGGATGATAGATTGAGGCACTCAAGGCTCACAGTCGGTGCTTTTCTGCATAATATGACAGATATTCCGGCTGTTTACTGTGAAATATGGTGTCAGAACTGTTTCGTCATGTTAAAAATGTCACTTTGACTTATATTTTGTTTTATTTTTCCCCTCCTGCAGAGCCCTACTTTGTCCAGGCAGTTGATTACGGAGACTTCATCTACTTCTTCTTTCGGGAAATTGCCATGGAGTACAACACAATGGGGAAGGTAAGTACAGGCCCTATTCTTCTGCTATTGTTTGAACCGTAATCAGAGGTGACTTCCTATTTACCGGGAGAATCAGGAAGTGCCTTAGGAAACTAACAGGATATGGGTGTATCACATAGCTGGAAGGAGGCTTTCAGGAGCTGTAAAGTGGCCAAACATTTTTCAGTAATAGATAAACACTGGGCAGGATGCAGGACCTAAAATAGATCCAAAAAGAAAAATCTGTGGATGTCTGGAGATCCCATTTTGAAGTCTAAATATATCGCTTCAATTGTACACCCGCATCCGACCAGCAACGCTCCCATTTGACCTATCGTCTCAATTTTTTCCCAAAAGGAATTCCACCCATGTCTCTGAGAGAAATGAGACGGACTGAAAGAGGAAAGGTTGATGCCTTCAACCTTCCTCAGGTGTTACAGTAAAAGGCATTTTTCTATTAATCTTCTCAAGTCAGTTTTGGACCCTAGGAATTTAATTGGATACCAGGTAGGAGAAAATCTGTTATGAAATGAATCGCTCAATATGTATTCTCCTGAATAAATTAAAGGAATCACACAAGAGAGTGTGAGAATGAGAAGGGACGAGAACAGAGCAGAGGTAACGAGAAACACAGAAATAATGGATTCTCTGCCAGAAGTGACAGGCATGTGTTATACAGAGCATGAATACAGATCAGGCCTCTCAATCTGCTGGGTGTTTTGAAAGCAGTGTCAGTATAATTATGCATGTGGTGGTATAACTGATGGTGCAGAGAGCAATTTAACATTTAGTGAATGATATCGCTTCATTATTATAAAGTAGATTGGCCTTGCCTGACAATGTAAGCAATCATTTGTGCTTTATGGCAAATTGATCAATCTGCTGTGGCAGGTTTGTGTTTGCTTTAGTTTTAATGTTGGATTGTTACTGTTATCTGGAAAACACAGAAGGATAAATATTTCATTACACAAGTGAATTAACAAGCCTTGGGTGAGGTATTTGTTCAGTGTGAGTGATCTGTGTGTTTGTACTCATTATGTATGTGTGTGTGCAGGTAACTCACAGATAAGCCAGTATCTTTAGCAAGTAGAAATGTGAGAAACTGAACTGTTATGTGTACAGCAGACACAATTCCTTATTCGCCTTGACAGTCTCAGATGTTGTGTGTCATACATGATGTCATCTCGATGCTCTATAATCACACAGTGTGCAGGCCTCTGTATGTGTATGTTTGAGAGTATAAGTGGATGAATGTGTGTTTTCTGCATGCATTTTTGCATCGGTCGGGATGTACGCACGGGTGAGGGTGTGTTTATGTGTGGTCGTCTGCACTCGCGCGTGTGTGTAGAGCTCTGGTTTAAGTGCATGTTCGCTCCCATTCACACTGTTTACTCTGGGACACAATTTCAGGTCAGGGTTAGATTTATTGCTGTTAAGTATAGTGTGACAACAACTAATTACAATGCTCACTGTGTGATGTTACAGCAGAGATGTAATTACAGCGCCGGCTCCCATTTGAAGCTGTATACTTTAAATTTTCTGTTGCCAGGTACTGACTCTTTAACAGCATATCAAACACATCAATTTACTCCTCTGTGTCTTTAATTTGCTATAAAGTGATGAAATGTTAGATTAAGACACTGTGGTGTCTCCCAGTATGTTTCCATGATTTTTGAAGCAGCATTTGAGATAACAATCTCACAATTTAGTAGATGTTATGCAGCTTTTGATCATATCAAATGATCTTCATTTCAAGTAGGAGTTTGCCCAGTTGTCATGGAAATGTGCAAACTTCCATTCTTTTTTAACTCAAGGTTCAGTGGGCATCTTTTATTAAAAAAATGTGTTGTCATTAGGGCTGTCAAACAATAATTTTTTAAATCATGTTTAATCACAGAATTTCAGCAGTGAATGGTGATTAAGCACATTTTTTAATCACATGTAATAAATTCCATCATTTTGTTTTTCAAAGCATTTTTGAAGTCAACAATGACAAGGTAAAGCAATCAAATGACAGAAAAAATGCATATGACTAGCATAAAGTGGGGAAGTCTGCACAGAGAAGACTCATGGGTACCCACAGAACCTATTTTCATTCAGATATCTTGAGGTCAGAGGTCAAGGGACCCCTGTGAAATGACCATGCAGTTTTTCCATTGCCAAAATTTAGCCTAATTTAAGAGTGTTATTATGCCCCCGACCTGCCGCGAGCACCACTGGATTCAGGTCTTCAGGTTTCACATGATACCAGTTTCACCACTCTAGCCTTAAAACTCAGCCCAGTACAGCATCTTTAAGACAGAAATGTTGCCTGGCAAAACAAAACAAAAAAAATGTATTATCTATACATTACAATTAGCATGTTAACACTGACAGCCCCAGTTGTCATATTTTCTGAAACTCTCATTATATCCTGACAGTAGTAAATGAGACAGAAAAATCAGGCTCCTCCACCTCTTCCCGCTAAAGGCATTTGCAAGAATCCACCGCACCTGAACAACAACAACCAATCAGAGCCAGCAAGAGTTTCTCACAGAGTGTCAGTCACTGTATTGCCAACTATTGGATACATCGACAATAGGGTAGATCGACAGCAATTACTTCAAAAATTTTGGGGAAGTTTCCACAAGTTGCACTGGATGCCCCTGATTTGCTAAAAGTAACCTGACCTCAACTTCATGCAGTGAACACAGACACAGTGAATGCCATTAGAAGCACTTTGAGGAGCAAAGGAGCCTGATTTTCCCCAGTTTATCTGTCTTATTTACTATTGTCAAGATATAGTGACCGAAAAGTTCTGTTTATAAAAGTTACCTTCTGAACCTTTAAAGACGCCTTGCCCATGCTGGCATATAATCTATCAAGCAGCATGTGTAACTGGGCAATCTGCTGTTGAAGAACTTGTGATACCAGATGCTCACAAGGTTTAGAACAAGTGCTTAACTGTGGTGAAATTGTTTTCCCAATGTTACTGCCTCATAAAATGCCAAGTGAAAAATAAAAGGACAGTTTAGTGTGTGTGTGAAAACATTTGTATTTAGGAAATTATGGTCCTATTATGCTTACAACCCCTAACAAAAAAAAGAGGTGTTGCATAAAAGGACTTCTTTCATATCCAAACGATTGCAAAGTGTGAATGCTGTGGTCACAGTGTTGTTAAATCAACCACTGGCCTTACAGGGCAACTCACATCAAAGTCTGTTTACAGGTCTTGGGGAGCATGACTGCTTATGTGAAAAAAGTTGTGTAAAGCCTTGCTTTTGGTCCAGAGGGAACTACGTGAAATATAAGTGATGTTGCTTGGGGCACAGTCGGTTAAAAGTGAAAAAGTTCTGCTGGTGTGGACTTAAAAAGCAGCGAGCCTACAAAGCCTCTGCAGTCCACACCTCATCTCTGCTTGAGGCTAGCAGCTGCTATTAGCACAATGCACTCCAGTCTCAGACAGAACTGTTGGCAGTTGAGTTGCATTTTGGGTATTGTAAGTGCCAAGTTTGGACAAAGAAGAGGAATGCATGGTGCATCAATTTTGATTCTTTTCTCTCAAGCAGTCCATCGAGAGTCTGACATTTTTATTGAGTGAGGTGAGAGAGACTGGAGATGTGTCATAGGTGACTCTTGATGTAAAACTGAGAGCTACTCGAATGTAACGTTTCAACTGTCTTCATCAGGTGGTGTTTCCTCGGGTGGCCAGGGTTTGTAAGAACGACCGAGGCGGCTCACCCCGTGTCCTGGAGAAGCAGTGGACCTCATTTCTCAAGTCTCGCCTGAACTGCTCCATCCCCGGTGACTCCCACTTCTACTTCAACATCCTGCAGGCTGTGACGGATGTCATCCACATCAACGGGAGGGACGTAGTGATGGCAACCTTCTCAACACCTTACAACAGGTAACCTGAGGCACAAGCAATGATTTATATCACTGCACCGATTTATATTATTTAACTAACTTAATGAGGTGACGGCAAATAAGCAATAACATCTCTCTATAACTGCGACCCAGCCAGCCTTCACATGCAGCACTTCTGTTAGGGAGAAGGTTTGTTCAAAAAACAAAAGGAGTGAAGTGGCAGCCACTAAATTTTCTCCCAGGTGAAGCTAAACTGAAAATACTTAAATCAGCAGGAAAAACAAAACAAGATTGGAAAGGTACGGCTCTGTACACCCAACAAACAGCTCTGTCCATGCTCCTGAAATTTTAGCAGCCCCATCTATAACATCTCTCCTGACCCAACTCAAACAAAATATTTACAAATTAATTCATCACACCATGATACACACCATGAGATGCACGGAAATGTAATAATCCATACAACAAAAATTAATTAGTAAATTATACGCCATATACATAATTCAACATAGACACCCCCATAGCTGTGAGACATGCTGCTGCAATACACTCATGAAGAACACAACATAACAGTGACTGCTGCCACCTGTTAACAAGCCACACATGTTATAAAAGGCTACCTAAAGCCGTTCCACACACGCACACGCACACAGCAACCACACAAGTGCACACAGTAAAATACAATCAATTAAACATCAACACGTAGACCACACAGCCACTAAACAAAGTGGATTTGTTTTTTACTCACCACAGTTAAAGGGGCACTGCTGGAGGCATGAGGGAAGTGGAAGTCACACTGAAAGAGTAACATTACTCACTTTTTGTTGTTTAAATCGCAGGTCAAGGGATGCTAATGAATAGACATGCATTGTTTTTCTCCCAAAGATGCTTTAGTCCCATGGTGTAATTGTGTAGTCAGTAGGGTGGGACAAAGCGGGACAAAGCCTACACATGTGCAAACAATTGGCCCCGACTGTACACTGGTGTACTGGTGCTCGAGCCTTGGAGCACCCGCAGAATCGGCGCCCATGACCTGAGGAATGGAACATTAAAAAAGGCCTTGAGAAATCAACATGTATTGCAACTTAAGAGGTTTGAGGGTAGCAACAGATGGAAGTGATTTATTAAGGTTATTTTATTCGGCTATCTTTTTCTTCCTCATCTCAAATGAGTTCATGTGTGTCAACAGCTGTTGTGCACTTTCCATTTATTAACTCAATCATCTTTCTTGGTTTGAAATGCTTTTAAAAATGCCCTCAATTCATCAACATCCTGACAGTGTGACCTTTGTTAATGTTAGTAGCGTGTGCCCCTGCTGTGCCTCTTGGCAACTTGTAATTCCAGAGTCTGCTGGGTCAACATTTACATCCTCTGTCAAAACAGTTGTGCTGCCCTTTTGACATGCAGGTGTTTAATCATATTTTCCCCTTTTTACAATTCATATTCAGAGCTGCTTTCATATTCATAGGCAGGGGGAGTTGTTATCTAAATTGAAAATTACCACAAAGCCATAGAGCTTGGCTGATAGCTTGCACATATTGTAATTTTCCATTTTATGGCTGCTTTTTAGCAGATAAGACAATTGCTTGTGACAATGCAATTGAGCATGGTTAATGGACATTAAAACCCAATGAAGCAGTGCCTCTGAAAATTTCTATAAGCGCCGGTTTTGATCCTGGCATTAATTTTCCATTTCATAGTCAGGGGGTGAAATTAGAGGGAGCACATTCAGACTGTAGGCACTTGCACTCAGAGTTTGTGTCGTTTAATTGTCTGTCTGTCTGGCTGGCTGGTTGCTGCCTGGCGCTTGCTAACTGGCTGGCTCACTCACCATCTATCTGCCTTGTTAGCAGATTGAAATAAACAGACATATGACTGTCTAACTCTCTGTACATATCCAATACAGCGGGCAATTACTGTAATTTAGTAGCTAAGCCACGAATTAACAACCCTCTGACCTTGCGCTCTATAATACCGCCCTTGTGTATTTCGTCTCCCCGATGTCTACATGAGTTTAACCCATGATGCAACCACCAGAAAATCCAGCCAGCTGAGAGACATTTCTCTTTTAAAAGAATAAACAATTCCTAGTTTCAATACGAATTCACTAGCGCAGATGCATGAAAATCAGAGGAATGACTCAGCAAACTGTTATGCATTGATTCCACACAGACGGAAAGAGGCCAGTGGCTCTGCTGCTATCACAAGATGGGTGTTTTTCCCCTTAACTGAACAGCAATAATAAGAAAATCCGTTGTATTTCTTGCCCAACAGTGGACTTGTGATGAACTTTGATGCCTCGAGGCCTCTGGGGAAACCCGGTTTTTGAGGGAAAGGTTAGGGAATGTGTGTCCTCATGAGGCTTGGCAGGCGCAGACACTGTAGCTCATAGACTATTGAATGACTATTGGACAGCCAGAGGTGGGGGACTTGAGGCATATGACTTGACTAAAGTCAGACTCAAGTTGCATATTTAAGGTCTTGAGACTTGCTTGGTTAACAATTATTAAAAGATTTGGACTTGGTATTAAGGACTTGAACAACAAATTCTCACTACTTGCATTTTCTCTTTTCAAAAATAAACCCTGGTCACCACTGCTAATGTGTGAGGCAGATTGGACACAACATTGATATTTGATGAATCAGAAGTGAGACTAGGTTGGACTTGAGACTTGACTAAAGCTTGAGACAGAAGATTCGAAAGAACTTGACTATATTTTAAATACTTGCATTTTATGTTCTTTAAAAACATGATTGGGGGATTTCTAGTAGCGTAGTAGGTTTACACGCATTTTAGAGTGCGTGTAAACCTGGTAACCTACTAGGATACAGCAGACCAGCAGAAGCCAACGCAAAGGGCTGCCATCATGGAGAGGGCTAGTCTAATAATAACAACTATTCAAAGATTATGTACAAAAATCACAAAGATACGTGAATGCATTTTTTTAGCTAACTAATTAGCCTATTGCAGACTTGTCCAAAGACCTGCCCAGGGGCCAATCATGGTCCACAGACTAATTTTAAATGGCCTGCAGCTTGTTGTTCAAACTATACTACATGCAGGCTACCACACAATACAGGTTAATTAATCAAGAAAACTTTTTTCCATTTACCTTACGATGGCAGGATACATCATACAATTTGTAGACAAGTATCAACTACGCAGATTAAACTAATGTGTTTTCGTAGAGAAGGCAGACAAGAAAAAAAACCAGTTACATAACAGCAGATATTTCCTGCTTGAGGGCAGACATGGCCATAACCAAGATGTATAAAGTTGACAGTGAGGGCAAGTAGAATATTTTTTCACTGAAATGAAACAGTTGCATTTTTTTATAACCCTTATGATGCAAGAAGCACCTGACCCCCGGGGTATTTTCACATGATCCATTCTCATTATTCGAAAATACCCTTGGCTTATTGGCTGACACATCAGAATTTCACATTTGACTTATGACTTGCTTGACCTGAGCAATGACGTCCTGTGTCGTGGTTGCCTTTACAGCCAGTGGAGTCCCCATATATATTTGATATGGTTGGTCGGATGGGGCCATTGTAAATTTTTGGGTGGCAAACCAAAACTAAAAGCCAAAACTGAATTTGAGGAAGTCAGTTATGCTATTGAAGTTTAAAAGCTAGTTGAAAACCATGTCAATATGGAGATTTAAGAAATTGCATACGAACCATAATTCAAGGGACCCCATTATAAATGGCCATGCCAGTTGTTCCCTAAAATTTAACCTAACTTTGGAGTGTCATTTAGCCCCCTTCCTGACACACTATGCTGACATGGTACCAGTGAATGTCTTAGATTGTTTTACAAGATACCATGACTTATCCATTACCTCAAAAAATTGCATGCCACAGCCTTTTAAAGACAGAAATATTGGCTTTTAATTATTTTTTCCAGGCGGGCAGCAATAGTATCAAGGTGGCCATGGCCCCCACCTGGCCCCACATTGAATTTACCACTGCTTGTAGCAGGGACTCAAATTGACTTGCTTGATTCTCACCACAGTAACTTGGGACTTGCTTGAGATTTGCCTGTGACTTGCACCTGTGTGACTTACTCCCACCTTTGGCATACGCACTTACATAGTAGTATTTACATTGTAATAAATCTATACACAGCAACAACAGGTATTAAAACAAATAATCAAATCTGTTAAGAGAAACTGAGGAAATTGCAAAGTCCTTTTGAATAAATGCAGATAAAAAACTTGACATTGAAACTTGACACACACTGGCAAGTCCTCGACGACATGGCGAACTGACTGTATCACCCAATGTGAACATGCATCAGCTAAAATTAGCCATCCTCGAGGGATTTCACCCCTCTGAAAGGGGATTGTAAATCCATGTTTCTGTCTCTTGTCCAGATAGTCCAGACTTGGCAAGGTGTTTTTTTGATATGTTCAGTTAAGATGATTGTTTATGAGATTTTTTTCTTGTGTGTGTCGTGGCAGTATTCCAGGCTCGGCGGTGTGTGCCTATGACATGGCGGAGGTGGCCAACACGTTCACAGGGCGTTTCAAAGAGCAGAAATCCCCAGACTCCACCTGGACGCCTTTTCCTGAAGAGAAGGTTCCTAAGCCAAGGTACAACAGCAGTTAATTAACCACAGCACAGTCACACACTCATGGGATATAACAGTCGCACACGCATACAGTGCAGTCGCTCTCTTCCTCTCTTTCTTCTTGCTCCTGACACACACACACGCAAGATATATGGCCCCATAATAAATGCATAACTTGCTGAATTATGTGTTAATATCACCACATTTTTATCTCAAGTTGCGTCAGTTTTCAGTACATCCCTACTGTTGTTTCCACTAAGTGATTACAATCCTACGTTAAATTGTGTCACACCCGCTATACTGTATGCACAGATACCACCTCTTTTTCGCAGTTGCACCCCCTAACCCATTACCTCACCTCTCCCCCACACGCAGCTTCATCAAAGAAGGGCTCAGTATCAACAAATGAAGCATGAGATCATTTTACAGATGGCTGGCTAATTCCACAAATGCACCAGCCTGATCAATCTCCCATCTATTGCTTGCTAATTAACGTACTAAGAGCTCCTCTCCTATCCTCCAGAAAAAAAAAAGCAGATTTACTACAAAGATCTGGGCCACGATAATTGTTAGTACCCTGCGTCTATGTGTGTTCCCATATGGCTGAGAAGGCGGTTCCTCGACTAAATAGAGCCTGTCCTGTACTCTCTTTGCATTCATTAGTGTATATGTGAGCGTTCCCTCAATTAGCATGTAATTACCTGTTTGTGTTCAACAAGGTCAGGGCGCAGCGAAGATCCGATTGTCTCTGCAGTGTTTGATGTGATTGATTTTATTTCTCATCCACGGCTGCGTTCAGACCTTTTATCTGCAGGCAAACAGACGGGGAGTTGTAACAATGCCACCTAGGTCTGGCCCCGCAGCAGACTGTTCTTCCATGTGTTAGACGCTCATACTGAATCATTTACAGATTTTCGTATTTAAGAGATGTCTGTTTCCATTCTGTTCTCCATATGTCGGCTGACATAAATGTAGCTACAGCAAAGAAAATGTTATAGGGCTGGGTGTTGCTGCCTTTTTTTTTTTACAGTGACAAACGGTTCTGCAAATGTTGGCCCTTTATTTAACTATCAATTTGAAGGTCAATTAAACATTAGCAGCAGATGACTTGAACTCATTTGTCAAAGGGAGTTTCTATAGAAAGTGCACATTGAATACTGAGAGCACTTTACTTTGTCTTGCAGGATTGAAGGTTATTATGAAATTAAATCAAACTACATTTTTATTTGCGATGCTGTCCCCTCCTTGTAAAGGCATGACAGTGATGGATACAGGAATGCAGAGAAGCTGAAGAATTTTTTTTAATTACTAGATTCCCTTTCTACTCATGCCTACACACCACTACTTGAAAAAATATGAATCTACATTTCTCTTGAGCAAACAAGTATATATTTTAAGGGTTTGGTCCTTGCATGTTGACACTGTCAGATATTCAGTGGCCAGCTGGCTAATATTTCTAGGACCTGGTGTGGATTATGTAGTGTGGCAGGGTATCAAAGACCACGCAGTAAAGGGATTTTACAAGCTCTCAGAGGTGAGATGCCTGCAAAGGGGATATGCTATCAAAAGCAGCTTCTCTTTTACAAGCAGCTCACCAACTCCCTGTAAAAGGATCAGATAGATAGAATGTCTCAGTGCTTTACCCCAAGTCCAGGGAAAAGAAGACATCTTGTGTCCTCTGCTCTGACCAAAGCCTCCTGGCATGAGAGTTTAGTAATTTAAGGCTGCACTCTCATTGATTTTAGGGAAGTAGAACTTTTTTTTCGACAATTGGTGCTCTGTCCATGAAAAATTGCTCATTCGCCCCTGGAGTCAATGCAGCGGTTACTTCTTTTGTGCTTTTTCCTCCTTCTACTCACCACTTTTTCCTCTCCCATCATCCCTCCTCCTCTCCATTTGCAGGCCTGGCAACTGCGCCGGCACTCCATCCATGGAGAGGTACAAGGTATCCAACGAGTTCCCCGATGACACTCTCAACTTCATCAAGATGCATCCTTTGATGGACGAGGCTGTGCCCTCCATTGCAAACAGGCCCTGGTTCCTCAAGACCATGGTCCGGTAAGTATTACACACTCCAAAGACCGTCGTCATGAGAGGTCTACAAGCCTCCTCAGCACAGGACAATAATTACGTGAAGTGCTGCTTTGAGAGTCAGGCTCATTAAAACACAGTGGTACTCCACCACAAACCAGCCGCTGACCTATTTTCGCTGTAGTAGAGGAAACACTGATCTACACTTTACTATCTCTCTCCCAGAGTGACCACATAGTGATGCGATGAACACATTTCTCAGTGATTTTTGTCTTTATGCGTTAGTCATTTCATATTTACAGGTCCAAGCCCTTATTAAGAATTATAGCAATGCTCAGTCTTTGTTGCAAATTGCCTGTTTGGATCAACTGAGGATATTTCAAAGAGAGAATGCTGGTGAAAACTTTTTTTTTTTTGTTCTGATGTTGGCTTCTCTCCCTAGCTCCTGGAGTTGAGCCCATTTCCCAAAAGCCAGTGCACTGTGGCTGATGCCGTTTGATCATAAAGGTCTGTCTGGCTTTTAGCTACACTACGCTGAGACATTTCAGCCAGCCTCTGGGGGGAATACGACAGCACACTGCCATCCCATCGGCAAGGCAAAACTAGCTGACAGAGCATTTGGTAAAAAGTAAAAAATCTAGCTTTTAATTTGGACCTGCTTCTGAATTGTGGCTGCTCAAGATTTAAGGTTGCGACTGCTTGCCAGACCCTTGACAGGCCTCAGCGGTGGTAGCATCACTTTAAAGATGAGCTATAAAGAATTCCTCATAGGTTTTGACAAATGCTTTGCATCGTATCACATCTTGCTGCTACTTTGCTGAGGTCTGACCTACATACCGTGCTGGCTTAGTCAGAATACGAACAGCTTTCATCAAGGTTATCCCTACAACTCCCTCTGTTCATTAGTGCGCCATATCATACAGCCATACTATGAATAACACATTGTTTCTGTCTTTACATAATCAGCAATCAGACTATTTCATTTGATTTGAAACGACACCACAGTGAGCAGAGCCTTGCATGCAAGTCAGAGGTAGTTAAAAGCATTATGTAAGCATCACGAAGGCATACGGGGTGGAAGAGGAGTGAGGCCTTTTATGATATCTGTCAGAGCCTCGCTGTTCTGTAATATCATTTTTGAGCTGAAGTCGACTGGAAACAAAGTCGGTAATAGGGTTTGATCCTTGTTACACCCTGGAGAGGACACCCCAATATCCAGCAAGAGCTTTTGCTGCAAATTTGAAAAAGCTTTCTGTCCTGAGACTTGCTGTGCAGTGGCAGAGACCTCAGCTGGCTGGGCACAATGAATCAAATGGGGGAGGGGGGACACTCAGAAGAGCCCCCTCTTGAGATTTTTATCATCCTGAATAGGAAAGACAGTGAATGTCTTGGTCCTTGAGATTGTATTATTTTTCCAAGATCAAATCCCATTGACACAGTCCTTGGGGCTCCTGTTAGGCTTGAATAGATCAAAACCACAATAGACCTTCAGACTGTTGTTGTTTTTGATTGGATAAAGCTGGTGACATGGTGCATTTTTTAGAGATATTTAAAGAAAACAGAGGGAGAGATGGGATAAGAGGATGTGTCCTTGTTATTTAAATGGGCTCATGGTGTAAACTACTCTTTAGTGAGATTAAATTTCCATTCATGGCATCCAATATAAATTCTGGCCCATTTTTTTTTAAACCGTTTTTACAGACAACCATCAGAAAAAACATTAATGAGGGTAAAAGTGGACTTCCTAGATTTCCTGATACGCTCTCATCTTTAATCTTTGAATCTCATCTCCTTCAATTAAAAATGAAAACAAGCATTTGCATAATACACACTGATGTGCAGATATGTACCTTTTTGATAACTTTAAGAGTTTCTTGGCCCTGAAACTAATTGAGAGATGGATACCGGCATCTGTGTTGCAATGAAATCAGATGGTTAAAGTAAATAGCCTCAAGAGGTATTTCTTAAAACCTGTTCTTGTTAGTTGATCACAAATAACTCCTGCAAGCACAACAGGGCAGCGATCCAAAACACACTGACTGGCAGGTGTCTGATTAGCTAACTTGAATCTGAATGGTCTTTTTTTTTTTTTTTTTTTACAAATTATGAAATGAAAATTGAGTTTCATCTGCCTGGTGCTCTAACTGTGTGAGCAGCAGCTGTCAGTTAGAAAAGAAAGCAGAGCTTGCAACTGTTGTCTGTTGCTTTTTTATTGTTTAATGACCTGACGTGCCCTGTGGCAATCTGATTGAGTTTCTAATGAAATAACAATCAATTAATGAGATTATTAAGACTGCGTCATCTCCCCTGCTGTTCCTTATTCTCTTTTTTAGTTCTCTGACGTAAATGATGATGGGTACATGACTAGATTAACTGACTATAAAATCATTATAATTGGAAATCATTTTCACCATTTTTTATTTCTTTATTTTGCTTTAGCAGCTAGAATCTTTTTATTAACACAAATTTAGAGGTGGCCTATGTTTTCAAGCTCTGACGTATACGTGCACCCGCATTTTAAGAGCAGTCAATAGGAGTACCCTCTCTTTGAAATGACCTGTGACTGACCAAAGCCTCCCATCACGGGCTGGATCCTCAAAAGATTAAAAAGAGAGCCAAGAGTTGGTCCAGACATCTAGTTTTCTATCAGACCATGCACTAAGTTTGTTAAGAGGATTTTTGCCAAATTATACCATAAATTAAGCTGCCTACCCCAGCTTTAAAGAGGACCTGTTATCCTTATTTTCAGATTCATATTTGTACTTTGGGTTTCTTCTTTACACATGTCTACATGATTTAAAACTATTTCTTTTCCTTAAATTGTCTGTGCTGAAACACCTGTATTTACACTGTCTGAGAAGGCTCTGTTTAGCGCCTGTGTCTTTAAGCCCCCTCCCAAAAAGCCCAGTCTGCTCTGAATGGTCAGCATTTCCAGCTATTCTGTATCTCGTGTCTGAATGGTGATTGCAGCGGGGGGTGACTGCAACAGAGAATAAGCGGCACTTTCTACAATGAAAAATCACTATTATGAAAGCTTCTTAAACAAAATATTCTCATCCAGACTTGTTCCAGCAGGAATATGATCCAAAATTAAATCCCCAACGCTGGCATTTAGTTACATGTTGGAGTGTAGGCTACGCAATGTAAACACTTTCAGTAACATGCCTTTTGAAAAATCCATCAAGCGCTGATGTCAGCTTGTCTTGAAAGTAGAAAAAACCAAATGGAAACAGAGCATTTAGAACGGTCTGAAGCCACAGATGACAACTTTTTCATATGTTTACCTTATTATTTGAAATTAATTATCAAATCAATCAATTATTATTATATTATTTTAAACAGTATATATATATATATATATATATTATATATACATATATATATATATAAAACAGAAATTTGGAAATAAGTCCACATTAATCTCAAGTTTTTGAATGTGGTCCAGTACAAGGAGCACTGTGCTGGGAAAGAGTTCAAAACATTTACATTGAATCCCTGCTGGTGTTTTTCATCACCATCTGTTGCTCCTCCGATTGGCAAACTTGTTCTTCTATTGGTGGTAAAACTGACTAATTAATTGGTTGATTTATTCCGCTTGGTATTCATTCTCCCAGGTATCGTCTGACTCGCATCGTGGTGGACAACGAGGCGGGCCCCCATAAGAACCACACAGTGGTCTTCCTGGGATCTGAAAAAGGCATCATCCTCAAGTTCCTGGCCAACATGAACAGTGGCTTCCTCAACGATAGCCTGTTTCTGGAGGAGCTCAACGTCTACAACCCGGACAAGTATGTTTATAGCTCTGGATGTGTATGTGTGAGAGAGATGAATAGAAATAGAGGAACACATGGATACAGTTGCTAAAAACAAAGGAAGGTCAGTTATTGCATATGTGTGTGTTATAGAGAGAGCGTGTGTGTGTGGTTTTCTTTCCAACCATCTCCAGACTTCGGCCAACCCGCCAACCCACCAGCTCCATCAGTACCAGTCAGTTCCCCCGACCCAAGCTATGTAGTGAAGCCAGCCAGCCAGATGGCTACTCTATCATTTAAAAGAGTTTTATCAGGTTACACTGTGCCCAACCGCAGCTACTAAATTAAAGACATAGACCCTAAGGCTCTGGATAACGTAGCGCTGTGGTTCCCAACCTCAGCGGAGCCCAGCTCCTCCAAAACGTTGGCTGATTAAAGGAAACACACACGCTCGCACACACCGAGGTCTGTGTTTGTCTTCAGAGCCAGCCTGGGTTCCCTCGCTAATACATTACACGGCTATTTGGTGCATGTATGGATGTGAGTGCACTCACTGGGTACAGCGGGGTGAGCGAGTAAGCGTTGTTGTGTATTTGGAGTAGAACTGAATAAGGAAAAATCAGCCACAGTATGACCCTGCCAAAGCAAATATTTAGTTGAGGGGTAATGGATGAGGGGGAACGAATGGCAGCACAAACAGAGGAGGGAAAAAGAACAGAGGAGAGAGGCCCGGAGAGGAGAGATGGAAAGAAGCGCAGCGGAGAATACGTTATTGTGTTGGACAGCTGAGGAGAAGAAGGGAAGGAGAGTGAGGGCTTGACAGGAGGGCTTTCAAGGTTACCGCTGTTTGTTATCCAACATGCAGTGGACATGTGACGAGGCACATGGAGGGGATGAAGGGCAGTCTCCTGTCCAGTGTCTCCTTCTTGCCTCCTCACTGTATCTCCTCTTCTCTAACTCTATGGCTTGGGCTGAGCATTCGTCGGCTGCTGGCCATCTGGCTTTAGTCACATATACAGTAAGTGACTTTGCCCGCCTGCTTTCCTGCCCGCCTGCCTGGCCCGATTGCCGTGCATTACCCAGTGTAGATGGACTCTAAGCCCTAATTGAGAGCGTTAATGCGGGACCAGAGCACTGCAAAAGGGGAGATTAAATCCCAGGAGCTGGATGGTGGGATGGAGGGAGGAATGGATGGAGAGAAGGGATAGAAAGCTTGACACGCCCGGAGGGATTAGAGTGTGTGCTCCTAGGAGGCCGAGTAGACAAAGACTAGCGGGGATGGAGGAATGGTGGAGTTGGGGGGGTAGTGTTAGTGGGTTTTACAGTTAAGTGCAATGTTATTGCTGACTGCTCACAGCGCCCATCTGTCTCTTTATCTGTTGTATCTATATCACCCCTTTCTTTATCTCTCTTTATCTCCCACTTTATTCCTGACCCCATGTTCTCGGGTCCGGCATTATCTCTGTTCTCGCCTGACCTTGCAGTTTGTCTCTTTTGCCACATCTTCCTCTTTTAATCTCTTTAAATGAAGTGTTAAATCTCATTTTATGGCCTCTTATACTCTACTCACCAACTTTTTTTTTAAGACTTTGTCCCTAAACAACCAGGTACTCAAAGGAAAGCCGGAATAATTTATTTTTTATCCTCTTCTCTGCCTTCTTCTCCTCCAGGTGCAGTATAGATGGTGTGGAGGACAAGCGCATCATCGGGATGCAGATAGACAGCAAGAGTCATGCTTTGTGGGTCGCTTTCACCTCCTGTGTGGTTAAAGTGCCGCTGTCTCGCTGTGAAAGACACGGTAGATGCAAGAAGTAAGTTTGGTGCTTGGACATAAAATTTTTATTTAAACACAGCTGAATAGTTTTGATTCCCTCTGAAGAGGAAAGCACTATTCCAGTTCACAATATGATAGGGATAATTGTGTCTCTGTGTGTGTGTGTGTGTGTGTGTGTGTGTGTGTGTGTGTCTGTGTGTCTGTGTGTGTGTGTGTGTGTGTGTGTGTGTGTGCGCGTCTGTGTGTGTGTTACATCCAGGTCTTGTATAGCCTCCAGAGACCCGTACTGTGGTTGGGTGTCAGAGGGAGCCTGCAAACAGGCGGTTGGCAACAGCAAGTAAGTAACATGTCAGTTATTGTCATCACTATATAGGACTCTGTCATGGACCGAGACATTTCGACATGCCACAGTTTGAAAAGCGCAGGCGCAAAATATAAAATGAATGATGGCTCTGTTCCATTTAGCAGCATGACTGGTTCTCAAAAACAAAGTTGCATCAAATAATTTAAAAGGGCAGTTCGCCACAAAATCAAAGATACATATTTTTCTCCTCTTACCTGTAGTGCTATTTATCAGTCTAGATTGTTTTTATGTGAGTTGCTAAGTTTTTGAGATATCAGCTGTAGAGATGTCTGCCTTCTCTACAATATAATGGCACTAGATGGCACTCAAATTGTGGTGCTCAAAGCGCCAACAAAATATATATGAAAAACTCAGCAGAAATGTCTCTTTCCAGAAATCAATTACTCAAGATAATCCACAGACCTTGTTGCTATTTTCTTTCTTTCTACCGAATTACACCCACCAAATGTATCACTACGCAGAAGGAAGCGTGCAACTACTGCCAGCACCACTGAGTTTAGTAATGTTACAGCTCAGCCAAGGAGGATGACATTAATATTTACATCTCGTGCTGTCACAAGCACGAGCTTCTCATCCATGAATAGATCCATGCTTCCATCTGCAATGTGATAAGACTGGTTGGTATTGTTCTGCAGAGAGAAAATAGTCCCTATATGAAACTCTTCACAACAAGGTCCGTGGATTATCATGAGAGGTCGAGTCATGATTTCTGGAAAGAGACAGTGCCATTGAGTTTTTCAAACGTTTAATTATTTTGCTTTGAGCACCACATACCGAGTGTCATATAGTTTCACTATAGTCAAGAAGGGCAGACATCTTTACGGCTGGTATCTCCAACACTCTGCAACTCCCATTAAAACACCTGACATTGAAATATAGCACTACACGTGAAAGGAAAAATATATAAGTATGTGTAGTAAATATGTATATAAAAGATGTATTTTTTTTTCAGGTAGATTGTCCCTTTAAACTGTGAGGTGCAACATAAAGGTGCAGACTCAGATTCTTATCCAATACACATTTTGTCAAATTTATTACATATCTCCTCATGGCCTCATACACAGCCCTGGCTCTGTAAATGGGAAAAACAAGGTGTCTCAAACCGAGCTACACACCTGCTAATCTTGCTTTTCCATGTCCTGCCCATGAGGAGAAGAACTGCGCCATAATAGTAATGCAATGTAAACAACACCAGAGTTATTACAGGAGCTTCTGAAGGAGCACTGACAGGAAGGGTGTGTTTGATTGGATGCTGAGTTCAAACATCAACAATCTTTTGACAATCTTTCTCCAGAATCCCTGACTCCACCTTTATGAGGGAGTTTTGTTTAATTATCCAGGATACTGCAATGCTTCTATGTTTTGGAACAATTGGGATTTCACGAAAAAGAAAAATTCCAAATAAGAATTTGTAGAAAAAGAACCATCAGCTCCTCCAATTTCTCAGCTGTGAATAGCCTTAAATTACTTTAAGATATGTGGAATTAAATCACTTACTTATAAAAATCAGTTTGTCCCTTGAGGCTTGAATTAATTTTGAAAGATCTCCCTTAACAGTTACGATATAGTCAAACACTGTGTTGTATATCTGAGAGATGTCATTAATGATGCTGGTCACTTTAAAAATTCTGAGGCACACGTGTTTTTTCAAGCAACTTTTATAAAACACTATTCCACCGTCTCTGTCATGCCTGGTGGCATTCCTCTCTCGATTTGTCGTGTCTGTGATCTTTCTAATTTTATGGTGTGTAAGTGCAATTTCCTCCAGCTGAAAGGGCTATTGGAAGGATGAATGGAAGGAAAGTGTTGTTTGCCCCAGGCTCGGGGTTGGGTACGCTGGGCTGGGGAAAGCTCGATGGTCGCGGTAACTATAATTTGTGGCTGTAGTTATGACACAGAACCAGATTATGCTTTCTGAACAAACAGCATATGGAGTTTTGTGGTGGGGAAAAACATTTTACAGATGAAGTCATAACAAAAGGACCAGTGCTCCAGTGGCTATTTGACGTTGAATGAATTTGATCCCCCCTGCTGCAAAATGATTGGTCTGGCACGCCAATGCACCAAAGGCACACGTACCCACAAGTACACACAAAACTTGTCCTCGAAAAACACACACTGAGAGCTATCCTATTATTATTCCGTAAAGCTGCAGTGGACTGTTCTGATTGAGTTTCCACTTTGGAGCTGAGGCCGACACAGAGGCATTAAAAGGGCAGATGACCTCCCTCCTTTACTGTACAATATTTCTAAGTGAGAGGGGAGGGGGGATTAGGGCCGGTAGGATCTATTGGTCTGTGGTGAGCTATTCAAAGCATTTGCCAGGCAGGACAGAAGGAGGGATGAAACAGGGGAGAGGAGAGTCAGAGGCATTTTGGTGTTAAATAACGAGGTTTGCTCATACAAACAGGTCCCTGCAGAGGGGAGACTAAGCTTTCTTAACAGCAGTGTCCCTTTCTAACTTTTTTCTTTTCCTCATTAAGATAAATGCCCCTGTTGCAGAACCTCTTCCTTGTACATTTGTCAAGCTAGCAAGGATCCATTCTATCTTCTTACCTGCCCGTCCCTGTCTGTGTCTATTTTTATCTTTCTTTTTCTATCTTTCCTCTGACATATTCTTCCTCTCTTGCATGCCTCCCCTCCTTTCTTCTTCCATCTGGCCTCAGCGCGAGCGTGCCAGCTTTCCCATGTGGAGTTATGCCTCTCATACCTACTGCCCATATACAGCTTGCACTCTGGTTTCCTGCAATGTAGTCCCCAGTCACCCCCCTTTTTCATGCATGTATTTGTATACATGATTCTTTTTGTCATTATGTAAAGTACGTACATGAGTGTGTTTTACTGACAGCAGATAAGCATGTTCATATGTATTAATTAATCATTTAAAGGAGCTCTATACAGTATTTAGAGTTTATCTATGATTCAGAGGTTGTCTGCACACGGCCATCAACATGGAGGTGTCTGAACCGGGGGCTTTCAGCTAATGATACTAACAGCTTAAACAGTGTTAAAAAAGGCAACAGTGCTGACCAAGCTAACGTTGACAAAGTGGAATCAGAGGGTGGGCGCTACACTTTCCAGGTGACGTGAGACACTTTCCACTGTCCTGATATCATCGATATTTTATGAGCGCAGTGTAGTGCGGTGGCGCTGAGCTAGTTAGTGCAGGGACTTACCAACCTATTGCACCACTTTGTCAGTGCTTTCTGCATAACAGCAAGACATAAGGAGTGCCACTGCACTCATAGGACAGGCGGGAGAGAGGGTGGATGGGTCAGTCAATCTCGGACCCATTTGAATGTGATATTTTTTTTAACACGCTACAATGTGCGTCCTTTCCCTAATAATCACCATACATGATTCTGTTGCGTAATCCTAACCAACCGTGCCTGCATATGTGCTTGTTGACATCCTGGCATTGCTTGACATGTGCTGGTGTTGCCTTAACATAACCACGTGCAGCATCATCCCACTATGTGCTTGTGTTAATATCATAGTAGCAGAAACCTGCAACATAATTAGCAGAAGCAATAGATACCTAAAACATAATATTTAGACGTAGAAGTCCACAGCAACGCTGCAATACGTGACGACTTGGGATGAGAACGTTCATGCTAGTTACCTCTTGGCTGTAGTCTTAACAGTGTTCGATGCAACTTTTTGGCCAAGACACAGGCGATGAGAGGCAATGCAACAGTTAGCCTTCCTTGCCACTGGTTCTTTGATGTTGGTTTGGTGTGTTTGTGTGCCTCAACAGAGAAGTAGCGTTCGTTGATTCTCTGCTCAGGACATTTTTACTTCATTCTATCTTAACACAGCAAATATGACTGCAGGTATATTAATGCTCTGAACATCATGTAGAGCTTCTTAAGGCCACTGACACAGCTGCTTGCCTTGACTCTTATTAAAACACATTAAAAATGCTTACCTTTACTGACTTATTACCTTGTGAAACCCTCATCAATAAAAGCAAAAGTTTACTGCAGGTATTCCTTTTTAATTCAAAGCCATGAAACAAAATGAATGGGCCACTTTGAGGAAGCGTTACTCACCTTACACTGGTATGTACTGTATATTAGGTCCCTGGCCGCCCATTCACTTCTGGTATGAATATTTAATAGTATTATGCCTGACCTGCATTTCAGCAACCAGTCCCCTCAGCGCAACCACACATCTCACATAATAATCACATCTGATGCAAGATAATATAAAATGCGGCCGTAGACTGCCTCCAGTTATGTACAGTGCAATTTGAATCTGATTTAAATATGCATCGTGCGGTTGCAGTGGGATCTTAACCCTGAGCTGAACCGTCTGTAGTGTCACATTGGAACACATTGCAATTCTGTTGCTATAATGCAGCCGCTCTGGGACCTGAACCCTTTAACCGAAGGTTCATACTATAGTTCATTCGCTTTCACATGTGCCAAGTACGGCCTCGATGCTGCATCTGTAGTGTGACAACTCATTGTTAATTCATCTCGAGACCAGTGGGATTTAAACCTTGTAATCTTCATCTCAACGCAGTCTCACCATAGACTGTAATGTTATTATCAACCATGGAAACCATGACCACAAGGTTGCCAGTGTTTTGGTGTCAAAGAGGCCAAACAACGTTGCGTGGCAGGGTGGTACGAGGTGGCAAAGTCTGTGAAGAAAATCCGGCAGATACTGAGTGTGCTTGGGCGGCATTTGTGCTCAGACAGGTTTAATTGTGCAACTCTGCGTCTGCTTTGTGATTATGACTTTGTATGATAAGCAAATCAGATAAGCAGATTAAATGAACCCCCAGATATGAAAAGAGGATGCTGGTGTTGTTGTTTGTGCGGCTGTTATTGTGGTTGCTTTTGAAGGGAAATTAGTTATCAAGAGGGCAAAATTTACCATCTCCGTCCTAATTAAGGTTCTGTGGAACTGGAGGGAAAGACGAATAGTAAATAAATGGATACATTACATTTTTCAATCATATCCAACATATAAATATACATGAAGGAGTGACTTTGACTTTGTTTCTGATCTGAGGAAAGAAAAAGCAGAAATTCAATCGTATTTTCCTCCTGAAACTCTCCTGTCCTTGTTGTCAGGTTCACGCTTTCGACTCTGATCAGGGGATAAGGGGTGGTTGATGCTGTTTTGGAAAATCATTCTTCTTCATGCTATAATTGTGACCAGTGGAGGGTGAGGAAGATGAGAGGCGGGTGGACAGGCAGGAGGAGGAGGGCTAGTGAGGAGGAGGGAGCTGAGGAGGACTGTGAAAAGCTGTCATGCGTGACTGTGATCCTGGTTGACAGTTGGTCCGCTCTGTTTCACAGATCTCCTTACTGCCTGCTTGGTGGTCTTTCAGGAAGAAAACAGGTCTCCGTGCAGATTGCATCAGAAAATAACATCTCCGAAACTCTCTCTGCCCACTCTTCCTCCCTTCGTGTCATATGATGGCCCTCAAGCATGGTTACCCCTCACTGCCCTGGTCTTCGTCCATGTGATTGAGACTACAGCCTCATATCTCTACTGAACTGTGATGTCAGATACTGAGAAACAGGAGAAAGAACTCAACAAAGTGAAGTTCTCACAAAAGCAGATTCACTTTTCTGTACATTTCTTTTGTTATTATTATTTTTTTTAAGTAAAAGCTCACCACTTTGGAAAATCTGCTTATTTACCTCCTTCCTAAGATTAAAACCACATTAATGCACAGTAAATATGAAGCTGGAGCCAGCAGCAGGTTCACTCAGCTTAGAAAAAAAACACAGGAAACAGAGGGAAGAATTAACCTGGCTCTGTCCAGCTGTAACAAAATCTGCCTAGCAGCACCTCTAAAGCTTACTAATAAATAAGTTATATCTTTTTAAATCAATCTTTTTTTTGGCACTGCTGGCTAGTACCTCTACTGCTGGCAGCTGCTTAGAGCAAAGTAATAGTAAAGCATTTCTATTAAATGACAGATTATTGTTTTTACACTTTGGATACTGATTAAACAGACAAATTACTATATGTTAATTAGGGAAGACTTTGTTACCTTCAGATAGAGCCAGGCTAGCTTTTTACCCATGTTTCAGGTCTTTGTGCTGAGCTAAGCTAACCAGCTGCTGGCTTCATATTTATCATACAGGCTGCTCTCACCGAAAAACGACCACATAGGTTGACTGTGCAAGCCTCTTATTACAACTCACTGATGACTCTGAGACTAATGGCTGTTGAGTATGATGACTTTGCGAAGACTATAGGCTGAAGTAATGGGGAGGTAGAGGATTTGCACAACTGCAGCATGAAAGAACTATAGGCAGAAAGCGAACCACATTCAAAAAAAGAAACAGTGAGATGATAGGCTGATAGAGAAGGTGTGTCGCTGTGCTATTGGTTAGCTGTGATCAGCTGATGTCTCGATCGACAGCCGCCGACAATGACAGCAAGAAAGTATGAGTGAGCATGTGTGCGAAGAGTGAATGGCAGATGGTATGAGAAATAAATTACAGACCCAGGGATGCAAAAGCATAGTCTTTCTGATTGAACTTTTGCTAGGGCTTCATTTTGGAAATCAGGGGATATGGACCTATTCTGTCATTTAGATATGAGAGAACGTTGTTATCATACTGTCATGAGAATGGCATTAATCTTATCCAACTCTCAGTAAGAATGCAAATGAGCACATTTCCCAAAATGTCTACACATTCCTTTGTGGCGATACAACATAAGATGACAATTTGTATTACAGTCAAATAAAACATGAATCTATTTATATCAACACTTCTGGCAGCGAGTCTTGTGCCAGCTATGGATTTACCAGCCTGCCAGCATTTCTCATAACCACTGATTTAAGGCCTCCAGGGCACCCGCTAGGTGTTCTTTGATTTTGTTCCAGTATCGGGCTTTCTGCAGCCTACACTGTGTGCAAGCATAGGGTACGCTGTGTTTGCGGCTGTTTTTGTAGTTAGCTCTCCTATAGCTTTGTTACTTTGTTAGGTGTGGTGAGCCTGCATGGCCTGGCCCGTTTTCCTCCGCTGACCATGATGTCTCTGTTCCCCGCAGATCAGCCTTTGAGCAGGACGTGGAGCATGGTAACACAGATGGCCTGGGAGACTGCCAAAGTAAGCAGGCCCTCTTCACTCTTATCTTTCCTCCTCTTTCTATACCCCCCCACTATCATTCCTCTCTTCTCCGTTAAGTCAGCCTCCCTCTTCTCTCGGCCCTCCGTTTCCTTCCTCGCTGCTGTCACCTTTTTCTCCCCCGTCTGTTTGGCGCTCACAATTCTCTCTTTCAGCCTCTTCCATCCATCTGTCCCTTTCGGCTCTGGTCCTCTTCTGTCCTCCCCCCGCTGTTTCTCTGCTCCCCCGGTCAATAGAGTGTTGTGTCCACTTGGGCGAAGACTGGGTTCCTTCTTGCTACGAAAACACAAACATTCAGCAACACACAGGGAAGGGATTTGATTTGTGAGCAGTCACAGGGCTCATGTTGAAACACAGAACAAGTCAGCCTCAAAAGTCTTGAAAGGCCTCTTTTTTGCTACAATGTATATTTGATCTTTTCATGTCCAGAATAACTGTTTGAATTCATCAAATGTGATTCTGTGTTGATGTTATACTGAGCTGCTCGGTTTGCGAGAGAAACTTCAAAACAATTTGACCTCAGATCACTCATTTTAGTCCATTTCATCTCAATTTCGACTGTTTACTCAGACTAAATGAAGGCAGCGCATTTTCCCTTCAATTTCATCAGTCTGTTTAGTCAAGGGAAGCCACAGCGTTGAACCTTCATTAGCTGTAGAAGCTATAGATCACCTCTGATTTAAACTTGGGGAGAATATCGAGCAGCTAGTCGATTCCGAATTATTCTAAAAGTCATGGCTTTTGATCATGTTAAAGCATGAGCTCTCTTTACCGCAAGCAATAACACATTTCCCCTTGTTTCTTTTCTTCTCCTTCTAGACACCTTTGTGGCGCTGAATGGTAAGTATTCCACATACACTGTAGAGGCAATCAAATAAAGGATAGGAGCCGCATTTCATCTCCCCTGACTGTTTAACTTCAGACACACCTCTTCATCTAGTCAATCAATCATCTGCTCTCAAGGAAATGAAAACTCCTCCCACCTGTGTAAAGACGGGTTATTAATGACTCGTGGTTTTAACTGAATTCATTTCGTCCCTTTCTTTTTGATAGACGTTCCCTCCAGTTACGAAGGTAATGACACAGTAAAGCACGGTCGGTCAATTTCATTTCTTGTAGTGTTCCCAGTCATCCAGCCCCCTTTTGGTGTTTAGAATTTAAAAAAAACATAATTTAAAAATCTAGAATTAAATGCTATTAATTCCATTAGCTCTCCTTGTTCCCACTGCCCGTTCCTCCTTATCCCCTGTGCAATGCCATCGATTAGCCCTGACCTTTGCTTGGCTAATTGGATAGATCTGGTTGTTGGTGGTTTAAAGCCTTGATGGTGAAGAAATGCCTCAGTGTGCACATTAAGCAGGACATGTGTGAACAGAGGGAGAAAGAGGGAGAGATTAAACCAGCCTGTTTAGAGTCAGGAAAGATCAGATATGTTTCTGCCAATTGCCACCAAGCATGTGGAGCTGGCACCGACTCTCTGCGCACTCAAAGGCTAATGTAAACATGTACAGACATACAAAGTGCTGGCCTCTGCCCGCAAATACTCTGCTAATCACATCACAAACTGATAACATTTTCATCACTCGAGTCTTTTTATAGAACGATAGACGTGATTAGCCCGCAGCAAAGTCACTCCTATCCGTAGCACCAAAACATCCACCTTATTTTTATCTAATAGGAGTGCACATTAGTTTTCAGTCTCTCTCTCTTTCTTTCCCTCTCTCCCTCCCCCTCTCTCTCTCTCGCACACACACATGCACCTATACCTCATAGCTGCCAGATCAAAACAGTCAGATCCATACAGAATGACAAGAATAGATATTTTGAAGTCTTTCCAGAAAGCCCAACTCACTCTCTCTCTTCATCCCCCCTGTGGTTGCTACCCCCACTGTGATCCCTTCCCTCCTTTTGGAGATCCAGGGTCAGAAAAAGGCAACTGTGTTGGTGTACACCCCTATAGTGCTGAATATGCTCCCACAGGCTTGGCTGTGTGTTATGAGGCGCACACACAAACACACACAGACAACATCCAGTTTACAACCCCCCAAACAAAGTCTCAGCCATTGCCCCAGCCCCTCCGTCTATCTGTCAGTGGTTGATATGGATTTGAAGATAAATAAATGCCCCCTCTTCATTCTCCTCTCCTCCACTCCAGACTAGACATCCTCGCCTCTCTTTTAATCTGTAGAAAGAGAGGGATGTGCATCCGTCGGCAGTTTAGGGCTTTTTTTTTTTCCTGATCCGTGGAGGAGCTCTGAGGCTCCGAGCTCCCTCTCTATGTGTGTCATCTGCCTGAATTGCACTTCCCCTGGCGGTGGGGGAATGAATTATAAAATAGGCCTGTCACACTAATCTCTCAGCCTTGGGCCAATAGTTAAATAAATCATTTTAATGATTGCCACGCCACACGGAGGAGGAGGAGGCTCTGGGTGGTGGTGTTGTGTGTGGGTGTCTGCTGTGCGTAGTCTACCAGCAGCATCAACGTTAGCCCCCCTGAAATGCCTTCCCCCTCTTCAAACACAAGCATAAACACATATTGAAAAGGCACTTGCACATCTGCAAACACACACACACACACAGGGCTGTCACCACCTCCATAGAGAGAGCGTGTCAAAATGGGAATTGGGGGGTTGAGCTCCACCGAAGCTGTTGATAAAAGTGTTGTCACTCTTCATCTAGGGTGGATTTTTTTTCTTAAACATGTGGCTCAAATACATTATGTTAAATACAGTACATGGCTGGTGCAAAATTGTGTAGGGTGGCTTTAAGTGTTTGCATGTGGGATGGTAATGTGATTAGCATGGTTCAAAAATAAACAGTCAGACAAAGCTTATGCACAAACTCTGCTTATAAATGAAAGTGATTTCTTTTTATAAAAAGGGGGGACAGGCAGATGCTGGAAAACACATTGTTTGAGAGACGTGCAGTGATAGACGGGGAGGAGATAAGTATGATCCATCATCCACAGATGAAAGAGTACTTTGTTGCAGTTGTCACTTTAAGGTGTTGGAGCACGCACAATGCCACCGAGAGACATCCTGCGTGTGCTGTTCTTGTTAAAGTCTCATCACCAGTGTGACTTCCTGGCTGTGCTATGATACCCTCTTCAACTGTTGGCCAGTAGTTAATTTAGCCATTAAGGGATTTAATTACAGGGAGGAGTCAAATCAGAGAAAATTCATTAACTGTTAATGACATATTTCTGATGATTGATCTAGTCATGTTGCTGAGAGCCTTGCTAAATAAAGATATCAGGCTGTGCGGATATGAAAGGTTTCTTGGGTTTAAAACAAAGAACAATGGGAGTTCGTGGGAAATAAGAGGAGACAGAAGAGGAGAGGAAGGAAGAGAAGAGGGGTTGAGAGAAGACAAGAGAAGTTGAGGACAATGAAAAGTAAAGGAGGGATGAGAAGGGAGGACCGGAGAAAAAAAATTAGGGGCCCTGACACACCAAATTGACGGCTGGCCGTCAGTCCATGTCAGGCTGTGGGTGAGCCTCTGTTGCCGCAGTTTTTTGCCATGTGTCCTACACCAGCAGCATTTGTCAGCATTTTTTGGTATTCGCGTGCTGTTTTTCAGCTGATTCAGCATGTTGAATCGGCCTCGAACCTGGCAAAGCCTGTTGGTGAATGAAATCAGTCTGATATGCACGTTGTGCTCTTTAGCGGAAAGGGTTTGAAATTGTTTGGTTTATTGTTTGCTGGGGTATGGTAGCAAACGTCGCTTCAGCACCGAGTTGTGTTGTCAGTGTGCTAACCGGCTAACTAGCATCTTGAATCTATCCTGTCAGTCTTCCAGTTTTACTATTTTAATGCCGACAACAGACTACCACTGCCTGCTGGTGCAGAGTTATTTCCTGAAGCAGACACAGAAGGTACATGCTAATTGGTCATTGGCTGTAGTCTTTGCGATATAAGCAAGCATAACTTACTATTCATTTTCTGAATTGATCAATAAATCATTTAGTTTATAAAATTTCACAAAAATCACAAATTTTACTGCCCACATACAGGCCAAAACATATTAAGTTAAATGTCATATGAGACGAAGAAAAGCAGCAAATTTTAACAGTTTAAGTTTCTTTCAATCAACTTTCAGCTTTAAAACAACCTTCATGAATGAAAGTGAATGGTATACATCAAAGTGAACTGAACATTGCTCCAAAATTGATTGAAAAAGTTAGATTTAAAGCAACAGAATGAAAAGTTAGACTTAAGTAACAGAAAGCTTGAGAAGCAGGAAAAAGTGTAAAGAGAGACAGAAGCGCTTTACAGTTGAAGAATAGTTACAGGCAGCCTTCTCAACAGGAGCTATGGGAAGAAAGTTTGTCTCTTGTCCTTCATATCAAAGGTAGGCACCCTATGGTGATCGTGGAGCAATGCGATTGTACTGTGCTCTGCACTGACAGGCCCGACGGAGCTTTGACATGTCAGTCAGAACAGGAGGGGAGAGAGAATGAGAGAGAGAGGCAGAGAGTGACAGACAAAAAAGAAAGGACACGTCTATCCAGAGAGACAGAGAGACACACACACACATTTGCTAATGAGTTGCCCAGGGTCACCAGGGAGAAACACTTTGTTGCCTCACACAGCCCAGCAGCTGTTCTTGTGTGTGTGAGTGTATCTGTGTGTGTGTGTGTGTGTGCTTCAAAGGAGAAATAAGTGTGTGTGTGTGTGTGTGTGTGTGTGTGTGTGTGTGTGTGTGTGTGTGTGTGTGTGTGTTTGCGTGCGTGCCCCTGCTGGCCTGTGCCCAGCCTGTCCTCGTCTGCCTCAAGCATTGGTTAACCTGTGTTGTGTCCGGCAGGCCACCATCACCGCCACCATCACCACACCCTCTCACTCCCCACCTCGGCCCTACCCGAGGCCGCCGAGGGCCCACTGGGGCGGGGCCGTATGGTGGAGCGGAAGGACCCCCCCATGAGTTCAGACAAAGGGGAGGACCCCTACATAGCCGTGCCCTCTCAGACTCAGCCCGAAGCCAATGGTAAGCCTTGGAACACAACAGTGCGCAGTCAATTTGGTCCATTGTCACCTGTGGCAAGGGAGGGAGGGGAGGGGAGGGGAGGGACAAAGGGGGAGGGAGGGTTCTGTGTAATTGAGATTTACGGCCGCCTGGCTGCTTCCAGCTGACGAGGTGTAGAGATAGTGGATCACTTTCTCTCTGGGGGACAAATTGCCTCACACTGTGCACGTAACCCCCCCACAGAAACGTACGCAAACACACCTACACGGTGCATACATATGCAGACACATACACATCCTGCACTCATTAAGACACATGCACACACACAAACACCCATGCACACACTCTGTAGGATGGATTTATTATCCGTGGACCGTAATGTCCCACAGGAGATGTAATATCCAGACCATTACACTCTGAAAAGGAAAATGGCGATGTATTTATTTCCTGGAGAAGATGGCCCGGGTGCCGGCTCTGTCATGCTTTGCGACACAGTGACATGACATTGAACGCCCTTTTCTCCTGTGTTAACAACCTGCCTAATGCTGTAGTGCCTCAAGGTTGGCTCACTGGATAAATGAGACGGAGAGGAAAGGAGAGAAGGGAAGGAGACGATTAGGACGACACACATCAGAGGGGAAAGTAGGAAAAAAAAGGTCACTGCAGTGCTGCTGATACATGTTTGTCCCATAATAAAACAGATAGACCTATTACAGCTCCCAATAAAACAACATGCAACATGTGCCCACTACATCATAGTCCATGCTATTAGAGGCAGCGTCACCGTGGCCTTGAGGAGATATTGATTATTAATAATAGTGATTCATCATGAGTGCTGGCATGGTGGGGACTTTCTATAGACATACTGTATATAAAGAAAGAGAAAGAAAGAAAAACAGAGCAGCTAGTGAGTTAAGACTAGAAGATTTTTGTCAATGAACTTGCCATAAAAATAATAAATGTGCTTCAGTGTGTTTTTATGCGATAAACTAGCCTCAGTTTGTGATTTTCTTATATGAACAATACATTCAAGTCACAGCACCAATTTGCCAAAAAATATTTACCCAGTGATTTTTGAAAAAGCCAGAGTCATTTGGCATCATTTATCCCAGTCACCAGAAGAAAACATTGGCATTGCACATTTCTGTAAACCACAAATATGTCACATTTGTGTGTTTTATATATATCATATCAACATTTTTAAAGTGATGTAGTGTACAAGTTGATATATTAAGTTTGTCAGCACGAGGTGGAGGAGATGGTGGATGTCGAGACACCTAGGCGAGAAGCCTGCCAAGCTGCAGATCACCTTAGATCACTGTGCTGCTGTGTTTCCAGCAGCTTTTCAGCTAAATGTGGGTGTTTTTAAGCAAACTGTGGCTGTTTCTCCTGCAGTTTCTTAGCCCCCAAACCTTGGTGTTTTTAAGCATCCTGCGGCTCTTTTTCCCTGAACTTCTTTTGCCCCCACATCTGGATTTTTTTTTAGGGATCCGTAGTGTTTCTTGTGTTTCCACTCTAGACCAAAATCTGGGTGTTTTTTGCAGTCTGTGGCTGTTTTTCTTGCGGCTTTTTTAGCCCCCAAACCTTTTTTTAGCAACTTGTGGACGTTTTCCTGAAGATTTGTAGTATCCAAATGTCAGTGTTTTTTAGCAACTGGTTCCTGTTTTTCCAGCGGGAATAGTTCAGTGAAAAGCTGCTGTTTTTTAACCAAGACAGGGCTGTGTTTCCTGCTAGGATAGTGGAACTGAAAGGGGTTGTTTTATACAGGGACATTGCTGCTTCTTCAGCAGGGATTGTACCAACAAAACTGGGTATTTTAAGCTAAAACACGATCTTTTCCTAACCATGCCAAGGGGTTTTTGTGCCTATACATAACAACACATTAACCACAGAATTGTTAAAACATAAAGTTTCAATATATAAGTCACATAAATGCAAATATAACGTATTCGTGGTTTTCAGAAACATACATGATTTTTATTGGTGACTGAGTTGTTTGAAGGTACTTCCAGAATTTTCCTAAAGACCCCTTCTATAACTTGAATGGAAAAAAATGTTAATTGCAGCCTTTAAAGATTTTTCAACACACCCAGATAGTTAAAAGAGTCTTTGAGGATGTTTAAAACACCTGCAGAACAGCAAAAAGTGTTGACAGGTATATTTACAATATCAGATACACAGTGATGTGACTCACACAAACTACAGCTAGCTAAAAACATACCGTCTCGCATAATTACAAACATTAGAAAAAGGTGGTTCATTCTGTCACAATACATACTCCAGTACCTCCTGTCTGTGGAATAAACAGAGGCAGCGACTGCAGTCGATGTCAGCTGGAAGCAGTAAGGCACCAGTGGGTAGATCCAAGCACAATGGTGGCAGAGACTTCAGACAGCATGCCTACAGCCAGCATCACAACATGCTGTCGCTCCCCTTGTTGCCTTTACCTGAGCAGGTGTAATATACCCTGAACCTCACAGGGAATGGTGAGGAATGCTAAACTTTCAGATTCATACATAACAAAAGCTTAAAGCTGTTTTACAATCATAAAAGCTCCGGGTGTATTTTTCTTATTTGGGGGGGGGGGTCCAAGCTCAGGTAACTGCAACAGGGCTTCACATTTCAGAACAATGCTTCCTGCTGTTTTTTCTGTATGATTATTATCATTATTATGATTTTTATAAGACACTTTTGCAGCTTGTTTCAGTATTTATCAGTTCTATTTCAATTCCAGCTCAACAGTCTTTTCTTTTTCCTTTTCTATATGCGAGTCGGTTCTGATGAGATTTGTTTAATTTTCTTGTGTTGGTTTCTTGTGAGCAGTTCTTGATATTTTGCATGGCTTGGTCTGAGATCGTGTTTTTTTTCTTTTGCTATTTATATATTTGCCTTTTTCCTGTCTTTGATTGCTTTGATGGTATTAAGCACAGTTTTGCCTCCATGCAGCTTAATGCTTTTCAGCATGGCAAATTGAGCACCACAGTCAACAGTATTCATTTCCCGCTCCACCCATCCTGCCTCCTCTTCCTTCCTGTCGCCCTTAGTATTACTGGCTTCAGGTGTCAACTGTACTGTGCAAACTTAGCAAACTGCGTAAGTGAAAGTGGAATTGGAATCAATATATGTGAAATGATTACAGAGTCAGGAACTAAGAAAATGACGATTTTTTTCCCCTGCATTTTAATGCCAGAGATAAATCCATGCAGCCCATTTTACAGGAGAAAAAACATTTAACCATACCATCAATCTCTCAAATTAAGTAAAAAAAAGTTTCTGCTTGAGTGAAAACGCATTAGCTCATATCCAAAGTCGTTTGCAAGCTTGTTTGTGATTTAAAAGAAATTACAATTACTCCCCAACTTTTTCATTTGCAGTTGAGACATTGTGGAATCTTATCTGCTAATGAATATTACAGTGCTGCCAATATGTATTAGCCCGACACCACCAGAGTAATTAGAAATGCTGCAAAGTGATGAGTATTCACACACTGATGGTATTTAGCACCCAACAGCATCATTATCCGGTATTCCAGTGGGACCATCGCAGTTGCCAGGTGGCCGCTTGTGTTTCACAGTACATTTGAGCTTGGTGTTTGTCTGTCTGTCTGTCCGTGCCTCATCTGTCTCTGTTATATTTTCTTCCACCCCTGTCAACGTACCATACACCTCTCCCCCTCTCCCCGCCTCCCTATTGCTCACCCCTGGCCCTCCCTTCAGCCCTGCCAGTTTCCACCATCTGCTGCCATTGTGATCAGTCTCCCTTCCACAGGACCTCTCATCTGACTGGGATGGCATGTTCCAAGGCTATACCTTACCTAGTGCAAATTAATTCCTGAAACCAATTTATGGAACCTCCTCCCCCAAACGCCCTTCCCCCCACCCCTGCCTCTCTCTGTCTCTCTTCCTCCTCCATCTCTGCACCTCCTCCTCCGTCTCTCCCCTTGTAGTCTGTCTCTTTTCCAACTGGAGTCATATCTCTTCCCCTGTCTGCAAGAATGAATCCTTGCCCTGCTTCCCCCCTCGCTCTCTCTCCTCTTTCTGCCTCTTTCTCTCCGTCAGGCTCAACTCTCCCCCCCTTACATTCACCCTCCCCCCTATCCGACCTGTAGCCACCGCTGTGTTGCTCCAATTTATGGGTTCATTACAGCAGCTATCCAGGGTAGAAGAAAAGGGGAGAGGTGGAAGAAAAGAGGAATGAAGAGAGACAACAGAGGAGAGACATGGGAAATGAGGGAGGGGAGAAGGGAAGAGAGAGAAAAGGAATACACATGATAAAGATTTATTAAACATAACAGAACAATAATGTAGCAGTGAAGGTTATAAGTAAGGTAATACAGAGATAGGAGGGAAACAAACTGGCTGAAAGGCCAAATTGAACAATGGAAGGAAGGGGGATAAGAAAGGATATAAGATGGAGAAAGATATTGTAGCTAAGCAGAGCGAACAACAGTGTTTCTCTCTGTCCCTCTCAATCATTTGTTGTCAAACTGGGACACAAATGTAACCCTGAAACATCGCCGTCCTGTATTTATGTTTACCCAGCTAACTCAACTAATCTTGGCTGTAACAGTGTCTGGTGCAACTCTGTGTCCTAGAACATTTTATCAGGAAATGTATGTACTTTTTGCTCGCAATAGCAAATACACTGGAAAGGAAACACCAGGAGTAGTCTTTTTTATAACATAATGAAGATGTTGACTTGCAAATCAGAAAATGTTGAGCATAACAGTAAAACATTCCTTGGTGAGGTTTTGTTGCTCAGGTTTCAAGATGTGAGCCTCGGTCTCTGGTGTCAAGGCCCTGCACGTTGTACGCCCAAAATCCACCCCAAACACCTCCAAATGACTTGTATGTTGCATATATCCATCATAAACATAAAGTCTGCGCAATGTTGTATAAAGATGGAAGTCGTCCCTGTGGGTTCGGAGGGAGGGGTGGTGAATGGGTCCAACAAACACAGGACTTTAATCCAGGAGACCTGTGTTTGTGACCCAAAGTCAACATTGACCTCTTTTGAGAACAATCTATCGTAGCATGCTTGTATGCGTAGCATACTATGCTAATAACATATGTGAAGTGTGAGATCTGTCACATGACATATGTGACATTTTGTCAGTAAAAATGGTACTTGTTTAAAGTCAAACAATGTTTTTTTCTTCAAGTGGACACCAAAAACTGCAGTTCCTTGAATGGCCACTTGAGGTTGGCCCCGAGAGCAAGTTAAACCCTATAGAGCCCCTTGTTAAAATGCCCCCCTTTAAAGCAGTAATAAAAATGTTTACAGCGTGGTACAAAAAACAGTTTTGGTCTCTATAGCTAATCTTTCTGTTTATATCCTCATTTTATGAAGAATTACAGTTGCACATAATAAAAGACAGAGCACTTTAAGTGACAGGCTCCCTGCGAGGTGTCATGGCAGTCTATGATTCAGATGCATCCCTTTGTTCCTCCAACCTCTTCACCAAATCTGGTCACCTCTGGCTCCAAAAATCCAAGATGACACCGAAATGCCAAACTCAAAGCTTTACATTTATTTTACACAGTGTAGCCTATATGTTTTTTTCTACACCTAACCACCTAGTTTTGTAGCATAAATGCAACTGTTTCAAAATTTTTGTTGTTTAAGAAATGTGTTGTTTTGGAAGTCATGAGATACTGACCTATTTTGTTGTTTAAATATGATAGAGTGATAGAAAAAAAAGTTGACTGTGAAAATTGTCCAGCAATTACGCTTTTCACTCCAATGCAATTGTGAAAGAAAATGAGTGTTAAATTAGGGAGACATGGTTTTCTAGTGGGATGGTTTTGTTTTGTCATACTCATTCAGATACGCAGGAGGAGTATTCACAAGTGTCAGTTGCCTGAAGATGATGCTGTGGTCTTGATAAACAGAAACTTGTTTGTGAATTGAAGTCTTAGGAACTGCAATGATTTTTCTCTAACATCATGTTTCCAAAACATTTTGATGATATTTGCTATTTAGATGAGAGCTTCTGAAGTTTATTGAGAGGTATGATTCCCCTTCATGGATTTCATGGTAATACCAGCTGCCTGACAGCTGCTCTGCCCAGGTTATTTTCAGCTGCAGGCAGCTTTCTGACACCTGTGAGCCAAGGTGAGGCTGGTATTATAGAGCGAGAGTATGACCCCCGCTCACACTGGGATGATGCGCTATTTTTTTTCATGCCAAAAAGTCTTGATAGCCTTAGCATTTCACTTTACCTCAATTTCTGGAAGGCAGCTGGCAGGAGATTTCACCATCGTTATTGGGGGTGCCGTGTCAATCTGGAATGTTACCTGTAGTTATGGGGGGGAGAAAAAAAAACTGTCAAATCTGTCCAATGCTAGCAGAGAAAATAGCATTTTTGTGCAGGCAAATTCTGTTTTTCTTACAATGCACAGGATGTTCCTAGAAGAGCATAGGATTGTAGGCTTGTCTTAGCTTTTCTGGCAAATGTGCAAACATATTTTGTGCTGTTGAAAAGCCCTAAACACCACAAAAGTCAACTAGTGTAGTTTGGAAAGGTCAGTTTAACCAGTGATTTATCCCCATTTTAGCTCTGCAAACTAAACCAAAACAAACAAACAAGTGCCAACATGAACAAGAGAGCATTTCGTAGCCATTTCTTTTAAAAACAGTCAGTATATAACTATCACACATTAACTTTCAGCATATTTCTTCTACCACTAGTGAGCAAAAAAAGGCCAGAAGAAGGATTTCTTGGTTGTCTGATTATGGAGACTTCTCTCCTTTCAAATTAGCTATCCTTGGAAATGAGCCGACAAGATTAGACGCTTTAGTTTAACATGAACTCTGCTCACTGTCAGATGATGCATTTGGCTGGGGAAGTTTTCCAGGAGCCTGTGAGGGGGAGCACATTGGGTAATTTAATGTTAGTAGTTTCATATATCCTTGCAGTAGAATGATAGGATTTAGGTTAATCCTATAAAAAAAAAGGCTGATAGGATTTAGGTTAAAAGTTGGTGAGGTGGTCCTTTAAGGCAGGGCGAGTGAGCACTGTAGCAAAGAGAAAAAAAAAAAAGTAATTGTTTAGTCATAATCCTACGACTCATATTCCTGTCATTGTAACACCTTCATTAGTGTATTAACAGCAGGATTTGTTTCTCACTGGCCAAAGATTGTGATAGGCCTTTGTGAGGCAGATGAATTCACTGTGGCTCATTGTGAATCATAATAGAAACAGTGGCCTGGATGTTTTCCCGACGTTACGCACTTCCTTTACTGACGTCAAGCTATAAGCCATAATTTCCTCCACTGATTAGCTTATTGTTCTCTTGCCTGCTTTTATTTTCTACACACATTTGCTGCTCACTTTTACATTTTAATGCTTTGATTATGCTTTTCAGCAAGACCACTTGCCATTGCTGGTCCACACAAAAGCTTTGCTTTGTCTTTTTGGCCATGTGAGACTGAATCTCATATCACGGCAGCTCATCCTTTTGTGCTTTTGAAGCTTGTCTAACCCACATTCAGCTGTCATTATTCTGCTTTGAACTGATTTTAAATGGTCACGTTCACGATGTCCATGAGTGAGTCTCTCATCAAATCGATACAAGCTGAGTCTTTGTTCTGTGGAGAGACGACATGGGATCTGTTTTATGCTAAAATATTTCTGAATGATAATTCCTGCATTTAAAACGGGATGAATTACAAAACATGTTGCTGGGAGATGTCAGAAGAGGTCAGAAGCTTGCCACACATTTTTAGCCATCATAGCGTGATGGGGGTTGCCACCTTCCTAACAGTGATTCATCATGACTGAGCACAAACAATAAGTTGTCCGCATGCACTTCTGTTACGTATACCTAGTAAAAGTAATGCACCACAATTTGCATATAAACCATGTAATCATGAGCCCGTAATTTATGCATATCCCACATAATCAGGAAGGCTGCGATTACATGATTGATGCACTGACAGGAGTAAAGAAGGACGTAGTATAAAGAACGTAACTCTGTGTAGGGAGGTAGGTTGGAGACCTGTTAGGCTTCAGCTATATTGTGTCTGAAGTCTACAAGCCCCCTAAAAACCGCACCCATGACCAGTACAAGACAAACCCACCAACACAAAGGTAGTCTGAACCCTGCAACAAGGCAATGTTGTAGTGAGTACATATGAGGCGTAGCAATAATCCACGTTATCTATTTACATTTTTCATTATATATGAAGCTCTAATTCTCCATAACGTAACCTAACAAGATCTTATGCATACCCCAACCTTAACGGCCTCTGTTTTAACCCAATACTTAAAAGCTTGCTAAACCCTAGCCAAGCTTTGTTTTTAAGGGATTCTGCTTCTGGACCAAGGAGTAGAGGGGGCTGATTGTCTATGGTGGGTGAGTCATGCAGCTTGTGAGTACTTGGCAGGTTGGGTGTAGATGGATCAAACAACACAGGACTTAACCCCCGGAGACTTCTGTATAGAACTGTGTGAAACCAAGTGAACTTTAAGTTATTTTAAGAGTCGTTGATACCATGTGTCTTTTCCTAAACCAAATTCAAGGAACTTTATTTTCTTAAACTGTAACTTTACACTTGCATAATGTCTATTGTGGGGCAGCAATTGTCTAAATATATAATGAACTGTTATGTGAGGATACGTAGCTAATAGCTTCTTTGCATACTCATAAGGCGGTGCGCTGTCAAGATGGAGGGCAGGCAACTGCTGGCAAAAGCTACCAGTGCTGCACAAATGCCTATGATTGGTTTATAGCTGCTCCAATCCATCAAATTGGGAAAAAACAAGGGTTACTTTGAGCCCTGAAAAAAGTAGGAGGTAAATTAAAGGGTTCAAGTAGTCAAGAAAAAAAAAAAAAAAAAGGAGCGTAACATCAGTAACACTAGGAGACCTGGAGGACAAGGTCATTTGACCTTTGCATATCTACACTGGGAAAGGTGGCTTTTGGCCTAATATTTTATGCTGAAATTTCTAACTAATGGGCCGCATTTGATGTCTTCGTAATGAGAAAAGCCTGGGTTCATCTAATCTTTCTATGTAGTCTCTTCCCTTTATATCTAATTCCCAAAATTAAATTAATATAGATTAATCACTTCCTGCCCTCCATCTTAATTTTGTACGTTTTAATAGTCGCGTGATTGCAAACAAGCTAATAAAAGGAGTTAACACTAAAGAAAAAAGCAAACATTTTTCCACATTTGCACTAAAGCTGTGTTTTCAGGAAGCTGCCTTTTTCAATATGTCAACAAGGGAGAGCAGTGAGATTCAGGAATAAATTGGATTAATTGTATTAGCTGCTTTATTCATGGGCAGCTCTTTTAACAAGTCTATTCCACATTAATACAAACAGCACCGGTGTCAATTTAAAGCATCAAACAGCTGATGAAAAGTGTTCCCGGGGACCTGTAATTCAGGTTGATTTCCTCTGAGTATTAAATACTACAGTTTGTATTCAGAGAGGTGGATAGGTTAGTACATCGGTGTTAATACCTGAGGTGCAGAATGATATAATTAGGCCTTTAATTATATCTTAACTGGCTTATCAGTATGCTGTGCACTGACTCTCGATTGTCTGATGAATGCTTTAATATTGAATAACACCATTAATGCGAGTGCTTCTTGAATGTAAACATACACAAGACTTAATGGGATAATATCCTAACTGGGGATTAAATAGAACTTAATGAATTGCTGTCATCATCTAAACAGTAATGTCCTTTTTCAAAAGATGACAACAAGCAAGTCCATGAAAGCTAATAAGAAATTTCTAAAGGTCTGGCTGCTGTTGAGGCGGAGTGAATGTGAGGCAGTTAACATTTTCTGCTCCTCTCCTACCTCCTTTTCTTCTGCTTCATTAGTTGTCAAAGTCCGCTGTTCTGCCTTTCAACAAGTGACACGTCAGTGAGTGCAGTTACGTCTGATTAAGATTTTTATCATTTAGCAGGCAGTGTCTTGCAGTCAGAGGTTAGAGCCCTCTCTGTAACCCCTCTGTGATGTTTAACTACCTTTGAAGTTTCCCCAACACCAACACAAAGACAAGCTCTGTGGGCCTAAGTCAGTTGGTGCTTCAGAAGAGATTAAACGAGTGTAAGGGCGCCTATGTGTGTCAGACCGACTGAGAGAGAGCATTCACGAGTTCCAGTCACAGCAGATTACAATGTTTCTGATTTACAAGTAAGTGTTGCCGACCCAGGCTGTTTTGACAGCGAGAAATATCTGAGATATGTGTTTAATATCTGAATGTTGAGGCCCGAGGCGGTGTGAAATTCAAATCAATTCAACTGCTGAGAGAAGTGTCGAACTGCAGGATGCCTTGCGATGCATTCTGGGGGCGAGGCAAGAGTTGAAACCAGACGATTTTAAGTCACTGTACAGTCAGAACCTCAACAAGATGAGACTAAAGCAGAAAATCCGTGGGTTTTAGCAACACTTTGATAGTTTTCAAGGTCACGCTATGAAAGTTTTGAAAAGTTTTGCCAAAATCACAAAACGGGGCCTTGGAAACATGAGCGGCGTAGCCACCTTGATTCAACACCCTGAAGTTCTGTGATTCGACAGAGGCAGCTCCCATGTCCTCTGTGGCTACTTACATTCTCTTTGATGTTAGGATGAGAAACAACTCCTCACATGAAAGATGGAAGTCCTCAAAGTTTCCTCTTTTTCTTTTCTTTTGTGTTTTACCCAAGGCCTCAGGCTAAGTACCCTCCGGAAATGAGTGTGTGAGACACGAGTGATGGATGGAAGGGCAGAAAAAGTGAGAAAAGAGTGAAAGGTTTCTTTATTTTTTAAAAAAAAAGCAGACAGGAAGAACCATGCAGTGCAGGTTAAATGGGGCTTTAACCTCGACTCTCGGACCCAAATAGAAGACAAAGATCTCGCTCCACAGTTCGCCTGCTTCACCAGAATGGACATTGGTTTGCTGGTTTGGCTCTGCTCCCCTCTGTCTTTGTTATTCAATGTGAAATCCAAATCCCCGGTCGAAGGAGGTTAACCTTTAGCCGCGATAAATTCACTGTCATGAAAATTCATTACAGTTTTGACTCACTCTTTCAGCATGTAGACTGAGATATATGAATGTATTTACATTTAACAAGGGTTATGGAAAAAGGAGAGATTTGCCAAAGTATTTGTTTATGCCTGCACTTTCATTTTCTTACGTAAATGGTTTTTGGAGATTGTCAGGGCTGCTCACCTCAAGTGAAGCTGTATTCCTCTTCCTCTTTGTTTGCAAAAATGTTTTACCCGGTGGCTTTCAAATGCCACCCGTCACCACTGTCATCTCTGCCAAAGGATGATAACTCACAAAGACCACAAGGTTATAATTACAGGCTTCCCAGTTTCCACTGAATAGGACACTTGCCATATGGAGGCTAAACTGTGTGAGAGAAACAAGAGCAAAGTCAGAAATGTGATTCATTGTTTCTGTAAAGGAGAGAAGTAGCAGAAAGTGGGAAAAAAAAGATCTAAGTGCAGACAAAATGAAAGATAGCAGTGAGGAAACGTATCTCTCTCGCTCTCAGAAGTTACTGTACGAGATGGGAAGCAGATGTTTCATCAGACAGGCCGGCTGTTTGGTCACACCAGTCCGCAGCATAACACATGTCAACCGTTAATGCCTCACTGCAGATAGCACTCATCTCGTCTCACAGTATCTACACAGCAGGGCACGTCCCTGATAAGAAGCAATTTTGGCCAGAAGAGACGTTTCTCAACCTTTTGTTTAACATTAAATGAGTTATGGCTGAGCTGCATGTTGTCAGCACTCTATTAAAGAGAAAGGTGAAGTTTTGTTTTTGCAATCAGTGAGGAATGATCTGAACTGCTCGTTTTTTTTTTTATTCAAGTTGAGATTCAAGTCAAAGCAGAAACGCACTTGGTGCTTTATTTCAGCTAGAAAAACGTGATTTAAGTCCTGTCATGTGCAGTATGTCTGCAGTAAGCAAGGATTATGGATGTTAATTTAAGAGAGTCTGGATTTCAGTTCCATGAGAACAGATTAACATGTTGTCTCTGTGTCTGTGTTATGTCTTGCTGAGGAGACACAGAAAGAAGATATTCTCCAAGCGCGTCCTTGGTGACACAGATGAGCTGAAAAACCTAAACACGATTACCCAGCCCCTTCAGGATTTTACAGAATTATTGCAACTAACACTTCATTTTGTGGAATCTTCTTTGGGAAAATTACAGAGCAAATTGAAACACTTCTATGACAATCAGAAAGAAAAGTGATGTGACTCAGAAACAGAAAAAATCTGAAAGGAGAAAATTGCAACAATCTGTTGACTTTTTTTTTTTTTTATTTCTGTGTTGTTCTTTACTTTGATTTTTGCAGCACATTCAGAGGATTTTTTAAATGTATTTGTCTTGTCAATATCCTGTGGGCAAACAAAACAAAAACATTCAATGTCATGTTCTCTGTTGTGTATTTACATACATTTCCATATCTGTAGTATCATTGGTCAATACAGTAGGTCACTTTTCAAAAATACAATTCACTTTTAAAAGTGACTTTGTTGATACGATCAGACATAAACAAGGTAGTCATGAAATTTTTTTTTTTTTTTATATATATACAAATCAAAAATCAAAAACAGTCCTTGAAGGTCCACTGTGTAGGAATTAGGGGCACATATTGGAAGAAACTGAATATAATATTCCTAATGATGTTTTCATCAGTTCATAATGGCCTGACAATATTTAGGGCCTGAGCACCTATGGTGCAAAGACCCTCTTGGGATGCAAGGAATTATTATTATTTTTCTGCCAAATGAATCACATTTTTAGAGGTCTAAACATGCTCAAAAGCTCATGAAACTTGATCTTGAACTAATTTTTGGCGATTTCCGTCCTCATGCTTTTGCAAACTTGTTCTACTGGTTTAATCCAATCGACTTCAAATTCTGTATATCCAATCTTAACCCCTTGGTAATGAAAAGTCATCCAAGGTCCGCACAATACTTTTACAGTGTTCCCGTGGAACAGCGTAACATTTTTATGTTAGTGATGGTACTAGTGATAATGAGCTAAAGGGGACGTCACTAACCTAATATACTGAATACTGAATTTTCCCTGCCAAGAACTTAGCTGATTATGGGCCTGACTCATATATCAGTCCAATTTTCTACAGCTGTCACTAGTGATAATGAGCTAAAGGGAACATCACAAACATGTAACATGTTCAGAGGTTTGGCTCAGTGGGTTAAGCAGGTGGTTAATGTGTCTGAGGTTGTGGGTTCAAGTCTTATCTGGGACAGGTGATGTTTGACTTTTATGGAATAAATAAAATATCGGCTGATATAGCTCTCTGCTCTGCTGATATAAGTTATTGATGACGTACCTTGCAACTAACTCTTAAAACTGTTAAAAAACACACAATTGTCTCATAGTCTCCTGAATTTTCATATACTGAGTACTGAATTTTCCCTGCCAAGAACTTAGTTGATTATGGGCCTGACTGATATATCAATCCAGTTTTCTACAGATGTCACTGCTGATAATGAGCTAAACGGATCGTTACAAAGAGGCCATGTGTCCAGAGGTTTGGCTCAGTGGGTAAAGCAGGTGGTTAGTGTGCTTGAGGTTGTTGGTTCAAGTCTTATCTGGGACAGATATTTTATTCTATTTATGCCATAAAATATCATATGTCTGTAGATTCAGACAGTTTAAACACTAATTATGATATAGAAGAAATTAAGGCACGTAAAGTCAAGTGATATATCCCTTTGGCCGATGAATCACTTTAAGTCGTTCAGAAACAGGTAAAACCAGTATCGGTAGATGCGTCTGTCAAAATCAAGGAATATCGGCCTGATATCAGTCAAGTTTTTGACAGATGTCACTGCTGATACTGAATTTTGCATTTCAACACCATATGACCCTTATACCAGGAGGGCGGACAGATATATCAACCAATATTTTATTTTATTTATGCCTGAAATATCATTTGGCTGTAGATTCAGACAGTTTAGACACTGATTGTGATATTGCAGAACAAATTAAGGCACGTAAAGTTGAGTGATGTATCGTTTTGGCCAATAAATCAGGTGAGGTGGTCCCGGAACAAGTAAAACCAGTATCGGCAGATGCGTCTGTCAAAAATCAAGGAAAATCGGCTGGACTCATATATCAGTCTAGTTTTAGACAGACATCACTGCCAATACTGAATTTTGCATTTCAACACCATATGACCCTTATACCAGCAGAGCAGACGGATAGATCAACTGATATTTTATTTTATTTATGCCGTAAAATATAATTTGTCCATAGATTCATACAGTTTAGACACTGATTGTGATATTGCACAACAAATTAAGGCATGTAAAGCTTAGTGATATATTGTTTTGGCCGGTAAATCAGGTAAAGTGATCCTGAAACAGGTAAAACCAGTATCGGCAGATGCGTCTGTCGAAATCAAGGAATATTGGCCTGAATCATATATCAGTCGAGTTTTCGACTGATATATGACAATACTGAATTTTGCATTTCAACACCATATGACCTTTATATCAGAGGAGCAGACAGATATATCAGTCGATATTTTATTTTGAGTACTATACTCAAACTTCCTTTCTCTCAACTCAACTTCCTGTCTGTCAACTTCTCTTGTTGTAACTTGACTAACCTTCCTGTTACTCAACCCAACTTCATGTTTCTCACCTCAACTTCCTGTCTCTGGACTGTCCTTCCTGTCTCATAACCCAACTGCATGTATTTGTTGTTCCCTTTAGCTCTGTGTTTGCTTTGAGTTTAGCTCAGTCTCCAAAATTCACCTGTCCCAGATAAGACTTGAACCAGCAACCTCAGGCACACTAACCACCTGCTTTACCCACTGAGCCAAACCTCCAGACATGTCATTGGTTCTCGACATTCGCTTCAGCTCAGTATCGCTAGTGACGTCTGTCAAAAACTGGACTGATATATGAGTCAGGAACATGAACATGAACATCAACTAAGTTCTTGGTACAATGAGACAACTGTGTGTTTTTTAACTGTTTTAAGTGTTCATTGCAAGATATGTCACTGATAACTTGTATCAGCAGAGCAGAGAGATATATCGGCTGATATTTTATTTATTCCATAAAAGTCAAATGTCACCTGTCCCAGATAAGACTTGAACCAGCAACCTCAGGCACACTAACCACCTGATTTACCCACTGAGCCAAACCTCCTGACATTTAACCTGTTTTTGACCTTCTTTTGAACTTAAACTTGCATTCTCACAGTTTATGAGTAAGTGTTTTGATAGGTCAAGCCAATGCATCTGACACTTCACCTGTGTTTTACCTTGAATATAGCTCTTTGCTTTGGACAACTGAAGTCACTTGTCCTGGGTTAGGTTCGAATTAATGATCTCATAGTCTGCAGACAACCCCTTTCACCAACTGAGATAAACCTTCAGACTTTTGACTTTGTTTTAAGTTGCGCTTCAGACTCTTCTCTGGGGAACGGCCTATAAAACTTTCCTGCCCTGGATATGGTTCAAACTCAACATTCCAAATAGGGTTTTTGTTTAAATGTTATTAATTAATTAATTTACATTAAATTTTCATGGTTTGGTCTACAAATGATGTACACCAAGATTACGTGGAATTTATGGGCCCTTCAGTGCCACTGGAGTGCCACTGGAAGTAAAATATCATATGAAATTTTTCACTCCAGGGTCCATGATAAATAAGTAAATAAAGTTTAACTGATGCCCTTAGGGTTTAGGTTGGGGTTGGAGTTGCAAGAGAGAGAGAGAGAGCAAAAAGTGAACATCCAACATTCAACATACCAGTGATCTGCACATATGCGTGATATCATCAGATGTTCATTAGCATGTTTGATGTGTTTACATTCACATGCCTTACAACAGTGGAGCAACTTGAAACACTGTTTTGAGGTGTTTCATTTGTGCTTGCCATAGTGTGATAACTCAGACACCAATTCACTTTTTGTGCTGACCTCAGTTTTAATGGCAAATGCTAAAGCTCATTTATGGGCAGAACTTGCACTTGGGAACTTTGGTTCCACATTTTGTGTATCAGTCTACACACTGTGACCGGTTTGGCACAAATGCACAAAAGATAACAGCTCTAATTATTTGTGATCAAAATAAATGTTGCTAAATTATTAGCGAGCCACATAGATTTATAATTTTACTGCTTTCATGGGAGTTTGGACTCCTCCTGGCTCCCACATAACTCAAACCCTGGCTTCTTGGACATGATGTGACATATGAAACCCTGGCTGTTTGAATTTGGCTGTTGAGGCTGTTGACACTGTTGTTAGTATGCTGCAATTCCAATGCAGAAATACTCAGTCTTGGCGTTAACTGCTTATTTGGCTCATGACATGTCTTGTAGCATTCAAAAAACGCCATATGGACATGTTAACAAGGTTAAAAACTTGATTTTCACTGTGAAGGCTTCTTTTAGAAGTGAAACAAATCTACGATACAGTCATAGCTATTTTCATCTATTCTTGCCACCTTTTATGTAAATTCCTAGTAAATGAAAAATGATTTCTGAAAGCTGTTATACAAATCATATCACCCACATAGTGCTTATTTTAAGAGCATAAATTCACTGTAAACACACCTCCTCTGTAGAGCAGACACACATAATGGCATAATGGTTTGTATGAAGTTGAATTACATTCATACATATAAATATCAGGTTATTGTCTTTAGTTATATCACTCAGAGCGTCCATATTTTTGCATTTTTAACATGGTTTTATGATCTTGGAGTATTACAGAAACCTTTTACATGTTTTGTATGTGCTGTACAGTGAATAATATATATAACATGATATGAGTCCACACGTGTAACTGAGTCACGTTATCAAGACCAGCGGTGCACTATGGGAGCTTTTTATGTGATAGAGCCCACCTGCCTAATCCTCTGTCTCTGGTAACTGATCTGTGTTGGCCACAGGTCATGTGTGAACGCATTATAAATCTCTCTGCTGTGGACTGGTGTGTTTAACCCAAGGAACAGAGCGCTGCATTAGATGTCTACATTCATCAACAGGCTGGAGGTTATCATCTGTGTGTGTGTGTGTGTGTGTGTGTGTGTGTGTGGGAGGTGCACATGTCCACACTTGTGTGTATGCGTGCGCGGATTGTTGTTGACCCCATTTTATTACTCACAACCTGCTGCTCCCACTCTCCCACCGCTAGAGTACTTCATAGCTGCTTTTATTGAATTATCTTTTATTTGGCCGTATCGGAGCGCTTCTTTGCCAGTCTTTGAAAGTGGCGCTTTCATAAGACACTGATGACACAGCTCATTGGATTTAGTGCCTAATCAGAGGCTTTTTAATGCATTCTCTGTGATTCATGAGATTGGATCCAAGATTTATGAAAAGTCTCCCATTTGCATCTCTGAGAAGAAAGGGTTTGGGTATTTCAGTTCCTTTATCTGTGCTCATATCTTTTTTCATTTCAGCAGAGGGTTTTATCTAGGATTTAAAATGTGAATCATAATCAGCCCTCCAAAACACATTTTCAGTCTAAGATTGGATTTTCGGGAAATATTGAATGTTGCTACTTCGAGCTTCCATTTGTGCCCATATTGAAAAGGTGTTCCTCGTGATGGGATAAACCCAGCTTCATTTGCATGTATTTCATGAAATGATTTAAATCTTTTTATCCAGAAAATGTCTTCTGATTATTGTAATTCAATATCTCTTTCTATTTTTTAGGTAGTCTAATAATAGGCATCTCTCCCAACAGCTATATTTTTTATTAGAAACAAGTTCCCACAACACAGACAGCATCATCATCTTCTACTAGTCTGCCAGACTGAATGTCATCTTCATGTCTCTCTACAGGTGTGATCCGTGAAAGCTACCAAAAGGGTCGAGACCAGCTTGTTCCCGTGACCTTGTTGGCAATCGCTGTCATCCTTGCTTTTGCCATGGGCGCCATCTTCTCAGGCATCATTGTCTATTGTGTCTGTGACCACCGGCGGCGAGACATAGACCTGACAGGCCGCAAGGAAAAGGACAGCCACCACCTCCACTCCCGCCGGGGCTCCATGAACAGTGTGACCAAGCTGACCGGTCTGTTTGAGACACAGGCCAAAGATGGCCGCCCAGAGGCGATCCTCACCCCTTTGATGCACAATGGGAGACTGACACCGAATGGGAAGATGCTGATAAAAGCAGACCAGCACCACCTGGACCTTGCTGCTCTGCCAACACCTGAATCCACTCCTATGCAGCCACGTCGGAAGCCAAGCCGGGGCAGCCGGGAGTGGGAGAGGAACCAGAATCTCATCAATGCTTGCACCAAGGACATGCCACCAATGGGCTCTCCTGTTATCTCTACAGATCTACCCCTGAGGGCCTCGCCAGGGCACATTCCCAGCGTGGTAGTCTTGCCGCTGCCACAGCATCAGCACCAGCTCCAGCCTCATCTGCAGCAGCACCAGCAGTCTTACCAGCACGAGTACGTGGAGCAGCCTCATCATAGTGACCTCAGCATGGGTCACAGTGTCATGGACGACCAGGGGGCCACCCTGGAGTACAAGACAGTCAAGAGCCCCTGTCACAATCTCAACATGGTGGATCCAGATGGGGTGTTGCCGCCACGTGTGCCCCAACGAGAGGCGTCTCTCACTATCCCTCCGGCTGTCCCACAGATGGGCAAACGTCTGGAGGTCCACTCGTCAGTCTACGGGCTCCGGAAAGGATCGGCATCTGGTGCTTCAGGATCCTCCGTCCTCAAGAAGCACAACACCAACTCATCTAACTCCTCCCATTTGGCGAGACATCACAGCTTCAGAGTGGAGACACCGCCCCCTGCACCTCAGAGGGTGGACTCCATACAAATGACAGCACAGGGCATATCTCTGTCACGGCAGCCTGGAATGAGCTCCTACGGTTCACTGCCTCGAACGGGCATCAAATATCTCAAGCCTGATGTCCCCCCTAAACCCTCCGTAGTCTCACTCTCAACAAAAGTCAAGTCCAGTGACTCGTGTACATAGTCAGCTAGTTAGCCAGTCAGTCCAATGTGAACAGACAGTAGTGAAAGGTTTTTTTCTGAAAGGGAGAAAAAACAGGGAATACTGTACAACTTGCATCTCCTCTTAGTGTCTTTTCGTTTGTTTGTTTTGGTGTACAGTACAGTGAAAAATGCAACACCGTTTTGGTTTTTTTTAAAAAAAGAAAACACTTTCTTTTTATATAAATATGTAAATATTCTACAAATGGTTGTCGTCATTTGTTGCCGTCATGGAGCTCACGCTCTGGCTGGCACCCAGTTCCTCTGTAAACACACATGGGAACATGTGCTACTGAAACAGAAGATGCTTTGTCCTGAATATTTCATCCAACGGCGCCCTGTAGCATCCAAGACATCAGCCCTCTTGTTTGTGGTGTCTTTGGCCAACGGGACTCGACTTGATACTTCATCACGCTGGTAAAAAAGCACACAAGGAGACAGCACCGGGGGTTTGGAGAATAATCGTTGTACAGTACCTTGCGGACTGGGAAATCTGAGCGAGGAAGCACTCAGAGAGCTCAGACTGAAAGGACAGACGGCTGATCTGAGTTCTGTCAGAAACTGTGAAAAAGCCTCTCAGTGTTACAGCAATCAAGTCCCGCCTGGGTTTGACGGAAAGCCTTGGAAAGAGGAATCTTCTACTGTACTGAATAACACATGACTGTTAATACTAATAGCTTGTTGTATTTATTTTTATTAAGTGCTTTTGAAAAAAAGAGACTGACTTTCTAGGCTCAGAGAGGGAGAGGGAGGACAGAGAAGAGATCTTTTAATATTAATTAATCAAGTGTGAGGAAAAAAAAAACGTATTTAAAGTCATTAAACTGGAGCCCGTAGAACTTTCTTGATGAATAAAGGTCCAATAGGTCTTACTGTGCGCTCAGTGGGACCCGCAGCTTGAGATATATGTGACCTCTGGGAAGAGGAGGAGATATTTATTTAAACTGTGCCAGACAGGGACTTTAACCTTCATAGACCAGACTTTCCATTGTTTTAGACCAATCATAAAAAAGACTTCCTGAATCTTTCCCTTTCACTCCTCCAATGAGCATCCCCCCCTCCCTTTCCCTTGCCCCTAATCAGCACTGTGGTTATGTGTGAGTCAGTAACATTTGTCCTGATTGGTTGCTGGCTTACCGGTGCCATCAAAGCTCACTGTTGCATGTTGCAAAATATAAGAGAAGCAGCTGCAGCAACAGTACGGGAATCTACACATAAATGAAAAGAAGCTGTAAGTGACGCTGCAAGTAAACGGAGCGATACGCCTCCATCTGGTAACGTTTTCTAGCAGCGCCACGCAGACGAGCAGGTGAAAAAGGAAAACTACAAAAACATCTGTATTGCCTGCTTCTTTTTTCCACATGTAAATTTGTGCCTTACACCCTAAAGTAGTGACAATTTTTTCTTTAATAGCTGTTAACTTTGTCTCCTTGTAGTATTTTTTTTTATTTTTTCTTACGTCATGATATTTCCCTGGTTTGATAAAAATGCAATTAAAGAATGTAGGTGTTATTGTTGTAATTCTGGTCCCTAGACATAACACACTTACAGTCCAGCGGGAGGAGAGGAAAGGAGGGTTTCCCTTTCTTCTTTCTCTCTTGCTCTCTCTCTCACACACACACACACACACACACACACACATACACAAGCACACACACATACACACTCATATTTGTGGTTCATTTCTGATTGTGCCATTAATGCGCTTAATTAAAGCAACCCTTTTTGTTGTGCTGGCAGTGTCGATGAAGACGTTGTGAGTGTTTTTGATTTTATATTTTATACAATTTAAAGTCCTGGTATTGTTTTTACTTTATTTGCTGTCTGTTGGTTTGGAGTGATGATTGATTGACTGATTAACTGAACAATTAACATTTGTTACTTGAGAAGGCCAGTGTATGGGTATCTTTCTGGTGCACTGCAATAATAATGCAACACTAGCAACAAACAGTGTTGGATACACATAAGCATTCAGAGGTGCACTAAGGCACCTCGAGGCTTCTTGTGTACATCATCACACTCAGATGTTAGGCGGTTGCATAAACAGGCTGGTTCCTGTAAAAGAAAGTTGACATTTTAAAACAACAATTTTAAAAAAGTACCTTATTTAACCCCATTTTTGTAAGAGAAAACCGTTTTTATTTTGCTTCACTAACTCTCCTTATCAAAGCCTTATGGATGGCTGAGAGTTCAACTAATCTGACCTTTTCACTTCCTTGTTACTTGAGGATTTTTATTGACCCCCCCCCCCCCCCAACACTTAAATCAACAGAGCACTCCCTTAGTGTTGTATGTGTAGATAGGTAAAAGATTTCTTGATATCAAGCAATTTTCTGTTTTTCAAACGGAGGAAAGCCAACTATGTCTCAATCCACAGCTGATGTGAGAAGGACCATGTAGGATCTGTGACCTGACTAATGTGTACATAGACGCTTGCAGGTTTTGGTTGCAAATGACAGGGTCATTGGCAACAGATTAGGTCAAAGCAGGAGTCAGGAGGAGAGTACCCCTTCAGAAACATGGTTTGGGGTCAGCTATACAACAGTTATCCTCGTGTTTACTTAAAGGAGCAGCGTGAAGGATTTAGGATATTGGCAGCAATGGAATACAATATACAGTAATAAGTATGTTTTCTTTAGTGTATAATCATCCAAAAAGCGGGACCTCATCCATGGTATCTGCCAGTCGACCACTGTTGTTAACTTTCCCTCTGCGCCTAACCAAACAGCATTGGAAAATTACAGTTGTTTAATGTAAAACTGCTTAATTCAGTGTTTTTACTGGTTTTAATCACCAGGTTTGTTTGTTTTGCAGAGAAAGAGACGTTTCGGCTCCCAGTAAAAACCTCCTGAACATCTCGAGCCTAAGTTATCAGAGAAAAAAGGTGAGCACATGTTATCAGGTGCTGGTCAAGCAGCCTGTCTCCGACATGCCAAACAGCATTGGAGAAATATTGTTTTGTAATGATAACTCTGCTTTTTTCAGTGTTTTTACTGGTTTTAATCATAGGGTCTGTTTATTTTGGAGAGCAGGAAACCACAGATTATTCAGCTTCTGGTAAAAATCTCCTTAACAATATACACCGAAGGAATGCTAACCGAGAGTTCTTGCTTGGCAAGAAGTTTCAGCTGGTTGTAATCTGTAGTCCTCACTGCCAGATGCCACTAAATCCTACACACTGCTCCTTTAAAGCTGTGATCTTAAAAATGCAAATGATCCATCTTTAGTATGACAAGTCATGTCAACTCGGCACCGCCACTGCATTGTAGACTGGTTACTGAGCTCCACAAGGTGGTATTTAACACCCTCAATTGTTTTGAGGAGTGCATGACCCAGCAGCTTTCCAAGGCATGGAATAATGCTGATCAATGACTAAATACTTCTTGTCCTGAAATGTTCAGAAGTGGCAGCTCTCACCTCGGAGAATTGCTCAAATAAAACGTGAACAAGAAAATCAAGGTCTGTGGAGGTCAGAAGGTCAAATGTTTACATCCCGTGTAGACGACTAAATTTAGCTGCGGGTGCATTTAGGATTCTGTAACATCAAGTGTTTGATGTTAGTGGGGTTTGAACATTTTAAATGACTGGACTGGGTTTGACTGTGAAGGCTGCTGTGGATAGTGAGGTTCTTTGGTGTGTGCCTTTTTTGTCTTTCACCCTTGTTATAACACACTGCTATTAGATGCAAATCGACTCTCTTCTCAACCTTTTGAACTTTGTAAGCTTGTAAGATATTGTGACGTCACAACGTTTTTTGCCCTACTCTCTCCACTTCCTTAACATCTGATTCACAGCTTAATGTATGTTGTAAAGAAAAAAAAACCTCTTTAATTTAATGCAAAATGTAATTAAAAAAAAAAGAAAATAAAATTCTTGTCATGAAGACTGTGATACACCCTTGACTTTTTCCACTTGTTTCTCTGCCTGAGGTGGTTATATTTATTCTAGAAATAGCTTTAATTGTTGAATTTTGAGCAACGCTGTTTTGGGAAAACAAGTTTTACACAGGATTTGAAGGTCCTTTCAATTGGGAATCCATTTTCAGGAAGATATTGTACTTGTGACCTCAAGTACACTATCCTTCTTTGCTTGTAAAACCTCCCCCAACCCCTCAAGGTCCGAGAAACTTTTCTCAGAATAAGATTCTGAGTCTGATACAAAGCATGTTTATGTGGATGAAAGTACTTTAAACTGAGATGAAAGTGATTTCTTCAACTTTACATCTAATAAGTGAAAATACAACTAGGTTATGAGGGGAAGATATCTCTATTGTGCTATTGATCTTGTCGGTTAAATGAAGCAAACAATTTGATCGAGATTGGGGGCAGCTTTCTGTAGGCCAAGTGATACAGGAGGCATTGGAACACCTTTTAAACTACAATACATAATTGTCCACAGAGGCATTAGGAGAAGTGTAGTGAAGGTTTGGGGCAATCCATTTAATTCCGTATAGGAAATCAATACACTATTCTGAAGTAAACTGCAAGACAAAGGATGTGAAGTTTCTAGCAGATGGATTAATATGGGTCACCATAATACCAAAAGTCACTTCATTTTGAAGTTGCGAAGGTGATACTGAACAAATTACACTTGCCATGTCAAAGCATCTTTGTCTGTCTTATATTGAAATGCTATGACTGGACGTCTTTGTCAAACACAGATCTTTAAAAGAAATATCATCGTCTGCAGACCATCAGTGCTGACTAACACTGACCAGAACAGCTTCTGTATCAAATGAAGATCTCCAGTTTCATACATTAGCACATCCTTGGTATCACTGTCTCAGTAAATGTGGTTTTGGCAGGTAGTTTGATTACTCAAGCTTTGATCTATGAGGTGAATCACAAGTTACAAGCGTTGGTACAAGTCAGCATGGAGATCAGATAACCAGGATGTGGTGCAGCTAATGAGGCCTGTCGCTGCCTTCACAATGCCGCATTGTGTGGCCTCTATTCAGGCAGTGTGTGTTGTTGTACAACTCAGAGATCAAGATTCAGATATTCACCACCAAATCACTGCTAACATGACAACAGCACAATCACATCCAGTGGTGACTAGTGTAGTTAATCACTGTGGCTTTGTGACCTCAAAAGTCAGTGTGTAAGGGGTCATATCAGGTGATTAAGACTATAGATTTTAAACTCAATACACATGAAAAATATTGAGTATTACTCCTCAACAAAAAATTCCCCAAAACCCCAAAACATGTTTGTTTGAAAGAAATCATAGTGGGTTATGAGGAGAAAAAAAAACATATTTTTTGATAAAACCTTATACAAAATCATGTTGAAATACTTAAAAAAAAACATCAAATTATTACGGTGGCTGACAAGGGCAAATGCGCTGCATATAGAGAAACAAGTGGCAAATGATGAAACTCGCTCATTTGTTTCTTCCACAGTCATTCGTGGGTCTTTACTTCACATGCTGGAAAATTATGTTTTCGGACAATTCGTCAACATGCTTAATCATGGCGTCTTTGGCCTTTTATGCGACATTGTATGCTATGACACAACTCTACAAGCTATAAGAGGTCGTTTTCAGACATTTTTTGGCTTTGTAGACTGTTCTTGGATATTTTTTTCAACACTGTATACCATTACATGCCTCTACATGTCAAATGAAGTGGTTTTCAGCTGTTTTTTGGACATGTCAAATTTTGTCATTTTTTCAACGTCCTATTTTTTGGGTTTTTGGGCTGTTTTTGGACATTTCTTTAACACTGTATGACATAACATGCATCTAAGTGTCAAATGAAGTGGTTTTCAGCTGTTTTTTGGACATGTCAAATTTTGACATTTTCGCCCTTACTATAGCCTTACTTTTTTGGTCATTTTTTCAACGTCCTATTTTTTGGCTTTTTAGGCCATTTTTGGAAGTTTTTTTTAGCACTGTATGACATAAAATGCATCTACACTCTAAACTGAGTGGTTTTCAGCTGTTTTTTGGACATGTCAAATCTTGACATTTTCGCCCTTACTATAGCCTTGGTTTTTTTTTGTCATTTTTTCAATGTCCTATTTTTTTTGGCTTTTTGGGCCGTTTTCGGACGTTTCTTCAACACTGTATAACATAACATGCCTCTAAGTGTCAAATGAAGTGGTTTTCAGCTGTTTTTTGGACATGTCAAATTTTGACATTTTCGCCCTTACGATAGCCTTGGTTTTTTTGGTCATTTTATCAACGTGCTATTTTTTGGCTTTTTTGGCTGTTTTTGGACGTTTCTTTAACACTTTATAACATAACATGCCTCTAAGTGTCAAATGAAGTGGTTTTCAGCTGTTTTTTGGACATGTCAAATTTTGACATTTTCGCCCTTACTATAGCCTTGGTTTTTTTGGTCATTTTATCAACATGCTATTTTTTGGCTTTTTTGGTCTGTTTTTGGACGTTTCTTCAACACTGTATAACATAACATGCCTCTAAGTGTCAAATGAATTGGTTTTCAGCTGTTTTTTGGACATGTCAAATTTTGACATTTTCGCCCTTACTATAGCCTTGGGTTTTTTTTTGTCATTTTTCAACATCCGATTTTTTGGCTTTTTGGGCTGTTTTTGGAAGTTTCTTCAACACTGTGTAACATGACATGCCTCTAAGTGTCAAATGAAGTGGTTTTCAGCTGTTTTTTGGACATGTCAAATTTTGACATTTTCGCCCTTACTATAGCCTTGGTTTTTTTTTTGTCATTTTTTCAACATCCGATTTTTTGGCTTTTTGGGCTGTTTTTGGAAGTTTCTTCAACACTGTGTAACATAACATGCCTCTAAGTGTCAAATGAAGTGGTTTTCAGCTGTTTTTTGGACATGTCAAATTTTGACATTTTCGCCCTTACTATAGCCTTGCTTTTTATGGTCATTTTATCAACATGCTATTTTTTGGCTTTTTTGGTCTGTTTTTGGACGTTTCTTCAACACTGTATAACATAACATGCCTCTAAGTGTCAAATGAAGTGGTTTTCAGCTGTTTTTTGGACATGTCAAATTTTGACATTTTCGCCCTTACTATAGCCTTGTTTTTTTTCTCGTCATATTTTCGACGTGCTATTTTTTGGCCTTTTGGGCTGTTTTTGGAAGTTTCTTCAACACTGTGTAACATAACATGCCTCTAAGTGTCAAATGAAGTGGTTTTCAGCTGTTTTTTGGACATGTCAAATTTTGACATTTTCGCCCTTACTATAGCCTTGCTTTTTTGGTCATTTTATCAATGTGCTATTTTTTGGCTTTTTTGGTCTGTTTTTGGACGTTTCTTCAACACTGTATAACATAACATGCCTCTAAGTGTCAAATGAAGTGGTTTTCAGCTGTTTTTTGGACATGTCAAATTTTGACATTTTCGCCCTTACTATAGCCTTGGTTTTTTTTTTTGTCATTTTTTCAACATCCTATTTTTTGGCTTTTTGGGCTGTTTTTGGAAGTTTCTTCAACACTGTGTAACATAACATGCCTCTAAGTGTCAAATGAAGTGGTTTTCAGCTGTTTTTTGGACATGTCAAATTTTGACATTTTCGCCCTTACTATAGCCTTACTTTTTTGGTCATTTTTTCAACGTCCTATTTTTTGGCTTTTTAGGCCATTTTTGGAAGTTTTTTTTAGCACTGTATGACATAAAATGCATCTACACTCTAAACTGAGTGGTTTTCAGCTGTTTTTTGGACATGTCAAATCTTGACATTTTCGCCCTTACTATAGCCTTGGTTTTTTTTTGTCATTTTTTCAATGTCCTATTTTTTTTGGCTTTTTGGGCCGTTTTCGGACGTTTCTTCAACACTGTATAACATAACATGCCTCTAAGTGTCAAATGAAGTGGTTTTCAGCTGTTTTTTGGACATGTCAAATTTTGACATTTTCGCTTATACGATAGCCTTGGTTTTTTGGTCATTTTATCAACGTGCTATTTTTTGGTTTTTTGGTCTGTTTTTGGAAGTTTCTTCAACACTTTATAACATAACATGCCTCTAAGTGTCAAATGAAGTGGTTTTCAGCTGTTTTTTGGACATGTCAAATTTTGACATTTTCGCCCTTACTATAGCCTTGGTTTTTTTGGTCATTTTATCAACATGCTATTTTTTGGCTTTTTTGGTCTGTTTTTGGACGTTTCTTCAACACTGTATAACATAACATGCCTCTAAGTGTCAAATGAATTGGTTTTCAGCTGTTTTTTGGACATGTCAAATTTTGACATTTTCGCCCTTACTATAGCCTTGGTTTTTTTTTTGTCATTTTTTCAACATCCGATTTTTTGGCTTTTTGGGCTGTTTTTGGAAGTTTCTTCAACACTGTGTAACATGACATGCCTCTAAGTGTCAAATGAAGTGGTTTTCAGCTGTTTTTTGGACATGTCAAATTTTGACATTTTCGCTTACTATAGCCTTGGTTTTTTTGGTCATTTTTTCAACATCCGATTTTTTGGCTTTTTGGGCTGTTTTTGGAAGTTTCTTCAACACTGTGTAACATAACATGCCTCTAAGTGTCAAATGAAGTGGTTTTCAGCTGTTTTTTGGACATGTCAAATTTTGACATTTTAAGCCCTTACTATAGCCTTGCTTTTTATGGTCATTTTATCAACATGCTATTTTTGGCTTTTTTGGTCTGTTTTGGACGTTTCTTCAACACTGTATAACATAACATGCCTCTAAGTGTCAAATGAAGTGGTTTTCAGCTGTTTTTTGGACATGTCAAATTTTGACATTTTCGCCCTTACTATAGCCTTGTTTTTTTTCTCTTGTCATATTTTCGACGTGCTATTTTTGGCCTTTTGGGCTGTTTTTGGAAGTTTCTTCAACACTGTGTAACATAACATGCCTCTAAGTGTCAAATGAAGTGGTTTTCAGCTGTTTTTTGGACATGTCAAATTTTGACATTTTCGCCCTTACTATAGCCTTGCTTTTTTTGGTCATTTTATCAATGTGCTATTTTTTGGCTTTTTTGGTCTGTTTTTGGACGTTTCTTCAACACTGTATAACATAACATGCCTCTAAGTGTCAAATGAAGTGGTTTTCAGCTGTTTTTTGGACATGTCAAATTTTGACATTTTCGCCCTTACTATAGCCTTGGTTTTTTTTTTGTCATTTTTTCAACATCCTATTTTTTGGCTTTTTGGGCTGTTTTTGGAAGTTTCTTCAACACTGTGTAACATAACATGCCTCTAAGTGTCAAATGAAGTGGTTTTCAGCTGTTTTTTGGACATGTCAAATTTTGACATTTTCGCCCTTACTATAGCCTTGCTTTTTTTGGTCATTTTATCAACGTGCTATTTTTTTGGCTTTTTTGGTCTGTTTTTGGAAGTTTCTTCAACACTTTATAACATAACATGCCTCTAAGTGTCAAATGAAGTGGTTTTCAGCTGTTTTTTGGACATGTCAAATTTTGACATTTTCGCCCTTACTATAGCCTTGCTTTTTTTGGTCATTTTTTCAACGTCCTATTTTTTGGCTTTTTGGTCTGTTTTTGGACGTTTCTTCAACACTGTATAACATAACATGCCTCTAAGTGTCAAATGAAGTGGTTTTCAGCTGTTTTTTGGACATGTCAAATTTTGACATTTTCGCCCTTACTATAGCCTTGGTTTTTTTTTTGTCATTTTTTCAACATCCTATTTTTTGGCTTTTTGGGCTGTTTTTGGAAGTTTCTTCAACACTGTGTAACATAACATGCCTCTAAGTGTCAAATGAAGTGGTTTTCAGCTGTTTTTGGACATGTCAAATTTTGACATTTTCGCCCTTACTATAGCCTTGCTTTTTTGGTCATTTTGTCAACATGCTATTTTTGGCTTTTTGGTCTGTTTTTGGACGTTTCTTCAACACTGTATAACATAACATGCCTCTAAGTGTCAAATGAAGTGGTTTTCAGCTGTTTTTTGGACATGTCAAATTTTGACATTTTCGCCCTTACTATAGCCTTGCTTTTTTTGGTCATTTTATCAACGTGCTATTTTTTGGCTTTTTTGGTCTGTTTTTGGACGTTTCTTCAACACTGTATAACATAACATGCCTCTAAGTGTCAAATGAAGTGGTTTTCAGCTGTTTTTTGGACATGTCAAATTTTGACACTTTCGCCCTTACTATAGCCTTGGTTTTTTTTTTTTATCATTTTTTCAACATCCGATTTTTTGGCTTTTTGGGCTGTTTTTGGAAGTTTCTTCAACACTGTGTAACATAACATGCCTCTAAGTGTCAAATGAAGTGGTTTTCAGCTGTTTTTTGGACATGTCAAATTTTGACATTTTCGCCCTTACTATAGCCTTGCTTTTTTTGGTCATTTTATCAACGTGCTATTTTTTGGCTTTTTTGGTCTGTTTTTGGACGTTTCTTCAACACTGTATAACATAACATGCCTCTAAGTGTCAAATGAAGTGGTTTTCAGCTGTTTTTTGGACATGTCAAATTTTGACATTTTCGCCCTTACGATAGCCTTGGTTTTTTTGGTCATTTTATCAACGTGCTATTTTTTGGCTTTTTTGGCTGTTTTGGGCGTTTCTTTAACACTTTATAACATAACATGCCTCTAAGTGTCAAATGAAGTGGTTTTCAGCTGTTTTTTGGACATGTCAAATTTTGACATTTTCGCCCTTACTATAGCCTTGGTTTTTTTGGTCATTTTATCAACATGCTATTTTTTGGCTTTTTTGGTCTGTTTTTGGACGTTTCTTCAACACTGTATAACATAACATGCCTCTAAGTGTCAAATGAATTGGTTTTCAGCTGTTTTTTGGACATGTCAAATTTTGACATTTTCGCCCTTACTATAGCCTTGGTTTTTTTTTTGTCATTTTTTCAACATCCGATTTTTTGGCTTTTTGGGCTGTTTTTGGAAGTTTCTTCAACACTGTGTAACATGACATGCCTCTAAGTGTCAAATGAAGTGGTTTTCAGCTGTTTTTTGGACATGTCAAATTTTGACATTTTCGCCCTTACTATAGCCTTGGTTTTTTTGGTCATTTTTTCAACATCCGATTTTTTGGCTTTTTGGGCTGTTTTTGGAAGTTTCTTCAACACTGTGTAACATAACATGCCTCTAAGTGTCAAATGAAGTGGTTTTCAGCTGTTTTTTGGACATGTCAAATTTTGACATTTTCGCCCTTACTATAGCCTTGCTTTTTTTGGTCATTTTATCAACATGCTATTTTTTGGCTTTTTTGGTCTGTTTTTGGACGTTTCTTCAACACTGTATAACATAACATGCCTCTAAGTGTCAAATGAAGTGGTTTTCAGCTGTTTTTTGGACATGTCAAATTTTGACATTTTCGCCCTTACTATAGCCTTGTTTTTTTTCTCTTGTCATATTTTCGACGTGCTATTTTTTGGCCTTTTGGGCTGTTTTTGGAAGTTTCTTCAACACTGTGTAACATAACATGCCTCTAAGTGTCAAATGAAGTGGTTTTCAGCTGTTTTTTGGACATGTCAAATTTTGACATTTTCGCCCTTACTATAGCCTTGCTTTTTTTGGTCATTTTATCAATGTGCTATTTTTTGGCTTTTTTGGTCTGTTTTTGGACGTTTCTTCAACACTGTATAACATAACATGCCTCTAAGTGTCAAATGAAGTGGTTTTCAGCTGTTTTTTGGACATGTCAAATTTTGACATTTTCGCCCTTACTATAGCCTTGGTTTTTTTTTTGTCATTTTTTCAACGTCCTATTTTTTGGCTTTTTGGGCTGTTTTTGGAAGTTTCTTCAACACTGTGTAACATAACATGCCTCTAAGTGTCAAATGAAGTGGTTTTCAGCTGTTTTTTGGACATGTCAAATTTTGACATTTTCGCCCTTACTATAGCCTTGCTTTTTTTGGTCATTTTATCAACGTGCTATTTTTTGGCTTTTTTGGTCTGTTTTTGGAAGTTTCTTCAACACTTTATAACATAACATGCCTCTAAGTGTCAAATGAAGTGGTTTTCAGCTGTTTTTTGGACATGTCAAATTTTGACATTTTCGCCCTTACTATAGCCTTGCTTTTTTTGGTCATTTTATCAACGTGCTATTTTTTGGCTTTTTTGGTCTGTTTTTGGACGTTTCTTCAACACTGTATAACATAACATGCCTCTAAGTGTCAAATGAAGTGGTTTTCAGCTGTTTTTTGGACATGTCAAATTTTGACATTTTCGCCCTTACTATAGCCTTGGTTTTTTTTTTTGTCATTTTTTCTTCATCCTATTTTTTGGCTTTTTGGGCTGTTTTTGGAAGTTTCTTCAACACTGTGTAACATAACATGCCTCTAAGTGTCAAATGAAGTGGTTTTCAGCTGTTTTTTGGACATGTCAAATTTTGACATTTTCGCCCTTACTATAGCCTTGCTTTTTTTGGTCATTTTGTCAACATGCTATTTTTTGGCTTTTTTGGTCTGTTTTTGGACGTTTCTTCAACACTGTATAACATAACATGCCTCTAAGTGTCAAATGAAGTGGTTTTCAGCTGTTTTTTGGACATGTCAAATTTTGACATTTTCGCCCTTACTATAGCCTTGCTTTTTTTGGTCATTTTATCAACGTGCTATTTTTTGGCTTTTTTGGTCTGTTTTTGGACGTTTCTTCAACACTGTATAACATAACATGCCTCTAAGTGTCAAATGAAGTGGTTTTCAGCTGTTTTTTGGACATGTCAAATTTTGACACTTTCGCCCTTACTATAGCCTTGTTTTTTTTGGTCATTTTATCAACATGCTATTTTTTGGCTTTTTTGGTCTGTTTTTGGACGTTTCTTCAACACTGTGTAACATAACATGCCTCTAAGTGTCAAATGAAGTGGTTTTCAGCTGTTTTTTGGACATGTCAAATTTTGACACTTTCGCCCTTACTATAGCCTTGGTTTTTTTTTTTTTTTTTCAACATCCGATTTTTTGGCTTTTTGGGCTGTTTTTGGAAGTTTCTTCAACACTGTGTAACATAACATGCCTCTAAGTGTCAAATGAAGTGGTTTTCAGCTGTTTTTTGGACATGTCAAATTTTGACATTTTCGCCCTTACTATAGCCTTGCTTTTTTTGGTCATTTTATCAACGTGCTATTTTTTGGCTTTTTTGGTCTGTTTTTGGACGTTTCTTCAACACTGTATAACATAACATGCCTCTAAGTGTCAAATGAAGTGGTTTTCAGCTGTTTTTTGGACATGTCAAATTTTGACATTTTCGCCCTTACTATAGCCTTGCTTTTTATGGTCATTTTATCAATGTGCTATTTTTTGGCTTTTTTGGTCTGTTTTTGGACGTTTCTTCAACACTGTGTAACATAACATGCCTCTAAGTGTCAAATGAAGTGGTTTTCAGCTGTTTTTTGGACATGTCAAATTTTGACATTTTCGCCCTTACTATAGCCTTGGTTTTTTTTTTGTCATTTTTTCAACATCCGATTTTTTGGCTTTTTGGGCTGTTTTTGGAAGTTTCTTCAACACTGTGTAACATGACATGCCTCTAAGTGTCAAATGAAGTGGTTTTCAGCTGTTTTTTGGACATGTCAAATTTTGACATTTTCGCCCTTACTATAGCCTTGGTTTTTTTTTTGTCATTTTTTCAACATCCGATTTTTTGGCTTTTTGGGCTGTTTTTGGACGTTTCTTCAACACTGTGTAACATAACATGCCTTTAAGTGTCAAATGAAGTGGTTTTCAGTTGTTTTTTGGACATGTCAAAATTTGACATTTTCGCCCTTACTATAGCCTTGGTTTTTTTTGTCATTTTTTCAAAGTCCTATTTTTTGGCTTTTTGGGCTATTTTTGGAAGTTTCTTCAACACTGTATAACATAACATGCCTCTAAGTGTCAAATGAAGTGGTTTTCAGCTGTTTTTTGGACATGTCAAATTTTGACATTTTCGCCCTTACTATAGCCTTGCTTTTTTTGGTCATTTTTTCAACGTCCTGTTTTTTGGCTTTTTGGTCTGTTTTGGACGTTTCTTCAACACTGTATAAAATAACATGCCTCTAAGTGTCAAATGAAGTGGTTTTCAGCTGTTTTTTGTACATGTCAAATTTTGACATTTTCGCCCTTACTATAGCCTTGCTTTTTTTGGTCATTTTTTCAACGTCCTATTTTTTGGCTTTTTGGTCTGTTTTTGGACGTTTCTTCAACACTGTGTAACATAACATGCCTCTAAGTGTCAAATGAAGTGGTTTTCAGCTGTTTTTTGGACATGTCAAATTTTGACATTTTCGCCCTTACTATAGCCTTGCTTTTTTGGTCATTTTATCAACATGCTATTTTTGGCTTTTTGGTCTGTTTTTTGACGTTTCTTCAACACTGTATAACATAACATGCCTCTAAGTGTCAAATGAAGTGGTTTTCAGCTGTTTTTTGGACATGTCAAATTTTGACATTTTCCCTTACTATAGCCTTGCTTTTTTTGGTCATTTTATCAATGTGCTATTTTTTGGCTTTTTTGGTCTGTTTTTGGACGTTTCTTCAACACTGTATAACATAACATGCCTCTAAGTGTCAAATGAAGTGGTTTTCAGCTGTTTTTTGGACATGTCAAATTTTGACATTTTCGCCCTTACTATAGCCTTGCTTTTTTTGGTCATTTTGTCAACATGCTATTTTTTGGCTTTTTGGTCTGTTTTGGAAGTTTCTTTAACACTTTATAACATAACATGCCTCTAAGTGTCAAATGAAGTGGTTTTCAGCTGTTTTTTGGACATGTCAAATTTTGACATTTTCGCCCTTACTATAGCCTTGCTTTTTTTGGTCATTTTATCAACGTGCTATTTTTTGGCTTTTTTGGTCTGTTTTTGGACGTTTCTTCAACACTGTATAACATAACATGCCTCTAAGTGTCAAATGAAGTGGTTTTCAGCTGTTTTTTGGACATGTCAAATTTTGACATTTTCGCCCTTACTATAGCCTTGCTTTTTTGGTCATTTTATCAACATGCTATTTTTTGGCTTTTTGGTCTGTTTTGGACGTTTCTTCAACACTGTATAACATAACATGCCTCTAAGTGTCAAATGAAGTGGTTTTCAGCTGTTTTTTGGACATGTCAAATTTTGACATTTTCGCCCTTACTATAGCCTTGCTTTTTTTGGTCATTTTATCAACGTGCTATTTTTTGGCTTTTTTGGTCTGTTTTTGGAAGTTTCTTCAACACTGTGTAACATAACATGCCTTTAAGTGTCAAATGAAGTGGTTTTCAGCTGTTTTTTGGACATGTCAAATTTTGACATTTTAAGCCCTTACTATAGCCTTGGTTTTTTTTTTATCATTTTTTTAACATCCGATTTTTTGGCTTTTTGGGCTGTTTTTGGAAGTTTCTTCAACACTGTGTAACATAACATGCCTCTAAGTGTCAAATGAAGTGGTTTTCAGCTGTTTTTTGGACATGTCAAATTTTGACATTTTCGCCCTTACTATAGCCTTGCTTTTTTTGGTCATTTTATCAACATGCTATTTTTTGGCTTTTTTGGTCTGTTTTTGGACGTTTCTTCAACACTGTATAACATAACATGCCTCTAAGTGTCAAATGAAGTGGTTTTCAGCTGTTTTTTGGACATGTCAAATTTTGACATTTTCGCCCTTACTATAGCCTTGCTTTTTTTTTTATCATTTTTCAACATCCGATTTTTGGCTTTTTGGGCTGTTTTTGGAAGTTTCTTCAACACTGTGTAACATAACATGCCTCTAAGTGTCAAATGAAGTGGTTTTCAGCTGTTTTTTGGACATGTCAAATTTTGACATTTTCATTTTACTATAGCCTTGATTTTTTTGGTCATTTTTTCAACATCCGATTTTTTGGCTTTTTGGGCTGTTTTTGGAAGTTTCTTCAACACTGTGTAACATAACATGCCTCTAAGTGTCAAATGAAGTGGTTTTCAGCTGTTTTTTGGACATGTCAAATTTTGACATTTTCGCCCTTACTATAGCCTTGCTTTTTATGGTCATTTTATCAATGTGCTATTTTTTGGCTTTTTTGGTCTGTTTTTGGACGTTTCTTCAACACTGTGTAACATAACATGCCTCTAAGTGTCAAATGAAGTGGTTTTCAGCTGTTTTTTGGACATGTCAAATTTTGACATTTTCGCCCTTACTATAGCCTTGGTTTTTTTTTTGTCATTTTTTCAACATCCGATTTTTTGGCTTTTTGGGCTGTTTTTGGAAGTTTCTTCAACACTGTGTAACATAACATGCCTCTAAGTGTCAAATGAAGTGGTTTTCAGCTGTTTTTTGGACATGTCAAATTTTGACATTTTCGCCCTTACTATAGCCTTGCTTTTTTGGTCATTTTATCAACGTGCTATTTTTGGCTTTTTGGTCTGTTTTTGGACGTTTCTTCAACACTGTATAACATAACATGCCTCTAAGTGTCAAATGAAGTGGTTTTCAGCTGTTTTTTGGACATGTCAAATTTTGACATTTTCGCCCTTACTATAGCCTTGGTTTTTTTTTTGTCATTTTTTCAAAGTCTTATTTTTTGGCTTTTTGGGCTATTTTTGGAAGTTTCTTCAACACTGTATAACATAACATGCCTCTAAGTGTCAAATGAAGTGGTTTTCAGCTGTTTTTTGGACATGTCAAATTTTGACATTTTCGCCCTTACTATAGCCTTGCTTTTTTTGGTCATTTTTTCAACGTCCTATTTTTTGGCTTTTTGGTCTGTTTTTGGACGTTTCTTCAACACTGTGTAACATAACATGCCTCTAAGTGTCAAATGAAGTGGTTTTCAGCTGTTTTTTGGACATGTCAAATTTTGACATTTTCGCCCTTACTATAGCCTTGCTTTTTTTGGTCATTTTATCAACATGCTATTTTTTGGCTTTTTTGGTCTGTTTTGGGCGTTTCTTCAACACTGTATAACATAACATGCCTCTAAGTGTCAAATGAAGTGGTTTTCAGCTGTTTTTTGGACATGTCAAATTTTGACATTTTCGCCCTTACTATAGCCTTGCTTTTTATGGTCATTTTATCAATGTGCTATTTTTTGGCTTTTTTGGTCTGTTTTTGGACGTTTCTTCAACACTGTGTAACATAACATGCCTCTTAGTGTCAAATGAAGTGGTTTTCAGCTGTTTTTTGGACATGTCAAATTTTGACATTTTCGCCCTTACTATAGCCTTGGTTTTTTTTTTGTCATTTTTTCAACATCCTATTTTTTGGCTTTTTGGGCTGTTTTTGGAAGTTTCTTCAACACTGTGTAACATAACATGCCTCTAAGTGTCAAATGAAGTGGTTTTCAGCTGTTTTTTGGACATGTCAAATTTTGACATTTTCGCCCTTACTATAGCCTTGCTTTTTTTGGTAATTTTGTCAACATGCTATTTTTTGGCTTTTTTGGTCTGTTTTTGGACGTTTCTTCAACACTGTATAACATAACATGCCTCTAAGTGTCAAATGAAGTGGTTTTCAGCTGTTTTTTGGACATGTCAAATTTTGACATTTTCGCCCTTACTATAGCCTTGCTTTTTTTGGTCATTTTATCAACATGCTATTTTTTGGCTTTTTTGGTCTGTTTTTGGACGTTTCTTCAACACTGTATAACATAACATGCCTCTAAGTGTCAAATGAAGTGGTTTTCAGCTGTTTTTTGGACATGTCAAATTTTGACATTTTCGCCCTTACTATAGCCTTGGTTTTTTTGTCATTTTTTCAACATCCGATTTTTTGGCTTTTTGGGCTGTTTTTGGAAGTTTCTTCAACACTGTGTAACATAACATGCCTCTAAGTGTCAAATGAAGTGGTTTTCAGCTGTTTTTTGGACATGTCAAATTTTGACATTTTCATACTTACTATAGCCTTGCTTTTTTGGTCATTTTATCAACATGCTATTTTTGGCTTTTTGGTCTGTTTTGGACGTTTCTTCAACACTGTATAACATAACATGCCTCTAAGTGTCAAATGAAGTGGTTTTCAGCTGTTTTTTGGACATGTCAAATTTTGACATTTTCGCCCTTACTATAGCCTTGATTTTTTTGGTCATTTTGTCAACATGCTATTTTTTGGCTTTTTTGGTCTGTTTTTGGACGTTTCTTCAACACTGTATAACATAACATGCCTCTAAGTGTCAAATGAAGTGGTTTTCAGCTGTTTTTTGGACATGTCAAATTTTGACATTTTCGCCCTTACTATAGCCTTGGTTTTTTTTTTTTATCATTTTTTCAACATCCGATTTTTTGGCTTTTTGGGCTGTTTTTGGAAGTTTCTTCAACACTGTGTAACATAACATGCCTCTAAGTGTCAAATGAAGTGGTTTTCAGCTGTTTTTTGGACATGTCAAATTTTGACATTTTCGCCCTTACTATAGCCTTGCTTTTTTTGGTCATTTTATCAATGTGCTATTTTTTGGCTTTTTGGTCTGTTTTTGGATCGTTTCTTCAACACTGTGTAACATAACATGCCTCTTAGTGTCAAATGAAGTGGTTTTCAGCTGTTTTTGGACATGTCAAATTTTGACATTTTCGCCCTTACTATAGCCTTGGTTTTTTTTTATCATTTTTCAACATCCGATTTTTGGCTTTTGGGCTGTTTTTGGAAGTTTCTTCAACACTGTGTAACATAACATGCCTCTTAGTGTCAAATGAAGTGGTTTTCAGCTGTTTTTTGGACATGTCAAATTTTGACATTTTCGCCCTTACTATAGCCTTGCTTTTTTTGGTCATTTTGTCAACATGCTATTTTTTGGCTTTTTTGGTCTGTTTTTGGACGTTTCTTCAACACTGTATAACATAACATGCCTCTAAGTGTCAAATGAAGTGGTTTTCAGCTGTTTTTTGGACATGTCAAATTTTGACATTTTCGCCCTTACTATTTCTTTGGTTTTTTTTTTTTATCATTTTTTCAACATCCGATTTTTTGGCTTTTTGGGCTGTTTTTGGAAGTTTCTTCAACACTGTGTAACATAACATGCCTCTAAGTGTCAAATGAAGTGGTTTTCAGCTGTTTTTTGGACATGTCAAATTTTGACATTTTCGCCCTTACTATAGCCTTGGTTTTTTTTGTCATTTTTCAACATCCGATTTTTGGCTTTTTGGGCTGTTTTGGAAGTTTCTTCAACACTGTGTAACATAACATGCCTCTAAGTGTCAAATGAAGTGGTTTTCAGCTGTTTTTGGACATGTCAAATTTTGACATTTTCGCCCTTACTATAGCCTTGCTTTTTATGGTCATTTTATCAATGTGCTATTTTTTGGCTTTTTTGGTCTGTTTTTGGACGTTTCTTCAACACTGTGTAACATAACATGCCTCTAAGTGTCAAATGAAGTGGTTTTCAGCTGTTTTTTGGACATGTCAAATTTTGACATTTTCGCCCTTACTATAGCCTTGCTTTTTTTGGTCATTTTATCAACGTGCTATTTTTTGGCTTTTTTGGTCTGTTTTTGGACGTTTCTTCAACACTGTATAACATAACATGCCTCTAAGTGTCAAATGAAGTGGTTTTCAGCTGTTTTTTGGACATGTCAAATTTTGACATTTTCGCCCTTACTATAGCCTTGCTTTTTTTGGTCATTTTATCAACATGCTATTTTTTGGCTTTTTTGGTCTGTTTTTGGACGTTTCTTCAACACTGTATAACATAACATGCCTCTAAGTGTCAAATGAAGTGGTTTTCAGCTGTTTTTTGGACATGTCAAATTTTGACATTTTCGCCCTTACTATAGCCTTGGTTTTTTTTTGTCATCTTTTCAACATCCTATTTTTTGGCTTTTTGGGCTGTTTTTGGAAGTTTCTTCAACACTGTGTAACATAACATGCCTCTAAGTGTCAAATGAAGTGGTTTTCAGCTGTTTTTTGGACATGTCAAATTTTGACATTTTCGCCCTTACTATAGCCTTGCTTTTTTTGGTCATTTTATCAACATGCTATTTTTTGGCTTTTTTGGTCTGTTTTTGGAAGTTTCTTCAACACTGTATAACATAACATGCCTCTAAGTGTCAAATGAAGTGATTTTCAGCTGTTTTTTGGACATGTCAAATTTTGACATTTTCGCCCTTACTATAGCCTTGGTTTTTTTTTTTGTCATTTTTTCAACGTCCGATTTTTTGGCTTTTTTGGTCTGTTTTTGGACGTTTCTTCAACACTGTATAACATAACATGCCTCTAAGTGTCAATTGAAGTGGTTTTCAGCTGTTTTTTGGACATGTCAAATTTTGACATTTTCGCCCTTACTATAGCCTTGGTTTTTTTTTTTATCATTTTTTCAACATCCGATTTTTTGGCTTTTTGGGCTGTTTTTGGAAGTTTCTTCAACACTGTGTAACATAGCATGCCTCTAAGTGTCAAATGAAGTGGTTTTCAGCTGTTTTTTGGACATGTCAAATTTTGACATTTTCGCCCTTACTATAGCCTTGCTTTTTTTGGTCATTTTATCAACATGCTATTTTTTGGCTTTTTGGGCTGTTTTTGGACGTTTCTTCAACACTGTCTAACATAACATGCCTCTAAGTGTCAAATGAAGTGGTTTTCAGCTGTTTTTTGGACATGTCAAATTTTGACATTTTCGCACTTACTATAGCCTTGGTTTTTTTTTGTCATTCTTTCAACATCCGATTTTTTGGCTTTTTGGGCTGTTTTTGGACGTTTCTTCAACACTGTGTAACATAACATGCCTCTAAGTGTCAAATGAAGTGGTTTTCAGCTGTTTTTTGGACATGTCAAATTTTGACATTTTCGCCCTTACTATAGCCTTGCTTTTTTTGGTCATTTTATCAATGTGCTATTTTTTGGCTTTTTTGGTCTGTTTTTGGACGTTTCTTCAACACTGTATAACATAACATGCCTCTAAGTGTCAAATGAAGTGGTTTTCAGCTGTTTTTTGGACATGTCAAATTTTGACATTTTCGCCCTTACTATAGCCTTGGTTTTTTTTTTTTTGTCATTTTTTCAACATGCTATTTTTTGGGTTTTTTGGTCTGTTTTTGGACGTTTCTTCAACACTGTATAACATAACATGCCTCTAAGTGTCAAATGAAGTGGTTTTCAGCTGTTTTTTGGACATGTCAAATTTTGACATTTTCGCCCTTACTATAGCCTTGCTTTTTTAGTCATTTTATCAACGTGCTATTTTTTGGCTTTTTGGTCTGTTTTGGAAGTTTCTTCAACACTGTGTAACATAACATGCCTCTAAGTGTCAAATGAAGTGGTTTTCAGCTGTTTTTTGGACATGTCAAATTTTGACATTTTCGCCCTTACTATAGCCTTGCTTTTTTTTGTCATCTTTTCAACATCCTATTTTTTGGCTTTTTGGGCTGTTTTTGGAAGTTTCTTCAACACTGTGTAACATAACATGCCTCTAAGTGTCAAATGAAGTGGTTTTCAGCTGTTTTTTGGACATGTCAAATTTTGACATTTTCGCCCTTACTATAGCCTTGGTTTTTTTTTTTGTCTTTTTTTCAACATCCGATTTTTTGGCTTTTTTGGTCTGTTTTTGGACGTTTCTTCAACACTGTATAACATAACATGCCTCTAAGTGTCAAATGAAGTGGTTTTCAGCTGTTGTTTGGACATGTCAAATTTTGACATTTTCGCCCTTACTATAGCCTTGCTTTTTTTGGTCATTTTATCAACGTGCTATTTTTTGGCTTTTTTGGTCTGTTTTTGGACGTTTCTTCAACACTGTATAACATAACATGCCTCTAAGTGTCAAATGAAGTGGTTTTCAGCTGTTTTTTGGACATGTCAAATTTTGACATTTTCGCCCTTACTATAGCCTTGGTTTTTTTTTTTGTCATTTTTTCAACATCCTATTTTTTGGCTTTTTGGGCTGTTTTTGGAAGTTTCTTCAACACTGTGTAACATAACATGCCTCTAAGTGTCAAATGAAGTGGTTTTCAGCTGTTTTTTGGACATGTCAAATTTTGACATTTTCGCCCTTACTATAGCCTTGCTTCTTTTGGTCATTTTATCAACGTCCTATTTTTTGGCTTTTTTGCTCTGTTTTTGGAAGTTTCTTCAACACTTTATGACATAACATGCCTCTAAGTGTCAAATGAAGTGGTTTTCAGCTGTTTTTTGGACATGTCAAATTTTGACATTTTCGCCCTTACTATAGCCTTGGTTTTTTTTTTTTATCATTTTTTCAACGTGCTATTTTTTGGCTTTTTTGGTCTGTTTTTGGACGTTTCTTCAACACTGTATAACATAACATGCCTCTAAGTGTCAAATGAAGTGGTTTTCAGCTGTTTTTTGGACATGTCAAATTTTGACATTTTCGCCCTTACTATAGCCTTGGTTTTTTTTGTCATTTTTTCAACGTCCGATTTTTTGGCTTTTTTGGTCTGTTTTTGGACGTTTCTTCAACACTGTATAACATAACATGCCTCTAAGTGTCAATTGAAGTGGTTTTCAGCTGTTTTTTGGACATGTCAAATTTTGACATTTTCGCCCTTACTATAGCCTTGGTTTTTTTTTTTTATCATTTTTTCAACATCCGATTTTTTGGCTTTTTGGGCTGTTTTTGGAAGTTTCTTCAACACTGTGTAACATAACATGCCTCTAAGTGTCAAATGAAGTGGTTTTCAGCTGTTTTTTGGACATGTCAAATTTTGACATTTTCGCCCTTACTATAGCCTTGCTTTTTTTGGTCATTTTGTCAACGTGCTATTTTTTGGCTTTTTTGGTCTGTTTTTGGACGTTTCTTCAACACTGTGTAACATAACATGCCTCTAAGTGTCAAATGAAGTGGTTTTCAGCTGTTTTTTGGACATGTCAAATTTTGACATTTTCGCCCTTACTATAGCCTTGGTTTTTTTTTGTCATTCTTTCAACATCCGATTTTTTGGCTTTTTGGGCTGTTTTTGGAAGTTTCTTCAACACTGTGTAACATAACATGCCTCTAAGTGTCAAATGAAGTGGTTTTCAGCTGTTTTTTGGACATGTCAAATTTTGACATTTTCGCCCTTACTATAGCCTTGTTTTTTTTTGTCATTTTTTCAACGTCCTATTTTTTGGCTTTTTGGTCTGTTTTTGGACGTTTCTTCAACACTGTGTAACATAACATGCCTCTAAGTGTCAAATGAAGTGGTTTTCAGCTGTTTTTTGGACATGTCAAATTTTGACATTTTCGCCCTTACTATAGCCTTGCTTTTTTTGGTCATTTTATCAACATGCTATTTTTTGGCTTTTTTGGTCTGTTTTTGGACGTTTCTTCAACACTGTATAACATAACATGCCTCTAAGTGTCAAATGAAGTGGTTTTCAGCTGTTTTTTGGACATGTCAAATTTTGACATTTTCGCCCTTACTATAGCCTTGCTTTTTTTGGTCATTTTATCAATGTGCTATTTTTTGGCTTTTTTGGTCTGTTTTTGGACGTTTCTTCAACACTGTATAACATAACATGCCTCTAAGTGTCAAATGAAGTGGTTTTCAGCTGTTTTTTGGACATGTCAAATTTTGACATTTTCGCCCTTACTATAGCCTTGGTTTTTTTTTTTGTCATTTTTTCAACATCCGATTTTTTGGCTTTTTGGGCTGTTTTTGGACGTTTCTTCAACACTGTGTAACATAACATGCCTCTAAGTGTCAAATGAAGTGGTTTTCAGCTGTTTTTTGGACATGTCAAATTTTGACATTTTCGCCCTTACTATAGCCTTGGTTTTTTTCTCTTGTCATATTTTCGACGTGCTATTTTTTGGCATTTTGGGCTGTTTTTGGAAGTTTCTTCAACACTGTGTAACATAACATGCCTCTAAGTGTCAAATGAAGTGGTTTTCAGCTGTTTTTTGGACATGTCAAATTTTGACATTTTCGCCCTTACTATAGCCTTGGTTTTTTTCTCTTGTCATATTTTCGACGTGCTATTTTTTGGCATTTTGGGCTGTTTTTGGAAGTTTCTTCAACACTGTGTAACATAACATGCCTCTAAGTGTCAAATGAAGTGGTTTTCAGCTGTTTTTTGGACATGTCAAATTTTGACATTTTCGCCCTTACTATAGCCTTGCTTCTTTTGGTCATTTTTTCAACATCCTATTTTTTGGCTTTTTGGTCTGTTTTTGGACGTTTCTTCAACACTGTGTAACATAACATGCCTCTAAGTGTCAAATGAAGTGGTTTTCAGCTGTTTTTTGGACATGTCAAATTTTGACATTTTCGCCCTTACTATAGCCTTGGTTTTTTTTGTCATTTTTTCAACGTCCTATTTTTTGGATTTTTGGTCTGTTTTTGGACGTTTCTTCAACACTGTGTAACATAACATGCCTTTAAGTGTCAAATGAAGTGGTTTTCAGCTGTTTTTTGGACATGTCAAATTTTGACATTTTCGCCCTTACTATAGCCTTGGTTTTTTTTGTCATTTTTTCAACGTCCTATTTTTTGGCTTTTTGGTCTGTTTTTGGACGTTTCTTCAACACTGTGTAACATAACATGCCTTTAAGTGTCAAATGAAGTGGTTTTCAGCTGTTTTTTGGACATGTCAAATTTTGACATTTTCGCCCTTACTATAGCCTTGGTTGTTTGGTCAAGCATTCATTTACTGTCGCTGTTGTCACTTTTGCAGCCATTTTTTCATGATTTACGATAGGCTCGCAGAAGCTTGAGGTGAATTGATTGGGTCAGGTGAATTTAAAGAGGCATTGGTCCTGGTATGGAAGCAGCTCAGAACTAGAGCTGGAATATATAAAAGAATAAGAGATTACACTTTCATCATATTACATGACAAAATGTGAAAAGCCACTTTGTCAAAAGCCCGCAGCGCTAGGATACAAAAAACAAAAGAAAAACAATGCATATCCCAGGTATTACCTATAGTTAAGACTGCATCCCAAACACCTACTTAATCTGAATATGAATGCTTTTACAACCTCATCTAACCACAGCTATTATTACAGAGAGGAATATAGTTCTCCTTATATTATATTATATTATATTATAATAACAGTCATCTTTTACTGTCAGGAAACCAAATAAACCCATCTGGTCTATAATGAAAAAAAACTTCTAGTTCTACCAAACAGTTTTTCTTTTCTGTTCTCTTTTTCTTTGTGCATTTGTTTACCAATGGAAGTGTTGTTGATCATGGGGCCCTCAGCTTTTGTATGATATATCTGAATTGCCTTTTTGCCTTGCCTTGCTTTTTTTTTGTCATTTTTTTCAACGTCCTATTTTTTGGCTTTTTGGTCTGTTTTTGGACGTTTCTTCAACACTGTATAACATGACATGCCTCTAAGTGTCAAATGAAGTGGTTTTCAGCTGTTTTTTGGACATGTCAAATTTTGACATTTTCGCCCTTACTATAGCCTTGCTTTTTTGGTCATTATTTCAACATGCTATTTTTTAAAAGGTTTTTGGGACGTTTTTGGATGTTTATTTAACACTGTATGACATAACATGCCTCTATGCTGTAAACTAAGTGCTTTTCAGCTGTTTTTTGGACATGTCATATTCTAACATTTTTTCCATACTTTAGCCTTGCTTTTTGGTCATTTTTTCAACATGACTAAAAAAATCACTATGATGTTTTCTGTCATTTTTTTTCGACACGCTATATTATGATGTTTTTGGAAGTTTTCGATATTCTACACTATCATGTTTCTTTACATGCTATACTATGTGGTTATCAGCTGTTCTTTTACATATCATATTTGACATTTTTCGACATACTATACTATGTCATTTTTTGGACACGCTTATCATAATGTCCTTGTTACGTGCAAGGCAGGATGAGGACCCAAAATGCAGAGCAAACAAAAAGGGAGCCAGAACTACAAACTACAAGCGAGCTTTAATGCTGAAGTTTATCCACAAAGAACCAACAGGTGAACAAAAATACAAAGTACAAATAAAACATGAACAAAACTAGACTGAAACAAACCAGGTTGATGAAAAGAACTAGGGTGAAGAACAGGGCAGGAATATGGCAGGGAGAGCAGGAACGAAACAGCAGGGACAACAGGGACGGCAGGGACAACAGGAACACTGCGAGGAAAACAGACAAACTGTCAAAGGAGACAGGGAAACACAGGTATATATTCAGAAACGGACTAATCAAGACAATGACACAGCTGGGTAGGTGGACACAGGAGCAGGAGGGAAACACAGGGACTGCTTAACTAAAGAAGGTGTGACTGGGAACTCTTGGCTGGAGCAAATGAGACTCGAACAGAGAGAGGTGTGCAGGGGATACTGACAGGGAAGGACAGACAAGACTGATAAAACAGGTAAAACAAATCAGGGAAACAGTCAGAGGGACACAGAATCGGGGAAACACAGAGACAGGGAGAGAGACATAGAGACACAGAAAGACAGAGAAAAAGCACGGTGATACACAAGGATTAAAATTACAAAATAAAACAGGAAACAGAACAACAGTAACTAGAAACAAGGAAAAACTAGAAAACAGAAAAACCCAAAACAAAGTCCAAAGTATAACAAAACCCCAAAACCATGACTGCTTTATTATAGCATGTCTCAACATGTCATATTTTGACATTTTTCAACACATTATACTCTGTTGTTTTCTGTAGTTTTTTCGACATGCTCATTATAATGTTTTTGGCTGTTTTGGCTGTTTTTTCAACTTGCTATGAAATGTCTCAAAATGCGTTTTCTCATGTCAAAGAAGTAGACTTCTTTGGACCATTTTTTCACATGCTATAGTATGGCAATTTTCAACATGCTATATTATGTTTTTGATGTTGAAAAGTCTACTTTTTTGGACCATTTTTCGACATGCTATACTACAGCATTTCTCGACATACTTCTCAAAAAGTTGACTTTTTCATATAATTTTTTGAGGTGCTATACAATGGTGTTTTTCTACCATACTATGATGTTTTTTGATGTTGAAAAAGTCGACTTTTTTGAACCATTTTTGACATGCTATACTATGGAGATTTTCAACATGCTATACTTTGACATTTTTCAAAATCAAAAATGTAAACTTTTTTTCGGACAATTTTTTGACATGCTATACTACGGCATTTTACGACCTGCCATGCTACACTATACTATACCATACTAAGAACCTAAGGTTGTTTTTTGCATTTTAAAGCTACTCATTAGGGCACTGTATCTCATTTTCCCCACTGGAAGTCACTCCAGAACCCTGCCGCCCCCGTGAGTTTACCACAGAGGAGTTGTTTTTATTATATCCACTCCATTTATATTATATTACATTAATGATGGTAGAGTAAAACAAACTAAAGCCTACAAAATAACTATGAAAGATAAGCACCATCTTGAAACAAACACTGGACATAATGATCTTTATGAATGTGGGATTTATAGAAATAGTTTTACCATAATTCATAACAACCACAAAGAGATGCAACAGAACTGCAGAGAGACACAAAAAATCACAGACACAAAATAACCAAATGAGACACAAGTCTTATTTGTCTCAGAGACAAATTACTCAAAAATAAACATTATCTCAAAGAGACACAAAATTACCTCAGAGACATAAAATTAACTCAAAGAGACACAAATTTAAATAAAAGGGACATAAAATTACTTTAAATGACACAAAATTACCTAAAACAAACACAAAATGACTACAAAGAGACATAAAACCACAAAAAGATGCAGTATATAACAAGACATAGATGCAAAACAATGACACAAAAGGGGACCAAACAGTTATTGTGTGTTAATTGCTCCAATGTAATTAAGGTGGGGTGGCCTTTTGTATAACTGTGCCCAGGGGCTCCTAGTCTAATAATCCACCCCTGAGAATACCTAAACATTTGGTAACTGATTGCACATTATTTGTGCAGTGTCTCAGTCAGAGATGCAGCTAAGAGTTTTTGAGAGAGAAGAGAGAGAAACCTAGCATTATTTGATAAATTGAGGTTACTGTACACTCTCTATTTCCTGAACTGAATCCAAACGAGACAGCTGTAATGTTTCTTTGTGGCTGCATACACTAATACCTTAATGTATCTGATAATCTAGAAGTAAGTATGAGTTGCTTTTTAATTAGCAGTTGTTGTAGAAACACTGTGTGCTGCAAATCTTTCTGGTGTAAAGCAGTAGCAGTCACTCATGACCCAATATTATGACCTGTCGATCCAAGAGCTCGACAGCTCTTTTTCCTGCCAGCAACAGTTACAGAGGGCAGCCTGCCAGAATTTCAACAATCCTAGCAGCCACCCAGTCAGCTAACCAGCTAACCAGTCATCCAGGCATTAAACCCTCTAGCCAGCCTTTAAGTAAACCATGTAGTCATTCATGCAGCCCCTGCCCCCACCAATCCAACACAGCTCTAATCTACTCTGGCCGGAGCCCGGCAGTGCTCATTTAGAGTGCCCTGCAATCTGTGGTCACAACAAGCTTAGCCAAGCGCTAATCCTCGCCGTCCCATCATTATCCCTGCACTGATACTGATACTGCTGCTGCTCTTAATGGCACACATCCTAGAATATTTTTATGCATTTTTTTCTGCGAAAAAAACTGCTGCAGCTACAACGAGACAATAAGGATGAAAGAATAGACAGAAAAACAAATGGAAAAGATAATTACTTGCCTTGCAAAAAAAACAGATTCAAGTAAAGTTAAAATACAGGGACACACACACACACACACACGTGCACACATATAACACGCACCTACTGAGTAGGTGGCTCTCTATGAGTCATTAATGGAGGTCAATAGGCCTCTTAATGGTTGTTCACCATGTTGGTTGGTTAGTCGTTAATGTGTCATCGTTTAAGCACATATGAGCTTGATAGTGGAGTTTTTGTATCTGTTTTACAATCATGTCATTGTGTGTGTGTGTGTGTGTGTGTGTGTGTGTGTGTTGGGTGGGGGTTGTAGGTGTGTTTATGTGTGTTAGTCAGTCTATACGGGGTGCAGGGACGTAGCTTAATATTTATAGATTTACATGAAGTGTATATTTTATTAGATAATTCCAATATTTTTCGACTGCTAAAATTATAGCACTTTAATGCCAGTAGTTTATTTCTGGCAAAGTCAAAAACACATTTAGGCTTTCATTTAGGGAAAAAGAATTCGAAGAAATAATGTCAAATTATTACCTGACTTCACACCTTTGAATCTGCCCACTCCACTGAGTTTGACCTGACTGATTTTGGCCTGGCATCATGATATTTTTGAGTTAAAAAAATAAAACAAAACAACCAATCAGCACCATGTGCAGGACTAATGCTGTTGTCAAGAGGTGCGCTGGAACCAATGAGGAGTAATAACAACAATGACACGGAGGTAAGACAGATGCACACTGCGATGCGCTGACAGGGGTGAACAAGGAAGGGGCCTGAAAGGTTTTGTAAATATGCCGGTTGGGGTGGTCGATGAGTTACAAAACCTCGGACTATACCATGGAGTAACATGTTCGGAACTGAGTGAACTGTGTGTGAACTTTGAGTCAATTTAAGGCACATCCTCACCAGGTTTATTTTTTGGGGGGATGGGAACAGAGCATAATGAGTTGAGTATTCTGTCTGATATCAGGCAAGTCAAATAACCCTTTTTAATTTTTTTATCTTAGATTATTTTGTGAAACAGAACTATAAAGTGTTGCAACAGCTGATAAAAGCTGCCCGCGACAGTTATGTTTCAGTCAACAATTGTAATGAGAAACCTGAGCTTGTCTTTCTCTATCTGATATAAGGGACACATGATTAAAAAACTATTCAGATGGTTATTGTGAACTGCATATGTGCAGTGCTGGAATAGAAAACTTGACTATTATAGCAACAGTAACTAATTGGGGTTGGGCTTTGTTAAAGGTCAGTTGGGGAACTCGTGACCTCAGTATTGCAATGTTTCTAAAATCCTGACTGTGACCCTGACAGTGCATCTGTCTGTCTGCCAGGTTTTCCCTAATGCTGTGTGACTGTGGATGCTCACTAGTTCTTTCTATAAATGCCTTTAATCCTCGACTCTGAGGGAAAACAGTCTTCCTGGGGAGATGCATAGCTCATTGTTGCTCTAAACCCGCCTCAACAGACTGCTCTTCACAATGTATTAGAATATTATAAAAAAAAACAAAAAAAACACGGGATTTAATTTAGCCAGCGTTATTGTATTGACACTTTTGTTAAGTATTATAATGGTCTACAAAGCCAAACCTCTGTTGCAACTTGCAGTTAAATAGTGATTTATTTCTAAAAAGTCTGAGCTCATAAATAACCACAGTGGTAATCTTTGCATTGCCGAGGATCTGTGCAGTTTAACGGCCTGCAACAATCATTCACACCGCACCGTATGTCTTGTCCACTCAACAATATCTGCTCCACTTCATATTAAGCTGATTAGGTCTTGCGGTAATCTGGACGTTGGCCAAAATTCAGTGCAGAGCAGACATTATTGCCTTGTCGAATACATAAAGGCACACTGGAGACATTTTATCCTTGTAAGAAGCACATTAACACAACCCAAGCACTTAAGCTGCACTAAATGTACCTTTAAGGCATTTAGGTGGCCTTGCTGTGAAGTGGAGAGACCCGTAAAGGTGTAAACAATGAAATAGGCCTCCGTGCTGCTGCTGCCGTTATTGAGTCATGAAGCCTGGCAGCCACAGAGACAAAGACAAATGTAAAATTCAGAGAGATTAAAATAGAGAGAGGGACTTAAATTATGACATTATCCAGATATAAAACAGAGCGGATTAACCAAAAAAACAGAGTTAATCACTGTGTATGTGTGATTATGTAAGTGTATTTTCATCCATGTTTCTGAGAAATATAATACCCACATTCATACAAAACTCAAAGTGTCACTTCAAACATTCCATTAGCATTAAATCTGCATTTTTTTTCCATGAACTTTAACCAGGAATCCATTCAAATTTCCTTGAATGGTTACGATATGATGGCTCGCGGAGGGGACACGGAGCACACTGAACACTGTTGTGGTGATAACAACCTATCCTTGTATGATTTTGAAGCATGCATCATTCAGCTCAAACTTCTCAGAAGCCGAGAAGAATCCAGCTGAAGACTCTCAGCGTGGATTCACAGGAACAAGGGCGAGAGCAACTGTCTCTCATGCTCTGAAAAAAAAAAGCCTTGGGCTGTGAAGAAGCAGCAAGAGGAGTATACCTCTGAGACTTCTGATGGCAGAGTGAGCAGGAAAAAGAGCCAAGCCTTGTTCTGCCGTTATAAGCCCTGTGCTGCATATATAGACGAGCGAGCAGGGGAGAAATTGGCAGTGGGAATAAGGGCAAGACGGTGTAAATTTGGAGCACAAAAGGCTTAAGGGGGCACTGTGCATGCATCCCTGTGGCCCCGCACACACACATACAGTGCAGCATGCACGGGGCTTAAGAGGTGGCTGAGGAGAATGACTGGCGAGGAGATCAAAACAAAGCCCACGGGTGATGTTGGAGGGGAGCTCGGGGACTTGGGACGGAAGTTTGCTCCTCATCTGCCGGTCACATGCACATTTGGACGTGCACAAGCTCACACACATATTCCAGAAGTCTAAGAGCATAATGACCATACGAGAAGGAGAGATAACCCCCCCCAAAAAAGGACTCACCACCAAGAGAGAAAAGTCAAACCCACATGCATTCATGCACACATACATACACACAGCATGAGGCTCTAACTGGCTGATATTGCCAGGAGTGCAAGGATAATCCTGTGAAAGTGTGTTTGTGTGGAGAAAGTTAGTTTCAGTGGCCAGGAGAAAACACCCTCCAAAAAGTTGAGAGAAGATGCCAATCAAGTTTACACCACAATAATCTGTGACCTGGTTTCTGAATGCTGTCAGCCTGTTTGAGGGCTGAGACTCACAACAACACATCCAATTACCTACGTTTCAGGGCATTTCAACATTTTCTGTAAACATGCCTACTATTTTCATAGTCACAGTTCAGAGCTACAATTGGCCCAATTCGTACGCCATATTGCTGTATATATGGTCTGGAACAAATAGTGTGAGTAGATTTTGCAAAAGGCTTCAGTGTGTGATGAAGTCTCCCTCCAACAGCGTAGGTGCAGCGAGTAGCAGGAAAATGTGGTGATAATTTACTGAGAACCAAAAAGTCAGAATTTATGGGAGTGCAGCTCTCAGTAATGGTGTCATCCCATGAGGAGCCCAGAGTCACGACTGGGGCGACAAAGATATAAATGGTAAATGTCATCTGATTTATGATTTCGCATATGTTGTTAATTTTGCACAGGACAGACTAATCAGTGCGTTTGAGTATAAACAACTCCCTCCCAAAGCTGTAAACCCGAGTGGCTCGACTGCTCTGTTGCTGTGGCCTTCTTGAATAAAAGTGACTACAGAAGTGATTTTGTGGAATTGACAGTGGCTATAAAAATACCAATTTGAAAGCTATTTTGAGAGCTTTAGCCTGGCTTTCTATCTCTCAACAAGATGAAGCACAAAAGAAGATATGGGCTTGTGTACAATATTTTCTGAAGTCTTCAGTTCCTATATAGTATTATACTCCTCTTTCTACTGATATATATGTTTAACCTTTAAAATGGCACAGCAAGCTACTCTAAAAGTCTCACTGTGGTCCAACTCGTGTCTGTCCTCAGAGAGGGTGGGGGGTGCTGCATCCAACAAGTTCTGTAAACCATAAACTGTATATGAAGATGGAGAATGCATCTTCACCTTCTCTCACTTTACAAAAATGAAGGCAACATATCCCAGATATAGGCGGTGCTGTCTTTGTAACCACGTTTGGAGCCACGTTCAGGGAAGCAGTAAGGAATGGAGCCACATTCACGTCTGACCCAATCCTGAGCAGCACCATCAACTGACCCTTCTCCAGTAACTTTTCCATTTCCTGTTTTCTGTATTTCTTAGATACGCTATGTGTTAGGCTCTTCTACAATTAAAGAAAATCACATTTTGAATATGGTTAAGAGATGTGGTTGGGGGACCTGTTAAAGCTACACTTTGTTAGTGTCACAAACTTCACAGATAAATTACCTGGTATATCACAGCTTAAGTTATCTAGTGTTAGCAAACCACTGGCCGTTAGCTTAAGCATAAGTTTGCTACATCAAAAGGAGTAAGCCTATCAGATCAAAAATGTCAGGAAGGTTTGTTTGTTCCTTATTTCTGTGGTAATGTTAAAGATGATTAGAAAGGACAAAAAAAAGGCTAATGCTACTTTATTTATATTATTTCCACGTGGTTATGTGCTGCCCCAAATTATTTTTTGTATTATTTTTTTGGATATAGCCTAAAGGACATCTAGCAACCCACTGGGACTATATCCTATCATAGGCTGTAGTTCTCGCGGTTGACTTCTTGAGTGGTTTAACACCATGTTTCATTTTGTCAAGTTTGTCAGACCTAGCAACAGTAACTAAGGGGGGCAGGACTTTGGACTTTTCCATTTTACAGCATAAAATTATTTCTATTAAAACTTATGGGAAAAAGGGAAACTTAAACAAACATCAGCGTGATACAAAGCACCTAAAATGACAGAAACCATCTTCGGGATCATTTTATTTCACGTGTACTTTGATTTTGTAGAGTGGTCAATGTTCTATTCACTAAGGGGGCGGGTTTATGAGCTATACTGTAGCCAACCGTCAGGGGGCAATCGAAATGTTTAGCTTCTCTTTTAGAGAGCTGTCATGTCATCCATCTTTATTTTGGCTGAAACCAACAACCCGACATTAAAACCCACCTCATGCAGTTGTTGCAGACTTCTCCGTCAAGCTCTTCTCTGTCACCTTTTCATGTGCAAAACGTGGTTTCCTTTAAAGAGAGATTTTCCAGAGGTCATTTTCCCAATAAACACAATAATCATGTCTTATTGCTGAGCAGCTTTTTCATTGGAACAGCTCTAAACACTTTTGCCCTCAGAACAGGTGGTAGTCTCTCTGAGACCCAAAATGTTCAATTTTACTTTGATAAATAAATCATCATAATCCACATTATAGACTCTCGTAATCCATGGCTTCTGGTTGTGGAATAATTTAACTGTCCACATATCGACCACCATATGGTCACTTCTCATAGCTCCCCTCCTTCACACTCCAGAGTCCTCTACTCCGTCAGATTGGCATATAAAAAAAAGAGTCACCTGGTTGTGTAGATGTGTGGTATCCTCTCATATGAGGAAATCTTTATCAGAAGAACTTCCCCGATGATCTTGACCCAGAACTTGTGACGGTGTGCCTGCAGTCATTAAAAACATGAGAGGAGGAGGAGGAGGTCAAAGGAGTAGTGTGTTAAAAGTCTCACCTCCCTCCCACCCTCTCAGGCCATTGTGACAGGGGACAGGAGTGACAACATGTTTGTGTGAAAGCTGCCACAGAGCTGTTAATTTACTGACAGGGTTTTATCTATCCACTCTGAAAGAGGGAATCGACTTAGTCATCTTATTTTGCTTTTCCATTGTGCGGAAATGCAACATCTTAGCTACGTCACCTAAGAAGAGAGCTGCTTTGTTATGCTCTGTCTGGGTTTATTTTGGTCCTGTCCTTTCTCTTGATTTTATATAATCTTTCATTGTATATTTATTTTAGTACAGCCCTTGCCCTTGCTGTTGCGTCAAAGAGGTTTTTGTATGGCCTCCAGATTAACACAAGCGTGCAAAATTAATGAGTGTGCCATCAGCAATAGAGATTCATAAATGTTTACTTTTTACTCTTCTCCATAAGTGCTGATCATTTAGGAGAGATGGTAACGAATGTATGATGTTGAAAAATAAGCAAAGGATAAAAGGGGTCTGTTCATTATATTTGGCTGATGAAGTGGTTTCTACAAAACATTTATCGTCTTCACTGAAGACCATTTAAGGACAGATATTTTAAATGGACAAATAAATTCTCGCAACAAGGGTACAAACAGTTGTACACTCTGAAAATGACTGTACATACGCATCTGACTTGGAACTTATGCAGCGCTACACTGGGAGGTTTTACTTTGCATAGTGGAGCTTGAAGCTTAATGGCAATGTCACCATGCTAACATGCTCACAATGACACCTCAGGCATGCTGATGTTCAGCAGGTATTATGTTCACCATGTTCATTATGTGGAGCCCACGAGCAGATTCAGGCAGTCAACTAGAGCTGCACTGACTCACACACATGCATGCCTCACTCTCCATATTATCTGTCTGTCTGTCATCAGTCTTGCTTTCAATTTTTCCCAATGGCCACTCGTGGTATTGCTGTGAAAACATGGTCAATTATGACTCTTTCTTCTAAGAATTGTTGATCCATGGTGGTTTTCTATTGGTCAAGCTTTCCTGGAGCTGAGAGAGCAATTTAAAAGTCTGTGACATTGTCACAATGTAAAGTCTATGAGCCGAGCGGGAACTCACGGGAGGAGCCAGTGAGAGAAACACGACTGTGCCAAGGGCATAAATATAAACGGTGCAGTTTTAGTTTCATCATCACTCCACAATATCTCATGTAAATAAACTCTAACTTTTGATGTGTAACTGTAACTGTTCTGCTGAGGCTGATGAAAATGTTAATATTGCAAGTATTTGATGAGAAGCAAACTATTAGATAAATCAAAACTTTGACCCTACAATTGAAAAGTTTGAAAATGACCCTTTGGTCATTTTCAAACTTTTTATTACAGTTCATCCTGTGGGAACATGAATTGAATAAAGTTTCATGGCAATTCGTCATTGTTGAAATATCTTGAAAAAAAAATCCACAAATGACAAATGTCTTCAGGGGCACTAAAGGAAAAAGGCGATCACCATAGTCATTTGTTTTTTTCCTCTAGTGACCATGAATGTCTGTACAACAATTTGTGCCACTGGAGACAGATACTCCTACACCAAAGTGATGTACCGTCAGACTGGCACTGCCATCCCTGGAGCCATTCCACTATGTGCCCCAAACTATTTTTTCTTTCTTTTTCCTGCGATCAGCCACTGAATTTTAAAAAGTGCTAAATTCCAGACAGTTAAAAAGACAGAGACATCTATGGAATGAATTGCACCAGTGGTAACAAAAAATGGACCCACATTTGAAAATGAAAACATGTCAACTTACCAATGATAGTCATCATCCATCCATCTCACAGGCTGGTCATTCAACCAGGACCTTCACTGACGTGGCGCCTGATGGCTGCTGATAACTGTTGTCATGGGGGATTGTTTGGACTCGTTGGACAACAGTAAGGAGAGACGTGTTGCTTGGTGAGTGTGATCGCGCTTCTCTTTCAACAGCCACCCTGAAAACAAGAACATCTAACTGAGATCACAGAGGGATCTGTGAGCATGTTTTAACATTACCAGTTACCTCTGACACTGGGTGGGTCAGATCAAAGATAAATGTGGACACCACATTGACTGTGTCAGCCTGCTATGATACGTCGCTGCCATTAGAGAGAGCAAGACTTGTCTGTTAACAAATGCAAGCAATAGAGTACCCCTGGAATGAATCCTAAAACCCAGACATGAATAAGCATTTTAGCTCAGGTGTTTGATTAGAAGCCTTTAATAATGTCTGTGGCAAACACCCCATTAGCACATCTTGAAGCTTTATGTGTCTTAAAAAGGCAGTAAAAAGGCTGACAAGTGGCTAAATGAGACTATAGAACGTCATCAACCAAACTGCGCCAAACATGGCTTTATAGCCTTGTAGCAGCGGCGAGGCAACTGTAGTGTAGTTTGTTTTAGCCTAGCAATAGCTTTTTACTTCTGGTGGTTGCATAGGCTTCAAAAAATACTGATAGTGATGTTCATTCGTGAAGATTATCTTGCTGAACAAAACTTGTAAGTATAATAAATGTTTACCAAAGAGCTCATTTTCTGCAACAATCCAAAATCCAGTGGAAAATCCCATTGGCTTTTTGATGAGGGAACCAGGGCGCTGTTAGCTTCCGGGTCGGCCTACAGAAAAGAGCAGCAGTTTTTTCTAAATTAAAATCCAAAATGATGTTTACAACTGAATTCAATGAGGAACTAATATAGGGACGTCTCCACAAGTATTAACCAATTAAAGAAAACTGACCATGCTTGAGAAACATGATTTTTTACAATTTCTTGAGACAAACTTAACCACATAAGTAATTCAGTTCATGTAACAGCAGTGATTAGTCAAAATGTCTAGATTTAACTGAAGACAAAATAAACTTCTACTCCACATAGATCATAAATCCTTGAATAGAGAGACATACATATATATAATATCATTGCAATCGGTTGAGAAATGTAAACGTTATGATGCTTTTTATTCCAGAAAAAAACAGTGCTCCCCTGTTTACTTGCATTTGTTTTCAGGCAAGTCTTGCTCTCGTCGATATGGCTGCGATGCTGATGTAGCTACAATCGAGCAGTCAATAAAGCATCTGTGTTTCTATAGCCTTTCTATGGGTCAGATCACCCAGTGATGTTAACCTAGTTTCTCCAAACTATTTCATTAACGAGGATCATGAGTGTCTGACGGTTTTTATATTGCTTCAGATGTCTAAAAGCTTGAAGAGAAAACTGTCTGACCTCATAACACCTGTTGTTGTCTGAGGAGATTGTCTGGTTTGTGTGATTCAGACATGCTGGCCTGCATTAGATGGAAGTGAAAGACTTCATGTGATAATCATTTCTGTCTGTCTCTATATCTCACCAAACCTTTCACTTTCCTATCTACAATCAGCTCAAAAAGGACAGCCTTGACATGGAGATAGATAAATAAATACTGTATCAAGTTTATCTGAATCTGCAGCATAGGCAGGTGGAGGTGGATTATAAACACATTGCACATCATCTGTTTTTTTGTAGTGAAGCCAGATGTCAGCCTGTGTACAAAGTAAAACATCCATACAATAGTATTATCTGTGGCTCAGTGGAAAAATGGACCCAGAAGGTTGAATTATTTTAAATGTGTCCTCAGCAGCTCACATTTGAATGGAATTAGAGCTAATGGAAGAGACAAGCATCACCAGCTTTGTGTATCAAAACAGCAACAGGAGTGAGGAAAAAAATCACTGTACGTGGGAAGAACGGATGCTTGTATAACATCTTTGGCTCTGACACAGTCAAGCAGAGTCAGCCTCGGACTGAGGATTGAGGTTGCGCTGAAACACGCCCACAAGATTGCACTTACTTTAATGAAAGGAGAGGAGTGCAGAAGTCGTCGGATGTTGTTTGGCACTAAGAATCTTGAGGTGAGCATCTGCAAGAGACGAGTGAACCCAAGTAGAGAGATGTCATATGATCACAGGTAAAGCCAGAGATATTATATTGCAGGTATAGAGTGAAAGCAAAATCAGTGCACAATATAGAGTGCCCCAGGGATGATGTTTTTCTGTAGGCCAACGCAGGAGCTAACTTTGAGCTGGTTCACTCATCAAAAAGCCTATGGGATTTTTCCACTGGTTTTTGGATCATTGCAGAACATAAGCTCTGTGGTCAACAAACATTTCTGATAGATAAATGTTTTGATCAACAAGATAATTGTCACACATTAACACCACTATCAGGATTTTTTAATCCTAAATGTAATCGCCAGAAGTAAAAAGCTATTGCTAGCCAAAAAAAAATAAATAAAAAAAACGTTGCGTCACCACCAGGACAAGGCTTTAGAGCCGTGTTTGGTGTGGTTCAGCATTATGATGTTCTGTAGTTTCATTTAGCCACTTGTTAGCAACTGTCTGTAGCGAGGTCTTCATGCTAAGAGTTACTAATAGAGTGGAATAACTCAGGAGACTCCAGGGACTGAACAGGAGGAACTTGTATACTGATGGGCAGAATTAAATGAAAACCCAGTACACAAGTGTGATGAAAAGGTACCAGGTATTACTGAGATCAACAGAAACAACAAAAACACAAAACAAAAGCAATTGAGCTGATCAGTTCAATTCCCTTCCACAACAAAAATGGGCCGTCCAAAAATATGTGTGTGTGTGTGTGTGTGTGGGGGGTGCGCTGGTGTTAGATTGAGCAAGTGCAAAGTGGGGGGCTCAAACACTCAGTTGGGGTAAATCCTACCACGTAGGCATTAGAGTTGCGACTGGTTTGGTTCATCGATGGTTTTTCGGATTCCTCTCACTCGCCATCAAGGTTCCTTAGTGAAAAAAAAACAGCCTGTTAAAAACAGAGGAGGTCAGCTTTAACATATATCGCTCTGTTTTCATTAACTAAAGACTTCCCAAATACCTCACAGCTGTGCTACTTAAAAACAAAACAATATTCAACTCCCAAAATATCAATTTTCTATCAAAATACGGTACTGTCACAGAACAATTATCTAAACAACAAACATGATTGACATATTTACGTTTTATAGCAAAACACTGCCACAACGTCATTTCCGGTTAGCAGACTAGTGTTAGCCAACATGCTAACTAAACCAGCGTTAGCCGCCAGGCTAAAGAAGCCGGCGGTAGCCGCTAACGCAGTTTTTATCAATATATTACAGTCCCGGAGCACAGTATTCATACAAAACACCCTCTTTGCAATGTGTGGCTAGCAGTTAAATAACAACACGTGCAACCTTTACGAAGAGCAAAGCCAAGGCTAAATCATAAAGAGCAGCCTGCTAGCAACAATAGCGCTATCGCAACTCACCAGTTCAAAGATGCAGTTTTCTCTCGCGCTCTCTGCGCAATGGCTCCACGTCCAGGGACACATCTGTAGACCGGCATCAAGAGACAACCTATGCAGAGCATGTTTGAAAGCACTGAATGGCGTTAGTAAGCGGTCTACTATTTTCTGATAGCAGTGGCACTGTGCTCTCGCTGCTCTCGCGTCCATCCTTCAGTTTCCGATGCGTTCAAGAGCGTCTCCCCGCAGGCCTCCACTGTGAGGACACTTCCGGTGCAGGCTCCGCTCTCAAGTCACCTCCACTGTCAGAACAGGAAGTAACACAAAAAGTACAAAATAAATGCACGGAAAAAAATCAAAATAAAATCGTATAGACACAGGAGGCGATGTTTTCTTTGATGAATCTTTATTTAAATAGTCAACGATGTGACATGAAAACCATTATTCCTCAAGTGTAGATATTGATTTTACATTTTGATTTTGTCTATTCTGCTCATGTAGAATGTAACGTGGGGATTTATGCCAGTGTAGCAACATATAAAGATTAAATCATTTTAAAAGTAAGTAAGTAAGTTATCTTATTTACATGCGCTATTGATTTATTGGGTCAAAATGGGACATAAACTCCGCCCATACAGCCAAGAGACATTAGTTCATTAAAAAAAACATTTTGCACAATTGGACAATAATTGAACGATCTCTTTCTCTCTCACACACACACACTACCCATTCATAATTTCCAATTGGAGAATATACGACGGCATTTTACTGCAATCAGCTTAATTTAATATGAATTGATAACTGTGGGTATTTTATATGACACAAGAAGCTGATGTGTCTATTTGTACAGGTAATGGTGTAGTGTGGTCTAACTCCCGTGAGTGTCCTCTGTAACATCCACGGACAATAATAATACACGGACACGAGACTGTTGACGGAACCTTTAGTTGCGCCGACATGAGCAATCGAGCCCTGATCACTAGATCACAATGGCCCTAGTCTACAGAGCATCGAGTGCTCGATCAAAGTATATCATAACCTGTCGATCTACTAAAGATCAACAGGTTCACTGAATGTATAGCCAACACATATCGACTAATTGTGTCATATAAAATAGCCAGTTATCAATTCATATTAAATCAAGGGGATTGCAGTAAAATGTCGTCTTATATTCCTCAAAGGGAAATTATGAAGGAGTAGCGTGTATGTAAGAGAGATTGTTTAATTATTGTACAGCTGTTGAAAATGTTGTTGTTGTCGTTGTTATTGTTGTTGTTTTTTAATGAACTGATGTCTCTAGGCTATATGGATGGAGTTTATGTCCCATTTTGACCCAAAAAAATTAATAGCACATGTAAATGAGATAATGTTACCTTTAAAATTATTGAATCTTTATACTTTATGTTGCTACAATGGCATAAATAACCACGTTATGTTCTACGCAAACAAATTAGGCAAAATTAAAATGTAAAATCAATATATACATTAATGGATTTCATCTTACATAGTTGACTAATTAAGTAAAGATTCATCATAAAAAACATTGCTTCCACCATAAGTGTCCATTGTTTATTTATTGAAATGTTTATTTTAAAATTTTTTCCATGCATTTATTCTGTACATTTTGTGTTATTTCCTGTTCTGACAGTGGATGTGACTTGAGAGCGGAGCCTGCACCGAAGTGTCCTCACAGAGGAGGCCTGCAGGCAGACAACTCTCGCCCAATCTATGGCCCGATCCATTCTGCGGATGCCGATTTATAATAGATCCATGGCGCATGCCCAAGCAGTCCACCATCTTGGACAGCTATCTATGGCAGCCTCACTTGGACAAACAGGTGCATCAGTACAGTACTCAGTACTGTACTCAATCAGTACTCCTACCTAATGAGAAATTATGCTTGAAAATCGGTGTCCATTTTATGGGTGCTTTTGGAGGCTAGGGATAAAACACCTGTTTGTCAAGTGAGGCTGTCGTAGGTAGCTGTCCAAGATGGTGTACAGCCGGATCAGGCAGGCCGAACGGCTCGGGTACTGACACACCCTCAGCACGGCAGCCCATCATCAAACTAGTCTGTTGTTGCTACTGCCGGTTAAAGCCCTGTGGCTGCTCTGATTGGTCGCCTTAGTCTCATGGTATTTTTTGCACAAGATTAGACAGGTAAAGTCACATAATGACACTGTAAATTTGGCCTGGGTTATATGTCTTTTTTAAGACACTTAAAAGCTTCAAAGTCTTGCTGTCTCCAATAGCAGCAACATAGACTTCTGGGTTTTAGGACTCATTACTGAGGTTTTCTATTGTGATGTGATGCAGATTACTCAGTTTGCTGCCAGCAAGTACTGTATGCACATAAAAGTTGAATTTCATAGCTCAGATTTATTGAGCATATGAAAAAATGATGTGGTAGAATACAAGATGATTGTCTCCACATTCAGAATTATGGATGCTTTTGAAGATGAGTCACTCCTATTTTTCTATTCTTCTTAAGTATATGTGCATATGGGACAGTTTTAGTTTGTGTCAGTCAACAGTTTTCTTGAACCACAGGACTGTGTAAGCACTTCCTCTCTGCCAGATGAGCCTCCTCCCATATCTTCACACATTACAGCCTCTCTGTGGTATCAGCCCAGCATTCGGTCTGTGAGTGAATGCAGGCGTAGCTGTGTGTAGTGGTGGCTGTCGTCCTAAACTGCAGTTCTGATATGAAAAAAAGGGGATATCTTACTGAGGCACAGATGTGGCCACTGAAAGCAGTCTCTGTGCTCCCCAGAGGAATAGTTTTTAGAAAATCCTGCAGAAGTATTGCAGCACTAAGAAATGTGAGAAGACGCTGGCTAAGCACTTGATAGCAGGTGTGGAGAGGGTACAGAAGTTACAGAGAGACCCATTTAACAACAAATTACTGAGCTTCCTGTTATATACAATAAACATCGATAATGACTTTATTTTTATCACACCTTTCCAGAAAAGATGCAGCTCTAAGTGCTTTGGGTAAAATGATTAGATAGTAAAAGAGGCATCACAACCACAATTATCAACCCATTTACAATGAATGGGCTAAAGAATGGATAGTGTAAGAGCTACTACACTAACGGACAGATGTATTGCTGTTTTCAAGCATTCAGTTTTACATTAAAAGCTTCATCAGAAGTTGGTCGACGTTCAATAGCCAAGGTGCCGGCTGAATGTTCAGTTGCATTATTCAAAGCTCAATGTTTATGGTTATTTTGTTGTAAACATTTTTGCCTTGTGCTGCCACAGGGACTGAGCTATAAATGTTGTGGAAGGCCCATAGTACAGAAAGCAAAAGTTAGGAGGTAGATTTATTAGTCTTAGTTTAAAAAATGAAATTACAATTCATCCTTGATCCTGCTACATCTTTGGAGTTGATTAAAATCACCAGCTACTATGAAATTTCAAACCAAGTGCTTGGGCATGTTGCTGCTGATGGCATCATACAATTCCTGAAGTGCATTTTTTTCAATTTGCATTGGAGTCTTGTGTCCTGTCGGCTCTGAACAAGGTCCACCCATCCAGTGCAATTGCTTGATCCAGAATGTTAGGGGTTAACCATGTCTCTGTGAAGATGTGCGCAGAGCAGTCTCTGATTTCCCATTGCTGAGTGATTTATGTAATTTTTTAAATATATTTCTTTAATTTAATATTAAGCATCTAACAGTTTAACACGTTTTTTGTTGTTGTTGGGTTTTTTTTTTTTCATTTTTGGGCAGGGGATTATTGTTGTATTTGTGATTGTATAGTTCCACTGTGGGAAACTTTAATTAAAAACAGTTTGATAAAAATAAATAAATAGATTGTTGATGCCATGGGACTAAACAGTGTGTAAGATTGAACACATACACCCATAGGTTTTAACAAATGCCAGCGTTTTAGACCACTATTCAGAGCATTTTGTATGTATGTACCCTTTATATAGTAATGTAAGATGACCTAGAATTTACTTTGATATATCATTGGGGTGTTTTTGTATATTGTCTGCGAACTATTGTCTTTTTCAGTGTTTATCTTCAACTTAATTTGGGTCCTCTTGCCGGTTTACTTAATCGGGAGATTATTCAGAGTTCAGTTTTGTCTCTGTAATTAGCATCACAGACGGGATATTTGAAGCGATATACAACAGAACTTCTGTGGCTACAAAGTATGGAAGTAAGTCACTATTTTTGCCTTTTTCCCAACATTAAGAAACGAAAAACTTGAAAAGTTTCATGCTGTGATTTGATATCAAAATACTTTTGACTTTTGGAGATTTTTTTAAGAATTAGATTTTTGACATGGTGCCATTGGATTTCTTGATTCTTCTACTCTCACATGATAGCAGTATCATCACTCTAGCTTCAAAACTCAGGCCCCAACAGCCTCTGAAAGTCAGTTATGTCGGCTGAGGACATCGGTGACCTAGCAGAGTGGAAGAGGTTGAAGTAGCACCATCACTATCATGCAATTTTGGCATCTTACAGTCGCTGCTGATTGGTTCTGGGTGTGTGTGTGTGTGTTTGGTGTCAGCGTGTCTGAGCTGGCTCAGTGTCCTCTGCTCTCATATCAGCTGGGATGAAGAGCTGTGTACAATCCATCAGCTCACAGCTGTGACTTACAGCCTGCTGGCTGGTCAAGGTCGCCTGACACACACAGTCTCTCACGCACACACATGCCGTCCTTGCCTATACATCCTCATGACACATGCAGCATGTCTGTGTTGTAACTGTGCATCACTGAATCCTGACATGGCAAAACAAAACACACGTGACAAAACTCATTCCCCTTCATGACAATTCAAAGAAACTAAATCATGTAAATTTGAGTTGAAGGAAATCACCTCTGGGATGTCCTGTTGGCACGCTGATTTATGCACCAGTAACATTAAAGGTCATGGGGTCACATGTGGTTAATGATTCATTTATTTCCCTGTTTCTCTTGTGTGTGCTCATTCTCCACCATATGTTGTCTAACAAAGCATAAAAATAGCTGTGGAAAAGTAGATGAACATGTCCTACTTTGAAGCAAACAGCTGCATGTTTTGTTTGGTTGTGAGAATGTTTAATGTGTCGTCTTTTTTCTGGAGTCAGAGGACACAATCACCTTTCAAGAGGCCACTAAAGATTAAGTGATCTCAAGTGAAACGGATAATATTCAGTCAGAGCATGTATTCCCGCTGCATAAAAACAGAGGAATAGCTGAATCCAGTCTGAGGATGCCCCCAGTCTGAACAAATTGATTGCTTGTCATAATGTCCGTCCAATTAATTTACCTTTCACAGCTGAGGCTTTGTGGAGAGGTTGGCTAATTGCTGCTCCCTCCATCAGAGCCATCACAGCGCTCTGCAGAGAGGAAAGCCAAACACTGAGCCAGAGTAGGAGCGGCCATCTGGAGAGACTTTTTTAACAGGATGGTCAAATAGTGGGGCAGTGGCGTTTTCACAAACACTGATATGAAATAAGCCCCCAAAGTTCCATGCTGCTCGATAACTTGGCTGTAGGCCTCCTCTCAAGAGGCCAGCATCATATTTGCCAGGACAAATTAAGCCCTTTTTAAAGATTTATGTGTAAAAATTTCAAAAGCTGAAAAACTTTTTCTTTAAAGGAAAAAAGGATAAAACAACACAACCTGAACTGCGCTTGAACTGTTCTTAACTTTGAATGTACAACTGATTTAATTGAGTTCGATACTTCTAAGCTGTTATAATTGTCTGTTTCACAGGAAAAACAGATGGCAATTCGATTCTAGCACTAAAATAGTTCTCATTTATGCTATTTGTTTGCTTTTGTGAACACCTGGAATGCGAGGGCAGTTCAAATGTACTCCGTTTAGAGATTTTAACGCATAATGAGGCATGTTCTAAAAATAAAATCACCGCTATTTTCCCTCACACATGCAGGTTCACCTTTATCCCTGCCCATGCTGACGTTGTGTGGTCCTTGGTGGGGCACACACACCCTGCTGTTGTTGCCATGATGCTGCGTCTCTATATTTAATTCAGACCTCACAACTCTGTGTTGGTAATAATTGCAAGGATTACCTGCAGCCATAATCACATGATGTGTGACGAGGAGAAGGTAAAGCACGAGCCATCTGGTCTGCCTGGGTGCGGCTGAGCCAACACACACACACCGGCACATATTGTATGTATAAGGGCCAGAAGGCAATACACAAACACACACACACACACACACAAACACTGTTAAAAAGGAAGGCATACCTAGACAACAGGCAGGAGCAGCATTATCCTGATTTAACCCGTATTAACTCGTAAATTAACCTGTAAATGCACTTTGAAAACATGTACATCATGCCAATAAATCAAGCTGATGGTGACAGTTTTTTAAAAATCTATTAAATAATTGGCTTCTGTTCATTCAATGTCGTGCATTAACATCTCAAATTCAGGGACTAACTAGAGGGGCACTCAGAGAGCGCAGACCTCTGCCAAGGCTAAGTGCCCTATGTTGCAATGATGAAGGTGCAATAAACCACATTAGATCATTAATATAGCAGCAAACAACAATTTGCTATGTAAACATATTTTAGAGTAATGGCATCTTGAGCAAAGAATGAAGTCACACTCACTCATATCCCCACTTGCTAGCTAATCACTGCAGCTCTGCTGTGTGCTGTAAACCAATGAGCGTGGGAGAGCAGTTCTTATATGAAGATTACTGCGGTGGGGGGAAACACAGAGCGACCAATGTTTGCACTGCCAGCCATCGCCATTTTGGCTCAGGCACCTCCACGTTTGCTTGTGACATCTGAGGTGAGAGTCCAAGAGCATAGGTTTAATTTCAACTTTGGAAAGGGGAGACATAGGAAACTAGGGGGTTGGGGGATCTTCCACCAGGAAATTTTAAGCCTAAAATGAAGCAAATTTTAATGCACCAATTTGCGTCTTTTCCTTATGGGGTCATGGTGTAAATGTCTTTGATTTTGTCAAAATAAAGAGTCCTCTACTACTTTCATGTTTTATTGGGGTAATCGAATGCACATAGTTTAAATATTGAGGGGAACATGTCCCCTAAGCCCCCCACCCCCACGAAATCTACACCTATGTGAGTGAAATGAATGAAAACTTTAATGGGTTCTTTCAGTGACCATGCTATACCTTTCCACCAAGTTTCATGAAAATTAAGCTGGTTGTTTTCTGTAATCCTGCAGACAAATAAAAGACATGCAAACAAATAACACAGAATACATGATTTCCTTGGTAGAGGTAACAATAATGTCCTGATTTCATCTATATACACTGTAAATCAGCGGTAAAACCTACAGAGAAAGTGCGCTCTTTGCATTCTTTATTTATTAAATTAATCTTTTTCTTTAATGTCTTCTTTTTTGTATTCTGTCTTCATTTTAATTTACCCTGGCATGAATACGATTCTTATGAAATACCCAAGATTTAAGCCTAAAATTGTAAGTGTTGGCTCTCTAATACCCTTACTGTTCAAGCTCCAACATATACCACACATTATGCATATACTGTAGTAACATAAACATAAAGATAGCAGCCTGTAAATGTCCTTCAGTGCTCGTTTTTCTCGCCCTTCACCCCTTAACAGTATCTACCTCCTTTGTCTCTTCCTCCCTCCTTACCTTCCCCCACCACTGTTGCATCATCTCACATCTTCTCTCCTCTCCACGCCCCTGCACCCTGCTATCAAATCGTTGCATCTCTCTCCCCCTCCTGCCTATCAGCCCAGCCACCAACCTGTCACTTAAACCTCAGAGCTATGGGACACAGCTGCCGGATATCTCTAACCTCTATGCATACATATACACACACAGACACACACACATGAGATTGTCCCCTGCTGCCTCTCTGGACTATAATCAGTGGGGTCTCAGCTGCTGGTCTGACCGTCTCTTCTCCGAGGGCTGCAGAGATCAGTCGGTCCTCCAGGGGAATGAGTTCTACTGTGTGTGTATTTCTGAATTTTCAAACATTTGGGGACAAATTTGGAATTTAAACCAGTTGATTGGGGACGGCTTGTCTAATTAGTGACAAAACTGGTGCCCTTAATTTGTTTTCAGTGCAGCTGCATTCAATGAGAGCTTAAACTGTTTCGACCTGTGGGACATCAGTGAGTGTAAGCAGCTGAACAAAATGGTTTTACAACAATGTGCAATGATGTTTGATCTCACATCAGACCGCCCGGCTGACTCAATGAAGTGTGTGTGGCAGGTAATAAATTAACCACATCTCATGACCTTGCCTTGCTAAATTTATGTAAATTTTGCTTTTTATACTGTGCAGTGAGTCGATTAATAAACTGTCACTGATTTAACCAAATGGATCAACACAATGTAACTCAATGAATGCTGTCTTTAGGGGCACATTATCAAAAACACAATAAATCAATATAGAACAGACATAAGAAAATAAACATAAAGAATGGTGTAAATGCCGAAATAACACATTTTCAATGATTGTTATCGCCCCATTCACACTGGAAAAATCACCTCCAACACTCTTTTGCTCTTAATGGGAAAGATTAGAATCAGTATTCTCAGCCGGGTCAAATGCACCTTCTGCAGTAGTTTTGGGTATTTATCATTTCCAGCTGTGATTGGTTTTGATCGACAGTAATGGAAATACAACACCCAGGTGGATGTGCTCATTTTAGTCCCTTTGCTGGTACAATGTAATGATATGCCCCACAAAATACCGTACATCTCCATCCAAGCAGCGCTCAAACATGATTCGAAGTTTGTTTCTTCTACCTGGTTCTTGTCCCCTTTATTTTTATGATTTGTCTTGTTCTTATTTTATACAATCTTTTGGCGATCTATGTATCCTTATCGGTTTTTTTTTCTTGTTCTGTCATCACTTAAGTGCACAATAAAAAAATTAACCATTGAACAACAAAATTCTAAACTTAGTCGGCACTAAATTTGAATAAGTAAGAACTATATTTTTTAAAAAGTTACCACCATAACATTTTTACCAGCCTCCATGATGCTTTCTAAAGTTTACTAACTTGTTTTCATGCCTGTCAATGATGTCAAACGTGACAAAACAAAAACAAAAACAAAACCATAAAGGCATATTCATCTCCTGCAGAGATGTGTACACGTTCTGGTACTCGCAATGGAAGAGAACTCTCTTGCCTATTTTAAACAATTGTTTGTGCTACTTAAAAACCCATACATGACTAAATTTTGGTGGAAAAAAGGTTTACCTTTAATTTGAACCCATATTAACTTATTTTTTGGCCCAGAAGCAGAAACAGCACCACAATACAACTCTGACAAATTGTCCCCTTTCATTCATTTGGAGTCGTGTTTCTGGCTACCTGATGAATGAAGGTTCAATATTCACTGTCTTTTAGCGCTGTATTTAGTTCTGTTTCTGCAAATTCCTTGTGCATGAAAACCTACTTGGCAATAAACCAGATTCTGGTTTTCTTTTTTAGCTCTACCAACTCCTGAGAAAAATATTTAGCCTTTTGGCTGCAAAATGATCCACCAGTTTTTCCACCAACTGTGTCTGTCTGCCATTTGGTGCTGAGCAGGTACTGTTCAGTGCTTTTTTCCTTTTCTTTTTTTTTTTTTACAAAGAAATCCATGCCTGCTGCAGCAGAAAAGCAGTGAGATTAAACTAAAACAGTAAATGAGCTGAAAGATTATGTTTCGTAGAGCAGATTTGGTTGTCAATCCTCTGAGGTTTCATTGCGATGAGCGACCCGTTTCTCATACAAGTAGTGATGGTTCTTTGTTGATATATTAATAGGAAAAATAAGCTTTTTTAAGATAAATTTGTAATAAATGTGTCATCTAAGAAGCACATGAGAAGCAGGGTGTAGGGGGGTGTAGGAGGGAGTATCTGTCAGTTATGGATCGGTCAGCGTCTATTTTCACTTCCCTACACTAGCATGTATGCAATGGTTAGGTCCACAGAGAATTAATTTATAGGTCAGTGCAATGCCCCCAAAGGAGACTTAAACCAACAGTATATTTGTATCTGTATGTGTGATTGTGTGTCTGTGTGCAAAAGCAGCTCAATAATCGGTGTGTGTTTATGTGTGTGTACCGGATATTTGTCAGCCCAACCATCATGTGTGAACATGTGCCAGCTGTTGTGCATATGCTGTGCTGTATGTGCCTGTGTTTGTGTGTGTGTGTTCTCGAAAGCCCTGAAGGTCAGCACTGAGGTGATTATACTTCAGCTGCATCCAGGTTTGGAGCACAATCTGCTGCACTTCCACATTGATTTCCTGTCACTCCAGATGGAAATTCATACTGTACTGAACTCCCCTCTCTCTCTCTCTCCCTCTCTCTCAAACACACACACACACACACACACACACACAAACTAATCATCCTCAAACTGATGAATGATTCCAAAGTTAGCGGTTAAAAGGTGAGGGATCAGGCTGTGTTTTTGACAGGTCACTGATGGTTTCAGTGAGCGGTTGGAAATGTATTCTCTGGGATCTGGACGAACTGTCAAATGGGGTTATAGGAAAAGGTTTCATCTGGAATTTTAATTCTCAAATTTAAAACGCCCGACATGTTATTGAAATTCAAATGACCACCTCCCCAGTTTTCTCAATCTTACTGCATGAATATGAATGGAGTGATAGCCTCCATCTGATTCTTCCTTAATATGCATGAGAGGAGAAGACTTGATGAATAGCCTAAATCTGTGTACTGATCTCCATTTGCGATTATTGGACCAAGAAACCAATTGTTCCATAATGAGAAGCATTTACGCCGGCGCTGGATGGACTTTTAATGTTATATGGGTCTGGCCTTGTTACACAAGGGGTCAAGGGTCGCACATCTCGTGAAGGGAGCATCCGTCACACTTGACATTTTGCGTTGACCTCTGCAGCGAGTGGAAGCTGTGAGGGTGCTGACAGTTCATCAGCAAAGGTGCAACGAATGGAAACGCACTGAAACACAAGACAGGAAGCATGTTACATATACACACACACAAACACACACACATACACACATATTCACACACCCTTGCCAATTTCACCCCACACTTCCCCCATCCCACGCACACATTTAAAAAGCTTTTTATTTCAGGCAGTGATTGCTGGCTTTGAGCATTACTTGTGAATGGGGACTACCATTAAGGCTTGTTCATTGCTGTGCTAACAGCCCCGCTGCCAATGACAGGTCAGGGCTGCGGAGATGGAGTCACATGAGTGATGACATCAATGGCTGGTATTTATGCAAAAAGCTGCCACAAATGAAAACCATAATCTGGCGCAATGCCATGTGATGGATGTCAACCCACCACATTTGGCCTGTACTTTATATTTCTCTTTATTTTCTGATTATTGTATGACTCATTCCTACTTTCACAATCTTTAAAAGCAGCTGTGCCATTTTGGATTGAAGAAAGTCTTCTTTAGAACAAAATCAGTGTATTGAGCTGTATTTGTGTAATTTTACTTTATTTTACAATGCATTTTAGAAGAAAATATTGTAATTTTTATTCCATTACATTAATCTGACAGCTAAATTAAGTAGGTACTCTGCAGATTAAGATGTTAAAAACAAATAAAGAGCATCTAAAATATGATGCATTGCTATAAAGTAAGTTATGTTCTGTTGAATAAATTAAAAATAGCCTTTTCACTTCAGCAAGGTGCAACATTAAAATGCTGCTCTATAAACTCAGGATGGGTACTATAGGTTTATATACAACTAATTTTGAATAAGGACATGTAATGCCAAGCAAATGACATTTCCATTATAATAATAAGGAAATGTTGCTAACTAATATATCTGGCAAGTCACAAAAATGTTGACAAGATATTTCACTTGTTTTCTGCAACCACAGGTAATCTTGCAATACACATCACATCTACTTGCAGGGACATGCTCTTACTTCTGTAAAATTTGGAATTAAAATTGGAGTATTTACTTGTAACACAGTATTTTTCTCATTTTGGTATTACAGTACAACTTTTACTAAAGAGAATTATCTGAGTACTTCTCCCCTAATGCACACAATGGCAAATGTGTACTACAATTCTATTATCTGTTGTATCTATGCTGTAATTTGAAGTATTAACCAAAGAATGAGTTTAATAAGATAGATGAGTGCATTTGTGTCTGTGCAGAGAGTGTTGGATGAAAATCACCATTCCTCGAGCTTGTTTTTCCAGCTGCACGAATATTTTTTTGCTGTCTCCAATGCACGCACACACACACACATGCTCTCTCTCCCTCTTTCTCTCTGACACACACACACACATACACTTCCATAATTGATGTGGGAGATGAGGCTCCCAGGGGTCATCTCCTCTCTCTTCATCCCTCCCATTTTCCCCAGCTGTTCGTGGCTGTCTCCTGCTCACCTTCTCCTCTCCTCCTTCGTCTTCCTCCTCTTCTTCTCCTACTTCGTCTTTCATTTCACCCCTCCATCCCCTGCCTTTCATCTTGTCCACCCATTTACATGCCTGCTGGCCCTCATCCATTTAATGTGCTGACGGCGCTGGGGGTTACCAGCTTGGTTCCAGCAGAGCACTCATAGCGAGATGCCTTTCTTTTGCACCTCCTCTCCGCTTGCCCTCCTCCTGTGTGTCTCTGTATCTATATCTGTATCTCACTACAAATTCAACCCCCCAAACACACACACACACACATACATACACACAAAGCCTCACTTTGCAATTTGTGCACACTAACACACCTTGTGCTCTGCCTCTCTGTTGCTCTCTCCCCTCAGAGGCTTTTATCACAACGTACCTGGGTCCCTCTCCAGATGTTAAGTGTCTTCCTGGCTGGTGGAGATAGTAAGGAGAAAGGACGCACACACACACACACACTGGATAGAGATGTACCATGGTGGGAGAAAAGCTGAATTACTCTGAGAACATCTAAACCCTTTTAATGAAAAGTCACACTTTTCCACACACTACGACATACATTCATATAAGCTGGTCACCCTTTGGTAATCTTATATTCTAATATACAGTACAGGCATTATATTTCGCCCCACATAACGAATTTACATACAGCATGTTCCAATTTATCAAACATGACACTTGTTCTAGGTAACTGTAGCACAATGTGACTTTATGTTGCATTAAATTCATTTTTAGTGGATTTATTAACTGGGTTACTGAAATGGAACGTGTTTTATTGCTGAAGGAAAAAAAAGCCTCTTCATAAAATCACTCCAACTGTCCTATGAAAGAGCAGGTCTTTAATACTCTTTGTGATACTGAAAAATATTTTGTTTTACAACCCATGCACAGACGCTAATCAAATGTCCTGATAAATGCAAATCTGTGTGAGACCAGAAATAAGTTTTGGGAGATGCAATAGCATCAAATTCGAAATTAAACTGATCAATTTTCAAGGGACAGGAGTGATTAAAATCATGCTATCATGACTTTTACAAAATGACTTTTTAAGGTCTCTAAAAAAAAAGCATGATTGGTAAAGTTCAGTAAGATAAGAAAACACTAAGACCACTTTCCCACTGCAAAAAAAAATAAAACTCCCTAAAGCATCTCTCTTTTGTATTTAATGAGAAAGGTTACAGTCGGTATTCAGGCCCAGGTCAAACTCTGCAGTAGTCACAGGTTTTAATCAGCTCTGGCCCCAATCAGCAGTGATGGAAATAAGCAACAAATTCTCATCCCGGCTCGTCACATGGGACCTTTGTGGGACCCATCCACTGTCCCTTCTGCCCACCCTATAAGCATACTCATGCTACTTATATTATGTTGTTACCTGACACCATCCTTTCACGTTGTATGTGCATGCGCCTGGTTCTGTCCGGCCATCAGCCGGAGTGTAATAAGAGTGGCAATAGTTCTTTCCAGGCGCGTTCTCATCTGACGCCATCCAGCTGCGTTCTGAGTGAAGTCAGAAGGCATCTGGCTTTTGGCATCATATTTGTATGCTAAAAGCACTGACACAGCAGTCGTATTTGACAAGTTTAGAGTGGGAATGGACTGAAATAATACACCCAGGTGGATGCACTAATTTTAGCCCCTTTACCAGCGAGTTACCATGATGCACTCCCACAAAATACCAAGTCCAAGCAGCGCTAAAAAAACATTGCTCCAAATTAGTCTGCACCAAGTTTGAAAGAGAGACTGAATAAGTTTGAGATATAAAAAGAAGTAACCACCAACATTTTCACCAACCTCAATGCTGCTTGCAGTTTACTAACCTGTTTTCCAGCCTGTCCGTGACTGCCAACATGACACACAAGTTTAAAAAATAACAGAAAGGCACACTTGTCTGCTGCAGAGCCGTGCACACAGCTCTGCTCTACTGGCAATGGGAAAGGAGACTATTGCCTACCTTTAGCAGGTCTTCCCATGTTTAAAAAACCTGAGCAAACATGCTAATTATGGTGAAAAAAAGGGGTATATAAAAGTCTCAAACCACCACAGAACGTTACTCATGTAGCTGATGGTGCCTGATTGGCACATGGAGTGTTACATGGGTCACGCTGTTGCCTAAGGAGGCTGTCTGGTGGCTCTGTCTGGTTAGGGTGCCTTGCAGGCAGGCCTGGAGCTGAGAGAGGGCCCCTGCTCCCTGGGGAACATCTGACCATCCTCCGATCATTAAACCAGCAGATGGCGAAGGACTAAGGACTGATTGGCATGGACTGCTCTATAAAATGTTCTCTGAAAACAACAGCATCATAAGTGAAAATACGGCTGTATAGAGGAGCAACAATGAATAAAACATTGGACCCTGACTCCTATTTGACTCCTCCGTGTTGACATTTTCTTCTATTTAGAAAAAAAACAAACAAACCACAAGCTCTTTGACACATGAATCACAGTCTACAGATAAAGAGGAGACTGGATGGATTTACATGCAGCAGATATACTGAGCTGATGGTATGTGGCAAGAGAGATAGACTATTTTGAGACATCTCTGCTTCAATACTAGACAACATGGGGGAAAGTGACAGGGAAGATGGGCAGAGACATAAAACAAAGTCTGTGGGCTGCAGCACCCAAGAGTGTATGTCTTTACATTGTACACAGAAAACATGGTCTGTTTTGTCAAAACAGGAAAAAAAATCACGCTGAGGTGAAAAGGAAGTGTTTACTTTTGTCTTCAGAAAGTTAGCAGTGTCTTTACTCAGCATGTCATAGAGCCATGAGAAGTGATGTGATCTGTTTTGTCAAAACAATAAAAACAAACACGGTCACGCTTCATTGCTTTACATAAACTATTAACACAGATGCAGTTCATTTAAGGATAATAGTATTGATTGGATATATGGTTAACAATGTGACAAGGGTGAGGGTTAACATTTTATGAGTGTAATTGCTTTCAAATGCTAATATGAACAAGGCTGATGTCAGAAATGCAAAATAGTTTTTCCATTCTCTCTCCTTTTCTTTAGTTTTTGATTAGGTCTATCCTCCAGCTATTCTGGCTGTGTTTATGTGTAATTTGGTCCTGCAAATGGTGTTCAGCTGTGCCCATTTTTCCACCATCATGCCCATCATTGACACAAACAAAATGCTTTTGGGTGTGATTTTAGGGATTATTATGAATACAGAATCAGAACTACAAGACATACAAACAAGTACTTAAAGTTTTTCTTCCAGCAGTTTTTCGCCATGCCAGCCGCAAGGCTCTGTGGATGCTTCTAGGGACCACTTTGGTCCAGACTGGATTTTTTCAACAACTATTGGATGGATTGTGTTAAATTTAGCACAGACTTTCATAGTACACAGAGGATGTATCCTGAGAACTGTAGTGATATGACTCTGAAGCCAAATTTGGATCCAGTTGTGGTTCCAAATTTGTGATGTTGGCATTTAGTACCACTTAAATACAGTCTGATACCTATGCAAGTGTGTTATAGACTATTATCTACTTTATGCCAAATTCAGAACATGTGGGTTGTCTGCACACTGCTCTCAACATGGAGGTGGATGAGCTGGCGACCAACAGCTAACAGTTCTAACTCCATAAACAGAGCTAATCATCGTCAACAGTGCTGACAGAGCTAACGGTCTTAACCAGGGGGAAAAAAGGGTCAGAGGTACACTTCTGCCACATCATCAGCCCCATATCAGCGTTAACCACCATATGACCGCAGTGCAAGGCAGCAGCAATGAGTTAGCCGGCGGGATACACACAGGCATTAAAATGCAGATCAGCTTACCACCTATCACAGAGAAGCTTGGTTAACAACCCACACCGAGGGAGCATGACTTAATTTTCTGCTCAGGACGTCATTGTTTCACTATATCTTTACAAAGCAAATAGTGGTTTGCTGCTATATTGATACTCTGAATGTCGCATACAGAATATTTTGAAGACTTATATCTAAGTGTAGAAAATGCCTTAGACAGAGACAGAGTCAAGGGGCAGGTGCTTTCGGGGCTCTAAAAGCTATGATAGAGGCTTTTAGAATGATTCAATCTAGTTACAATGCATTACACTGACCTCAAAGAAAGAAAAGGATTATGTTTATCTCATCATGACAACAGACTCTAGAGATTCATGCAAACAACAAAATAATTCACTGAAACAACTTCTGTACACTCAATCCAACAAGTTTCTTTGTCATCTTAATGAAGGTCAGAAAAACAAATTAACTTTACCTTAAGGGTCTTCTCAAATCAGCATGCCAATCTGGGAAACAGAATATCTGATGCTATTAGTAATGACCTATTCAAGAGATTGAATCTGAAAATTACAATGAGCCTGACTTGAATGGAAACTAAAGATCAGCATAGTTTTACATTCATGCAACTGTAAAATAAAGTCATTGTTATGGATAATTTTTGTCAAAAATGAAAAATCCTCAGTATTTTGGTTGCCTCTACAGTATGATATTATATCAGAGATCAAAATATCAACATAAATGTGAATGTTCTTAATGTTTTAACAATGAATGTTAAAACACATGTTTAAAGGAGCACTGTGTAGAATTTAGTTGCATAAATTAGTATTGCAGAATACAAGTAGCTAAAACTTCTCCCATGTGCCAAGCGTGAACTCCTGAATATGATTCCTTCAGTGTTCATTGTTCAGGAGGTTTTTACTGGAATCATAATTATCAGCAGAGGTCTCTTCCCTTTTCAAAACAAATGCACCAGTCGATTAAAACTAGTAAAAACACTGAATAAAGGAGTTTCATATTACAAATCAGTGTTTTGTAACTTTTTGTCTGTAACTACTTAAGATCCAGAGGCCTCTGCAGAGGTCCCTTCCACTCCAAAACAAATGGATACTGTGATTGAAACAGGTAAAACCACTGACTGAAGCAGTTTCACGCTAAAAAACTGTTTTTCCAACACTGTTTAGTTCATAGCAGTGGAGCTGCTAAATAGTGACCAGTGCAAAAATGCAATGACCTTATCTTGACCAGTCTTAGATTTGTCAGACGAGGTCAAACTCATCATAAGTTCTTTTTTTCCTCAGCAGTAGTATGAGTAGTTTGAGTCGATCCCGTCAGAGCTGATCAGATCGATGGATGAGAGGAGCAGCTGCTGCAGAGGTAGTGAAAGCAAAGTTTTGGATCCAGCGAAATGCACAATTCAGCTTCACTTTTACTGTGTCTGCCGTTCTGCTACCCCATCCCAAGGTACACTCTGCACTCTGAGAGGTGCAATAAATAACCAAGCTTTATATTTGTCCTCCTAATGAACAAAACAGCTCCAAAAATGTAAACTCAATACATGGTAGGAGATGTTTTAATCATGGCAGACGACTACAAAGTGTTGTGTGGTGCAACATGGTAATCTGAGAGCCTGCTTTGTAGACGTATGTAGAAATAAACAGCTTACTCTAAGGTAACAAAAACACAGCAATTCTTATTTTCAGTTCATTATACACTATAAAAAACATACTTATATCATTTTCCATATCTGCAGATATGTTCCCCTAAAATCCTTCATACAGGACCTTTAAGTGTGTCTGTTTGCATGTTGACACCAATGAGCTCCTCAACAACATTACCAGCTGACAGCCGAGTCTAAAACATATTGCAAACATACATACTGGCACAGCAGCATGTGCTCCCTCTGGGTTTAAAAACATGGCTCCTGCACATGCTGCACATTAGGCGATGGATCACACGATTACAGCAGTTCACACCGGTTGAATGGGTGGTAATCATGCATGTTGCAAAGTGTTTTTCATCATCATGAACCCTGTATTACTTGCACGCCACGCATCTGCTAAGCCTGAGAGAACAAATAGCTCGATCTGAAACATTTGATCAGACACACGCACTGCAGACACACAAATACACACACACACACACACACACACACACACACACACACACAGACTCAGAGCGAGACTCAGTGATGTTTACTCCTCTGAGACAAGCTCATTTACAACAAGTGCAGAGCAGCTTTTACCATCTCTCACATAGTTCATGATCATGTAAATATTGTGACAAGTGTGTGAAGAGGACCACAGCACGGTAGCACTGATGGATGGGGTGAAGCCCAGAGAATCCTTCTTTCTATTTGATTAAGACAAACACACACAAACACAGCTTCTCTAACCACTAAATGGTCCTTTCACGTGTGATAAATCTGAAACAACCAAATGCAAAGGAAGTGATGACTTGATTATAGCTGACACCAGCTTGTGTTGTTTTGATCCAATGATGGAGAGGTGAAGTCGGCTTGATATAATTTAGTTCAAATAGCCATTTATCTTCCTCAATTTACCACCAGTTATCAGTGAGAATTTTGTACCTCCACTGCAGCTGCCATGCACCTAATTAATTAATTTTGCAAAGGTTGATGAAATGTTTTAGCTTCAACAAGTTAGTATGCTAAACTCTTTTTGAGAATCAACCACACCTGCAGGGTTTACTGAGATGAAAACAGTTGAGCTTGTTTTTATCTGACTCTCTGAGTGAAAACAGGTTAAAGGAGGTCAGACAGGTTAATGAAGGAGGCGGAAGACTGAGTGTGTCAGTGTGTATTTGTGTGTGTGTGCATGTGTGCCTGGAAAAATTTCCAATGTTGGCACCATATTTTTTTCCATCTCACTTCTGTGGTTTCAGTTTCATTCACTAAAGAGTTCTAAAGTTTGTCCCCTGACCACACAAATGCCAAAAACCAGATGGTAGAAGCTCCAAGTTGATCAGTTGAGTTGCTCTCAGTTATTACTTTGTGCTCAAAGCATTTAGACTTTACAAGCAGAAGGCAACTAATATGCAGACATTTTTGCCTCTCAGGCAAAACACACAAGCTGCCCTCCAGCAGACACCACTCAAAGCTGAAAAAAGTCCCCAAACTGTTTTACATTTTTGAGAAAAGTTAATAATTAGCTGATTTTATTAACAAATTTCTTCTCTATCTATCATTGATAATGCATTAAAGGATTCTTTGTAGTAAACACAGAAACAACGCATTATTATTGAGTTAAAAGCTTAATTTTTGTCATTAAAAACACCGGTAAGAGTTTTTGGAAATTTTTTATAATATTTATCAACTAGAATTACTGCCTCTGCAAACCAGTCAAATCACAGTCACAGTTTATATCTGTGACTGTCCAGACTTATATGTTGCCATGAGAGTAGACAGTGCTTCAAATATGGATGTTACTGCAAAGAAGCTACAAATTCTAAAACGTGGATGCATTACACACATCTTTAACCCGTCAGCACAAAAGATCTAAATATTCAGCAGTTTCAAGGTGCGCAAACAAGATTAGTGTCACCAATTCAGTTTCTGACCAAACATCTCCCTGTCTGTTCCTGAGTTATGTTACTGAATAATGTAAAGAGAATAGTTTTTACAGAACCTTATGGTGCCACAGTGAAGTAATCATTGAACTTTTGGATCTTTTTGGATATAAAATATCATAATTTTATCCTATTATTCCACGTTCCCACCAAAATTAGAGCATGCATGCAGGTTTTTCAGACACGGGTAAACACGCTAAATATTGTATTCCCACTGCCAGTAAACACTGCACGAGTCTGCCTTTCTGTCAGCTGTTGTGTGTATGTGGGTAGTTTGTTGGTGTGTCCATGCGATGTCACAGACAGGCAGGAGAACAGGTAAACAGTAGACAGCAGCAGGAACAGAGGCCTTTAAAAAACGTCTCAGTGTTTTCTTCTATTTCTGTATCCCTAACTTATTCAGTCTCTCTTTCAGACTTTGTGCAGACTATTTTGGATCAGTGTTTTAGCACTGCTTTTGGAGGAAACGGACGGCAATTAGTGGCAGCACATCACTGCATCTCGCTGGTTAAGGAGCTGAAATTACCGCATGCACCCAGGTGTTGCGTTCCCATCAATGCCAATCGGAGCCAGAGGTGATAAAAACCTGTGTCTAATGCAGAGTTATTCAACCCAGGTACGAATGCCGATTGTATGAATTCCCATTGCATTAAAAAGTCAGATGTTCACGGGTGTTAGTGGGTTTTTTGGCAGTGGGAATGAGGCTTTTAGACATTTGTGTGAAATTTTGTCTTCATATGAATTCTTGAGCCAAAAACATGTTTTGGCAGGTCACACTGACCTTTGAACAACAAAATGTAATCAGTTCATCGTCAAGTCCTGGTAGGTGTATTGAGATAAAGCATTAAAAAATGGAATGGATGGCCAAACAACCCAAAAAGATAAATCCTCCAACCATGGCTGTCGTTGACATGGAGGCATAAAAAGTATCAGGTCTTAAGTAAGTTGTGTGATTATTGGGCTGGAGCATTTTAATGCAGTGATTTATGTGTCTTTTTCAGGATACTAACATAATAACTGACAGTATGATGATATACATTTGTGTAAATTAAGGAAACAACTTATTTATTCCTTACTTGTATAAACTTTGCCCTCAACTTTTGAAACTTTAACCTACGTCCTTGTGTCTGTGTCTTTGTCTGTGCCATCTCAACTAGCTCAGCATGCAGCAACAGTGGTCCTACCTAGTGTTGTTGTTAATCTCATTAGAGCACACACGCTTTTCTACCACACGGCAAACACACACCTCTTTAATCTGCCCCTCTGCCCAAAGGAGCCTCTCTCCTATACACACACACACACACTGAGAGACAGATGGTTAATTGCAAGCACACGACTACACATGCAACCTTACTGAAATCCCACGATGACACTAAAGCACTTACAGGTATTCAGTTGAGCACAGAGCACGGAATATCCATCACACACTCTGCAACACACTTATATACACACACACACACACACACACACACACACACACACACACACACACAGACAACTTAATCCATGCTGTTGGCAAAAGAGTCTTGGAGCAGCTGCCTTGCTACACACGATGAAGTAGGCATCATCTGGCTGCTGAGAAAAGCCTGTCAGTTATCACACATTTGGATGAATGTACAATCCTGCACTTGCACACACACTAACCCACACATGCACATGTTACATACGCAGGCTCCCACAAGCACACACGTCACACAATTAATTATAAAGTGAGCCATACAGATTGAATGGAGGTGATCCGACAGCTCATCCTCTCCTCTCTCTGAGTAACAAACACTCGAGTTGCGCTGCAAAGAATACGGCCTCATGAATTGTTAACTATAACTCTATCAATAAACAAAAAGAGCATAAATAAACCACTAAGTTAGTTACAGCAAAACAACAGACTGGCAGGCAGGCGGGCCGAGAAAGGCGGCGAGTGTCCCCTTTGTCTGTGTGTTTTTGTGTCTGCCTGAGATATTCTGCACAACAATGCGTGCTATAATAATCTTGAGACATTGTTGATTATGGATGGGGTGCAGGGATTTAGGGGGTGATTTAAGGGAAAAAACATCGGGAAGGCAGGCTTGAAGGAGACAAAGGCAGTCTGGAGGACAGTGGATTCCTGTATGCTAAAGCGTATGGAGAAATGCGCAGCACCAATAGGATTTTCTCAGTGGAGTCCAAGGTACCGGGATTTGGGAAACAGGATTAGCTGCTGTGTAATAATGTGGATGTGATGGGGGGCAGCGTGCTCAGAAGAGTCAAGCCATGTGGTGTGTGTGTGTGTATGTGTGTGTGTGTGTGTGTGTGTGTTTATGTATGTGTGAATTGGGGGTTGAAGAGAGCAGTCAAAGGGATTAGGAAGGTCCCAAGAATGAGATGTTCTTCTCCCCTCTTTCTTTCTGAGTTTAAAGATTAGATTTTTTTTAGGGGTGACGGTTGTAACGAAACATGAACAGCGCTGGCTGGTTTAGCAGATGTGGGACCTCACTTACTCTTTCTCATTCATGAACACACACAAACAAATAAACACAATGTCACACACAGGCATAGTCCTCAGGAGAAGATGACTAAGCCTCTTCTGATTTGTATAATCGCTATTGTTTAGTTTATTATGAAATGAAAAATAACTTTGCCGTCTGACACAGTCAAAAAAGAAATGCATAAAACAATTAATCAAATGTTTCCAAATTAAACAATTCCCCCCCATAAAAGTCTTACTCATCAGCAGCATTTTAGTTAAGACCATTTAAATCAAGACCAACTTCAGGATGTCTACAACTATAAACATGTTAAATCTAAGACTTTTAAAGACTTCTATAATAACAAGAAAATGAAATTCAATAGAAAGTGAAAGGGTTAAAAGTAAAAGTAAGCACATGAAAAAAAAAAGAAAAAAGATTTGTCCAAATGCATAGAGGGAGCAAAAATAGTGGCATATCATATGTATCAGCATACATACATAACCCTTTTCTCCTGTTATCATTATACTTCATGTAACCCAACTTCCAACGCATGATTAAAAGCATTTAGGACCTAACCAATCTGAAGTTAAGACATTAAGACTTTTTAAGTACCTGCAGTCTTATTAAAGTTACGAGCAAGACCAGAGCATATCGAGACAGAGACAAGACCAAGGCTGAGGGAGTGAGACTGAGTCTAGACCAGAACAGTGTGAGTCCCACACTGCATGACACACTAACAATAAAACCTGGAACATGCAAACCCTAGGCAATCCTAAAATTGATTTAAAAAATCAATAATCCCATAAAAACCCCACAGAAAATAAAGATTTCTCTTCATTCACTTCTGTCATCGCCATACTGTATGTAAGTGCACCATGAGAAATGTCTTGACCAAATCATCAAAAAGCATTGCAGAGGTGGAGTTTTGTGTGGGAATTTTCTCTAGTTTTCTGTGAGCAAACAAATACAAACAAACACTAAGGAGCGGAAATCAAATTTACCATCTTGATTCAAAGCTTCTTGTTTGCACAGGTAATTTAGTGGTACACCTGCAGTTGTGGTGTTGACCTGCCTTGAAACAAAATCCAGAGTTATGACTGAGTAAAAATATGGTCGAGTCGAGACAAGACCTTCAAAAGTGGTCTGGAGACCAAGACCAGAGAATACTACAACGCTGCTCATCAGTAATTTGTCTTTTTGATTATTATGCTAAAAAACATTGTCCAACACTGAGACAGATTTTTCAAAACAAATAATTTTGCAGTCAGTCTTTTCACAGCGCGATAATTACTCATGTTTAACCCTTAAAGTATTTGTATATTTATTATTCAGTGAACTGAATTCTGGGCAACCAGGAACAACATGGCAACATTTATAGACAACATCTGAGGCATCCAGCCAGGTGTTTCACACAAAGCCTTAGGATTTCCGAACACGTCCGAGGATGCGACCACAGACAGGATGATAATGAGCGGGTACCTTTTTTTTTTTAAAATCAAAATCCTGTTTCTTCACCTGTAAAACTACCCGAGGCTCAAAATCCTGCTCAGTGGGGTTTAAAGTGAGGCAATAAAAGCCTGAAATTAAACAGAAAACTTCAGCACAGCCAGTCCTGTCATACACCATTATAGCCACAGCTGTTGTTATTCCTGCTGTCGTTCCTGTTGCATCAGCTTCTTTAAAACTGTGATTGTTCTGTAACAACTGATGCTTCTTTATAGCTTCCTACCATGACATGTGTGTAGTTGTACGGCTGTCAGGTTTTAAGCGAAAACCCCCTGTTGTAACTCCTGAGATTTTGCACATCAAGGTCTGGTTACAGGTCTGGGGGAGTATTGCATATGTGAAACATGTTTTATAAAGTACTCTGTGGCTCCAGAGGGAGCTTGGCAAAGTCTGATAAATTGTTGATAAAGTCTGAAAAACATCGGTTAGGGCTTCAAGTTTAAACATGTAAACAAAACTCTGGTGGTGTGGAGTTAGAAAGTTAGAAACCTTTTTGACCAGATTCTCATACCTGCTTGACGATAGCAGCTCAAGGCTACATTAGCCACTACAAACATAACACTCCATCGTGAGTCTGACAATGTTACAGGAGTGTAATGCTAAATCAGTGAGGAATGTTTTAAGACTCTCCGGGTAATGTGCACTTCATACAAACTGAAGCAGAAACTGAAGACTCCATGTTGATGATCTCAGTGGCAGAAATCCCCTCAGTAACTCTAAAATCCTGATTTAACTAGAAATATATTAACTTATGGAAGCAATACACCGTCCACATGCTCATCCTTTTTTACTTTAAGTGCATTTAAAGCTCATTAGAGTTATTAATAAGAAAGGCTGGATCCTTCACTGATAAGTAGCACTTTTAGAACAGTTAATCTTAAAGCACTGGATACTTTAATACATTAATTCAGTACCTGAACACATACATTTTCATCCCGTTTTCATCCCCGGGGCTTCAAATACGACAGCTTGGTCAGTGACCTGGATGTGTGATACCAACATACTGTCTGTATAGGATGTGCAGGTCTTTGAACTAAGTCCAATGTATACCCATCCGAGGCGATGGCGTAGCATAATGAGAGAGAAAACCTGATGGGAGCAGTATCTGATGTAAGCATAAAGCCAACAACCAAGCTGCCATATCTGGCATGTTGGGAGCGTGCGTATTTTATTGTGGCACATGTCGCATCACTAATGAAACTTAAGACAGAAATGGCGAGTGTCTGGATACATTTTTTTTTTTTAAGATTTTGTTTGACTATTTGCCTTTATTTGATAGGATAGCTTGAGTGTGAAAGGGGGAGGGAGAGGGGATGACATGCAGCAAAGGGCCGAGGCTGGAATTGAACCCGCGGCTGCTGTGACAAGGACGTAGCCTCTGTCCATGGGGCACCCGCTCCACCAAGTGAGCTACTGCGTGCCCTATCTGAATACATTTTGTCCGAAACAAATCTACTGTAGTACTGCAGGGTGTACATGGTCTCCCACTCCACCACTAATTTCAGATTGTGACATTTTTAGTAAAAACCTCCACTACTCTGTCCTGATGTCTCTTCCAGACAACACACACTGGTTTATTAAATTATTTTAATCTACAATGAAGGCTGAACTAACGAATTGTGAGTACTTACTCAACATATCAGAGGAATGTTATTTGTTTAGGTCTTGAACTTTGCATGTTACTACATTTACTTATTTACACTTATTACATTTTTCTATCTTCGTACACTGGAAACAACCAAGAAGTGGAGTGAAGTGTTGTAGAAGAATATAAATCTTAAAATATCAACTTACTCCCTGCCTCTCTTTTCATACTTTTGTTTACTATTGCCTCTGTTTTGAACAAAATATATTAAAGTAAGAGAAGTCGTGAGGACAGAATTTGATATTACAACATTTTCACCTTAAGATACCTGCAGCAAAAAAAAAAACCAACACACACAAGGAAAGTAAAACCAGATGAATGGGGAGGAATAAATAAAGGCATGTCAGTTTGTATTACTGTGGTCTACACAATAATAACATGGCTGTCGCTGTCCCTGGATTCACTCTACCTCTCCCCTCATCTGCGCTTCATTTAATGTCACTGCTGAAGAAACAGAGCCTTTTTCCAGACAGTAGATTTTGGGAGCTGAAGTACTGCAGGGCTGCACCACTGCCCTGCTGAACACAGATCCAGAGTGACAGGTTAGGAAGTGAATAGTTCTTCATTTCTGCTTACAGCCCTGACCTCTGATCTGTCATCTCATATCTACAGTATGTTGCCCGCACAAGCCTGCTCCTGTTCCAGATCACCTCTAGTTCAACTCTGTTGTCTGAGTAGCCCAAAATATATTTTTGCATGTTTTACCCGTTTTAAAAGGACCAGTGTGTAGGATTATTGGCATCAAGCAGCAAGGTTTGTCTGCTCTGGGCTACATTAAAAACATGGCAGTGCAATGGGAGTGTATGTTCCCAAGTTCAATATTCTGTTCATACTAATAAAATATTTTGTTTGGGCAGAATTAGTTTAATTATTTAATTAGTTAAATAATTCTAAACAATATATAAAAAACTGAGGGGGGGTTACAGTTGCTCTTTATAAGCAACGGGAAATTATAAGAATACATAAAAACAATAAGAAGTATGCAAGAAAAGAGACTGCATTATGTATAATTCTGAAAAGAGGAAACTAAAAGTTGGAAAAGTAAGAAAACAAGCAGGAGCAACTGCAACAGGCTGCTTGCTTGTTTCTCTGTTTTTCATCTTTGTTTTACTTCCCTGTCTGTCTTTTCTTTCTCACTTTTGGTCACTTAATTATTTGACTAATTCATACAATTTTTAATATAGGGATCAAATATGTTTGGGAGTGGTTTGCCATACAAAAAGAGAAACTACTGGGGCGCCCTGGTAGTTCACCGGATAGAGCACGTACGATTAAGGTCGAGTCCGGTGAGATTTCATGACTCTAAGAGACAAAATTTTAGTTCCCCTAACGTAGTCCATGTCATATTTAGCAAACACAGAGCTGGGGAACGTCTTTTTTACGTTTCCTTTATGTGCTGCGTAGAGCTTGGGTACATACGGGTCTCTGATAGCAGAGGGATATAGGAATAACCGGCGATGCAACAAAGCGGACTCCATTGAGGATGAACCGCTCCCTATGTAGATATAATCAGCTCATTCTAAGTTAATGAAACAACAACAATTTTTAGTTTCAAGCATATTATACACTATTAAAAACATAATTATGAATATTATATTACATTTCTGCCAACAGATCCCTCTAAATTCTATACACTGCGTCTTTTAGTGCATTTTTAAAAATTATACTTTCATTTCATTGACATTATGGCCTCTTAAGGACCTTATTTTCCTAGTAGACTTCTTTGTGTTTACATTATTGTTAGGGTTATCTCACACTACCCTACTTTTTGCACTCTTTATATTAGCAATCTTCCCACTTTATATTACGACTGCTGCAAAGCAATTTCCCTCTGGATAAATAGAGTTTAATCCTATCTTATCTTATTTTGAACACACTATAGCAGTAGTTCCTAAAGTTTGTGTATTTATTTAATCTAAACTTTTAATAATGTTTGACCGAATGGAAAATCAGGCAATAGGTACACTAACATCACTGTTGCATTACTTTTCAAACATATCAAACTTGAAGAGAAATCATCACATTGAAACCCTAAATATTTGATTATGGTGTAGCTAAGATTGGTGACATGACAACTGTATAACATTAAAACTAACTACAACTAATGATTACATTTATTATACATTCATCTCTTGGTATTCCAGTAAATGTTTATTAATTAAATATCAGAAATTAGCGTCCAAAAGTGCAATCCCAATCAGCGAGTAGCTGAACTTTTCAAATTATTGCTTTTTGTTTGTTTGACCCATAACTCATATCCAAAATATATATAGCAAAGAAATATAAATCCTCACATTTGAGAGGCTGGAATAAAAAGTACAACATTTTTGCTTAATAAATGACTTAAAGAAACAATGTATTATCAAAACTATTATCAGAACTGCTCATCTCTCTCTCAGTTAAAAGATGGCTCAACTCTTCATGTCTGGACTAGGGATACATTGATCAAAACTAGGCTCTTAATTCAATACAGACTGTAAACACAATGATTCATGCTATGATTCAGTGCATTGGTTGCTGAGTTGATATATTTCCTGCTTATAAATAGCCACCGAGTTGTCTCATTCCTTCGGTAAAGCAGAGAACAAGGTCGAATGTGAGCATGATGTGTACTGTGCTTTCTGTGCTGGCCAGGCGGTGAAAACCTGGCCCAGAGCATAATACACACACAGAGGATTTATATGGATCTCTTAATTAAAGAGTCAACAACAAAATAAAAGGTCCGTCTTGACACCATCTAATCAGACTTGGCAAGTTCTACTGGAAGAGAATTCATCACATGACAGAAAACTTAATTCCCCATCCGTAACTGCAGGACATCTGTGCTGAATTGGCTGAATTGGTTTGTAACGCACCGTGTTCACTGAACTGGGGAGCAGAACTTCCCCATCAGGTCCGACACAAGACCAGCTCCGGCTACAAACTACCCAGAGGGCTGCAACAGTCAGTCATCTCTCTGTCCTACTTTCCCTCTTTTCATCCTCCTCCTCCTCTCATATCTTCCCACCCTCGAACTTCATCCCCCGTTTCACTCCTCCATCGCAGAAAGGGAAAGCAGCACTGGTTTGATTGCTTTAAAGTGCTATCGATAAAAATGAAAACACCACTTTCTGGATGTATCTGAGAAAATTCAGGAGTTTGAGCGTTGCTCTGGTGGGCTTGGATCATCGGATATCATAAATTATAGTTTGCCTCTGATAGGAGAGACATATATTCAGCTATCTACAGGATGGAGTTTCATAAGTGCAGTATTTGAATATGCAAAATGAAATGAAATGTAAACGTCTGCAAAGGACAGCCCAACCAAAATTGACAGATCTGGGTTTGAACATGCTGTAAAAGCAAACAAGATTCCAATTTTTCTGTTTCCTTATCTCCTCTCTCTATCATTGCAAGCTGACCAAAGCAAAAAGAATTGCAGGAAAGCCAATAAAGGCATAAGTGTTTTTTTACAAGCCTGCAAGGTGTAAAACTGGTGACTAAACGTATTGTAGATTTCATGCCTGCATTTCATTTCTTCAGGTCTTAATTTACAGGCAGTTGGATGAACATCACAAAATGTGTGTGTGTGTGTGTGTGTGTGTGTGTGTACGTGTGTGTGTGTGTGTGTGTGTGTGTGTGTGTGTGTGCGTGGGTGTGTGTGTGTGTGTGTGTGTGTGTGTGTGTGTGTGTGTGTGTGTGTGTACTTGGTAAAAGAGAGAAACAGGTGAGGGTGAATGAATAACATCACCCTCACTAAGATATGTGGACAGCAAAATCACTAAAGGAAGTCAAGAAAAAGGGCAAGAAAAATGTGCAGTCAAATGGTCGGACAAGTTTCAAAGTTTTGGTTTTTTTTTGCCTATATTGCAGACAGTAGAGAGATGACAAAATAAATAACAATGTAGTTAAAATAAGAAAAAAAAAAAGAGGTTCTTAGGTTTGCTTCCTAAGGTTTGAGCGACAAAAGAATGTGGTTAGGATTAGGAAAAAGAATAATGGTTTGGCCTAAAATAACATTAACATTTGTTACTAACATGATGAAACATCATGTGACCTATGTTACGCATGGTATGCTACACATACTTGCGCACTGTGTTGTTATTAAAACAACATGATTGATTTTATGGTTTATGGTTTTATACAAGACACAAACAGTAGGTTCCTGAATGAAAGTTTGTTTCACCTATTTATCTGCCCTGAGCAAACTGTCTCGCTCTTTGTAAAACTGCAGTTGCTCAGAACGCTAAAGGGCTAAAACGCTGACGGTATCTGATGACTTAGGAGTGAGACTGGGTTAATTTTCCAAATGGCAGAAAAATTTGCTTGCAACAACTAAAGCGCGCAACAACTTAAGACTCTCAGGTACACTATGTTCCGACAGTGTTTTTCTAAGGTCAGCGAATAATCCCGGTCTTGATTTAGTGTTTAAAAAAGTAAATAGTAACTTGAAGCACACAATGTGATTGTTTTTAGACATGTAAATGAAGTGCTCACCCAAGTGCTTTTGTTACCAAACACTAACCAGGGACAGGAGGCAAACCCCAGTCTCTGGTATCAAGGTCCTGCGCTCTACCAGCCCGTTCTCATTCCAATGTCATCAAATAGCGCTGCATTGACAGTGCTTTTGGCATCTGATCCCAAAGCCAAAAGGTACCTTTCATGTCTGCATGACACGCCCCTGGACAGAATCAGCTAAAACGTGGCCGGACAGACCCGGTTGTTGTTATTATATGCTGCTAGATGGCCGGACGGCACCTGCCACTTCAGCCTGATATGTCACACACCAGCGTCAGGTGAAAACATTGCCGGTAATGATACAATATAAGGCGCTCGAGAGCGCCTGTAGGGTGGGCGGGACCAACAAACCCCAGACCTTCAAGTGGGAGTCTGGCGCTTCCTGTCTGAATGTGATGGTTTTTTTGAACACCTGCAGTGTAATCCTGCCACGTGCATTTGTTGACATCAAAGTAAAGCCATCCCGGGACATCAATAGCAGACACAGAAGGATACCTTGTAATGTAATATGTGGATGCAGAGGTCCTCTGCAAAGCCGCAACATGTGATGGCTTGAAATGAGAACATGTTGGCTCTATACACCCATCTACCCTGACTGCCTCCCTACGACTTGCATACAAAACTGAAAGCACAAGTGTAGCACTTACCTCGCTGAATAAATGTTGGCAGGAAACATATTTCAGGCAGCAATAACATCTTTCTTCAAAACTGAAAAACCAATTTGTGGTATATAAATGTAATTTGTAGGACATAGCAAGACTGACTGTTTTTTGGAACAGCTTTTCAATGCAATACGGGGTTATTACAGTATTGACGATTTCAGTGCACTTTCGATTGCTTTTAGCTGTAACTAAAGTGGTAGCAATGTTGCTGTCTGTCCTGATCTCAGCAGTTACTTCGGTGGGAACAGCGTTATCATAAGTAGAAATAACGGCAGAAACTGAAAGTAAGATCAAAGTTGTGATAAAATGCGGCGTCACATTGTCTACAGCACCCATAAATATAAGGAGACATACAGAGGAAGAGACACAGGCAGACAGACAGACACAGAGACAGACAGCGAGGCAGACCAATAGAGACGGGTGCTGCAGGTGCAGGAACAGAAAGAAACACAGAGAGTGACAGACATTGACATACACAGGAGACGGGGAGGAAGAGAGAGAGAGGGAGGAACGGAGGAGGATGGTGAGCTCCCCGGGCTGTGAACCTGCCATGTGTAGAGGCATGCTGCACCATCTGTGTTGAGACTGTTTACGCAACACACCACTGCTGCAGACACCCTGCAGATACACACCCCGCACCACCTTGCCTAGGACATCACAGGGCAGGGCGGTGGCATGCTTCGCTTGGTGCAGAATTGAAAACAGCATCAAAAATAACAACTACAGCAAAAACAGGATGAAAACAAAACAGAGTCAGGGAAGGGCCAGACCACACGTCTGATACCAAACACAACATTTAGAAAGTTTTACATGAAAGAATAACATCAAACTTTAACTTCACGCAACAGCAATAACAGCTGTGCCAACAAAAATCAAACAGGATAGAATAGAGGGATAAAAATGAAAAGAAACATGGCAGCATGTTCGTGCCAGCGCTTGTTACCCTGCAACACAACACGACCCTAAACAGCAATGACAGCCATTGACTGTTCGCTGTCATGAGGCCCAGAATCACATGCAAACACTAATCATAACAAATTTGAATTCATCAGAACTGCAAACAATGAACCACGACACAGCCACCGCAGTGTCTGCCACAGCTACACGCTGAGAACAAAGAGAGGCAAGAAAGGACAAGACAGAGAGAACAAACAACAGAAGTGATGTCACATGTATTGACAGAGAAGGCAAGACATGATGAGGTTTGTGAGGAGGGAGGATACCGAGAGTGAGAGAAAGAGGCAGAGCAAGTGGGGTAAAAGGAAGGCCACGAAAGAATGACCGGGGAGACAGAGAGAGTCTAGTGCGTGGTGACAGTGCTGTCGTGTCTTGGCGGTGCCAGCTAGACTCCAGAGACGTCTTCAGCAGACACTGGCTGCTCAGAACGTGACCTCTTTGTGTGGAACCAGAACAGACCAAATGTCCAGAGAGAGTGGAATAGATAAGATAAAGATATAAAAGCATACGTTTTCCCAAAAGCAGTTTAGAAATATAAAAATATAATCAACTGACCTTTTTCCAAACCCCTCCCCCAAACAATCCCGGTCTCGCTCCCAACTCATCAAATACTGACTGGTTAGTGGCTCTCCGCATCAGATGCCAACACACCAAGGCACCCTTGAGCGGTGGTGTGAGACGCACTGGGCGGAAGCATTTTTTAATGTTCTGAGCAGCTGTCGATGTATAAAGAGCAAAAAAGTCGACAGTACTCGAGGGAGGGGACATGTTAGAGCCAAACTTTGGATTTTTACCCAGAAACCCACTGTTCATGTCCCGTTTGAAACCAAAACTCAGCAAAGTTATTTTAACAATGTGTACTAATAGGTGTAGCATGCTAGGGAGGTATGTCAAGTGATGTTACATTAGGTAAGTAAAATAATATTTTAAGCCAAAACTATGATCTCACCACTCATTCATGAGGAGAAATGTTTCTATTTGGATATAGATAGCATATGACAATTTTTGGGCTGCCCTGAACTTTTGATGGCAGAAGGTGCACGTCAGAGATTGTGCTAAAAATGCTTTTCACCACACTGAAAAGACTTTAGTTGACTTTAGCATAGACGTTTTAATTTTTATAATTTTTTTAACAGTGGAAATTTGGATTATTAACAAAAAATGCTGCTGTGATTCCGACTCAGTTTGGGCCTGGACAGAAAGTATTCAGGTACATTTAGGGATGGGCCTGACTTTTTTTTTTTGCCAAATCATAGCTCTACAACTCAAGAATGAAGTGGCATCGTTATCTCCATGTCCTCTACATGGATCATTGTCTGATGTCAGGATCATTTAGCACAAGGAATATGTGAAATGCAGCACTGCAGCGACAACACAACCTCAGAGCATGCACAGATACTAAAACTAAAGATAAAACTCCACTAGAGCCGATGACACATGCAGTATCAAGGCTTCTATATTCCCAGTGACTGATGCAGACCACAGCATGTCAGTATAACCTGCCCCAACAGTGTATATATAATACATCAGAGAGAATAAAAGTGAAAAAATAAACATTTTTTTATGGCACAGTAGCAAACTTAGTTCATTTGGGCCAGGTGCACTCTTACTGCGCCAAGGTCGAATCTATAATATCATAACGCAAGATCAAAACCGCAACTTGTTTATTGGAAAATCTGCCCATCTGGCCGAGCATCTCGGCTGGCAGCAGGATGAAAAGATGACTCAAAGAAATAATGTTGGGGAACGAGGGGAAAGCAAACGATGTGAATCATGAGTAAGGCCTGGCAGGTCCCGATTGGCTCCACAGTGGAAACCAGACCAGACTGAGCCAGACTAGGCTGGGTGCCCAGCGCTGCCACCTAGGGCAGCTGACCAACAGAGAGGCGCTAGTTGAATGAGTATGCCTATTCATTTTGCCAACTGTGCAGCCAGCTAGGCATGGAAGCAGAAACAGAGAGAGAGACAGAGAAAGATGAGAGTTTTAGGAAGACATCCTGGTCATTGCTGGAAGGGTTTGGAAGAGCAGAGACTTTAAAAAAATGAAAGCAGGAATGGAAAGGAGGATGGGAAGTTGGTCTGAGAGAGATAATGATGTATCTGCTTCGAACAATGGGGACAGCAGGACAGCAGCAGTGGAATGACCTCTGAATGACAGAGCCTGTGGTGGCGCTGCCTGTGCTTCTCACTGTAGTTAGAAAACCTTAACAACTTAAACTACAATACAGGTGCGTGCTTAGGCCCCTTTAACTATACATTCTGCATGCTTCGAATTACTGGCAAACAATTTTCAAAGCACACTTTACATTCACTGCAAGCCATTGTCATCAATTCATGTCAGAACAGTGAAACATAATTTAGTTGAAGCATTCAGTCTGCTATTCTGCCCTTAGTATGCATGTAGGTGCACAGCTATTTAGCTAGCTAAACAAACTGCCAAAAGTGGTTATAAACAGGCGCTGGGGTGTGAGGCTTTTACAGAAAGCAACTGTGAAGCTGAAAACAGTAATAAACAAGTTCAAGGGACAACAAATTAGAAGAAGGACATATGTAATGAACAAAAGTTAGACCAAAGGTACCGTAAATATGAATTAGAAAATTGGAAACAGGTTTCACAGAAGTAAAAACTAACTGTCAAATAGGGCTGGGTAATTAACTGAGGTTGCATTTATATTATAATATAGGGCTTTATCATCTTAGAGCTTAGATATCATAATATCCTATGTTTTGTCTTTTTTTGGTTTTAAGGCTGCATTTAAGTAGAGTGATGTTGTTTTCTGAACTTACCAGACTTTGCTAGCTGTTGCATTATTTGTCTTTACTTAGTCATTATATCCACTTATATCCAAACCGCTTGCCCAGGCAATCTAGAACAACCTAATTCAACCACATAGCTTTTGTAATGTAAACACGAAAGCTTCCTGATGTGTCCACAACAAAGACTACATCATCCGTTGTGCGAAGTTTTGCATGACCATCCATTGTTTTGCAGAATGGAAGGAGATTTGAAAGAACCTGCTGACAACAATATCTCCGGCTGTACCGACACAACTGCTAACGTGACAAGCAAGCGGCTAGCAATTGTGTTGACATAACGTTAATAATCACGCACAGGCCCATTGACCTTCTAGTATAAGTGATGTAGGCAGTAATGAAATCTGAACACAAGTGGTCTGCTTGAGATGCATGAAGGACACGTGAACGGCGATGTGTCTCGGCTGTCCCAGCCTGTTCTCATTCTAAACTTGTCAAATACCTCCACTTTGTCAGTGATTTTAGCTTAGTGCGTGATGCCAAAAGGCACCTTGCACGTCCACATGTAACACCACTGGACAGCATCAGCCAAGTACACAGCTGTGCAGAACCTGTGGCGTTGTTATCATACACAGGCGTATGATCAGACAGCACCAGGCACATCCACATGATGCGCCTGGTTTCAAAGTTTTGGGGGGGGGGGTTTGCCTATATTGCAGACAGTAGAGAGATGACAAAATAAATAAGAATGTAGTTAAAATAAGAAAAAAAAGAGGTTCTTAGGTTTGCTTCCTAAGGTTTGAGCGACAAAAGAATGTGGTTAGGATTAGGAAAAAGAATAATGGTTTGGCCTAAAATAACATTAAATAACATTTGTTACTAACATAATGAAACATCATGTGACCTATGTTACGCGTGGTATGCTACACATACTTGCGCACTGTGTTGTTATTAAAACAACATGATTGACGTTCAAGATGAGAGCTGTAGTTCACTGAACTGTGATTCTATTTTATTTTTTAATTGAAAAACATCACATGTAATTCATGGCACAATTTATAAAAAATTAAATTTCTCTTTAAAAAGCTTATTTGTCTCTGCTGCTGCCATTTATTTATTGTCATGAAAGGCACACTTTGGATTATCATCATTATTATTTATGATTGATGTATTTGTCATTGTTTTATCCCATCAATATTTGTGTTTTTTTTCTTGTTTTTATGTTGTCTTCATGTTTTAACTTAGCTTTTATGTAAAGTTTTATTGCGTTTGTGTACAACTGTCAGCCTGACAGTAACCAAACATAGTTTCGCTGTACATCTACAATGACAAATTAAGTGTCTTATGTTGATTAACGTACATATTTTTTCCAAAATACAGTCCCATGAGGGACATCGTAAAGGGAGGGACTCCTCCACTCTCTGAAATTATGCCAGTAGTGTTTGCTACCAGCAACAGAATGTTTAAGTGAAACTATGGAAACTCTGAGTTTTGAGTGTTTTTACGACCCAGATTCACGTCATACTTTATTTATAATGTCCGTCGCTCATTTTTGTCTCCTGAGTGTGATTTATTGAAACTCTTCCCAATGAATGCAGGACTTATTGGCTGCTGTCTCTAAAATGTAAGAAGTCAGATCTTCCTTGACAGCACCATATAACTTAAATGTTTCTTTGGCAAGAAATTAAAAGTGAATCATTGGCAAGTGTGATGTATCTCATGCAAGTTTCAAGCCTTTATAAGTTCATTTTTATATTGCACCATTAAGAATGAAAAAAAATGCTACCTGCAAGGCAGAAAACAAGTCAACAAACCCATGCTGTGGAAAATGGTTGGCAGTAAAATTAAGTATACATGATTTGAAGTTATCGGGTTAGAACAGTCATTTCATATTCCAGTGAAGAAAAAAAAACATTAGCATCCTGAACTCTTGCAATATGTTACAGATTTATTGTTACAGTAATATCAATTTATTAGCTTTGCTTTTACTGACATTCAGTCTTAGTGCTTCGGCATAAGCTTGAACTCAAAAACCATTGCTGCAGCAGATCTGTTAGATGGACACGCAGCTCCTGGGGCAGAGAAAACAAAGACGTGGGCTAATTTTAGACATGCTGCAGCACAAAGCAAACGCCACCGAAAATTAGAAGCAGGCTTGTGCTTAATGAGATGACGACTGATGCTGGTGACATGTTTTGTAATTCGGTGAAATAGATTTGTGATACTGGCTGATGTCTCGTGGTCACATCTCTGGATGATAAAGACAACTAACTAAAAAAAACAACTTTATATATCGGAGCAATTAATATGATTTATAAGAGCTAAGATCAAGAAAAGTTGAGGGTCAGTGATAAAGAGTGGACAGTGAGGCTGAAGAGAACAGAGGCAGAGAGAGTTATAATAACCCCTGTCCAGAGGAACACTTTGAACCTGAAGATAGAGAGGAGAAAAGAAGCATTAAGTGCTGGGGGTAAAGTGTCTTTATCTGTACAGGAAGCGGCAGCAGCTGGGTCAAGAGGGGCTTGTGGCTGGGTAGAGTAGATAGTGAAGTTGGAAAGTTGTGGAAGAGTGTCGGTAGGATCACAGAGCTTTGAGAAAAGAAGACAAGTTTCCAAGAGAAGCAAGGTGTCCCTGTTCATTTCAAGAAAAATGAAACGAAATTCCATTCAAGTCAGCAACCCTTATATAAACATGCAGGGAAGACACAGGGGTTATAACTTTTTCTGTCTGTGCCCTGCAGCAAGAGGCAACTCTACAAGGATAATAACAGAGTGTAAAAATAAAAAAAAACAGAAACACGTAGTTGAAAAGAATACAATTTTAGAATAGAAAGGGGAAACTGATAATTTGCAAAACATTTGTTTGTGTGTAGACTGGCCACAGGTGTGTTATTGGGGCTGAAAGCAGAATGGTCATTTTGGCAGGAAAACAAATAGTGAGCAGTACTGAATATTTGATGCCGTTATTCTGCTGAAAATAAACAGCGGCGCAGAGAGATGAAAGCCAGAGGAACGATACGTGACCATTTTAGCCACTATCAAAACAAATACCAAAAAAAAAAAATCTGTTGTAAGTGTGTGGACAGACGTTTTCATGCAGTGCCAATTTTATGGCTGATGTTGTAGAGACAGTGTGTATGATAAAAAGTGTGTATGAAAAGGAATCAAAGGGAGAAGAGGTGTCACTGAAGAGCTTGAGTTAACAACGGCAGAGTTAACAGAGCAGCACAAGTGACTGAAGTGCAAAGTTCAAAAGAAAAATGAAGAGATTTCATGAAAAACTATCAACCTGTAACTAAAAATAAGAGAGTGGGTGTAATCTTTTTAGTCAAGCCTTGACAAAGCAAGGCAATGCTGCCCTAATGACATGACTTATAAAGCTGTGGCAAATCGAATGTTGGTAGAGGTGCAAGCTGTTTTTGAATTGGTGTTGTGTAGAAAACATCCATCTTAGGGTTTCATTTTGCTAATTTGCTAATGGCAACTTGAGGCTGGTTCCAGAGGTGTATCAAACTTTAAGGCAGAAATAAACATGTTTACAGCTTGAAAAAAAATGGTTTTGGTCTCTATAGCTTATTTTAATATTCATGACAACTGTACAGGGGGATGATTTTTTAAAAACTTGCCTCTTTACACTTTATTGAGGCTTAAAGTTAAGCATGATTGAGGGCAGGGCTGCTCTGAATGACAGGCTGTCTACAGAGAGTGTCCTTGGGTTCTCAGACCCACCCCTCACTCCTCCACAACTCGACCCCCTCATGCAAATATGCAAATATGGTCACTTCTGCCACCCCCCCAAAAAAGAAAACGAGATGGCAATGTCCAAAATGACGTACTTGAGGCTGTAAAACCAGAGTCCACAAACCAATTGGTGACGTCAAGGTAGCTACATTCATTATTTTTTACAGTCTACAGGCCAGACTGTCTCACCACAACAAACCACAGAGAAGCTCAGATTACAACACACACAGAGGGAGTGTGACATAACCCTCTGCTCAGGACGCAGATACTCCACTGTATCTTTAAAAAATAGTTAGTAAAAATAGTAAAAATAGTTGTTTGCTACTATATTAGTGCTGTTAAGGGATAGACAACCTTTAAAGAAGAACATCACCTAAATTAAGACTTCCATCATGTTATTTCCATGGTATAAGAGAGTTCAGTAAATATTTGTGAACATGAGCTACTCTCTCTCGTCAGAAACCAGAGAAGTAAGGCTCAAACTTACTGATGTAATCAAGTATAAAGTCTGCAGCTGCTCCATAGACAATGAATAGGAGACTGATTTTGTGCATCCACTGAACGTTTGTTTGCTTTTTTAATGCCAAAATGATTTTTACATTCCTCTCGGGTGTCACTGAGAACATCTTTTTCAATTTATGTCTATGGAGCCGCTCGAGCCTTTATACTTGATGACCTCACAAATTTCAGTTAAAGCACTCTAGGTTTTGGATTTGTTCATGTTCAGACAAATTCTTGGACTCTTTTAGATGTAAGATGAATTCATTTAAAATGGGCATAGTTCCCCTTAAGGACTGACCACGTTTTTGATCCGCACCAGTTGGGCTGGGATCAGTTTTCATGTTAACGCTTTTTTTTAATGTTCATAGCTGGCAGCAGGCTGCTGGATTTGTCCCACAAAAAGCCTAAAATATGTCACAAACATGTTGCAGAGGTTTCTGATCAAAAGAGATGTCGGTATCCACTTTTTATTACTGTGCATCAAGGTTAGCAGTACCCCCATTTCTAACCCCAATTACTGCAGGGCCAACAGTTTCCAAACCTCCTCGGACGGGGCTGGTTGGGTGCCAAAAATGTTTCAATAATTTAGTTATCCAATTTAAAAAGTATTGCACACAGATTCTGTATTACAGGACTTATTATACATATAATCAAAAAAACAGCGTTTATAACCGGTCCAACCTGTTAACAAGCTTGGCTTACATGTCAATCATTTGATTTACAATGGCAGCCACATGGTACACCTCTTCTGATTTCTTTTCAGTGGTTTCATTCGTTGCAAGATGCAAAGCACTGTTTCCCTGTAGGCTTCCATACATCCTTTCGGGCAACTGTCAAACATTCATATGAACTGGGAATAATGGGGAAATTGGATTCCCGTGAACCTCTGAAGCATGAAAATGTTTTACCTGAACTATTACCTTTATCTGGTTATTCACAAACTGCCTGACAGTTTTAGGAATGTGGGGAAGGTTTAGCAAGTTGGTCACATTTTCATTCAGTAAGAGTCCTATTGTAGCTCTGCTTTCTGATAGAGAGCACAGTGATAAATATTTTAATAACCAAGCACACATAAGAGACAATGGCATGCAAAACAGATTGTTCTCGAAACAACAGAGATTTATCGTGAGTAGCGCTGTGCTATTGTTCACTTTTATTAGCTGCTCTTTGCTTGCTCGTCCATTGTGAAGGGTTGTTCCTCATAAAAACAGACTGGTGCTATCTGTGCAGCTTAACACTGTTGTTGGGACTCTTAGTTGTTGTTCATCTTTTACAGAAGACACTCATGATCGTGTCTCCTTTGTCATTCGAAAGTAGTGGTTGTCACACACGCACGAGACAAGCTGTGTTGCGCAGATGGAGAATACTGCATAAACACACACCAGCATGTACTTTGTCTATAGCCCACACACACTCTGATCCACACACACACGCACACACACACACAGTCATCACAAGCACTTATGAATGTGCTCACAAATGTACACTTTTGCTAATGGCAGAAGGCCTTGTCCACACTAATGTGGGTACAATTGAAAATAATCTGTTTGTGTGTCAGTTCACTGTTCACACTAAAACACCAAAACAGTTATAGGCAGAGGTGTTCACTAAAGTATGAACAAGTCCATTGTCACTGACTACATCGGTAGCTTTTGGCAGGAGTAGATCCATGTTCCAAGGGTTCTATGCTTGACCCATTGCAAGAGAAAGTATTTCATAAATGATATCCAGTAAACCCTGCCCATAGTGGAGCACAGCCATTCTGATCAACTGAAGCTGCAACACTAAACACAGAAGCCGCACTTGCTCGCACTGGCACCCAATTACTCAACTCTAGTTTTAGCTCTCTGTGCATGGCTCTTTGTAACTCCAAAAGATAAAAACTAAATAATATTGTGTAAAAACGAGCACAATCTGTTTTAAAATTACAAAAATGTATATCTAATTGGACCAGAGGAAATGCAAAGCAGCAGAGAAACCTTGTGGGTGGTTTTACATTTCACATTAAAATAAATCAATCAAAGCAATGCATCCTTTTGTTAAAACAATCCAGTTGATTATTTCAGTACCAATTAATATAGCCTAAATGGTTCCAAACCCTTCATAACCAATGTATTATCACTTGGCAAAACTCAGTAGACACACAATCAAGCTGGCGGCAACCACACTCTGCAGAAACAGAGTCTGTGTAGCAGGTACAAAAACTCTCCTCTGCTCAGCATACATGACATACCATGTCAGTGCCACATGTATTTCAACTGTTAGAAAGGGCTGAACACAAGGTAACGCAACGTGTTTGGCAAGAACTGACCATACAGCTGCACACATGACACTTGGATTATATAGCATGAGTTGTGATTTTTTGATAAAGGCTTTCTGTTGTTAAATTTCTACTTCCATTAATCAATAACTGTTGCCATATATTTTGGGATTCTTTATTCACCAGAGGCATGCCAGAAAAATGAAGTTTTCCTCTCCAATTGTGGGTAACATGGCATGGTCATTTAGGCAAATACAGAACCAAGAAACCCTTATTTTAGATTCCTATTATGTACTACAGAATATAGACCCAGGGAATACAGAAATGACTCTGCTTTGAGCAGTGGCGCTCCATATTGTTAACTTGGCCTTGATACATGTTTTTTTTTTTCATTACAAGGATTTAAAAGCCCACAAAAGCCACAGAAAAAAATCATACTCTGGTAAGTAAGTCATAAATAATAGGCAGCTGAGCTATTAACTGTATGTGCAGTGCTTGTATAGGTTAGTTTTGTACTAAACTAAGCAGGACAACTTAGAGCAAAAACAGACTGAATGTACCCACAAATGCCTTTGAAGGGGGATGCCTTCAATATCTATTGTATGTACTAAAGTAAAGTAAAAGTAGTACTAAGGTAAAATGATTGCTTAGCTTCAAGGGAAGAAAATGATTCATATTCTATGGTCACAAATGCTTGGACTGAACTGAACAAAATGAATGTATCAGCAAGGTAATTTTCTATTTTCACCTCAGTTACATCTCGTCTCCCTTCACTTTTAGTTTGAAAACTATAAAGCAGTGTAATTCCGTCATCACTTTGGTAAGGACAGAAGCTGGTTGGACAGGAAGACTATTTTAGCAAACACGCACGGGTACTGTGCTTGTTCTTCGACAATCAATCTATTTACTAAGATGGGATTGCCGCAGCCAGTGCATTTTCCAGCGGAGCTTGAGTAAAATTGTGTGGTGCTTTCACATGGAGTTCAACTTAGGTAAAATGCAAATTAGCAGGGATGACCACTTGCAAACAGTCGTGACAGTATAAGCAGATCACAGAGTTTAAAATTGCATCCAATTTTATGTAACCCTGTCCTGCTGAATAGGAAGCACCGTCAATTTCTTATTCGTATCCATTTTGCCTCAAACGAAACTGGCCAAATCCAGTGGTGGCCCCTGCGCAACCCCCAAGTCACTATGCCACTAAGCTTCAAATTTTCCATTTTCTGGTGTGACCAAGCACTTAACAGGGTGAAGCTATGTTATGTTGCCTCTGACTCTCTCTATGTTTACTCGATTTGAGTTTCTGTTTGGCTTAACAACAAGTGTTATCATGGATACAGCTTACTTCTAAAAGCTTTTCCATCCACAGTACATCATGAGACCCTGCAGGGGGTTTTCAGAAAATCAGTTTTCAATGGTGGAAAACACCTGCTTAACATAAAACACCAGAATGAGTAAAAGCAAAGACGTTCTCAAATATATCCACATCATTGTGGGCAGTGAACACTGGGTTCAATTGTTTGCTTGTGTTTGCATGGTAGAAGTCAGCTCTCAGTGTCTGTCATCTGTGGCCAAGCTCTGTCAGCCCTGTAGGACCGCAGCCACACACTGAGGTAAGTCCATTAGACACTTATTAAAGCTGGAAAAGCACAGCAACCCCCGACCAACCGCTCAGCAAAAGCCAGCGAGTATGTTTGTGTGGTGTCCAGCTGAACTTAGTTTGCCTCATCACACACACCAGAGCACGCAAACAGCTTTGACAAGTACATGCGGAGACAAACTCACCAGACATAAATACACAACCTCAGACACACACTCCCCCTATCGCTCTTGTTGGGACTCCGTGTGTTGTGTTCTGCCGGATCTCAGTGTGAGTCTCAGTGTGTGGGTCTCTTTTTTTTCCCCATCTTCTATTTTTTCCAGGCGGCCATCTCTGCTCGGCCTTGCCATCTGTTCTCCATGCTGTGGAACACGGCGCTCCCTCTGGCTGCAGGCGTTTTCAAATAGTGGCAAAAATTGTCAATTGGAGTAAAAAAAGAAGCACTCAGGACAGAAGTGGTTCAGTACGTGGCTTAGACTGTTTTTTGGGACAGCTTAGTCATCCAATGAGTCATTTTTTTAAACAAATGTAGTGTTTATGTGTCAATATGTTTTGTCCAAATTTTGCTTTTTAATGAAATTGTACGTGTATGTGTGCTCATATATCATTCATGTTTATTCTGAGTCAACAATAATGTAGGAGAAAACTAATATTTGTCTCTTTTTTCAGTACACCTTTGAATAATTTTAGTATCTGTAGGTGGCAGCTATAAGTAGTGTTGTGTTTTTATGTACCAATATATGCATACCGTTCAAGAAGGTTAAAGGGTTACTCTGAGTCTACCATAATGTAGGAGAAAATCAATGCTTGTCTCTTTTCTCAGTGTATTTATTACCTTTGGACATTTTGAGTGACTGAGCATGGCAGCTGTAAGTAATGCATGTCCAAATTTGTGCTTTTTCATGTACCTGTATTTGTGTATGAGCTTGTATGTATGTATATATATATATATATGTATATATGTGTATATATGTATATATGTATATATATATATATATATATATATATATATATATATATATATATATATATATATATATATATATATATAGATTACTCTGTGTGTACCATAATGTAGGAAAAAAATAATAATTGTCTGTTTTCTCATTGTAATACACTACCTTTGGATATTTTTAGAGACTCTGAGGGGGGCAGCTGCAAGTAATGAGTGTCCAAATTTGTGTTTTTTATGTACCTATATATGTTATGTGCTTGCATATTACTTGAAAATGTTCAAGGATTACTCTGAGTGTGCCATAATGTAGGTGAAAAATAATGATTTTCTCTTTTCTTAGTGTATTGTGCTACCTTTGGATATTTTTAGTATCTCTGAGGGTGGCAGCTGTAAGTAGTGTTCCCATAGTAAAGTAAGTGGTGAGTTCATCCATTTTACAAGGCAGTGTGGAAGTGGGAGTGATTTTGTTGTTTGGCCTAGCCGGTATTTGGGTTTTTATATCCTCTCTACATGCCAATTATCCTATTAAGACAGCTTGCCACCTGCTAAGGTTAGACAATAAAACAATAAAAGTAACAGAACCGCATGGGAAAACTGTCTGCAATGACTCTGCTGACTGAGGGGCAAGTTTCTGAAAGGAAAATATAGTTTGTGAGGAAATTTCAAGAAAGCAAAGAGATAAGAAAGTGCTTAAATTATACAGTGGACCAAATCTGTATAATCTCATATTTCCTTTGATCTATCCATCCATCCATTCTACACTGCTTATCTGGGTCTGTGAAGCGGTGGCAGCGGGCTAAGAAAAGTAACCTTAATGTCCTTCCCCAAGACCTCAAGCTCATCCTGTGGGATATAATAATCTCTGCAATGTGTTCTGCTTCTGGACGTGTCAAGAATACCTCCAAAATGAAACATTCAGGAAGCATCCTGATCAGATCCACAAATCACTGGCTCCTTAGAAAAAGCTGAGCTCTCCAACCTCTGCCTGTCAGCCCAGACACCCAGCGACAAAAAGTAAGCCCAGACATCCAGAACAGAAAGCTCATTTTGATCTCATTTTTTGAATCAATAATTGTCACCATAACATACACAGGTATAGTTTGTATCATAAGCCAAATGACAGGTAAATTGAGGTTCAGCTTCCTCTTCAAAACATAAAGCAGGTAAAACACCAGCAACCATCACTCCAGCTGCAATACAGCAATCTGCCACTTAAAACAAATGTTGCACAGGAATGTAAAGTAGAGCCCCTACCCTAATTTCTATCCCTCTACTTCTGGTGCCCTCACTTGGGCCACACCCATCTTCAAACTCTAGCTTCATTTTAATTTCAACTACACACCTGCAAAGTTTTGTGACTGCATCTTGCACAATTGTGGCACTATTGTGTTTAGAAAATCTGTCCACAGACTGACAGACAGGCGTATAAATACATGGAAAAATGCTCAGCTGCTGTGGTAGCTGAGCACACAAACACACAAGATAAAAACAGTACCAGCCGTCACAAAGATGTTGCAGCTGTTGATGCTGACCTTGCTAATGAACAACACCTTGAGATACTTGGAGCAGCAACTTGCTGCATAACCAAAGCGTGGTATTCGCCACTTTCCTGCAGAGACTCATGGCTTCAGACTTTGAGGTGCTGATGCTTATTACATCTTCCTCATAAATTTATCCTTGAGATGAGACTGAACTGGGGGGGCTGTGGCTCAGGAGATAGAGCGGGTCATCCCCCGGCTCCTCCAATTCTCATGCTCCAGTGTCCTCAACCTCAAATTTCTTCCAATGACTGTGCCATCGGCGTTTAACTGCATGTAAATGTTTAACTGAGTAGCAGGAAACACGTCGCATGATAGCCTCGGCCACCACGGTATGAATGTATGTGTGAATGGGTTTATGTGCCATGTTGTGTAAAAGCACAGCGGGTGTCGAAAAGGCTAGAAAGGCGCTAGACAAGTGCAGGTACATTTTTCATTCACTGCACCATCAAAACAGACTTTCTCCAACCACTGTAAAAATCACAAACAGAATCATGACAAGGTACAATCTTGCACTATTTATTGCATCATAAATGTACACGATAACTGATTTATAATCTGAAAAAGTCATGTAACAAATAGTAAGTCTGTGGGTAGGTGTAAATACAAATAAGTAAGCAGGTAAGGGTAAAATACACTGTCTCTGGTCAGCATTGGCTACTGCCAAAATATTTTCCTTAAATCGCCACACTACTATATTTTTGTGTTTTCTGATTGGTTTTATACATGTGAATGAACTGTTTTGGGTTTTTGTGTTTCCAGACCAGCTTGTCTTAAATTTGCCCTTGACGAAAAAATAAAGTACTTTGAATAAAACTTAAAAGTTTGAACAGAAGTAAGTATTGTACTAACAAATAAAAGTAAGTAAAAACTACACAGTAGAAAGTGAGCAGACTGGGGACTAACTGGTTTTCTGAGCTTGTAAATCTTTAAGTCCCAAACATTGTGGGTTACAAATTTAAAAAGTAAATTATTAAATTTGATAAAAAGCCCAGCATAATCCATCTAATCAGCAGACTAAGAGCAGAGCCATGGGGTGGATCTGACAGGGGTGGGTTTACTAAATCTGCATGGGGGGAAAACACCTGAGAGACTGGGAACGTCTCGAGCTTGAATTCAAAGAGCGGAAGAGAGAAAATATGCACAAACACATACACAACTAAGGACAGATGCACGAACAAGGACATATTCATGCACCTATCAGCACACAACACACACACACACACTGGAGGTCCACTGTGCCTCCCAGAACTCCCATCTGTTGAACCAGCAGTCCAGGTTGGTCTTAATGAGAAATAATGAGCCTTCACTAAATAACAACAGCTTGGATGGATTTCACCTCCACTTCAGATTTTATTAGAATGGCATGAACACTACTTCTTCCTCCTAGGTACAAAATTTGTTTCAACTCAAAAAACATTTGATTTCATATAATTTTACTTGTAAGGGTACAAATGAACTTTATAGATAATTGACGATTGGCTTATATAACTTTCATAAATTCATAGGGTGATCAAACACTGCAGGGTATAGAAAATGTTACGAAGAAAAGTGTTTTAGCACAATGTAAAATGGCAAAAGTAATTTTCCCACTATCTCCTTAATGAAGACATAAAAATATAGAGAACAATCAGATTTATCACACCAGCCTCTCCAAGTTATGGGCACAAACCTGCGTTAAAGGAGCTCAAAGGGTGAAGAAACTCCTCCCTTCAAAGTTTGACATTTTTCTCTAATAAATCAGAGCAAGAATGGAACTGCTAGACCTCCAACAGCTGGCATAGCTGTGAGCAAAAACACTAGCTGTGTGTGTGTGTGTGTGTGTGTGTGTGTGTGTGTGTGTGTGTGTGTGTGTGTGTGTGTGTGTGTGTGTGTGTGTGTGTGTGTGTGTGTGTGTGTGTGTGTGAGTGAGTGAGTGAGTGAGTGAGTGAGAGAGTGAGAGAGAGAGAGCAGGAGAGACAGAAAGAGTGTGTTGTTTGTGGATGTACAAAGAGCACCAGGCATCAAGTCAGGGAATCCAACTGGCCTTGCACGATTTCAAGCTGGAAGAAAGAGGAGAAAAGGTTGAGTGTTTGGAAAAAAGAAGTACACAAAAGAGGTACACAAACACACAAATACACACACATAAAAAGGGAGAGAAAGTCAAAAAGAGAGAAAAAAAAGCTGTAAAATGTATCAAAGAGTGAGGGAGTCGGGCAGGCAGATGGATTTCGTCAGGCAGTGTCTGTCAATCAGGATGAAATGCAACATGGAAGATAGGTACTGAAACACGAAGACATGCATCATGACATAAAAGTGGACGCTTACATGTACTTACACACACTCACACACAGAAATAACAGACCTTGTTGTAGAAGTCAAGCAGCTGCTGGTGGTCAAACTCAGCGAAGACATTTTCCTGAACCTGCAGAGACACAAAGAGAGAGGGGCAGGGTTAGACGAGTGAGGGAGAGCAAACAGCCTTAAACAAATACGAAAAATAAGTTCAGAGAAGTCCGAGAACAACAGAGCAAGGGATTAAAAAGGCAGCAATAAAAGCATATGCGTAAGAGTAATGACCAAGACTTCTTCAGTCGGCTTTCTTGTGCTTTCTATAAAAACCTTCATTAATTATTACTGCTCTCTGGCCAGTACGTACTATCCTCTAAGTCATATCCATCAGAGCGTTTAAAAATACACCAAAGGCAAAGTCACTGTCCACAAACACACGGTGGGAAAACCCATCACTCTTTCTCTGTTCTGTTTGACTTTATGTTTAAAAGAGAGCAGCTGTATCATATGTAGCATGATGATAAAATATATGGTCTGAACACTATATGCAGTTCACCTGCAAAGCATGCAGTGTAATATACACTTGGGGAACTGTGTTACACTTGTTCCTGACAAATTTTAAACACACAGTCTCGCTCATCTGAATGATTTAGCACAGTGTTTCTCAAACTATTTTAGTGTCAAGGACTCATTACGTCATGGGCCTTCATTTGATAAGATTTAACGTCATGGACCTCCATCTGAAAAGAGTTTGGTTTTTAGATATAATTAAGATCAGAATTGTAGAGTTGTCACATCAGGCTCAATTAAATGGTGAAAATAATATATTCCCTATTTTTTTAGGGACCCCCTTGAACTCCTCCAAGGAAACCTGGAGGTCATTGGACCCCTGATTGAGAACTACTTAATTAGCATTCAAGGAAAATGAAAACCTAATAAGTGTCTTGTGGATTTTGAATCTAACTCTGAGTTGGAATGAGACGAGGGAAATAAAAAGCATTGAAAACAAGGTTTAGAAATGTTACATTGAATATCTGTAAGTATTTAAGATTTATAAAAAGGCCTTGAGCAAAAACAGGTCCTCTTTTTTCTGTTTTTCCTTTCTTTTCTCCATTTTTTTCCTCTTCTTATTAAAAAAAATGTCTTCCTTCCTTTAAATTGGAGCTACAGAAGTCAAGAATTCCAAGTATCTGCTGAAATTATATAACTTTTTAGCAAGATTTATTTCGACAGAGTGAAAAGAGACAAGAGAAAATAGTGCCCTTAATAAAGTCAGGAATTAAATCCATATTAATTCAACTTTTTAATTAATACAATGAATAAGGAAGCTTGAGACTTGTGAAGTTGAGATCTGTAATTAAGATTTGCAAAGACTGCTTCAATTTTCTCTGTATTTTATAATTTGATATTTTTGAAGTTTGTTACATGTGTCCTAATGCTGTGTCAACTCTTGAATAACAGTTTCTTGTATAAGGATGTCTGTACTGTATCATTATGTGCCCACTCTTGGGTTGACCTGGGAGCTTTTCACTGTTTTTTTTTCTCCTTTCTCAAAGACTGTTGACTCGACAAACTATCGAGGGAGGCGAAGTCTTGCAGAAAAACATAAGAAACCAAGGGCAACCATCAATGGACTGCTGCTATCATCATCATCATCATCACCCCATCACAAACAAAAGCTGAACAATAATCCAGCACCATGAGTGGGCGTAATGGTGAGACACTTTATCAACACCCATCATTGAGAAAATAGCTATAATATGTGAAATGCTTTCTGGGTAACAGGATGAGAGTGGCAGTCTTGTAGCCACCTAAAGTGCACTCAATGCCGTCACACCGACTATTCATAATGGCACCAAACTCTTGACACAAAAACAGGAGGGCAGGAAGAAAGAAAGAAGGGATGAATGTCCGATTGTACACCAAATCTAACATAGACTCACGTTATTTTGAACATGTGCTGCCGTAAATTTGCTTTGCCGCGTTAATACATGCACACACAAGCTTTACTGCACAGTTTAAAAGTTTAAAAGATACTTTTGGATTGATCTTTCAAGATAAATCATTAAAAAAAACTAAGAGACATGATGACAATTATTATCATTTATTGTCCGTATTTTGGACATGTGCCATTTTCAACTCCCCGACAGCAGGTATTTCTAAATGCTCTAAAAGCTTGAATTTATTTTATTTGTTTAATAAAATGTTATTGAATAAAGTATAAATGTTATCAGAAAACACATACATGTAGTTATGCTCCTTTTTTTAAATCGTTGTTGTTTTTTTTACAGTGATATGTCGGGCAGAGCGGTGTTACTTTTAAAGTTGTAAAGTTGAAAATATAACTATAGTATATAGCTCTATAGGATAACAATAATAATAATCATGAGTGAAATTCAACATTCAGATTCAGACATTTTATAAAAATTATTCTTTGAAACTGTTAGGTTGCAAAAACTTAATATGACCATTTACATTTTTTATTTTATTTGTTGAGCTTTGTCGTGATTAAAATCACCCTAAAATAGCGTTTTCTCGACACAGGCCCTCCCCTTCTCAGAGCTTCCAGTAACGAAATCCTCCCCACCCTCCACGTTCGTGTGGCTGCGGGTGAACATTGGAAACTTGCCCTAATTTCTCTGAAATGAATGAAGATGCTTGGTCAAAAGATGGAAAAGAAGGAAAAATTATGAAACTTATATTTTTGATTCAAGACCTAGAAGTATCTGTTTTAATCATTTACATCAAAAGGTCATGTGTCCTGTGATGTCCGCAATACAGTGGGTCTATACGTTACAGCTCTCCTCGCTGCAGTTTGGTGCTTAGAGACAAAATAGAGCTCTGGGGCTTAAATCTAACTGGCTGCTGGTTGGGTGGGTGGAGGGAGGCCAAGTGTCACTGCAAATTAATGACAGAGATGTTAATTCGAAGCAACGTTAAAAGTCCATAAAGAAGAACAGAGAGGAAAACTGTTATCTCTCATCGAAGCCACCACACAAGAGCAGCTCCACAGCACATGAAGAATGTAGGACAGCCTTGAATTAAGCTATGTCGGAGGGAGCACTCCACACCACAGGTAATGAAACAAGTTATTAAAGTGTTGTTACTGAGCAAGACACAATGTACAGAAGATGCACATCAAAGTAGTTCTGCGAGGTGATAACTAATCTCTCAGAGTAAACAAGGATGTTGTTGGGAAATGATCTGATTTGAAATACAAATTGGGCATGCAGTTGAATCTGTTGAATGATCAACGCACCGTGTGCTTCCAACAGCACTGATCTGAGCCTCCACTCACTCACTCCATTGATCTTCACTGTGGCAAACACTATTATAATGAGGAGAAACCAGCGCTGCATAATCAGTTATTTGAGTTGATGGTCTTTGTTTCGGTCACAGTAACAACGCCCGCCGAGTTGGAAAAAGAAATAAACAGTCGTCAGCTAACTGAGCTGTTTCTGTTATTGTCTGACAGAGGTGAGACAGGGGGCAGACGAAAAATGCATTTTGAGCATGTGAAATATGATGTCGATCAAAACTATGGTACAATAAAGACAACAAACCCGACTGTAACGCTTCCTGTCTGTTACACAAGGGTTGAGGATGAAAGTGTGTTTGTGCTTATGTGGATGTGAGATTGACAGTGTGTGCTCTGACGAGAACTTCCAGGTAATGTCGGGTATGTGTATACGAAACAGAGAAGCATTGTTTTGTCTTGGGAACATATGCACAAGGGCGTGCATTTGTGTGTGTGTGTGTGTGTGTGTGTGTGTGTGTGTGTGTGTGTGTGTGTGTGTGTGTGTGTGTGTGTGTGTGTGTGTGTGTGTGTGTGTTTGGCCCATCCCATTGTTCCTCAGGGTTGAGATTTTGCCAGGCAGTAACCCAACAAGGCTCTGACAGATCTAGGCTAACACTAATGGGGATAGGATGCATCATCCTCATCATCACAGCCCTATACTACCAGAATACACACACACACAAACACACACATGTCTTATCTGTCTCAATGCCAAAATCTTGTGTGTCAGGATACAGAAGACAGGATTAACCCATGAAGATAATCATGAATTCACTTGCATCTGCCATTCCATATGCACTACATGTTGGAAGTATGTTTTGACAATATAGGCTACACACTGAGGGAGACCCTACACATGAGAGAGAATAAACTAACAAATAGAAAATCAACTGACAAAGGGAATCAAGGAAATTTCTCCAAAAGTATCTTTCAATAACTGTCAAAATGATGGGACTGAATATTCTGTTGCAGCTCTCAGTACAAGCTTAATAAACTTCGACAAGGTTACTTGTACAATTCCCAAGATGAGCCAACAAAGTCAGGGAGGGATAATTGTGAAAGAAGCTCTATATGGATTACAGCATTAACCCTCAGACACAAACTAGATATACCACAATGTGAAAGAAATTCTGGTTTATTGCAACATAGGTATTCTGTTCATAGCCTTCATTTTTATTAGTAATAATAACACAAGACTTATCAAGATAGTTTCTGTGACAGCCAAAGACTGTATATAAAGATGGAAACCATGGCAGCTCCCCAAATGTGCAGTCAAAACATAACCCATAAACTTTGCCTCTTCCATGTTAGTGGATAGGACATAGACCAAACCTAAAACTCACAGTACATGTCATATAATTTTTGCTTCATTTTTGTACAGTGGGAGGAAGTGGAGATGATTGTTCATACGTACTTGGGTGATAACATAGCTAACAGGATGAAAAAGCATGAGCAATCAGGTATTTAACAAACCCCACAGTTAGCCAAATTTCTTTGAAAAACAAAACCGTTGAGACTGAAACGTCTGACCAATTATTGGCAGGACATTTTTTACAGATATTCATGGTCCCCAGAGGATAAAGCTTACTATCTTTGTATGTATTTCTATTTGTAGAGAATTTATGTCTTGTTAAACAGTCGTTTGGTTTATCAGCATTTAATCATTTTGCCACCTGAGCACAAGCAATATGTTAATCAAATTTGGTTGATAGCTGTCATGTCTCCTCAGGCTTCCTCCGTCCATGTGGACCAATGAATGATATTATATATTTACCACACTGACAATGAATATTTTGGTATCTTATGTGCCTGAAATTTAAATGTAAAAGCCTTGGTTAACCTGCTACACAACAGCTTTTCTGAATTTTTTTTGTTTCTCTCCTTTCGTGACATTTTCTTCCCCAAAAAGTTGGCATGGTAAACGTGAATGTAAACGTGTATCACATGCACAGCGCAGTGCAAGATCTTAAATTAATGATACAAGGGACATATTTCACATTTTGTCAAAAATATTTGGGGATTTTTATGAATACATGTTCAACAAAAGCCAAAACAATGAATATTCAAAACTTTTCCAAAACAATTCCAAAGTATTCCCAGGCCTGGAACACAGTTTTTCTAATTTCATAACATTTCCAGGAATTTTACGACTGTGGACACCCTGACATGTTAAAACTAGAAATAGAAATGATGGTCTACACTTCAAGCAAAATTCAAGTCCCAGTACAATAAATAGGGGCAAAAGTAAAGTCTACTATGCTTGAAAGCTCAGAAAGCAGCTCATCTGGTGTCTGTCATCCATCAACAACCTCTAACTGCTCTACTGATGTTAAGAGGAGACCAATTTTATGCCAATTTTATGATTTTAAGCTTTAAGAGGTTCCTTGAGTGAACCAATAAATGTATCGCAATTGATAAAAAAATGACACCTCCAACGAGCGGCGCTTTTATCCCATCAGATGGTTACTGGTGTCAGTAATGTCAGTTTATATAAGACCACATGTGCGTGGCATCGAGCAGTGGTATTTTTCATACCACTGTGTGAATGGGGCTGGATGGACGCAAAAAGGCACTCTTCATCAATTATTTGCCTCAGTGCAATAAAGAACAGCTTGGATTTGAAATACTTGTCAAAGCAGTGCATTTTTTTTCTTTTTTTTGCTGAGTGCTTTATAGAAACTGCTTTTATCAAGTAAGAAATTCAAAGAAAGACAGGGAGGGAATAAGTAAAGGGAGAGGGAGTAAAAGATGACAAGGAGGGGAGATTGACAAAAACAAAGAGGGGAGGGGAGAAACAGATATGAGAGGAATGCGCTGCAAAGTGAACGACAGAGGAAAGGAGAAAGTGAAGAGACACAATGACAGAGAAGGGGAGCTTAAGTAAAAGAATGAAAAAATGTGATAGCCCAAGGGAGCTTTCATTGTAACAAACAACCAAAAGCATCTCAAACATCAAACTATAAAGAATTCTCTGACAGAGGGAATTTGTCTTATATCCAGAAATTTAACTTCAAACTTAATATAACAACAAAGCTGACTATAAATTCACAGAGAGAGAGAGAGAGAGAGAGAGAGAGAGAGAGGAATAAAAAATGGGACAACACTTTCTGTCAGTGTGAGACTGTCTGCCGGGTAAGGCAATCTTAAAATATGCATGGCAAAGTCCAAACGAGACAGACTAGAAGTGAAGCAAATCAGGCTCAAGTGTCGACAACAAGTGTCAATCAATCTTCTGCAGTATAGTCAGGCGTCATGTGTACTTGGGTGAAAGTTAGTGGGTGTGTTGGAGAAAGGTGGAGAAGTTTCTGAGCTGTACAGTATGTGTGCATAGACAGCTCCATGTAGATTAACATTAGAGGATTCAAAATACCGCTCTAAAAAAGTCTTATATCTCATTACATCTAAAAACTCTGCTCCACAGAACAAGGTTAATCCCATGTTCTTTTATCATTGTTTTCTTTGCATCTCTCTTGCTTCCACACCTTTTATTTTATACTTAAAGGCTATTTTTCATCCTAGACCCTTTCCCCATGTTTTTGTGTCCAGTTGACTATAATGGAGACAACTATTTTTAAATTGGTCCAGTTCTGAGGGTAGCAAAACAGGCTGCAATGTAAAACCTACGGGAAATTGTGCACCTTCAATTAATATTACATTGAAATTACACTGAAAATGTTGTTAGACTTTCAACACTAATCTACACTTTCCGTACACAACTCTTGCAAACTCTCTTGAACTCTCATGAAAGCGTATTTCCTACTGCATAAAAAACCCAATTAGACCCGCTATTATCTGGCCTTTGTGTGTAACAGGAAAGGTAACAATTGGCATTCACACCTGGGTCAAATGACTCTGCCGTAGTCTGGTATCTATCTGCTCTGGCTCCAATTTGCTGATTGATGTAAACACAACACCCAGGTGAATGTGGTTATTTTAGCTCCTTAACCAGCGAGATGCAATGACACACCATCACAAAATACTGTCCATGTCCACCCAAGCAGCATTCTCAGGATTGGGTCATAATAACAAACAGATCACAAAAAGGGAGGCAAAAAGTTCCCTTTTCAAGGCACAAAAACATGGGAATTAGGGTCTGAGGTGAAAAGAAATCAAAAGTTTCCATTCATTCTGCTTATTTTGATATTGTGTCTTTAATCTCCCTCTCGTCTTTTCTTGTTCCTCTAAAGAACATTGTAACTTTGGTTCTGAAAAGTCCTGTATTGGTTATTTGCTTGCATGCATTTAGCAGATATAATTTTTTGCTAGTTGATGCTGACTCTCTCTTTCAGACTGTTACTAGCCCTACATTAAGAAAACACAAGGTGCTGTGTTGCTCAGGAGATAAAAAGGGGCCCAGGAAGATGTTTTTGAGTAATACATCAATGAATTTGTTGGCTTATCAGATATAAAAACACTGGACAGTGATTTGTTATACTATTTAAAAGTCTAACCAGAGAAAGATGCTGTTCATATTGCAAAGTAATTTATACATATACTTAATCGGGATGTGCTTAATTGCTGAATGTGCTCTGGTTTAAGACATTGCATTGCAGTAAATTTTGAGCTCAGTTCAACTTTTTTGTCAGATGAACCTGCATTGTTGTGTTCTCTCGATGTTTGGACCCCTGCTGGTCAACAGCTAAGTGGTGCAGCGACTACTTCATGATTATCCTCATCAACTTCCTACCCTTCAAACACAGTCGAATGTGTTTGTTGGAGCACCCCACCATGTCAGAAACAACACGAAAGCAGGTCCTTTTTAGTGGTGGAAAAGTGTTTTTCCTCTGTGCTACCTAAGTGCACAAGTGGGCACAGGCTGTTCTCACAAACTGTTGGTACGTTTTCCAACGAAAAGTAATGCTCTGAAATTCTTCCATGTCCCACGTATTTTGAAATGCTGTGATCACGTGACCAATGAGCTGACGGGAGTAAACAAGAAAGCAGTCCCGAGCAGTCTTGTAAAGAGGAAGGTTGGGGATGTGGAATGGGTCTGAAAATCTGAAATTCCCCCCCCGGGACTTCCCACCAGAAGACACGTGTTTGGATGGTGTGAACTTGAAGTCATTTTAAGGTCACCTCACCATGTTTCTTTTACCTAAACCTAACCATAGCATCTTTATTGTCTAAAGCTCACCTCCGTAACTGCACCTTAATTATGTAACTGTATGTTAAGGATGTAACGTGATTCATGGGGCGCTAATTCGTTTGATATCAGGCTCCTCTTTTGTGGAATCATCTTCCAGTTTCCATCCAAGAGGATGACACTGTCTCAACATTTAAGAATAGCCTTAAAACTTTTCTCTTTGATTAGGCTTACAGTTAGGGCTAGCTCGGGCTTGCCTTAGACCAGCCCCTAGTTACGCTGATATGAGCATATAGTCTGCTGGAGGGCTTTCTATGATACACTGAGCACACCTCTCTCTTCATTTGACAACATGCATGTCCTTTTACTGCATATCATTAACTTGATTTCTTCTCTGGAGCATTTGAGCTCGCTTGTCTCATAGATTTCTCAAATCACAGCTGTGCCTGGATCGTAGGTTGTGTTTGCTCTGATACTGTGGTCCTGCCTGACGCCCACTGCTACTGCTATTATTATTAGTCATACCGCAACTATTAATATACACATATGATAATTATTGTCACATAAGTATATATACAATAATATGTGCATGTAACATACATTCTGTCATAAACTACATTTATAAATCTGAAATCCTGAAAGAGGTATCCTCCTCAGTTGCTCTTCCTGAAGTTTCTACCATTCTTTTCCCCATTAAAGGTTTTGGGGGGTGGGGGTATGTCGTATGCTATAAAGCCCTCTGAAGCAAATTGTCATTTGTGATAATGGGCTTTATAAATCAAATTGACTTGACTTGAATTGACTTGATATCATATGAACTGTTGTGCATTCATTTTCATGGAATATCGTGCAAACCGTCCTGTGAGAATACTTTGGTTGACAGCAAAGAGCTTTTCACCATATCCAGAAATTACATTACATTCACTCCAAGCTCTAATTAGCAACAAAAAAAGCGTGTTTGTTCTTTTAGGCCTTGATAGATCCCAATTGGCATCACAAATGGCATGAATGTTTCAACACATGCATAAAATCCACAGATTTTGGCAACATTTAAAATTAAAATATTTGTGCTACCCCAACACACACTTCTTCCAAAGACACACAAATACACAATACACTGCACTTTATCCCTGCTCGACAAATATGAATAAATATAAACGAGTTTGAGTGCAAGTTCAGAATTAAAACATGTTATCCTGCTTTTCTGCTTATTTTCACGTGACACAAGCACAGCATTAAATCCGCATCAAAAGAATGGGTAACTGTAATTTTTCCAGCTCAAGCACTCTGCAAAAAGAGGATGAGTTACATTATGGGTCCTCCGTGACTTTGCTACATTATATGTCTTCTGTGACTACGAGCTCTTTGACAGTTTGTCCAAACGCAGCGTCTCCGGCACTGCCTGGTCGGTGACTTTTGCCTGACAGGGAGGGATCTTGACAGTGAAAGACAAAGAGGCAGAAAGGGAGACGCCATGCACAGGAGGCTGAGCTGTCGGCTTTCGGCAACCCTTTATCCCTCAACACACTCATAATAAATGCATGTCTTTTCCTGCATGTTCTATTGTAATTTACACAGAAAAGCACACACTCTTCTATGTTTTTGGCTTCACCACATATTCCAACCATCGTTGATCAAAACAAAAAGTACAATACTTTTTGTTACACTCTTATGTTGCCATGGGTACATATATCTTTACAAAATACTGATGACTGAATGACTGCTGGTTTATCTTTCTATCTGGTCGATCAACTTTTCTGCAGGCTTGACGGCTTCTCTGTGTCTCGCTTAGCTTAAAGCAGCCATAATATTCGTGCCATTATAGTTTGTCAGCTAGCTTACAATACACACACGTCTGCCGACCTGTCTGCATGTTCTCCTCTCTGTCTTTGTGCCAGCACACATTCACAAGTTTCCCTGGCTGTCTGAGCGGCATTCTGCCATCTTGCTGAGGTATGATCAGTGGGGGTTGTTTTATGAAGACATGAGGAGAGTTGTCTGTCACTGGGCGTGCACGCAGGTGACAGCACAATTAAAACTGTGGCATGAATACACTGGGTAATATATTCAACAAACATTAATTATGGGAATAAAGTGGCATCTCATCACAAACACACATACATATATATATATATATATATATATATATATATATATATGTCTTTTAAAAGCATTGTGCTTATTTAATGTCCGGTGGGAAATCATTTCATAAAGTTCCATTTTTATTCTACACAATACAGCCAGTATCTTCAAAACTTAACTCAACGCAACTCACATCATAACAATCTATTTTAAAAAATAGCACTACAGGTAAGAGGAAAAATGTGTATTTTGACTCTGGGGGTGAACTGTCCCTTTAAGCAAACAACCATGACAAACCACACATCTGTAGCTCTGATGCAAAAAGAACTTACTAAGACATTACGGAAACATGGGCACACTTGTCTTGTATATAAAAGTATGTTTGGTGTGCTTGAGGATGCATGCGTTTGTTCAGCTGTATAACTGTCTGTCGCTAAAATCAGACACTGAAAAAGGCAGCTGTGCTGTCAAAACAGTCTTTTAATGTCTCAATAAAGATTTTCGGTATTTGCGTCAGTGCTACAGGTGTGCTGCCTCCTCTTTTATGTTGTAAGTGTTTCTGTCCATCTGTCTATACCTCATCAACACTGTTGAGGTTTGTCTGGTTTGTCTCCACCTGACGCACTGTGGTGGAGGAGGAGGAATTCAGATGGAGAACTGGAGACAGTTCAAAGATTCATCTAACGAGAATAACAAATCCAAAATTGTCCTAAGCATTATGCTGAGTTTAATAAATAGCTTTCTACTCATTATGGTACACTAATAAAACTAAATGTAATATAGCATGCATCTAATATCTTCTCCAACTATGTTTTACAAACAAGAAGGGAATGGCATTACAATACAGTTACAGTTTGGCGACTACTGACCCCCGAAATGTTCAAAATGACACAATCTATTAGAGCCAGCATTTCTCAAAATCAGGCGTGCTGCTGGCCACTTAGCCACTAAGCTGTTAAGACTGTGTATATGTACAGTTCAGACTAATGACTAATAATTTGATTTTCATGCACGCATCCAGTAGTAGGTGTTATGTCAATAAACCTTTGTATTGATCTAATTACAATTTTTAAATTTAATGTATTTGGTGTCTACACAGTTATTATATTTTTTTCCACATACAAATTAATATTAAATACATAGATCACTATTTTCCAGTGACAAAAAATTAGATCACTTTGCCCTAGTAGTAGATTTTGTGCCATATATTGGTTAGGAGAAGAATTAAGGGGATAGGGGCATCTTACCTCATCTTACCCTATATTTTTTAACATCAATATTCAGTTCCTCTTATGTGTCAGTTTCTTGGAATTATTTAGCAGCAAGCAGCTTTACACAAAACTGTAATGTTCCAGTCAACAACAACAACAACAAAAAAAATCAATGGTTCAGAAAACAACCATGTTTAATCTTCCCATGACCCTTTGGGCCCAGAGCTGTTCAAGAAAAAAAAACAGCTTTTAGAAGCCACATACGCACTTTGCATTGATGTTGAAAGGGGTGCACCATGAACTGGTATCCACATCCACAGCAGTGCCCTGTAGTCATCGCACAGTGACAGACACGGAACCTCAAAACGTCAGCCATTCACTAAAAAGCCTGTCGACTACAACAAATAAGAGCTGTCAAACCCAAACACTGGAAACTGTCAATCACCCCTGGTATTTATAACAGCAATGAGCACAAGCAGATATGTGCGCACACATGCAGGCCCACACAAACATATCCAGACATATCCCTATTCTCCCAAATATGAGAAGAGAAGAGAAGAGAAGAGAAGAGAAGAGAAGAGAAGAGAAGAGAAGAGAAGAGAAGAGAAGAGAAGAGAAGAGAAGAGAAGAGAGAGCCCGACCGATTTATCCCGATATTAGCCTTTCACAGACATATCAAAGCATATTGGCATATATTTTTTACGGTATGCGCAAATAAGACAACTCTTTTACAGACCATATAATGCAGAAAGCAATGCTTGGGTGGTTTAGAAATGGTTTCATTATATAGTTAGTCCAGCAGAGTTCGTTCTGACTCCATTGCTTACACTGCTCTTAACACTCTGAAGCACATGTAGCAGAGCTAGCTCACACCGGAGCGGACGGTGGAGCAGGGAGTTTTCACGGTAAGCCACATTGAAATAAATACTGTTCAGTTAATAAACAATGGTCCCATCATTCTGAAAAATCTAAGGTCCCAGAGTGACTGAAGGAGAGGACTACTAACATGCTGACTTTATCGCTATTCAGCGGCGGCGTTATATTTAAAAAGCAACAAGAGACAGATTTAGCAACCTATTTAGATCAACAGGGAACAAGGAGGAAATATACTGCCATTTTTTACCATGCACGCTGCAGTCAGTAACCGCAGAACACCACTGTCAGCGGCCGACAGACCAGCGTCTCCCCTCTGTCTCTTCCTGCGCCAGGTGTGTGTGTGGCGGTGATAGGCGAGGGGACACCCCGCTCGCACTGTGAATTCAGATGTGGTGAGTTTCCAGCCTGGTTATGTTGAAAGAAAAACTGATATCTGATGTTTGATTGCTTCCAACTCCCAAAAAGTGGAACAATATGTAAATATGCAGAGATCACAACAAAGCTGTAAGGCCATCTTAGGGACTGTTCTGTGGCTGTGGTGCTTCCTGACATTTTGGGGAATGTCCCATACTATAGTTCCACTATAACTCAAACAGAGTCCACTGTCCTCTGTCCCCAGTGAGAGGGTCATTAGCACAATAGGGAACATTTATGATGACAAGAGGAGCTCCCTGGCAGGTGTAAATGCTGAGAAACTATGCGTCTTGTTTTAAAACCTGTCCCTAATTGACTGGCAGTATTAAAATAGTCAACATTTGACTGATACTGATACTGACAGTACTGATGTTTATTTAGCTATTTATTTTATTTATTCTTTATTTAAATGATCAGCAAAGACCATACAGTACTGAAGTGTATTTTATTTTTATATCCTTTATTTGAATGGTCAGTGAAGAGTGATGCTGAACACATACAGTACGGATGTTTATCTTTATTTTTTATTCATTCTTTATTTTTGTTTGTGTGTAATGTTCGATAAGTAAATTGTTAAATAAAAGTTGTTTTATGTTTAAGAAATCAGCTTTTTCAGCATTTTTGCATAGTCATATCAGTGCAAAATCAGTGCACATTCCACATAGAAATTATCTATTTTAATTCCAGCTCAAAAATTCACTACATCAGTCAGTCGCCATATCAGTAATCAGTGAATTTTTTCTACTATAAAATCGGCATCGGTATCAGTCTCGAAAAATCACATATTGGTCGGGCTCTAAAGGAAAACCCTTCCTTTACAGGCCCCCAAAGGACCTCCAAAAACATGTGAAGGCACCAACATGTCACTCAATGTTTCTAATTGCTATGGTTTGGAGAAAACACTTGGGAACGAACAGGCCTAGTACATTCCATCAGTCTGAATATTTTATCCCTCGTAACTTTGCTTCCTTTTTCAACAGGCCTTTTGATAACGCTCTCATTCTATCTAAACTCTGAAAACCACAGGGAGTAAATAATAGCAGAGAGGAGAGGAGTGTACGCTGCTACCCAAGGGGAGAGAGTGGGAACTTTGACAACAATCAAAAGAAAAACAAGACAGGCAAAACAATAAACAAACCGGGCTTTTGCTTTGTTTTTTTGTGGAGAGAGAGGCTGAGAGGAGGCAGCAGGTTCCATGCCTGACAGGATGAATTCCTGAAAACACACCAGGACACACACGTAGCTAACTGTCCCACACACACACCCACACACAAAATTCTGCACATATACTGTGCACATATGGGCATGTGTATACACGATCTTCCAATAATAATCACACAAACACACACACACACACAGAGAAAGAGAGAGAGTCAAGAGTATAGGTGTATGCCATTTCACTTTTTCTTTTTACTTTTAGTAGGGACTGCGGCTGTCCTTGCAAAGTACGTACTGTTGCATGCAGTATGCACAAAATCGGGACATACTACTTCTTTTTAACACTTCATATATCTATTCCAACGGCGATACAATGCATCACCATTCACTGAGCTTGAAGGTATGTTTCTTAATACCATCAAATGCAGGCATTCGACTTTCTATTAAACTCATTGTATGTTGTGCACAGCATGCATCACCAGAGCTCAGTCTCCCGTCCCTACTGGTGGAAAAGGCAGCTAAGCTGGAAGACACGGCAGCATCTAGTGGTGGCGGGATAAGTTACAGGACAGTAAACGGCTGGCGGCCAGCAACGAGAGACCGTGGGAAATAACGGCATATTTCTAACATCTAACTTGGTGAAGTAAGGATTTATTTCAACCAAACTGGAGCTTGTTATTGTTCGGACATTGTTGATTATAAACTGGGTGTTATTCAACACTATTAATAATAAAAGGTTATAATCACACCTATCAGAAGCCAGACATTTTATCTATTTCGTTCCCTATTTAAAGCTAAAACTATTCCAACTGTTTATTCATTTTCATTGGTATTTTAACTGTTTATCAACCAGCCTGCTTTTACCTAACTAGGTCACCATTTTATCCATTACTCTTAGCTATTTATTTCAACTGTTTATGTGTTACTTTTAGTTAATTATTTTAACTGTTTTTATTATTAACTATTTCTAGCTAACTATTTGAACTTCTCTGCTGTTCCTTGCTGACTAGTTTTCATGTACTCATAATTGCAATGTGTGATGTTGACACCTCAAAACTGACTCAGACTTTGGGCAGCCTACTGGTTTCTGTGAATTAGGCTACTAGCTAATTCTCTGAGCTTTCTAAACACACACACACACACACGCACACAGATATTAATTGCTGCCTGCTATGACCTCCCTTCTGTTGCATACACCAAGCTTAGTCACAATTGCATCTTCATCTCTCTCTCATCTCGTCTCCATCTCTCATTGGCAAGATGCATCACCCTCTTTTGATTTATTCCTTTTCTTTATCTCTATAACTTCGCCTCAGCTCCTGTCTCCCCTTGCATTAAGTGACGCCTTGTTATAAACAGCCCATCAGTGAGCTGTCCATCCATAGCCTGGCTGTAGACTGGCATTTATTAAGAGTCAGCTTTGCCTGCAGTCTCCCTGCCTCTCTCAGCATCCCCACATGAATACAGAGAACCAATTAGAGGAGGAACAGGGCATATGTCTACATGCTCGGAGAGGATAGGCCACAAACACAAACAAACACCTAAACAGATATGGCAGACAGATGGAGGGATGGAAGGAGGAAGTGAGGGAGACAGAGGGAGAAAGAGGAGCGGGTTTAAATATATCTCCCTAATAGCTGAGCTACTTAAAAGAAGCTCCTTTGAGGAGCACTTTTAAATTAACAGTTAACTTTCACTGAAATGGGAACACTACCTACTGGGCTAAATGGATGCTGTAACAAAGGCAGAAAACAATGAGCGTGTTGTGAATAAAAGCAACATAAAAAACTTGCTTAATAAACAAACAGCACCTTTATTCAAAGCATTAAACTCAATGGGACGCCCTGCACAGTCAAATTGTGCAGCAAACTCCCATTCAACAATGATGAGGCTTGACATTTATGAGCAGCAGCAGGTAGCTACCACGGCTAAACAAATAACATCCGTGGTGGTGGGCTAAATAGGACGATGGCTAGTTTGCCTGTTGGTTTTGTCTCACACAGATGAAGTCACCTGTGTCCTGTCTATGCAGTTTGAGTGTTTGTGCTCATTCAGTATTTGTTTGTGTGTGCATATTGTCCATCCACCTCCGCAATCACAAACCACCACATCCTGTGTTGTGGTTGGGGACAATGGGAACATAACTAGGCTTCCACCAGAGCGTACTGCTCCCACGTCCGCCTCTTGAGTCATCACATGCTATGCAACAAGACACAGTACAACAGGAGTGACACATGATGATCCACATGTGTGGGATCCATTCATTTATTAATCACTGGGAGGAGACAGGAATTAATTTTTGCCTTCCACACATAAGCCGACATTCTGGAAAAGTTCCATGTTGACTTAAGACAGAACTGTTATTAACAGAGCTACAATGTTTGTGCCGTCTGGCATGCAAGATTACAGTGGGCACCACAGGAAGTTTACTGCATGTACAAGGTGAGAGACTGTTTATGAAACATGGCACTCGACAGTCATGTTATCTTGCCTTCGACAAGGAAGGACTCCTCAAGTAGCGGTAGCAGCAATTTACAGTCATTTGGACAAAAGCAACTCCGGTCATGTATCCTAGACGAGTCATATCGTATGCTTTGACAATGTTTTCACAATCAAAACACAGCATTTACTTACTGTATCTCATGATTGGTTTGGATGTAACGCAGTATGTATGAATACTATAATCTTATGTTTGTCTAGAGTTATGTAGACAAATGCAAAATCATTGAGGCCTATGTTGCTGTAGAAACATTGTCAAAGAAAGAACTTTTTTGTGGTAGTGACCTGACACTCCAGCTAATTGGACAACTCTGCTTAATTGACTGCCTCCTCATGCTGCTGTTGGTTTTGTTGCAACTGTTAGTGTGGAACATTTTGCAAAGTTATCACTGGTATGAGCAAAGATGCTCTACAAAAGATGATGCATTACAAGCTGTGCATATGGTAAGAAATGGTACACACTTCCTGTCTCCTAAGTGGGCACACATTAACATTGTGTGGATGGATGAAAGCAGATTCAAAACAAACCAACAGTCTATACAGTTCAAATTTAATGTTTGCTATTTATTTTTGTGGCTTGTTTTTATCTGCTAGCTTAATATCTGATATCAATAAAGTACAAGATTAAATAAGTTGTTGCCAGATCTTACAAGAGTGTGTTGCTGAGACAAAGACAGGTCTCAAATAAAGCTAATTTTCTCCTGATTTATCTGTCTGAAAAAATGTCATTTTAGTGTCAATTTTTTGGGAAGATATGTGGCTTGGCAAATCTTAAACTGACTAATTAAAAAGCACGAAGAGGAGAACTTAAGGATATTATAAAGCATGATGAAAAGGGAGGAAGTCGACACACAGGCAGCAACAGTAGTGTTGAGTCTTGGAGAACAGAGTCGCCTCTGCTGAGGGTCATTTGTCAGGTCATTAGGTTCCTCAGTTAATGAAATAATAGAATAATAAAGAATCTTCTGTAATGTCCAACACAGAGAGTTGTTGTTTCCATGTGGAGTGTCCTCTTTCACCCACCACTTCCCACCCTACACACATGAATACACCCCAACACACATACACATAAAAGCACTCTTTTTCTCTCTTGTGCACACACACACACACACACACACACACACACACACACACACACACACAGCTGACAGTCTCTAGGTGGGCAAGGGTGGGATTTTCACACGCCTCGCTCCCCAGAGCCCATTCAGTACAGTACGCAGCATGGCAGCAGGACATACACACAAAGCCTGGGATTGTCTGCACCCAGTGGGCCACTCACTGAACTAGAATGACAGAAACACACTGAAGCACGGATGCAGATACAAACACAGGCTCACTACAGACATGCCTAGCACACACACACACACACACACATGCACGCGCGCACGCACACACACACACACACACACACACACACACACACACACACACACACACACACACACACACACACACACTCTGCATTCAGAGTCTTATTTCTGAGAAGTCGAGGCCTACAAAGCGAACACTTAAGAGGCCCACTCTGAGAACAAACACAAGGATGAACAGAGTCACTATCTGATAAACTAACTTCTTGACTAACCAACTTATCAGAAAAATTACATTACTGGGAGAATGCGTAACTTGACTACAGTTTTCTCACAATATCACTCTTGTTAAGCCCGTCACGTAACAGTTCTCTGGGTTGGACTCATTTAACTCAATTTATTTTGTTCAAAGTTTAACAAACTTGGTTGCAATTAGAGACATTACTGTATAAATAATACTTTTATCAACCCACAATCAAGCTTTTGCTAACTTAAATACACTTTGATGCAAGTTCAGCTGTTCCACTTTGATCGCCCTCCTGCGGCGCCATAAAGGGATTTTTTCTGGCAATTTTAGCAGTTAATTCATAAATAATAGCCAAGGCCACCACTCGGGGACTTTACAGAAATAAACATTTGAATGCCACTTACTGTTTTCTTCATAAAATATTCTGTCCTGCTTATTTTATCTGGTGTTCTCTCTTTCTCTCTTAAACATGCACTGATAGCACTGTGCTAAAAGAAATGTAGACAACGTGCAAATATTCCAGAGAGGCATATAAGTTATACTTTGTCATTAGTTGTTCTAATTCTGTTTTTAAGAGCATTATGCGCTATGATTCCTTTTAATATGTGCACACACTGGAAACTTAAGTGTTTTATTTATGCAGCATATTGTAGGAAAAGGCTTCTTCTTTCATCTTATCTCAACCCAAGTACATCAAGGTCTCTCTCTTTTTTATTCTCTCCCTGTCTCTCTCTTTTTTCTTTCAAATCCTCTGTCAGCCAACGCCAGTAGTGCAGTCTTAAAACACATAGCCTTTGTTGGGTTAGTTCTGCCCTCACTATATATTGAGTGAACAGCTTCGCAGCAAACGACACACACTTCCAGTAAAAGTTTAAAACAGCAGTTGGTCTTTGAAGTCTTTACTGAAAGCAAAGTCAAACTGTGAAAACAGTAATGGAGAACACATTTAATAATTTGTGATAACAAATCAGAAAGAGCAAGGGTTACATAAAACATAGTGCCAAGAGAAACAAAAGTGAATTACTTCACCGGCAAAATGGTATTTGTACATCAATTAATCAATGCATGTTACCTTGAATTTCTGGAGAAAATATTGTTTTATTTCATGCCTCCATGGTGAACTGATAATCCAAAAAAACATTCTTAATGAACTGAAGTTATTGGCAACCAACAACAGAAAAACTATTTCCAAACTGTTTACAAACTCTCATTCTCATGCAGATTAACCAAGTCTCACTTATGACATTACTCGGCCATGCCAGAGACAGTTTGTACTGACATCTTTTATTTAGTAAGGTTTTAGCAAAATGCATGTTTGAGAAGAACTAAGAATATGAGTTGATAAATGAGACATGAATTATCCTGCAGGAGTTGTTTGAGATTTTGTAAATGGATGTTTTGATATAGTTTTAGTGTTGTTAAATGCTGTTACCTTAAATTTGTGAGAAAAATTCACAAATTTGAGGTTATATGAGGTGAGTAAAATACAAAAAGGCCATGCTAGTGAGGTATTATTTTAAGTTCCAATAGGATGTACAATGCCATAATTAATCTAGTACACATACACAAAGTTTCCACAAGAGCAAAAATACAATAAAAAATAATTGCATCTAGCCCAAAAGCCTCCAACCAATAGCTAATGGCTGATCACAGAACTGATTATAAAGAAATTAAATTCTACAAAGTCACAAATCAGCACTTGTCTGACAATACACTTTATACAACAAGTGCTGCTGGAGTTTTGACCTCTTCTGTTAAACCATCTAAAAAATATCTACTGTGAAAATTCATACTGTAGCTGCCTTGGATTTTTTCAACTCATGTAAATACTCATCACTCTGGACAGATGCTATAGATTTAACAAATTAAAGATCATTGCAGAATAAATAAATACTCTTCAAATGGGTTCGTTTAAAAGGAGTTCAAATTGTCGGGGTGATACAATACTATTGGGTAAAAAAATACACTAAATCACTTATTGTCTAAACACCAAAGTTGCCATAACACTGAGAGTCCTGAGAGAAATCTTATCGCGACAGATTATCACTGAATATTCCAGATTTTTGTGTAATGACTTCACTGGAAAGCAAAGCTACCCCCAAATTGACTCTGATTTTCCTTAAGTGAGTCAAAGCTGTAGCTTGTGAGGATGTGGATTTAACACCAGTATAAATACAAGCCAAAAGAGACATTTGTTAGTGAGTGATGAGACTATGGGTTTCCACTGGTCTTTGTGTAAAGGCTAAACAAACTAAACAAACCACCAAAGTCCGTAGAAAACTCGTTCTCATTGCTTCCACACTTTTAAGTATATTTTTATTCAGGGTGAGTGTGACAATTTGGGATATATCTGGTTCACATCTTGCAGGGAGCGTGCATTCACGGTGCTTCAGAGGCAGCATGGTAACATCTGTGCTCGTCACTGGCCTCTGTGAGCTAACTGTCGATGACTGGGACGACCGCACCACCGCCACATCCTTCATGCTAGCCTCTTGCTGCTTAGCAGCCCTAACTTTAATGAAAAACACAAAAAACATGCATGCACGCATGCACACGAACCACCATATTTCATGGGGCTGAAAGCACTGGAGTGCTTTTTGTGGTGCCAGTGACACTTCTGAACTTCTATGACAAATGTTCTATGACCAATTCTTCTCCTCCCTCTCTGCGCCGCGCGCCCTCGAACTTCTCCTCACCGAGGTAGAGCCACATTATTATTCAACCGCATGGGAATCTCTCCCTCTCTTCCCGGGGGAAATATGACAGCTTCTCAACCCCTCTATCCTCCTCTCTCCCTGCTGTGGTCAGTGTCGAATAGAAACAGAATCTGGTTCCGATCAGCCCTCGAGTCGACTCGGCACGTCTGCAATGCGTCATCTGCCATATGCTGCGGTTGCTGGTTTCTTCATGGCCTTACAGTCTATAAGCCTAAACCAATATAAGAGGAATAAGTGCTTCTCTCGTTGATTTGATGCATTGCAATTGCTTCATGTCAATAAGTGCTTATGGTGCCTGAATATTATGACAGAAATCAATCATTCAAACTTTCTGTCATGAGTATTTTACCTTACAAAAACACTACCACGTCAGTTTAGGTTGGCAGTGTGTTTGCTGGGTCATTTTCTAGACTAATAACTGCTCTAAGATCCAGCTTCATGTATCAGCCAGGTTACATTACAGATCCAGCCAGCATCGCCCAAAGCTGAGCCAACGGCAGCAGGAAGAGACTGACACACACCATGCCATGTACAAAACAGTTTGTAAATTTTTAATAAGTGAATCTGGGGCACTTTTTTCATCTCTTAGAGGACTCCGAGATACTTATTGATGTTTGACATCAAAAACGTCCCAAACCACTGTATATATAATACATCTTCATTCAGTATTTTCTACTGCAGCACATTTTTTTCCTGACACGTACAATATACCGAGGCAAAATTCACCTTTTAAAGCCCAGTGCATGATGCATGACTGATAACTACTCATAATAAAAGGAAATAGATGCAGGGGGTCTTTTTGGATTTCTGATTAAACTTCTCCATATGAGGCGCAGGAAGGAAGCCGTGAGAGCCATTAAGCTTTGCCGACATCAAACCAGTCCCCCGACCTCCTAAGCTTGACAATCTTAATCTGAAAAACTGGTGCGGTTCATGCCTATTTCATTGATGTATGAACTTGAAAACTTGTAACAAAAGCCTCCAGAGAGTCTTTAAATCCGAGCACACCCATAAAGACTCATCTGAGACAAGGCTCAGACATCTTTTCATCATCTTAAGAGGAATCCTAAGGTTTCAGCCCCTGTGGTGAATTTATGTAATATGAGCAGCAAAGTGCAAGATTTTTTTTTTTTTAGATACACCTCTCTCCAACATCCCTCCAAACCTCCCACTCACACATTTTCACTTCACTCTCACTTGTTTCTTCCAAAAAATAACTTGCACCTTTTAAGCTCCTGCAAAGTGTATTCCACTCATTCATGCTGTATTGCTGTGGTGCTTATGACTGTGGGATTCAAAGAGAGCTGTGCACTGATGGGAAGTTGCTTGAGATAAGAAAGTCAGCTCAGTGTCAGCTTAGCATGAGTGTAATCACATCTTTCAGCATCAGGTAGTGTCTGTGGAAGGTAAAGAAGATAACTGCAGAAAAGCTTGTCCGCACCTGACTAGGGCTGTCGGGATAACGGTAATATTGCAATACCACGCTACTGAAAATTCAAACGCAGGGGATGGCAAGCAGCCGCCACAACTGGTATGTTCATGTTTTTCTTTTTTTCCTGGAGCGCCCTGTATTTACACTATGCTACAAATGTCAGCAGCATGACGAGGTGCTGTGCGTCTTGTCTGCGCTAAACGCTAAAAATGTTAGCTATGATTCAAATGCTGCAGCAACAAACAACATAAAACAAATACCACAAAACAACCATCACATCGTTGAACAATAACAACAACAACCACAGAGGTGAACTAAATACTGAACCCACACAGGCCAGAGGAACCGTCCTCTCTCCATACGTGCCTTAGTTTGTAGCTAGATACTCTACCTTGTGCTGACAGTTTAACTTCCGCAGATATCAAAGCAACCAGACCAATCCAAAGCATCTCAGCTGAAAAAATCTTGCGCCCCTTATGATGTGTTCACACTGCAAGCTGCACAGCAACAGGCTACTCGTCATTTTCATTGAAAGAAAGTAACATGAAGCTACAAAGTGATGCCTGACACTTGGCACTGCGCGCCAATGTGACGCTACAAACGACGTGGTGAAGCTTCAACTAATTATTTATTTTGTTTTTGACTGTGATAACATTTATGTGTTATTTAGTTTAGTAAGCTGACACTGTGCTAGTTTTTAATGCACACAGGGATGAAATGGGGTGGCAAAATGCGATGTTGAAATGAGGCTCAGAGATTGATCAAAAGCAGAGATATTTCTTTGACCAAATATAAACTTTAGTTGATGTTCACTTGCGCTTTTTCAAAAGTCGCAGACACACACAAGCCTGTGATGACGTAATGACGTTAACGACCACTTGGGTAACACTTTGACTGCCACTCGGCTATAACATAGCTGGGCACGCAGTTATGTTGTTGTGCGCAGTGTGAACACAGCAATAGGGGACATGTTCACCAAAGCGTTTTTCTGGAGGCTAACATTACCTTAAAAAAGTCAGCAGTGCGATGAAGTTCTGAGTGTGAATTCTGCACTAAATGCTGCTTGTTGTGTTCAACTGTGAATAAAACGCTGCATTCATCACTGTCGCATTTCACTTTTTTACAGAGCACTAAAATCAGGATAAATTAAGTAAATCGCAAAACCAACAAAAAATAGGGGTAATACTGCAGATCACACTGTTGAGTCGCCCTTAAACACTGCAGGGGAAATTCAAACTCTGCGACAGCCCTCCACCTGACCTCCCATTTCCAACATTTACCAAACAAAGTGACTCACGAATGATAAACTAGAGTTTATAAATATAGCACACAACATTAAATCCTGGAAAACATGACAAAGACTGAGTGAAGAGGATTGTGAAAGAAAGAAAAGAGAAAACAAATTTAGGGAGGGGGGACAAAGAGAGAAGCCTAGAGATGAGCAATTTTGAGAGTGAAGCAAGCCGGAGAAGTTAATCCATTTCATAGTCACCCACCACACTAACCCTTCATATGTGGTCTGTGGGAGTGGCAGGGGCTGGGCTGGCCTAGATACATGCAAAATGAATAAAGCCATAATATCCTTTGATACAAGTCTTTGAAAACGTGTTCAGCTCGGAGCAGCATCTGTTCCTACTTTTAATCTGGTTAGGGCGTTTCTCTAATTCCAGCCCAGTGTTATCGTCATCAGCAGGCGTTATGGATAGGAGGATGTGACATGATCAATGGAATGCACTCATTCGGTGTAAAAGAATGCCAATAATCCCCGTTAATTCAATTTCTCAGTGTTCATATTTAACTCAGACGGAGACTTTGAGCCGTATAAAGCAGCACCTGAGAGCAAAAGACGATATGAACACAATAATGTTGATAATAAAGCAGCTGACTTGGGTGTACATCTAAGAGAGAGAAGAGGTTTGATACTTAGCTCTCTATCTCCAACAATCTGTCCTGTGTGGCCTATTTAGCCCGACCAACATCCAGCATCTGAAAACGACCAGACCTCAAAGTGTGTGAAGCCTCTCCCCATGCTCGTCATTACCATGTTTGTTTATCTACTGCTCGCTCCCTCAGAGGAACACCCAGCCTTGTTAAGGAGGGAGAAGAAAGCTTTAAAAGTGGAAATAAGGCATACATTTCAGCCCGGTCCCAGGACGACGCACGGTACCGAGCTATTTCCATAATGGTAGCTTAACAGGAGCTAGCTGGCTGAGCGAGGGGCACGTCGCCCTCATTAAGGCACTCGCTCAGGAACAGATTAGCGCTTCATTAACATACAGAGAGAAGCGGGGGAAATTACCACTCTCCATTTCACAGTCTAAAAGGCAGGCAAAGACCAGAGTTAGAGATAAGTGGTGGGGAAAAGATGGACTCAATTTGTGGAAAGATAAAAATCGATGTACAGTATAAAATTTGCTATTAAGGCATCCTAAATGTTTCCAAGAATGTGCGAGACTGAGCTTAGTTACCTCATCGTCTTTTAGTCTTTGTCAGTCTTTGTCAGTCTCTCTTTCATTCTCTCTGCTTTCACAACCTCTGTCACTCTCCGACATCCCCACTGCCCCTTGCATCTCAGAAAGACGCCTAACTGGGCTTCATTATATTAGTTTAAAAAGTATGAGTGTGGTCGCCCTGGCGTGTATTGGTCTTTGTTTTCCTAATAAGTCCCTGTGCCACCCGCATCAACAAAGCCAGACTTCCCTCCTCCTAATTAGCCTGATGCTAAAGGGTAAGGAGACCCAGTCGGACAGTGTGGTGAACAACGAACCGGCCTCTAAAGCAGTCAACCTGCTGGCTTGGCAGGTCACACTAAAGCTACAAATCCAAAAGTTTATTTATAAAAAGCTCCTTAAAGTACACCAAGAATGCACTTTAGAGGATAATTTAATGTTATATTAACTTGGAAAACACACTGGCTGTAGCTGGAGCTCCTCTCTGTCCGTTCACATTCAAAAGTTAAAGATCAACAAGCAAGCTTTGCAGCAAAGATTAATTAGCCTTTTTTTGTAGCATGAGTTTAAAAAAAGTGCAAAGTGGTCAAACAAAGCCGCTGAGGAAAAACTGTGATTAGGGAACCTCAAGCTAATTCTCCAAATTCGTGTGGACATTGTGTGCAACAAATTCCTGAACAGTGAGCCTGCCCTTCACCTCCTCATGTCCTCATCTTTAAGTCAGAAATTCCACTGAAGTGTTTTTAACCTTTAGATTTATTGGGCCTAATTAGTGAAACTACCTGTCATAAGAAAGCAGAAATATCTTGACTCTGGCTAGAAAAACCAAAACTTAACTTAAGGAAGTGTCTAATTAGGAAAGCTACCTGCAATAGGACACTGGCAGAGGGGAGTTGTGAACTTTTCTAACCTCTAACTGTGTCTTGTGACTTTTACACACCTCTGTCTGAATGCGTCTGACCCTAACTTAACTAAATATTTTAACCTTTCTGGGATGTTTAATTGGGTGGAGACCTACCATCACACTCTGTCCCATTAATATTAGGGAGATTTTAACTCTTACGTATACCTGTACCCTGAATGATGCAAACTGAAACAGATGATCTAATCATTGACCTTTGCTTGAATGTGATGAAACTGCTTGCCATTGGAACATGACAAGAGAAAACCATGGGAAGCCTTTACATTAATTTTCTTTGCTAAGCCTGTGCTCTCCTGCTGTTTTTTTAAATGGCTAAGTTCCTTACCTAGTCATACAATACATATGCTACTGACACTTTGTCTTTCTCTTTCCTGGACTCTCTGGGGAAAGCTGATTATCTAAAGGTTGGCGGGGTTATTATTACAGACATACTCGGAGCTGACTTTGGCCAGGAGGTACTCAGACTGAGCAATGAGCACTAGGCTAATGAGCTGTGCTTCGTTCCATAAAGAAAAGAATATGTGTCAAAGCTCTGTGAACTCGAGCTGACTGAAGCCACATTAACCTCACAGGAGAGTCATATTACACCGGAACATCTCTGCAGTCGCAATTTCAATTTTTTTTCCCCAGAAATGTATCCCTTGACACTTCACTTCAATCTAAAGTAAGAGGAAAGGTCAAGCATGAGATAAAAGAGGAGAGGCAGGTTTATTAGACAGAGATCGGTACCAGAGCCATCAGTTCCTGCTGGATGTTTAAATTCTACAATATGCCTTGTCACTGTCAAGTCTCCTCCCTAAATGGGTCTCATAATTAATTTAAGGAACTGTACCATGTACAATAACTATCAAAGATCTAGTCAACTACTACAATATGTCACTGCCAGTATTTTGAAGTGAGAATTAATAAAAAGCAAACTGAATAGAAAAAAAAAAAGGAGAATGCTGTTATTCTGCTGCAGATTAACCCATACGTCCCTCCAAGTCATTAACAATGCGATAGACTGTGAAATAGGGCTGCAGAGTTAATCAATTAATATTATCGGAATCCCATTATGGCCAAGAGCATTATCCAAATCACAAGAGCTGCAATTTTTTGTTGAAGGTAAAATGTGTCACAACATACCATTAAAAATGAAGCACTGTGATCCCACAGAGATGCCCTGGCCTGCAAATCATAATTCAGACATGCTTGTTTGGTAATGATCCCAGCAAAAATCACATGATCTATTTATTTTTTTATTTCAGTGAAAATAAAATGCAAAAATCACCATCACCACTAAAATCATGGATCATATCGCAAACCCAGAATCTCGCAAATATGCTCCTGTATAGTACTGCTCTCCTTTCCTTAAAGCACCTGTGCAGTATGTCAGTGTGGCTACAGAAAGGATTAAATAGTACATGAACTGTACAGACAGGAACATCACTGCAGTGGGAACATTGAGTTACAACATAATGAGCTCAAGTGTGTGAAGTTCAGTCACTTGTGAAACAATCACCCCATTATCCTGCAGTATAACTCACGTGTCAGAGTCAGCCACCGAGCTATAAATTGAAGTGAAAGAAAAGAGTCACATCGACTTGTAGTCTTGTTGAGTAATATTACAGGAACAGTCTGTGTCCGAAACCCTACACTAACATGCTATTTCGCAGGCTTAAACAGTATGTGAGATGTTTTAGTATGTCTAAAACCTTAGTATGAAATCAAAAGTATATGAAATGCAGTCTATTTCCGGTGAAAAATTACAGCATGCAAACACTGGACTCTGTGCTAGCATAAATATCCCACAATGCAGTGCTCTAGCAATGACTGTGTTCAGCAACTAAGACAGCTTTGTAGTAAGCTAGAAGCTAAAAGGGTGAATAACTGGTCATGTGTCTGAAGTCTGACATGCAATGTGGGAAACAATATATGGAGTACTGTGGTACTTCGTATACTCATTTCATCCGTCGCCATTTTGTTTTTTTGGAGCAAGAAGTGACCATATTTGGTCAAGATGTTGGAGCTGTAGGAGCGAGGGGTGGATCTGACTGAGAAGCTGAGGACACAATCGACAGACAGCCTATCACTCAAAACGGCCCACCCCGAATTATGCCTAAATAAAATGTTAACGTGTGAGTTAAATTAAAGTCTCTAGCTAGTTTTTTTTATATCTAGTGTCGCCATTTCATGAATGCCGCTGTCACACTGAACATCCTACGGAGCCCCGTTCAAACTGTAAAACTTTGTATGGAAAACTAAAAGAATTGTCAAATATTTGTGTTGAACAGCCAAATTATTATTATTACATAATTCTGAATTGTATAATCCTGATCTGTTTTTAAGGTCAAGACATTGTGATATAAATCAATATCTGAAACCAATACTATTACTAATATGGTAATGATTTCAATCATTTTACCTAGCCTTTGATTCAAGATCAATAATTAAAGTGAATAATTCAGACTTACTCAAACTAAGAACAAAATTCACATTTTTGCCAAAGCACAAAATCTGGTGCTATAAAGCAATGCATTCCTGAAATAAAATCCAACCCTTGCAAAATAACATCACAGACCTAACTCATCCCAATGCAGTAGCCTAGATTCCTTTTCTCTCTTTCAACCTCTCACAGAGGGGGAAAAAATGATATGAAAGCTTTGATTGTACTTTATCCTTGAAGTGTGAAAAAGTAAACGAAGCCCAAGCAAAGAGAGAGAAAAAAAAAAAGGTGGAAAAGAAGCTTCAGGTGTCATCCAGATTCCACAGCTATCCTTTACTCTTTCATGACCAAATCAAAACATACCCAGTGTCTCTCGTCTTCATTGTCAACCCCTTTACTGCCTCTCCCCCTGCCCCGGCTGCTCCATCCATCCATCAACCCATGTTTTTCTAACCTGAAAGCACACACACACAGACATACAAAACACACCACTGCTCGCCCATCCATCCCCACACTGACATCACACACATATTACACACACCTGCACACCCACCAACAGACAGGCACACATCATCGCCACCTTTAACCCTTTCTGTCTCCACACTTAAGTCGTGATAGCCTGCGAGATGTGAGAGACAGCAGAAGCGTAGCCTCTGCCGAGCCTCCTGAAACACTGGAGTTGTTTTTGAGCCGCGCTTTCGCTATTTCGGGTCAAAATGCTTTCTGCTGAAGGAAGCTCATCATCTCACAAACTTTGGAAAAGGGCTGTGAAAGGTTTTCCGACGTTTGAAATCTAGGTTGCGTGCCGTCTCCCTCAAAAATGGATGACTTCTGTCGACTTAAGTGCCGTGCTGAAAATGCAGTTTCAAGCTGAACTTCGCCATTTACCTGTGGGGGTACGGTGAGCTGCCATCCAACCTTAAAACTCTTAGTGCTGCATGTGTTAATAATAAACTCCAGTCCATGTTACAGGTATGTGAACCAAAACGTCAGCCTAATAGCTACAGACACTTAATTTGGGATATTCGAGATAAGCATGAGCAACATAGCTGCTAGCAAGACTGAAATATGCCTTCAGATAGAATTAACTAGCATTAGTGACAAAGATGGACCCATAAAAAGCTGGTGTGTGTATGTGTGTATGCCGGTAACTGTCTCCCTTTGAGGGCTTCTCCCATCCCTGCTGTGACTAAAAGGATTGTGGGGATTTTTGACGTAATGGCAGCAAGAGAAAACTTCATTTGGAGCCACTGCCAAAAGGCAGAGGAGGATTTTTTTCTTTACATCCTCACCATCCCTACCCCACCTTCCCTCCCGTCTTCTTCTCGCCTTCTCGGTCCTCCTTCTCACTACCCTATCTCTTCATTCTGCTCTCCACACAGATGTCTCTTTAGCGGCTTCAGAGCCTGGGTGCCTTATCAAGGCTTCCCAGGTCTACAGGCAAGGCTGAGGAGAAGCTACTGTCAACCCCACTCTCTGCTATCAGCCCCGTGGCAGTCACAATGAGGCTGACATGCATACTCAAGCAAGCACATTCACACAGATATACACATGAAAATAAATGCGCACACGCACAAACACACACACGCATAGGTTTATCAACCCCAAACAAAAGTCTGGTTTTAGACTAGAGTCATTTTCCTACAGGGGCTTTGGTGCAAAGAAAAAAATGTGCTTAATGGACATAATTGTAAAAATGCTTTATGAAAACTGTCAAGAGGAACCAGACCAGTAAATAGAAGCTGGGTGAAGCTTACAACAAGCTGACACCTTATTCAGATAAGATGCTGAACACATCTAAATCCTATCCAGGCGGTAAAAGGTAATGCATATGAAGTGCATTATTGCTAAAGTGATTTTAGGGTATAAATGATGATAGTGTTTTCTGCTATTCTGTCAAACAACTATCTCGCTAAATGTGCTTTTGTTTTTCTCGGTTGCTGAAACAATCATAATATTTCTCTCCATCACCAACTGTTTCCAAACCATCAATCAGCTACTCGTTTCCCACGCTTCACTCCCGTCACTTCTCGGCCAATTGTCATGTTTGTCACTCTTAGACAAGAGGACTCATTGACAAATTGAGACTGTGTTTATTGTTGTAGAGCGGTTAACCTAGAATGTGCGATGAGTCACGTCATGACACACACAAAAAATATGTTGGAAAAACATTCCTGCAAATCAAATTTGCGTAAGATGTGTGACAGACCGGGGAGAGGGAGAGACAAATCAAGAGAGAGGCGACATGAAAAGGCATGCAAGCTGTTTAAGTCTTTGTCCATTGTTCTCTCAAGCTTTGCAGGTGTGATCAGGGAATCTGAATCACCCCCATTGTTTTAATTAGTGGCACAGGAAACACACACACACACACACACACACACACACTGAAATAACTTATGACTTGCCTTGAGGTGAAAATATCTTTGCAAAACCACAGAAGTTTGTTTGCATTTGTGTGTCTGGGGGCGTGTGAGTTGGAAGGAGGATAAGGTGTGTGTGCTGTAGCATGACGGAGAAACACATTTCCGCATATTAAAATTACACCAAATGAGCTTCGTTTAGAAGAAGGCATCTAAAAATGGACAGGCATGCCAGAAAGATGGGCCAGACTCATCCATTTATATTTTACTGACATGAAGGTCTCCTGGCTGTCAGAGTTTGTCACTGACATTTGCTAATATAAGGAGACTTTAGGTTAACATTTATGAGATGTGTGAGACCTTTAGAGACTCCATAAGTTTTTAAGTAATGTTTAGGTATGTTACTCTTTCCCTTCGGGAAATTTGTCCTCTTCATTTGACCCATCCTGACTAATTAGAAGCAGCAGGCACTGCAGTGCAGCACCAAGTGACTAACTTCACTTCCTTGGCCAAGGGCAACAGCAGGAGTATTCCCAATATCTAACATTTTTGGTTGGAAGGAAAAAGATAGTGCTGTGCCAGACTCAGAATTATCTTTGACTGTGCAATACAAATATTTGACTATTTGAATCCCATTTTTAAATACAAAGTTACAAGTTTGAACATGATACGGCCGAACATTTGGGGTGAGAGTGACATTCAGGCAATATATTTAATACCAGAGGGTGGGCATAATGTTTCCGTAGCAATGTGTTCTGCCACTGGGATGGTGTTACCAGCTGATTGCCAAATGAGTGTTGCCGCTGGCTAGCTGATGTTAGCTCCCAGTTAACCTGAGTGGTTCGCAGTCCAGAGTGGCAAAGAAACCAGCGGAGACCAAAGGTTGGGCAACGGGCATGTTTCCACATGTTGATGCAGCTAGCCGGCTGTCTGTCGGCAAAGCCAACAGAAAATACAATCAATACAGTCAAAAAAAAAAAAACATAAAAATTTCACCACCTCTTAATAGATTAATAGATAATAGATAACGTTTTAAAATATAGCTGTAAAGCTTGCTTAGGAAATGGACCATCAGACTAAAAGGAAAGGCCTCCTTTATTTCACATCTTTTATTTTTTTCCTAAAAAATGATCTAATAAGTTATCGGTTAATGAGTGTCAGCCTTTTGAGAGCTAAATTAACCAAAACTGACATCCTTACTTACTGTGCTAATGATGGATCATAAATGTGCAACTACATTTTTCTGACACTAGATTCCAAAACCCAAAGACTGTATCATATGACGTTGTGAGCTGTAATCCCCACTTCAAAGCAGAAGGCAGAAGACAACGTTGTTTTGGAGCCTGATGGGGCAGAGCCTCTCTAGACCGGGGCATCTGTCTTCATCTCACTGAGACTCACCTTTGGTCTGGTTTCACAGCTGCCTGTACAGACTAGAGCAGTGTAAAAGCAAGAGGTGCTAAATTTGGGGACCAAAACATCCCCAGAAGTACACTGCTCAACTTGAAGGAATCTCAGTTAACTGAGGGGTCTCCTGACTGATGTTTCAAACCTTCGACTTTCAGAGGGCAACTCTTAAAACAGCACGCTCAGAGAAGAACCATGCAAATGCAGGAGAAACAGGATTGGTTCCAAAAAATGTTGTGCAAAAGAACATACAGGGTGAAGTTTTGCAGAGGCTTTCACACTTTTCTTCCTCTATTTGTCTTGCTTCTGCTCTTCATCCATCCTGCATGGTGCACAGGCTGGTGAGTCTTCTCTACATGCTTATTTAACACCGCACAGATCATGTTCAAACTGGTAATATGAAATAGCAGAGACTTTATATCTTTGGAATTACTTTTCAGACAAAAATGAAAAAATACCCACTGTACCTAAATTGAGAAAAATATTGCCTCGGTGAGTTGATGCATGTGACATTTTCCTCTGTTAACCTTTGTTTTCTGAGGATTTTCCCTCACAGCTGTGGGCAAAGTTAAATCCCAGCTGTTTTACACTGAGTCCAGCTGTCCTGACATACGCCACAGGATGGGATGGAAATCACCTTCAGGATGCAATTTCTACAATAGTCTGAGGATGGTTGTGTGAAAGGGTGTGCACCAATATCATCTATGTATGTGTTCGAGAAAGAGTGTGTGTTGCTGCTTTGTTGCTTGCACACACTTAGATATGTGTATGATGGGGCCAAAGCCTCTGAAACATCGCGGCAGAAGACGCCTACATAAACAAGTGGGTTCCGACACTTGTACTAGACTTCGAACAATGAGGATTATTTCTCTACACCCACCACCACTGGCATGTTCTGGCCTATCTGACAAGCTGTCATCTTCAGCATTGTTCCCTCTGTGCTATTGCATAGTAACAAATGGTACGAACAAAACCGTTTGTGTAGGAGAATAGATAGATTTAAGGAAAAATGTCACACTGCAATACATAATCTCTGCCATTGGCAATCATTTGAACAGCCAAGACAGAGCTATTTGTATTGAATCTACCTACACTGGTGTTAAATCAAACACAGAGCTGAATGCCTCATCAGCACTGTCACGAATCTTAAATGGTAGTCCTTTAGCATTCACATCAAATGTACAATGCTAATGCTAATGAGCAGTGCCACTGGCGACCACCCCTCCAAAAACAATAAGTTGCTTGTCTTTAATGTGACAGTGTCAGTTTTATTTGGCTTTCAATATCACATTATTCAAACCCAAAATGAATGCAACCTTCAAGCTGTTGAACCGCCACCAAGTCACAGCCGGGAGCAACTTGGAAGGTTTTTAAAGTTGGTTTGAAAATTTGGGGATAATTCAGATCACTGGGGGGAATGATGGGACTACAGCTGCGTGCTTGTGTATTTATGCATTTGTGTGCGTGCACCTGATGCATGTACAACATGAGAGTGCTGTGTGTATATGAGTGTGTGTGTGTGTGTGTGTAGCATCATTAGAGGAAGGTCAGTGTGACACTCGTAACACTGCTTCATAAATAATGTAAAATGATACAGGAATTAGACTTTGTAATTATACCGCTCCATGGTACTATGGGTGCAGTTTGCATGTATGTACGTGTGCATTGTGTGCGTGAGTGTATGTGTGTGCATGTTTGTATAATCTTTAATTAGCTCCAAGAGAATACCAGTGGCTATTAAAGTGTTCCATTAGTTAGAGCTGGGGATGAAGAAGGCAGCGCTGGGCTCAAAATGACTTAGTTCATTAGAATTTGTGTGGTTTTGTGTGGGTTTTGTGCGTGCGTGCGTGCGTGCGTGCGTGCCTGCGTGCGTGCGTGCGTGCGTGCTTTCATGCAGGCATGCGTGCGTGTCTGTGAATAAACAGAAGGAATATGTGAGAGAAGGAGAGAAAACAATGACAAAATAAAAAAAAGATAGACAACATTTAAGAATATGCGTGCTCACAGGCTTACACTATATTTGAATGAATAGGCATGAGTGAATGGCTCATGTTTATAAAGTGTGTCTGGCAGTGGGTGTATGTAAGTGTTGTACTTGTAATCATATTCATCCCTGTCAGGTCGGTCACAGTTTACCGCCACTTCAAATCAGAGACTCGGTCTCAAACAGCACATGGTATTTGGCCGCTAGTCTAATGACATTTAGCGCTGACCGATAGGGACTGTGTGTCACTCCAGTTAGAAGAAACACTCCCCTGCACGGCAAGCTGTTAGACAAACCTCGACTCCTCCCCGCAAATTTGGGGATGAATTATTGAAAAGGGCAAAGCTGAGCACCTTGATGAGGTTGGCACATTTGGCTGGCTGAATGGTCAAACTGACACAGCTTGAGGAAAGAGGAGAAAGGCCACTGCTATCTCAGCAGCTCAGAGCGAAGCTGGCCCGACGGCTCTGTCGGTAAGCTGGGGACTTATCACGCAACCTACTGGGCCTTCACCCAGTGCAACCTGAAGTGACAGAACTGAACACAGTGCAGGTTAAAACAGCAGGACTCCAACAAGTGCCCTCACGGTTGCAATTTATCAGATGTAAAATGAAGATTTTGGTATTCTGTATGCAAAATTAAAGCTCAAGTTGCTCCCAAGAGTCCAGAGTCCAGTGTAGGAAAAGCTTCAGGCGGATGACTTTTCATCTCTTATAAACATCTCACTACAACTAGTCTGTGGCCAGCATTAGGAAGGAAATGTAATAAGCTACAGATTTAATGTTACCCAGTTGAACATATAATAAGTCATGTTACCATTTTAATTACTTCATCAAAGTAATGTAACTAATTAAATTTGATACTTTTTGATTGCTTCTCTTAGGTTATTTTTAAAACAGGGCAATAAAGCTGAAAGGTCTTAAAAACATAAGATTAAACCTCAGGTGATTTTGCCTTGGTGGTCGGCTGGCCACAGGCATGGCAGACAGGTTGCTGTGCGTTATGGCACAGATTGACTTGATTGGCAGAAGAGAGGCATAGCAAATTCAAACAAGCATTTTGTAATCACCAACATTTTGATTTGTAACTGTAATTTAATTACTTATTTTTCACTAAGTATCTTTAACGGATTACAATTACATTAATTCTGCAAGTAAACTGTGTAACTCAGTTACATTTAACTAGTTACTCTCATGGCAGCAACCTCCAGGGATGAAAAATGAAGCCAACACAAAGCGTAAAAAAGCTGCAGTTCTTTGAATGGCCACTTGAATCAGGAAGCCCGTCAATCCCCATAGACAGGCTTCAGGTTAGGCTTAATTAACAGTGGGAAAATTTGAGTGACAGGTTGTCTGCTGATAGTGTCCCTGGCTTCTTAGTCATATCACCTCTCTCTCCTCCACAGCTCCAGCCTCTCGCCAAAATATGGTCACTTGACTCCAGACGACGACAGCTGTAATGCTGAACTAGAGGCTTCAGAACAGGAGTTCACAAACCACTGAGTGATGTCACAGTGGCTACGCCCATTATTTCTGTCTGTGGTTACTCCCCAGTGCTGTCTGTGACTATACAATAGTTACAATATGAGTGACGTTACACAGCAGAATTTAAACCGTGGAAATCTTCCTGTTACAGTGAAAATGAAGCCTCAGTAAACCTGTTGTCTTATTTTTAAGATTTTTTCTTACAATCATGTTTTGCGGCCCATTCGGACCCAAACTCGGCTTTAGCAAAGTGTTTTCATACAAATCATTAGATAAGATTATACTATTACCACATAAGAAAAAAAGAACACAATAATGTAACATGATAGGTTTTATACAGCTGAGTATCACTGCATGAACGTTGAAATTGGATCTTGTTATCCTGAAATATCACAGCAAAGTGTGGCTCAGAAAAATACAATATCTGACTACGTAAAAGAGCGCCCATCGTGAAAGCGCAGCCGATCAATTGTGCATTAGTGTTTCGAATACATGCATTGCTTTGTTTTCACTGGCAAACACAAGAAAACAAAACAGCACTATATCAAAACACTCTTGAATGAGTTTCTTGATTTTTTTTTCCATGCACAGCCACACCAAGTTCCACTGGGACATTTACTTAAATGACAAAACCAGGCTGATTGAAATTCAATTTACATTTTTTTTGTTACATTTCAAAGGCTTTCAATTCACTTGACAGCTGAATGGAAACAGCTACAGATTCCCACTCAGATAACTCAACTGTTCAATGCTGTTGTAATTCCTGCCTAAACCTCTTTCATGTGTGAGGCCGTGTATTGGAGAAATCAAGAGTTTGTTAGCTGTCCTTGAGTGTTGACTGAAGCTGGTGATGACAGAACGGTGGCACTGGGTTCTTTTCTTTCGTGCTCCCCTGGCCCCTGACCCACCTAATTGGTTTTCAGTGTTAAAAAAACCAAACTATCCAAAATGCGAGTGACAGTTTGACTGATTCCACTTTCGGGTTCAGCTTTCTCTATTATTAATAACTGACAAGCAAAACTTTCTGCAATACACTCGACGAGAATCAAGACATGTATGCACAGAGACGTATTCTGTAGAGAAGCACTTTTAGGTGATCATGTATGCACACTTATGCTCCTTCTGCACACATACACACAGTGCAAGTGCATTCAAAGACAAGTCAGACAGCACACACTGACACTGCAAAGAGAATATATGACCAAAAGGGGCTGCATCAGTGTGTGTGCTTGGGAAAGGAAAAGGGAGATGGACAGTGTGTTTGCATGTGTATGTGCTTCAGAAAGAGACAGACAGACTTTATGTGAGACTGTGTGTGTGCATGTTCAAAGCCTTCATATCTTGCCTCTGCACAGAATCTGCAGAACAGTTCTGACAGTGCAGAAGTACAAACACTGATACAACTTCTGTGGGAGTTTTTGCTCCAAACAATACAGAAAAAGGCTCATGCTAGTGATCAAAGTTATAGAATAACCCAAGGAAACATCACTGCATAATCCTAGCCATTAAAAATAGGCTCATAAATTCTTGTTAAACTTTGTTGTGCACGAAAAAATAAATGTCAAACACATAATGGACTTGGAGGCTTAAATGTTAAATTTAAATCATGCAAGCGTTTGACATGAAGCCTAACACATAACAAAAAGGAAATATGTTACTGAGCTCTCAGTTGCCTCAAAATGACTTTTCCGGCTCCACAAATAGGCCAAACTTCAAGAACTCCTGACATAGCTAAACAAACAGCCTCCTGCTCAGCCTCTTTCACATCAAGATGTCAGCTAACGTCTGAAGAAAAGAACTGAAACCACAACAAACAAGGAGCTTTTCCTTCCCTTCCATGCATTGCATCTGCAGCCATCTCTTATCCCCCGAGCTTTGTTTTGACCAAACACATTTCTTCATCGCCACCCAGCTAATCTCCGACTATCTGCCATGCCTCACCATCAAGGCTACACCAGATATCAAGTCTGACTTTGATACAGGGGGGGCCTTGATGCTGTGAAGCTATCTACTCCGATCTGAACTCGTTTTTTTTCTTGCTTGATGGGACTCCATCTCCACCAGCCTCACACTTGCTGGATGCAGCTCAAACCAGGAGAGAACCTGGCTCCACCCACACATGTTCAGCTACACACTACAAAGACTGTACACACACAAACTCAAGACACACACTCTCTTTTATCCCAGGCTATGTTTTCCTCTTTAGGGTGCCAATCAAACATTCATAACAACTTGCTTTTGGACTTTCTACAACAACATCTTTCTCTACCTGCCTGTCTGTTCCCTTTCTTCTTCACAATATTCAGGAGGAAAGAAAAAAAAAAAAAGAATCACAATATGAGTTTTGTCAATATCGCGCGGCAGCCTCTCTTTACTACTGTGATACTGCTCTGAGCGATAAAGCCTGCCTCTATTATTAGCAGTGTAATAGAGGGCTGTGGTTGTGAGGATCTGACAAGGAGATGATAACAAAAGTGCTTACTCCTCCGTTCTCCCTGCGCTCCTCCTATATCATTTAGAAAACAGTCGCAGTGCAGCAGCAGATCACGGCCGGCTAATGGCCTTAGAATATTACCGCTGCCAGAGTAAGCAACACTTACGATTACTCAATTTGTACAGACATTAAAGAGAACATCATTAAATTTAAGAATGTATCTGTGATCCCACTGCTTTACCATGCTCCGATAAATATTTGTAATCATGCACAATAGCCAGATGCCAAATTAAGAAGAGAAATTAAGAAAGAGTTGGACTTGTCAGAGCAGTGGAAGCCCAGAGGTGCTCGCAGGATTGAGTCTCCTATTATGGACTCAAAGCTGCTTTGTTTGAGATTTCATACCTGGTGGTTTTGGCAGTTTCAGCTAAAACATGTAGTCCAAGAAAATGCCCCAGGGTGCTTTTCCAGACGCATTTATCATCTCCTCTGAATTATTATCTTTGGAGAAGCTCCAGATTAGACACCTGGTGACATCATGAGGTTGAGTCTAAGTTCATCCAGTTTAGACTTTGGGGGAGTGTGTTCCTCTTATTTCCAAATATAGACTCTGTTTAACTAAAGGTCTAACATGGTGGACTGAACTGAGCTGAGATTCTCCTTAAAGGAAAATTCACCGTTCAATTCAATTCAAACACTTAATTACAACTAAAGCAACTATAATAGGTCAAAATAGAACCAGGATATGTTTTTAAGAATTTGATGGATGTATACAACAGAAAGTTTAGACATAATCTTTAGCGCTACAATGATTCATTGTGTAATCTATTAGCCAAGTGACAGAAAATTAATCTGAAACTTTTTTGATGATCATTTCATTTTATCAGTCATCTTTCAAGCAGAAAAAACAAACATTTTCTAGATATATAAAATACAGCTATTTGCTGTGTTTCTTTGCAATATCATGACAGTTAATTGAATAAACCTGAGGCTTCCGGCTGTTATCAGACAAAACAAGCAATTTAAAGACATCACAGTGCCCCCTGATAAATTGCAGCACAGTCACCAGAAGGAAATGTTGACGTTTTATTTCTGCAAACCACTGATACGTTTCATTTGAACTTTTCATGCGTATTATATCATTCTTTCTAAAGTGATGTTGCACCGTTATGGCAGCAATATTTTAAGCCAAAGAACTATTTTTTCCTAACCATAAATGAGTGGGTCTTGTGCCCCAACATAACCATACATAACCAGAGCGGTGTTGTAACGTTAAGTTTCAACATATCTATGACATAATGTACAAATATGTACAGATGTTACATATTCATATTGCAAAAACAATGCCAACATATATTCTCTGACCATTAGTCACAAAGTTCGAATAATAGGTTATTCTGATTCTCTATTTGTATGATGTTATGTTTTAAAATTGAAAATGCTATTAGTTTTACATCATGCAATTTGCATTTTTGTTTCTTACAGATTGTTTTTCTCATTCATATATGTCTCGTTAACCTTTGGTTTTGATTAAAAAGTTTTATCATGTGATCACTTGCTTTATTTGCTTCGTCTGACTTCTTTCCAGCAATGCCGCCACATTTCCAGATCTCAGCAAATAACTGGTGAGTTGGACAAAACTACAAAAGTCACACCAAAGTTGTAAGGAACCAGACTTCTGATTGCAGGACCAATATGCACTGTATAACTTCTAGCAACATACACACACTTGCAGGTAGACACCTACACAAAAGACAAAACAGTGACGTCGAACAGCAGAGGAGAAACAGATATGAACAGTGACCAATTAACATCTCTGCAGACACCAAAGCTTACCATGGGCCCTATCCAAGTTTGTGAGAACATGTGTGAAAACCTACTGCTGAGGATATGTGTGAGTTTTCTCTCTATTGAAAAGATTTAAAAAAAGAGAAACAATAGAAAACAAGACAGAACATGCTAATCCCTATAGGCTAATGTGACAATATGATTATAATATTGCAAGTTTGTCTATTCTCATTCTGAATCTGCAGGTGAGAGTCAGTCACAGCCTATTCCATGAATGTGTGCGTGTGCATGTGCGTGTGCGTGTGTGTGTGTGTGTGTGTGTGTGTGTGTGTGTGTGTGTACTTGTAGTGAATTTGAATCTGACTGCAATAAGGGCAACAAAAGCCAGACTATATTTTAAGGTGTGTATGTATTTGGAGCACTGCGGGCGACTCTAAAAAGCCCTCAAATAAATAAAGAACAGTTTCCTAGGATGCCACCTGATGTGAATGCGTGTGTGTGTGTTTGTGTGTGTGTGTGTGTGTGTGTGTGTGTGTGTGTGTGTGTGTGTGTGTGTGTGTGTGTGTGCATTCATGCCTCTGTGTATTTGTGAGCTTCCACATATGTGAATTTGGCTCTCTACATTTACATCAAAATGTACACCTTTCTGTATGCAAGTGTGTGTGTGTGTGTGTGTGTGTGTGTGTGTGTGTGTGTGTGTGTGTGTGTGTGTGTGTGTGTGTGTGTGTGTGTGTGTGTGTGTGTGTCTGCACTGTGTCTACTATTCTCCAGCATGTGTGTGTTCTGCCAAGCCTAAGAAAGTGACATATCGGAGCAGCTTCCTATATCTATAATTCATAGCGCAGGCTCTAAACAAAGACCAGAGTGTTCGGCTCCCATCAGACAGGCTACAGGGGAACCAACATGGTTGCTAAAGCTGCAAACAAAATATAACTGGATAGCTAGGACCTGGAGCTAATAAGAGATATTACAGACTGTGATAGTAGGACAGAGCACACAGACTGACAGGATGGCAGGCTGACAGCCACACGTGGAATAAGGGATAGTATTTTTTCTCTGTCTTTTTTTTTTCTCCCCGCCCTGATGGATTCTCTCTGACCCACATTATCAGAAAACAGACAGGCAGACGTGTAAACAGGTTCAAATATGACTCAGTGTGCTGTCTACGCCGAAACAAAGGCTCTTTCAACACCGTCCCATTTTCATTTTCTTTTGTTGTGATAGACACCTGTAATCACCCCACACTCACTAGGAGGACAATCATGCAATATTCAGGCATGTGACTGGCAAAGGACAAAAAGCAGCAAAATATCCCCCACCCCCAGAGGCTATTCTACGTTCCTAAGTTTAGCACAGGAGAATAAAATGCACGTTGCTGAATTAAAGGAGCAGTCTGACTGATTTGGGTTGCAGCCCAGGTAAATGGGCTGTCCACTGTTTAAGAGGATATATCATTTTACTTTCAAGTAGCATTAAAGCTTGCTCCCTGGCATTCATCCCACTTGATCTCACTGAGTACTTATTGGCACTAACAATATGTTGGCACTTTAGACACATAAGTATGTAGTTTCACTTTAAAGTATGGTTCATGCATAAATAAATATGTGTTATGAGTTTGTCATGCCAAAGAAAACTGTGTCACTAACCACCCGGCCAAACTGCATGATCAAAAAAATCGCCAAGTATAATTAGGTTTAATAATCCTGCAAAAATAATCAGTATTCTCTGCTCTGAAATACTGAGGGCGTGTCCGCTAAAGGAGCTAGCCACCAACATCATTAGAAGTCGATATTTGGTTGAATTTCGGCTGTGATGTCAGATGACCGAAATTCAATCAGGACGTCTATTGTCATATTATTTGACTTAGAATGACGCTGGCAGCACTTTTCATCTTGTGATGTGGCCCGGCCCGTGGGTTCACAGTTATTAATAACTTACAGAAACACTGCATGCAATAGTCCACCTTCTAACTCCTTCGCAGTAGCATTAAGTTCCATGAGAGACGAGTCAGGTCAGGTTGAGGTTAGTGTATATGAACATACAGGTCCTGTCGGGTCCTGTCAGGTCCCGTCGAAGTTCCCAGGTAATCATCATCGAAGCTTCAAAGCCCCACAGAAGGTTAACGTAACGACAGCACTAAACCTTAGTTGCATCTCTTAATCTCTTCATCTAGACCATGAAATTATTATGTGGGCGTTTGTTAATCCACTTATAAAATAATGCACCCCTAATTCCCAAATTTTCTTTTGAATACGCCTGTTGCTCTCAATGTTGACATCATGTGTCAGTTCCAGCAGCATTTACAAACTATCAGATGCTGTCCACTTAATAACACCAATGGGACAGGCTGTTGCGTCTACAGTATTTATTCAGTACATTGAGATGTTATGATGGTTCCACAGGGGCCCACCTTACATCTGCTCCTGTGAGCCTCAGTTTCAATACCTCCATTATCAGTGGGACATGTATGTGCTGTAATTAAAATGCTACATACTGTTAATAGCAGGTGACAAATGCAGTGTGATAAACACAAAAATTGTCATGGGCTTTAGCTATCAATGTGATGCTCGCTCTAATTATCACAGACAAATGAGCCAGGCAGAGGGGGTGGGGGTGTTCAGATGTAACATAAAAAAATAAGGGATAGAGAGTCTGAGAAAAGGTAATAAATATGGAAATAAGAAAGATGAGCGATTAGACAGATGGCAAGATAATGACACAAAGAATAGGTATGGAGGTAGCAATGATGGAGTGGGAAAAATGGCCATTTGTAAGTGATGGAAGGATCATTTCTTATCTATGTGTACAATGCCGTGACTCATTCTTTAGAGCAGCCAAAAATAGCATTCTCACCCTCTAACTGCACACCGGGTATGTTCATCCTCTCATTAATTCTGCTGAACTTAAACGATGAGCAACAATCAGAGGATGTGCAGCAGAAGGTAGAGGAGTATTAGAAAAGCTGAGTGTTATGGTACACAGGTAATATCAAGCAAATGTGTTCAAAAGAGAGAGAATTAAAGGGTAACTTCATAATTTTTTAACTTTTTTTGTGTCAAAATGATAAACAGGAACAAGATTTTTGAAATTGGTCCAGAATTCAGGGAGACCTCTGCATCCTGCAGCCACAAAATAGGCTGCTATGTAACCTGTCAGCATATTTGCACCACAAATTTATGTCTACTAAGAGTGCATGTTTTTGCCACTTACAGGCTCGGATTATTATTATTAAGATCCCGACAGAGACAGTGCTTTTTGTCAAAGAGGTAAGTTCTTTTTGTTGTTCCTTTTTGTCTAACCAGAAACAGAAATTCTATCGCCAAACCCACCAGACTCTATTTAAATAAACAGCAATTTCAGCATGTATAGAGCCAGCACCTATTTTCTTATCTAACTGGGTGAATTACAGGGGTTGGTAATTGCTGAGACAGTGTAAAGATGATCCAAAAAGGCCTTTATGAGTTTCATTATGTTTCTGATGACATTGAATTAAGTGTGTTTTATGATATTTTTTTTTTAAATCACTGATTTATACAGATTCTGGTGTGTCTGGAGATGGCAATTTTAGGGCCGTCTCTGGTTAAACAGAAATGATCTTACTCTTTAAAAAATGTCTGTTTCTGTAGGGATAATTTCCATTAAGTTGTCAGACACTTGGAATAAAAATTTGAGCCTGTCAGTTACAAAAACAAGCAGTTTTAGTGGATATAATTTGACAGCATGCAAATGCCCCAAGTGATTACATTGCAGCCTGTTTTGCAGCACTCAAAATTAAAACTGTTGTTTCCATCAGTCGCTTAGACAGGAAAACATGGGAAAATAGGGTCTAGGTTGAAAAATATAAGTTACCCTTTAAGTTTAATAAATGGTTCAGCATTGATCATTGCCATGGCTACATGCTCATAATAGAGGCCTGAAAGTAACTCTATTTTACTGTATCTGTAATGGAAAAAAAAAAACAATCTGTCCACTTGCCTCAACCTGTTATGTGGGTTCACAGACCGTCTAACCCTCCCACCATCATGTTTTATTGCAATGACAATAGAAAATGTTTAAGCTATTGTTCCTCAACCAGGAGCTATTTACAGTTCTGAATATCTGCTGCCACTGTTGGCGTACTGTTTACAAGAGCACTTTCTGTTTAACAGAATGTAAACACAGCTACTTCTGTTTGTGTTTCTATACAGTATATACTGTATAGTACAACAATAAATGTTTGCAGTGTCCTCAGCGCCTATAGCAACATGTGAGGAAGGTCTCCTGCTAAATCCAAAACCTGGGGTGTTGTTGTGGTTACATGATATGAACCAGGGAAAAACCAGTGGGCTGCCAGGATGCCTCACTACAATGAAATAAAAAAAATAACAAATAAAATAATCAAGCTGCTATAAATATTGAGGAAAACTGGAGTCAGAGACATTAGTCAAGAGGTGAAATACAAGGTCACACTCCATGAGAGAAACTCATCAGCAAAGAAGTAAAAAGGAGCACAGGAAGAAAAAGAGAAACACTGAATTACAGACAGGAGAATCAGGGGAAAATGGAAATTTAAAAGCAGCATGTACAGTATATTCTATTTAAATGGCATCTGACTAAGGAAAAATAAATGCCTGTAAATAGCCCTGTGCTTTCACATTGTTTGTTCACACCTCCCACACTTCCTAGATGGAGGGTGCAAACATTGAAAGGAGACAAATCGTATTAAGCACCTAAAAACTGCCGAACCCTGAATTGGAATGACTCGAGCTGGCAGTTTATCCGTGGGCAGAGGGAGCTCTGCCTCTGTGGACTATTTATCCAAGGCTTACTGTTTACAAGACTTTCAGCTCAACCCTCAAGCCTTTTAACTCTTGAATTTAGGCCATGCCCACACCATGAGGATACATTTGAAAATTCTCTAAACATGTAAAGCAGGTTTTTTGGCATAGTGGCAGATGTATTCTAGTCATTTTCTGAAACCTTGCTGTCCACATTGAAACATCAAAACAAAGGCAAAATATCTAAAAAAAAAATGCCATCAGCACCTGTATTTAAGTTGAAATATAATATAATAAAACAATAACAGGATGTGAACAGGTATTGGATACGTATATAAATGTAATCTTTTCAAGTGAATTTTTTGCCAGATTCATTCTTTATCTTTGTCTTGTTCAAACTTTGTAGGCACATGCAAAAGGTAAGTGCTATATATGTCCTGTGCATTACATTATTTGAGTGAGTTAGGTTAATCTACATTTTTCCAACAAGTAAGTGTGAGTATAAAGTAAAAAGACAGTATTAGATCCCGTGGTAGGTTTAAAGATTTGTAACATCAGAAATGTAGAAGCAGAAGAGCATGACTCATTTTGACAAAAAGAACTTCAAAGATGAGTTAATACAATTAAATAATAGGCTTTTGGCAAATAAGACCTAATTTTTGTAGGATAATGTGCAAATTGCCACACATTTCAGTGGCATTTATAATACAATTTAGTTATCAAAAAATTTGAAAAAATGATTTTAAATTATTCTTTTAATATAGTCAGTATTTTGTTTCTGTACATTTAAGCTTATAAATAAATTTTTGCAGAATTTTGACTATTTGTCAGCATGTTCAAACTGTTCATAAGGAAAATCCCTAATGTTCACAATACAAAATTATATCAGTCTTACTTAATTTTCCATCCTGGAGAGACAAAAATGAATATTCATATTAATATGTTGCTGGTGTGTTTAGTATTGACAGTTCATTATCTTTTATCAGCCCCAAAGAGCTGCAGTGCGCTGCAGTGAAACACTAACCATATTTTCCCCCATTTACTGATCTAACATTATTGCAAATTTTCTAAATTTCATCCCCGGGTCTTTTTTAAACCCAAAATACATCCTCATGTTTAAGAGCCTCTAAATCAGGAAGCTTGACGCTGCAGAGCCAGAGAGAATGGAGACACTCAACAGCTCCAGCGCCAAGATAAACAAGCCAAGGAACACAAGCCGTGTGTGAGCCATAACAAGATGATTATGGTGGTGGCAGCTAGTTACCGTCGCCTGATACGGAGAAAGAGGGAAGGTGCCATGTCATGTACCAGCCTCTGCTGCCAAGCTCATAAACTCTGTCTATTATCCAACAGAGATGGGAAATGATGTTCTAACTAAAGAAAAGCCACCACGGGAGAGCTGTAATGGCCAAGTATCAAATGCAGCGTTGCCTGATGTGAACTAATACTGGAAATGGCTATTTCAAATTCAGGTCTATCTTAGTGAATAACAAGTTTGACAAAGTTTTTTTCCTTCAAACTTCACGTTCACCTCTGAATCTGCTTACTACAATGTGAAAGCATCTGAAAAAAGCTGTGTCAAACCTTAATCTTGTAAATGTGTGTGGGGTGGTTTCAATAAGAACTGAAGCTAGCCAGCAGCTTGTAGTGTGAGCCTTAACTAACCATCGGTGTGCCAGGTTCTAGGATAAGTGGCACTCAACCCCTTCAGCCAAGGGCTCCATTTTGAAACAGTATGCATTTTAATGTATTAGGTTGGCACAAGGTTGGAGTGGGGGTCATGGGCAACAGAGCTGTGTGTGGGTTTGTATCTGTGTGTGCGTAAAAGACAGAGAGAGTGCTCGCACAGGACGAGTAACGGCCGCTATTCACAACTGTAAGGCCCCGTTTTTTCCACTATGTGGCAGAGCTCGAAGATTGCCAAGGCAGCCAGCCTGTGCCCCCATGGTATGTAGACACTGTCGCTCCCATACACAAGAAAGGAGAGAGGAGGGGGAGACTGAAATGTGTGTGTGTGTGAGAAAGAGAGATAAAAAGAGAGAGAGAGAGAGAGAGAGCTGGGAGAGTTTACAGTACAGCTTGCTGGAGACGTCAGCTGTCCCTCCAATAAAGCAACAACATTTCATCACCAACCGAAAACACAAAGCCAGACATAAATATGGTGTCATCAACAAACACACGGTAGTTATGATAAGAGACAATGATGTTTTCCACTTCTGTGCAGTGTTTTTCAGCCAGTTTACTGAGCAGTGCTGTGTGGAAGACTAAGATGATGTCATCTGGTCTAAATTATAATCTCATTTACTTCACTCAGATATTTGATCATTTAAATCACAGTTTTGCACATTTTTGACTTAAAGATCTCACATGCCTGCTTGTCTTGAGTTTGACTCCTTTTAGGGACAGCCGTCCACACAGGCGCAATATTGGACGCTTTACTCACGCTTAATAGTCATGGGCGCGACCCAAATTGTATTTTAACACATCAAGACTATTTTCTTCACTTTAATGCTTGTTACTACAGTGATTGTGTATTCAGTGACAGTGATTGACCTGTGCAATTTATGGATACTATACTGATATTAGATATCTTAGATATTGTAATATCATAACTGCTGTCTTTTCCTGGTTTTAAATTCTGCAATACAGTAAATTGTAAAGAAAGCATTCAGTTCCTTAACTAAAGCAATTGTACTAATATCACACTCAGAAAATACTCTGTTACAAGTAAAAGTCGTGCATTGAAGATGATAAGTAATTAAAAGCAAGTTAGATTAAGAAAAAGAAAATGATCAAATGTTTATCAAAAATAGTTGCCAATTAATTTTCTGTCAATTGGCTAATTGACTACATGTTTTATATGTACTTGTATTAATTGTTGGGTATTTTAATTTACAACAAAACATCATATTTTATAAACTATTCTTTTCCTTTGTATGCAAAAACCTTGATTTGTAAAGTAACTAGTAGCTAAACTTTCAAATAAATGTAGTAAAGTATAAAGTGTGATATTCCCCTGTGAAACAGTGGAGTTGTATTAAGTGACATGAAAAGAACAGACTCAAGTAAAGTACCTCAATTCACATTGAAGTGCAGTACTTGAGTAAATACACTAATTTGCAGTCCACTGCTGCTCAGTACTGTCCCTGAACACATGTGCTGCACTGAGGACTGCAGCTGCTGTAAAATACTGAAAGACAAAGTGTAATGTATTGAAAGGTGTCAGTACCGAAACTCCCGTCATGTGACGCCCGGCCCTGTATACCCTTGTGTCCAGTAGACCAAACACATTCCACTGTGAAACTAAAGAACATTTTCTAAAGCAATAATTAACCTTTCAATAAAACAGTCAAACACCAGCATAACATTAAAGAGGATGGGTGCTCAGTAAGACACTGGTGACAATTTGTTGATGCAGGCGGAGGAAGCACTCTGTGCCCTATCATTGCATGTCGGATGACAACAGTGCCAGGCTCCTACCCACTCATTATAATCATTATTTCAAGGAAAGGAAGAAGCCTAAAGCTCATATCCTTTCACTGCCATTATATCTTGTCACCATGTGAAGCACACAAAGACAACTGTTGTCAACATGAAACGCAGCGAAATTCAGAAAACAAAAGAACACTACAATAGCAAAAATCACAGGAAATAGACACCTTTATATGTGTGATAATATATCGGCATTGTAAAAAATATTTGGCATTTGATTTTTTTTAAAAAAACAGCCTTTTTTGCTTGTGCATGCCTATCAGCCAACTTTCACTGGAATGAATGGATGTGATTTGGCTCTGTGCTTCTGCAATCAGTGCGTCTTGTTTAAACTGAAATAGATTTCTCACCCCAGCATAGTTCAGCCAAGAGGCAGAGCAGCCTCTCTAAAATAAACTCCGACAAAAAACTGAAACGAAGAAAGAAAAAAAAAAAAAAAAAAAAACACACATGCACGCACATCTAAAAATCTCAGTGTTAAGCACTCTTTTAACATCGCTACCGGCTATGGCAAAATTGCATCGCATTATCAGGGGATTAATGATTACTTCACAAACTGGGTGCGAAACAAAACAGGCTGAATAACCAGAGAGAAATAAAAGCTGATCACAGGAGTGGGAGATGTGAGAATAAAAGAGGGATGTTAAATCAATGAGATTTAAATGGAGAGTTGCAGTTGGATTTGCGGGGTTGATGGCTTCCCTATCTGGGTGTCAAGCATGTATCGTGGGTGTGCTAAACAACATCCAAACATCCCCAAATCCCCCAGGCGCCTTTAGACAGGCAAAAGAATCTGAGAAAAGGACTGGCTGAGGAAAACAAGAGTGGAGGTTAGGGGAGGTAGCGGGGGGTGGAAGAGGGAGATATAGAGAGTGTGTAATAGGGAGAGAGAATCAATGGGTACCCCCGGAGAAAATAAAAGCCATGACATCATCGTATGGCAAGGAGCAAGGAGTGGGGTGGCGTGGAGTAGGGGGAGAGTGAGGGAGAGACGAGAGCACCCACAGTCACCCATTCTGCCTCTCGGGGCCCATCCTCTGGAATGGATAAGAGCCGAACAATGTGCTCCCAATGAATGGGATCCCAAATCCCACAGGAGAAAAACAAATCACCAGTGGGAAAGGGGGAGGGCGAGGGAGAGATGGAGAAAGAGACAGAGAGATGGAGAGAGAAAGGGAGACCCTTAAAAAGATGTGCACACAAAGCAACAAAGCATCTCGGGACATGTAGAGCACGGCAAGTAGAGATTGAGACAAAGCTGCCTTTGTCCCTCCTGGCTGGTGGGTGGCTTGGTGTGAAGGATTTGAACGTGGTAGCATTTGAATCGCAGCTCTCCAATATATTGATTGGGCCATGTAATCCCCCGAATGATCAATGAAAAGGTTGGATAAACTTTGGGTTTGTTGTTTGTTGAGTTTACATGACAAGGGCATGTGGGAGGCAGGAATCGGGTTTAACGTCAAGGGAGCTTTGAGTTGCGTTCAAAGTTTGGCCCGCTGCTCGAGATGCCAGTTTGACGGAGACACGTGAGGCAAGGAGGGATGTTCGGGGAGCCTCTGATCACAGCACCTCCTTGCAGAAGTCAAAATGGGATGTTTAATTGCATTCCTCATCACACAGCGTTAATAAATAAAGCCGCAGCCTTCACTGGGAGGGCTCAATCTGCGTGCACGAGTGTGTACACGCCCGTGTGTTTCCATGCATGTGTGCGCTTTCAAACAAAGAGCTCCCGTTCCCTCCGTGATTACAGCATTGGTGCTGTAAGCCAGAACAGAGGAAAATAAATTAGAATCACAAGAAGAAAAGTCTTTCATGTCTGATGCTTTGATAACAAAAACAAGCAGGTTCCCACAAACTAGAATAAGTTGGCTTATAATTCAGAGCTAGCTGGGGACAACTTGACACAAAAATTTCAAACAGCGAACGGAAGATTTGCTCATGAATAAGTCACCAATAAAATAAAAGAAAGGAAGAATTGTGTTATGATACTTATTTTTGGGATCAATGAGAAAGGAGGATGCAGCGTTGAGGTGGAGTAAAGCTAAAGAGTCAAAGAAGTCGAAAGACTCTGATCTGACAGAAATGTGATCTTTCTGACAATTTAGAAACACTCGTGCATGAATGAGCACAATTAACAGCAGGGTTTCTATGATGCTTACAGACGCTTGTCTTATGAGAAATCTGAAACAAGATACAGCTGGAGCTGTTATTCAAGCCCCACATTTGACTCAAAGCATACTGAACTGCTGCTCTGGCATCAAATGCATCAGGAACACTGGGGGAAAGAAAACTTATTTTCTTTTCGCAGGGGCTACAAGGAATGGACAGTTGACAAACTACAGTTTTGTGTTTCAATATATTGATTTGTTAGTGCAAAGTGACATTTAACAAAGGACTGTGTGCGGTTAGGATGCAGGAAGGTTTACTCTTTAATTTCTTTTGTATTGAAAAAGTAGAGGTAAAAGGGAGAAAAAGAGATACCAGACATCGACTAGAAGTCTCTGAGTCAAAAATCATTGCCTGTAAGGACACCAAAATAATCTGGAGCCAAACACGTGTTTCTACCAGTTCAAAGGTGCTGACACTGACCTTTCCCTCTGCCCTGTGTAAAGAGAGGGAGGTGGGCTTCAACTGATGTCTTGACACTTTTTTTAAACAATAAATTAATTGATCAACCCATAAAGTTGAGATATTATGAAAAATGCCCAAAATGAAGGCTTGTAGTTGCTTGTTCATAAGCTAGGCATAGGTTTTTCAATTTGAGCCTGTTTCTGCCTCAAATTTTGAGCCGCACAAGTCATTGTATAATAATTTAATTTCAGCTTCGTCAGGTGTTGTTTGTCATGCAGTGTACAGTAGTTAGCGAGGTCCAGTCATGGTTGTTAAACAACTTCTATCCACCAGCGCTGACGCTCTGATGAATTTCTTACATGTCAGAAATTTTAGTCAGCCGTCATCGGGCTCTTGCACAGCTGGATCATCGCTATGAACTAAGATTAGTGCCTTTTTTTATCACTCAAATGATCGTTCAATGTACACCCAGCCAGCAGTTTGGTAATGTTAACTTGCTGACTTGTGTGTATGTGAGAAAGAAGAAGTGCAGGAGAGATGGAGAGAGTGAAAACCTGAACTGACCCATTTTTGCAGAGACTGACTTTAAGCTCTTTTTGAGACCTCTGTTTCTACTTTATTGTGAACCATACTTACAAACGTCTACCTGCCCTGGACCTTTCAAATGAATATTCACTGACAACGGGCAATAGTCAGAACAGTCCAAGGGGACGATGCGTCATTTTATTTCCTATTTTACACTGTGGTAAAGTGGGAGTTTATGAGGTGGGTGTACTACTAGGAAGATGGATAGGTTACTGAGTTGTATGTGGGTAAACTCCACTATTTAAGAGGGGCTGTGGCTCAGGAGGTAGAGTAAATCGTCCTCTAATCCGAAGATCAACAGTTCAATCCCCAGCTCCTACAGTCTGCACTGCAAAGTATGCTCAAAGTACCCTTTCCCAAGATACTGAACCCCAAATTGCTCCCAGTGGCTGTTCCGTCACTGTATGAATGCGTTTGAACGTTTACTGTAACTCTGTGGCAGGTGACACCCTGTCCACTACTGTATGAATGGGTGAATGTGTCATATAGTGTTAAAGCACTGTGAACAGTCGGAAATGCTATACAAGTGCAAATTCATATATTCCAATTGTTTTTTTGCTGATGAGTGGATGAAAAAGGGATGGGTATACCCCATATACACTCCACTACACAACCGATTTTACTCTAACAATGTGAGCACTTATGTCGTGGCGTGACGATTAGACCATACAGTGTGAACACATAAAGTTTGTGCTTTGGCTTTACATCACAGATGATTTACTCGTACTGTGGGAGTTAAACAACAGCATTTCAAAAACAGGCTCAAATCAATCAGTGTATGCCCAGTTTGAAAAAAAATCAATTTGAAATGATACAAAACAGACAAAACAGCGAATCTTCTCAAAAGTTAGAAACTAGGGGACTGGGGATGAAGCAAGTACTTGGGTGTTACTATTTTAATCAAAATGCCAAAAAAAAGTCTTCAAAGTCATTCTCAAGTTCATTATCAACTATCAACTTTAGTATCCTATCAAGTAAATTGGGGACTCCCGCTCTGGGAGAAAGCTGTCCTTGCTCACAAATGTTGATTGAATGTTCGAGAGCCAAGAAAAATCTGTTTGGGATTTTGTCTTGAAGCTGCATTTAGTTCATTTTTCCCTTTTGCGGTTTGAAACTCAAAAGAGCTTTGCTTTATCAATTCTCATCAAGTCTGTCTGAAGATATCAGTTGAACATATCCTTTGAAGTCGGAGCCAGCATGTGGAAGCTACATTAGCTCACTAGTTCTTACCCCCGTGCCTTTGCGGCCTAGTGTGTCCACAATAAATATTGAAATCGGCGGCGGCTGCTTTGCAAGTGGATGTTCTGTATTATAAATGTCACCCTACTCTTCCCTGCTGGTCGACGGAGCAGTGGCTCATTCTAATGCCACAGGACAGAGACACAGACAGAGAGAGGGAGACACCATGACTGGAAACGGGTTTCAACTCTCAGACTCATCAAATAGACATCAGTGTCTACTTGCGTGTTTATGAATAAAAAAGAAGATGGATACTGTGGAAAAAAAGAGAGCTAAAACGATAGAGGGACACAAAAGGAAAGAACAGAGAGAAAGAGCGAGCCAGCACTCTGTTTGACCATACCTTCAGGCTGCCCCAGGCTCATCACAGAGTTTTATACAGAGAAGCACACAGAGAGGACTACAGAAGACTTAAAGTGGACACAAGAAGAAAGTGAAGGCTCACAACATGATCGACAAGAAGACCAAAGGCTGTAGCGTGGTGCAGGAATGAGTCCAAAAAACCCTTAAATGAGTTATCATTTCTGTACATCAGGGTTTCTTTCTCTTGAAGTCAATGTTTTTTTTAATGTATTTTTTGATTAGATCTGAAAAATTAAGTCTGTGGTTAACACAAGCTTATAAAATTTCATGTTTTGTTGTAAGACAAAAACTCATTGAATAGTAAATACTCCACTCGTGAATTTTTAAGCTTTTACATTCTAAAAGACTGTAGAGGCTGACGCTGAACACAGCTTTACACCTTATTTTGGTAGCAACATTAAGTGAATCCGCCCACTCCACTGAGTTCAAGTTGACCAATTCATCCAGCATCGTGACATGAAACAGCAGTTTACTGACCAAAATAAAAATCTATTTTTCTGTCTCTAATTATTGGGCACATATATGCATATGATATGGGAATGCCCAGGGGTCCACTCATTTTAGGTTAATGTATCTGTTATTCATTCTGACATAGTTGAGATGAACATGCCATGTTTACCACACACTATTATTGAATGTTGATACATCTCTAAGCTTAACCCTTCACATGAAGAGAGTATTGTTTGCAGGCTAAACAGCCGCAAAGAAAATGTTAATAATGAGATGGAAACCTCCCCTTAAGCTCAGTATATACCAGTGGAAGCTGTCATTTTATGAGGTTCTAACAATAGAAGCATCTAGTGCTTTAGCACAAAGGGCAAATACAGATAATATACAATACCTTCAGATTGCAGCTCTGAAGGTCAAATCATTACTCTTGTTGAAATGCTTGCAGGGCCTGTGATTGATCCACGGTTAGCACTCACCCCAGCCAACTATAAGTAATTACCTGTACACTTATCAATAGAAACAGCACATTCCTATTCAATATCAATTTAATAGGCACAACATATTTTTTATAAGATGCACGTTTGTGCATGTTTTATTTATTTTTAGAGGGAAACATTATTTTACCTTAGTGAGAACCAATGGGAGAGGTATAAGGGTTGTGAGAGAGTTTTGTTTTTGTTTTGTTTGTTTACAGTTTATGTCTGCTGTTTTATACTGTCCAAAGCCATGTACTGCCGCTTCCACTTGAAAAGTGAAATCATTTTTTTTTAAAATTGGTCACAAAAAAAAAACGATCCAATAACAAGTTGTGAGAATTGTTCTTATCACAGATAAATTAAAGAACCACATAAATGCTCATTATAAAAGGCTTCAAATTCTATAAAATGACACCTGACAAGGACTAAAAAGAACAAAGAAATATCTGCACACTGGTTTACTTTTACATGTCATTTACAGGACAAAAAGTTTGGGAACCACTGAGACGACTCCTTTTGCAGACTATGCCCAAAGATGGTCCCTGGTACTTTCCTCCAGATATGGGATGCCTGCCTGCTGCATGATGCTGGATCAAGGTAGCTCTTACAGTAAAATGTCAGCTTTACTCAACCATATCTGTCTTCCCTCTAAATGATTTGCAAGTGCTAGGCAACATTTTAAAACAACAAGGACAGACTATACCAGCTGCTTTAAGTACTGCTAAGAATATGAAGTCCATTCATTATCTCTCCATCAGACAAGAATTTGCTCTTTTCTACCTGTCAATTATTATACCTTGAGCTTTCTACTGCAGAAATTAACGGTGTGATTAAATGTATTATTAATGCTGATTCTTTGTCAAATATTTTGAAATATAACTAATAGTGCTCATGCTTACTTCGATCATAAAATGAATGTTTTATTCACAATGGCCCTTTATTATGTTATTTTTAGCTACTATTTGCCTGGTTTCATCTGTCTTATTTGTTTCATATATCTTCTATGTTTTATAAGGTTCAATAAATAGCTGAATACTAAACGATAATGGGCCTCATGCAAGACACTATATACAAAAAAATTGTTGCTGTTTTTTTGCTCTTATTCAGGATTTGTCCTTATTTTGTTAGTAAACACTGATTTCTGGGATTCACCAGTGTTTTCTTTTTTAACTCCTACAGAAGTTTGTCTCCAGTCTCGGGCATGTGCCCGAGTCTTTGCACACAGCACAAAACATGCCCTTATATAGTGCTCAAGGAGCATTATCTATGCTAATAGGTGACAAATGATAAAGTGAGATTCATCATTGAGCACACCTGGGTAAGAGCAAATTTGGGTGGTTAAGAAAGTTTGGTGCATCTGGAACTGACTTCTCTTATATTTTTTCTTACCAGAAAAGAGGAATATAACAGAAATTTAAGAGAATGTTGCTGCATGACGCCCAATGATTGCCCACTAAACGCATGCTCACTACTTTGCTCTTTGATATCAGACTGTTAGTTTGCTGAACATTGTGAAGCTCAGTCAGAAATATATGTGACTTGGAAAAACCTTTAAATTGCTGTCCACCCATGCAGGCTTTCACCTCTCAGGTTTGTTCAACTCCGCTGCAGGGAATTGTGGTGTGAGTGTTTCTTGGTGACTTTGCCGCAGGAGGAAACATCTGAACATACAAAACCAATCATTTTGTGTCAGTTTTTATCTCTTGCGTAATCCTTGTGTGTCATATTCTGAGGTCTCTTTTACCTCAGCCAGAGAGCGTGAGCAGCAGCACAGACATAAAGTGAGAAATTAACTACAGAGCAACTTCAAAATTTAGTGTAAAGGAGATGTGTATGTGCAAAACACTCCAGCACCCAAGAAAAGAAGGTTCACACGTACCAGGTAGCAGGCAGAAAGCCACCGACTGGTGTTTATACTTCAAGCACTTTATCCCACAAAGACTAAACCTCTGCTGACAACACACACTGAATTAAAATGGGTAGATGTGTACTTCTATTTGCTGTGGTCTGTAGAGTTGGAAAAAACAATTCTAGTTATCTGCAGTCTGAATAGCATGTTTTCTAAAAACTCTCTTAAAACACAGATAAAAACAAAGACACTTAGTGTTTTTTTTTGTCTGTGTGTTGATGAACTGTAAAATCTACACACCATTAATAACAACAGTTGTTGCTGCCTGAGGTCAAGAGACATCTCATATATACTACTATTATTACCACCACTGTACTGCCATTAATCCACACTTCACATGAGCTAAGCCTGGGTATCAGTACTCAATACCTGAAAGTAGGGGTGCACGATATTGGGTTTTTTTGCCGATATCCAATATGCCAATATAGAACAACTCATTTGGCCAATAACCGGTACCGATATCAATATATCCACTTTTTTATCCACCTTATTTTAATGATCATCAAGTCTCTTCTGTATTGTACATCATATTATGCATAGTCCTTTCATGATGGTCCACCAGCAGATGGGGATATGAAATACAATACTTTTCAATGTATGTAATATTCATTCCTTGTGCAAAATAAGAAAAATACTTCAAATTAGGGTTGATGTTTTGTACAAAAACATATATATTGGTTTGCCATATCAGCAGAAATCAGAACACCTAATGCATATATTTCATTTTAAAGCCAATATCTGCCGATACCAATGACAATACTGATATTATCTTGCATCCCTTCCTCTAAGATACTGACTTGAAATAACCCAGTGCCAAGTAGTATTGAAACTTCTCCAGTCAAATGATACCTGCATTCGATCTTTTTTGTACAAGGATCCAGAAAAAAATGGCTATTTTAATGGTTTTGCTCACTGTAAGCTGTAAAGGTGTATTTCTGCTGTAAAGATGGGTATTTTAACATGGGTCACTATGGCCATTCGAAGAATTGCACTTTTTTGCACTTCGGCATTGGCTTCATTTTTTGAATATTGCCACTTAGATGTATTACATGCCTGTGTCGTCTGTTCACACAGTGGGTTCCAAATAAAGTAGGATAAAAATTTATCAAATAAAGAACTCTATTGGTATAGGTATCGGTATCAATTTAAAGGTACTGGTATTGGTATTTGTATCAAAATCTTTTAAACAATACCCAGCCCTTTAAACACAATGAATTGTTAAGGAAATTTACACAAATCTCCCCCACATGTTTCATCTTTGTTGACGCCTCCTCATCCTTCTCTTCATATTCATCCTCCCCCGCTGTCATCCTCTTGTTTTCCTCATCCTCTTTCCTTTATCTTCGTCCTTCCTGTCACCTTTCCCTGCATCCTCATCTTCTTCCTTCTATCGCATTCTCTAATCCTGTTTCTTTTCTAACTTTTTTTCCCTTCTGACAGCAGATCATTTAAGTCCTTTTCCATCTCAGCTGCTTCTCCTTCGGGATAACAAACAAGCTAGGCAACAGGTCTCATGTCATACTCTACGATGAAAGAAGCCATTCCCACCCATCCTTACGAGGATAAACTACAGATCTTGAGACATCAAGGGGGCGGTGTGAGAACATTTACCTGTGTGCAGACGTGCTGAAATGCTTCCTCAGCACACTTTTCGCATAGGAAACTTTCAGATGAAGCCGATACAAATTCAGTTAAGGGAAACAGCAGCTCCCCTGCGTGAGCTGCTACACTGCCACAAAAAAGCAGAAACACTGATTTATAATTTCAATATATGCTGTTGGTCCACATATTGTGGAGACGGGGGGTGTTATAAAAAGAAACTCCCCCAATAATAAATATCTCTATGAATAAATATCCTAAAAAGCAGTCCAAATATGTCTTGAAACTGTACTGTAGAAACACTGTATGTCACATATTGTTTGGTGACGGAGATGTGAAGCTCCCTGGCAGTCGTCCTCCTCCACCTCCTCCTCAGGGAGAGTGTTAATGAAGCAGGAGGCTGGTCAGATGGGAGAGTCTGTGACTCTCCACTTGGGTTCCAAGCAATCAATAATATACAGACGGCCACCCTCGCCTTCCTCTCCTTCTTTTTCATTTTCTTTCCTTTATCCTCTTCATCTTCATTATTTTACTCCCTATGTGCTTTTGTATGTGTTTTCACCTCCTCTCCCTCTCCCTCGCATCGCCCCTCCTTCTCTCCTCTGACCTTGGTCACCTTTAATCTTCTAATTTCTCCTATTTCCAGTTTTGCCTCCCCCTTTCTTTTACAGTTAACAGTGAGAATGTTATAAATCTGCCTTTAATTAGTATGACACTTGCAGCTGCATTTCGCTTCGAATCGCAACTAATTTACTTCTCAGTCATCGCAGTGTTTTGACATTCCAGAAGTTGCACTGTGCAATTCTCAGAGAGTTGGGAGGAAAACAAACTTACTGTCAGGAAACTCTAATCTGAAAATACCAATGGAAATAAAAAATAAAAAAATACTGTGCACACTCAAACTGCTTTAATACAAAGTTAAACGAGGTATCCTTTTCATCTCTCAGATACTTCACTGCCCCGGAGGGACGTTTTTCTAACCTGTGAGGCAACAGTGCCCCCTGCAGCTCTCCAGAGGACGTGCAGCTCAATAACGTTCAGGAAAGTTGATCCCTCTACACTTTTAACCAGCCTTGTTTTAGCCCCCCAGCTATCTCCTCCCACAAGGGGAATTGTGTAAGTGGATTTAAATAAATTAATGCTTCTGCTAGCCTGGGGAAAACACAGCAGAAAATAGTCCAAAAACAAAAAAATTCAAACTGCTGTCGCATTCACAAAGATAGAGAAGAACATATATTTTTTCTGGCTTACGCCTATAGGCCCACATGGAAGACGGCTGTAATTTGAATATGCCATGCCTAATTCCACATTTAGGCTGAACTGGCGTTCTCCAGGGACTGAATACAAAGCAGCGTGCAAGAAAGACACTTGACTAGTCAGCTGGAACAACACTATCTGGGCTCGGGGGATAATCAGTCCCACCATTTTGAGACCAAAACTGCTCTAAAAGAAACCAGTCAGAAGTAAGATTTCCAGTATCCATGCCAACAAACAGCAGTCCTGTCTGTGTAGCATTTACAGAATGTATTTCAAACAATTGTCAAAGCATCAATAGCACTTGATAAATCTTACCGCACCAAGTATGTGGGCATATTTGAGGCTGCTAGAAGAATCAAAACATAAAGATTAAAGATTTCAATCAAATGAAAACTTCAAAAGGCTGGAAATCATTTAATGGGAAAAAGAAACAGCCTACTGAGTTTGTACTCCTTTTGCTACAGCAACAGAGCGATCTTTCTCTCAGTGGAAAAGAAAGAAATGAGTGAGGGAGGCTCATGAGGTCTTGGCTATTAAAGTAACTACATAGCATTAGCTAATTGGGACCCAAACAATCTGCTGAATACAAATGAAAGGGGAACAGGGAAATGCTGCAGAGAAAAACTCAAAACCATATTTGTATCATGTTCCTTAGTGTTTTCCTTTATACATGCAAATATTTAGGGCAAGGCCTCATTAGGATGCTGCACTGAAATCCTTTATTTAATACTTTATTTTAAATTAACACTTATAAACATGCAAAGAATAAGTATTAAGAATATAAATAAGGAAACTAATCATCACTAATGACCTCAATATGGCATCTACAACATGCTGTAAACAAGCCTGGATACTGTGCATAAACGGATACAGTTCAGTTACAATGCAACCCTTCAATACATGCACACACTGTCCAATTCTAGCTACGGAGAAAGTCTCTCAAGAGAACAAAGACACCCTGGAGGTTTCAGATAACAAGCTCCCTGATCTCTGGTCTTTACACTACAGTTACTCCGAAGCCAGATGTACGCCTACCTCTGGGTCAAGACAGACACCAGTGGGATTACCATCTATTAGCAGAGAAAGAGGGACGGATTGGAGATGCTTCTCATTTGGCATAAACACAGAATAGGTCTTTGTCTACAGTGGATAACAAATTGGCTTTTTTGGTAGTTTGTGTGAGTGGTAAGAGAAGCACAACTAGGAAAATAATGACAGGCATGTACACTGTGCATGTGTGCATGTGTGTGTGTGTGTGTGTGTGTGTGTGTGTGTGTGTGTGTGTGTGTGTGTGTGTGTGTGTGTGTGTGTGTGTGTGTGTGTGTGTGTGTGTGTGTGTGTGTGTGTGTGTGTGTGTGTGTGTGTGTGTGTGTGTGCGTGTGTGCGTGTGTGTGTGTGTGTGCGTGTGTGTTGGTTCACACCTCAGAGTCTTCATTGCGGAGTCCCAGTTGGAGGACAGCACTGGGAGACTTCAATCTGGCTTGGCTGGACTGGGCCATCTGCAGGTTCAATTGCCAGCCGACATACTCGAGCTGCGACACACAAATGGAGCCAGTTTTTCTTTAATATTGACATAACTGTAAAAAAAAAAGTCTTGCACTTTAATTTATATAATTGCCCTTGACAAATTTTCAAAGACTCGGTGGTGGCATTGTTTGTATAATAAAAATAACATTGAGTAGCAGTGAAATATTTTTGTATATTTATGCGTACATTGATTAAATTGATTTCCCCCGTTCCTCATTATGTTCTCACTATCTGACCTAGATTTGTGCTATATTAATTAATTTTATTTCAGTATAATTAGCACAAATTAAAATGTGCAAATAGAAAACACCACCAATCAAACTGTTAAAAATAACTTTGTATCCTTTTCTTCCACATCCCAGAGCAGCGATTCTCAACATTTTTTACCCACAAATCTGATACAATTTAAGTGATAAGTGATAAGATTTTGCATCCGGAACCTCCATCTCAAAAGATTTTGGTTGTTAGATATGATTAAGACCCTAACCCTTGATTTCTATAGTTGTCATCTACAGTTGAGGAGAAAACCGTGACGGAAATTAAACCTCTGGTCAGAGTCATCACTCTCATGACTTACTCACAGTGGGCGCTCTGGTAGAGTGAATCAAATAGTAAAAATAATATATTCCCCATTTTTCTTTTGAAAAATGGGGAAAGAAACAAACCGAGGATGTCACATAGGGTTCTGGGAAATTGTGATGAGAATTTTTCACAATTTTTGACATTTTATAGAATAAACGATTCAGTGATTAATCGTTAAAGTAATCAGCAGGTTGGTCAATGATGAAAATAATTGTTAGCTGCAGCCCTAATTTATAAAATATCACAGGATCCTAGATTTACCGGTGATGTCATCAACTGTCATTGCCTCTACGAAACCCAAAAATATTACTGTAATGTAAGACATGAACAGTAGAAAATTCTCACATTTTATAACCTGGAAAGAAAGTTTTGACATTTTGCTTTAAAACGCATTTTAAAAAATGAATTTATCAACTAATTGCTGCAGCTCTAAGTTGTAGCTTATTTATAAGTTGTGACTTCCTGAGATTTGTGTTCCTATTTCATGAAGATGAGACTCTATCTCAGTCTTAAAAGAATAATGAGGTCCTTTAGTTAAAAATGCAGTGTACATAAGATATTAATGGCATGATTGCTGACCATGTTCTCACCAGATGACCTAAAGTCAACATCATTAACAGAAGCCACTGTATTATCACACTCATGAATATGGTAATTATCATTGACATTAAGATTTACTTCTGTAGAACTTTTCTTAATCTTCTCAAAGTTTAAGTTACCTTGTTTCAGAGCTGCAGCTTGTCAGACTAATACTCGGTCTTAGTCAGCTGTAGCAGTGTGATGGATTAGCAGCACTGAATCAAGGCAGGGCAGTTCAGTATTTTATGATGCAGAGAGAGGCCATAACAATAAACCATGTGTGACTTATTGGGTCTGGATGCTTCCACGGCATCACAGGGCAGGTGTGAGGTGAGGAAAGGCTGGACCTCATTATTCATGACTGGAACAGCATCCTCATTAGCATAAACAAACATCACAACTCCGTGATGTGCTACTTATTTTGCATCTGGTATTTGCAAACGAATCAATTTAAAGAAATCAATCAAAATAAATTCATTGATATAAAAATCTAAGCTGTAGGTTAATATTATGTCATACATAAATGCATGAATAAATGACCACACATAAAAACAAATAGCACAGTGCCATAAGGGATGATTCACCTAAACATCAAAAATAGATTTTTTTTCCTCTTATGATGCTATTTATCAATCACTGTATTAGCGTGAGTTGCTGAGTGTTGGAGATATCGACCGTACAGATGTCGGCCTTCTATACAATATAACAGAATTAATGAAATTAATGGTATAATGGCACTCAGCTTGGGGGCTCAAAGCACCCAAAAAAAAAAAACATCTAGAAAAACTTAACAGCAATGTCTCTCCCCGGAAATAATGACCCGATTCCACAAACAATCCATAAACCTTGTTGGTAGCAATTTCTGGAAAGAACTAGTTTCTTTCTGCAGAACTACACTTGCCAATCATATTACTGCAAGGAAGGAAGCGTGCATTTTCTTCTAGCTCACCTTGCACCTCTGAGCTCGTTAACGTTACAGCTCAGCTAAGGAGGACGCCATTAATGTTTACATCCTGCGCTGTCACGAGCCTCTCATCCGTGAGTAGATGCACGGTTCCTTCTGTGTAGTGATTCGTTTGGTGGGTGTAGTTAAACAGAAAGAAAATAGTTCCTACATAAAACTGCTCACAACACTGTCTGTGAATTATCTTGAGTAACTGAGTCGTGACTTTGCTGTTTTTTTTAAATGTATGTTTTGGTGCTTTGAGCACCAAAAGTCGAATGCCACCTAGTTCCATTATATTGGAGAGAGGGCTACACAGCCAACACTCACATCAATACAATTTATATTGATAAATAGCACTAAAGGTAAAAGGAAAAATATGTATTTTTTGCTTTGGGGGTGAACTGTCCCTTCAATAACATATGGTGGTTTTGTTTTCTGGCAAACTCCAAGTGGTTCACTCATTTTAAAAGGAAAAGCCAGCAATCAAAGGAATCCTCACCGGCGATGAAGATAAATCTCTTTGAACAGCAGCATTAATTTAAACAGCGACTGGGCTAATCAATCAGAAAACTGGCAGTCACCGACATAAAGACTACCTAGGACATCCTTTCAAGTCCAATTGAGTAATGAAATTCAAATGAGCAGTGCACCTAAACAGTGATCATAACCGAGAGATATAAGTCTAAGCACTGGTTACAAATCAATGTGCAACAAAGTCTGACATCCAAGATTTCCACCAGCAATATAACATAACATGCATGTGTGGCGTGATAAGAGTCAAAAACCTCCTAACACAAATGTAACCTAACACATTAGGTATTCCACAAATCAAATAAAAGCAAAAATCTTAACAAATGTTTCTAAACATTTAGTTTCAAAAGGAAAAAAATCTGAGATTAATGAACTTGAAGTTGGAAATACATGAGTAGAATCCTGACATTTATTCACATTGAGCTGTATTTTTTTACTGAACGCAATCAAATGCAATCATCACACACTGTTCATACTATTTATAATGCTATTATATTATTTCAAGGTCCTCTTCAGTATACACAAAGCTCTAAATGGGCTAGGACCAAGCTATATTGCAAACGTTTTTGTTAACTATTTGCCTATAAAAACACTGTGATCATCTGCTGCTGATCTACTGGAGGTTCACTCCAACAGCAGAAAGAACATCAGGGATGCAGCATAGTTAGATTTTCTTTGAAATAAACAGCTTGGGTTTCCTAAATAAGTTACACTTTATTATTATTATTATTATTATTATTATTATTATTATTATTATTATTATTATTATTATTATTATGCACTCTACACTTTTTGCACATCTGGTTAGATGCTAAACTGCATTTAATTGCCTCAGTGGCTTTGCTCTGTGAAATGACAATTAAATTAAATCTAAACTACTGATTAGTAAAAGTGCTTTGCATTTATTCAAATTGGTAGGTATTTGTTTTTGGATTGGAAAATGCATTTGTGAACACCGTTTAATTACCCACAAATCAACACTTTTGTAAATCTTGATTTTAGGAGTAGATCATGAAACATGCATTTGATTCCAGTTCACTCCCTTAATTTGATCAATGTTTAATTGGTAGCGTAGTGGAACAGCAGGTGAGTTTTTTATGACATATCATATTCAGTTAATGTGAGAAAGGAAGTATGAGGTGGCAGTGAGTGTGTTTACTGGTTTCTTTAATGGGAGATCCTATGAAAGAGTTGAAAATCTCACTCAAAGACTACAAAATGACTGAACACAAAATCCTGCCTTCTATTCAACAGAAAAAGCCGACGAGAAAACACCTAAACTATGAAGTCAAAGCAGCAGCAGAGGTTATGTTGTGCATCAATGGCTGTCACAGCCTCCTGCTGGCAGCAACAAATTCATGGGGGAAAGAAAGACGACTTGCGAGACCCAATCAGGTGAAACGTCTTCATGTATGACAACAGCAACAACTCCAGCTTAATGTGACTGAAGCGTAAATGCTGCTTATTTACTCTGCGTTAGATGTTAATTCCCTTGACTTTGTGGGCGATGCTGTTTGAAGTGTCAGCGCTTAATCAAGTTATAGAGAGGAACAAGTTTTTAAAATCTACGTGACAACTTGCGTGAGCTGCGAAAGAACTCTTTGTAATCCGAACAGCTGGAAATGAATTCACACAAAAGCAGGTCAGTCTTAATATGGATAGTCGGACGTTGATTCTCAATTTAGTATCAAGACACTATAATGTCTCGCTAAACAGTGCTCAGTTCAAAGGGATGAAACAGCGTTAAAAGTAGGCTATAATTACACAGTGTCTGGGAGAGGATTAATCAGATGCTTCAGAAACATGGTCAGGTTTTGGTTGAAATGGTGTGATGGTTAGTGTGGGCAAAATTCAGAGTTCCAGCAAAAAAAAAAAAAAAAAACAGAAAAAAATCAAATTTATTTCAGCCCTTTCTCTAACATTAGCCTTACCTTCTTTGGGGCAAAGGTATTATGCTTTAGCCTCTCCACCAGCTCAGGTCCGGCGGCGGTCCAGGTTTGAGAGAACACCTCAGCTTTGTCTGCGTTTAGATTGACCGCCTCCAGCTGTTGCTGCAGAGAGATCGGCTTTACATTATGATACACCGCCTGCAGAGGAGAGGAGATATGGGTTAGAGCAGTAACTGTATAATAAATGCTACCATTAACCATGTTTTACAAGTGTAACAGATCAGTCCTATTTACTCCCAACACTTAACATTGCTACAATATAACAATTCACGATACAACAGTGACCCCAGCTGGAGAAATGGACTCACAACGTGATCCACACCAACAGGCACCAACACTACAGACATCATGCCGGTTTCTCTTACTGTCTTTATAGTGAGTCTCTGATTAAATATCTTCACATATAAAGCTTTTGAAAACATACACTTAAGCAAAGTGAACAATTTCAACCAGCGATTTGGCAAATTGTGGTCATCTGTTTTTTTTATGAGCCTGGCCATTTATGTGCGCATCACTTTGCCTGGCAGGCAAAGTGATGCGCACATAAATGGTATCTTAGGAGCACCTGCACATTCACCGTAGACAGTAATAGTCACTTTGCATGGTCATATTTTCCTCTAAATGCTCCTGTATAATGTTAACAACCCAGGAGGTAAATACAAAGTGGACATAGACGTCTGTGTCTGCACTGAAACAACACAAGTGGATTAGATCCAAAAAATTTCTTATTTCTTCACATCTAGAGGAATGGATATCTTCATACAGAGTCCTAAAGTAGGTTTGCTGTCTTTTGCTTTCCTTTCTTTCTTTCTTTTTTTGGAACCCTGAATTTGCTTTCTTGTCAACCGTCGGCTTGGTGTGTCAGGGTCTAGCTAAACCATTTTGTATCTTAAATGGGTGAGAGAGCCTCCAGTATTCTTTAATACAAAATCCAGTCTTTAAACCAATGTTTTCTCAGCCAATTTTAATAAAGTTATGGCACTCATTAGTTAGAAATAAAAAAGTGCAAACAAAACCCAAACTTTTCATTCCAGTCTTTTTAGGGCCCCACTTCTCACTGGGGCCCTGTGTAATCAGCTCTATTTCTCCCTCTACATTGATGGCCCTGCATCTAAAACCTAATGCTGACTAAAGATGCACAGTAATGCAGGGTGTAAGACGAATCTCCACAGAGCTGTACACATCAGCAGTAGAGGAAGACATGTCAGATAAAAGCGGCACAATAATGTAACAAATGTCAGATGACCAACTCTCACCTGCTCTAGAATAAAGGCAGCAGTTTCCAGGACAAGATTGAGAGCCTGTTTATCCAATGAGAGAGCAGCCTGAAGTTTTTCCTCCTCCTCTTCACTGAATGTCCGCTCTCCCTGTGCAGAAAACATAATTTACTGTGAAAAGACCCTTAAATAAATCACTGTTTTTAAAAACTGAATCATAAATGAAAAGCTGTTTTATGCTTGAGAGTAAACAACTTTTTAAAATAAAAATATAAAACATTTTAGGATTACATTACATAAACATTGAGGTTAGGGGCATGTTTTCCAACATAATATAATTATGTAAGTATATGAACGTGCCCTTTTGCATGTATGAGTGCAAATATTTATCTATGTGTGCATGCATGTGAGCAGGCATGTATATGTATGTTTATTTGTTCAGATTTTGCTTTTATTCAAATATGATCTTTACCTAGCTTTTTGATTTGTTTTTGTTTTTAAGAATATTTTGCATCCGGTAGACAAAAATGTATTTTGTTTTCTAGTAAAAAGTTTATGTGAATAAATAAATAAATAAGTAACGTGAGTGTCAAAGGCCAGCATATGTATGTGCAACCATTCAAATTCAATTTAATCTGACGTTTCGGACAACAACAATGGACTTAAGGCAGTTTATCCGCTGTGAAAAGCTATTTTCACAGCATGACTTGACAGAGCAGTAAAAGCACAGATTAAACTAATAACAATCACAATGGTTCCATTGTCATTAACTGTGACAGGAAGCCATGTCAGTGAGCAATCATGCAAAATAATAATTGATAATGATAATAGCTACACCAGTACTTTTCATGCCATGACTTTTTAAAATGCTTATTAAATTGTATATTAGTATTAAACAAATATTACTTAGCAATCAAAAAACAGAGCTAAATGGACAAATTGTTCTTAGAATAAATGACTGACACCCTTTGACAGTGAGCTAAGTCTTCTGAAAAACCAGTGTGATCAACAGGGCCAGGCATGTGTGCGCATTCATTAGAGCCGAGTGTGACTGATGCTCCAATAAGTCATTATGCATTCACTGCTCTTTCTGGTGCTACAGCTTTGCAGCAAAAGCCTCAAAAGCCTCTTGTCTTTGGCACCGAGAACACTGTGCAGTCTCTGTACCTTCAGATGAAGCTTTTGTATGATGCGTGAGATCAGCCTGGAGAACTTGTTCACATCAATCGCATTGATGAAAGTCACCGCTTCCTTTATGCTGTTTGGTAAGAACAAATGTGAGTGTTAATGACAGTGGCGTAAAAAAGCACTCAGATCTTTGAGTTAAAAAAAAAGAATCAGAGTTTACTGCCCAAGTATGATGCCACACATGAAAGGTACGTCACGCTGGCTGTCAGCAAATTTCAAAGGTATCTCTATACATTGTCAACCAACACACATAAACTATAAACATATAGCAGTGACAACATACAGCATCAGCAGACAGTAGTGTCTTCACTTCATTGCAATATGTCCCACAGGGTAAATAAAAGCATCAGTACAAGTGTGAAGATTGCATAGCAGCCTTAGATGAGGTTGTGTGAACATGAATGTGAGTTTAAAGACTATTATGTACACAATGACATATTCTACGAGGTACTGCAGAGTAAATATGCTATGTAGACAATTTTTTCACTGGCTGTACATGCGTGCATTAAAAAAATGACCTAAAAATACAACAAAGCTAATATACTAAAGTAAAGAGGGAGCAATACAAACACGATATATTTGAACTCACCAGTTCTGAAGAACAGGGGATTTTAGGCCATGGCTTTACATCTTATATGACAATACTGGTTTTACAATTTAGCTTTTGTATGTTGTTATATCTAAATTTTCTACGAAATTTTATTTTGTACTATGGCATACGGTCTTGATTTTTGATACTAAACTTACTTACTAATATTATTTCCATCAAAAATTAAAGCTTCTATAACACATGAACACATTCATTCAGAAGAATGGTGACTTTTGAGACTTTTTAACTCAAATGCAGATTACAACACTGCATAATGTGACTTAATTTTATTTAAAAAGCCCAATATTACAAATCACAATTTGCCTCAGAGGGCTTTCTAGCATACAGCATCCCTCTGTCCTTAGACCCTCACAGCAGGTCAAGTAAACTACTCTTTCAGTTTCCGTGCAGTGGACAGAGAAAAACTTCACCCAAAAAAAAAAACCTTTAACGTGGATAAAATAATAGCGACCTCAGGAAGAGCAACTGAGGAGGGATGCCTCCTCCAGAACATAAATATGTGCAATAGATATGTGTACAAAACAAAATTACAGATAGATACATAGATAGATAGATAGATAGATAGATAGATAGATAGATAGATAGATTGATAGATTGATAGATATACATTAAGAAAGAGAGACATTAGAGTTACATGCCATGTATTTATCATGTTAGACATGGTTTGATTCCAACTTAGTTTGAAACTAACACAATGCATCACAGTCACAATAAAGTAATAAATATAAACCAGTTTTCTGCAAAATAACTGGTGAAAATGAACTTAACACGTGGGCGGCCATTATTTTAAAATCTGACCACAGAACTAAAGAGTAATTAGTTTAATTTTTTTAATTTTTTAAATTAATTTTATGTAAATGTTACTGTGTGTACTGGAATAAATTGGCAGAGGGCAGGTTGTGTAAAATGTTTCCCCACTCAAAAGAGCAAGAAAACCTGGTAAAGACACCGTTTAATGGTAACAGCAGTAACATAAGTCCCCCAAAGGCAACTTTACCGTGTTTGCTGATGTCCATTTACACACCAAACCACAATATCGACAACTTTCGTAATGCTTCGTGTCTCGTTATTTTTGCTGCAGGTAGCTTTACGTTAGCTAAAAAGGGATTTATTTCCCTCTAAATTGTATATAAAAGGCGACTCACCTTTGTGTTTCTTTAATAAAAGAAGTCATTGTTATCTGTTGCTTTCCGAAAATGAAAATTGAGGACTTTCAAAGCACCAGCAGCAGCATCCTCAGTGTTGTTATTCCTACTTCCTGCTGTCACGAGACGGCTCACATGACAGTCAAAGCTGCGTGATAATGCGCATTAAGAATAAAATACAGAAAAATAACTCGCTTTAAGAATTTAAACAAAGGTTAAAAGTGTGTCAGTGATGAATTTTAACACAACTGTGTCAACATTTTTTTTAATCATGAAGCAACCGTGACCACACAATAAAATACCAACGTAGTTTGCGTAAAAGCTGCGCACCACTAAAGTGTCTGCTACAAGCGTCACTACGGAATAAGCGATGGACAAATAGAGCCGCAACAAATGCGAAACTGCAGAAGCATCATAACTTGTTTTCTAGCCGTGTTTAAACCTGTATTAAGATTACTCCAGCACTATCATATGCCGTATAACTAATAACTAATGTTTTTTCTATGGTTCATAAATCTTTTATTAATGCGTATTATGTCTGTGAATCCGTTAACAAAACTAAATAAATTAACAGGAAAATAAATTTTTACAAAATAATAAAAATATATATCTAAAATTATATGGATCAAAATTGTACATATTTATGTACACACATGCACCACACATTTATACTCATATGCACAATACATCATCCATTTACAACCATGCATACAATAAAAATGCTATTTAAACAACAACATACAACACTGCAACATTATACAACCAAAGAACCCTAAAAACTTCTTTACTCTACTAAGGGTACTTGTAAATTCTAACCCAATAAAGCGTTATTGATCAAAAAACAAAACTAAATACTGAACACACTGAACTATTTGGGGGTAAAAGGACACTTATTCATTTGTTCACAAAAAATCAATGAATGTCAAAATGTTATACATTGAGTGTATTGTCATTAAGATGTTTCTAAAATTGTAATATTAACAATTAAAATCCATAAAGTTGGATAAAGTATGGTTATTATTTATTTTTTTATTTTTATTTTTTTTGGCTGTCCTGTAAAGTTGGTCAAATGTCACTTATGCCCCTCTAGTTCTCATCCCTTAAAACAGTCATCAGTTAGGCTACATCTGAAAAAGGCCCCTCTAATATACTAATGTTATGTTTCACCACATGTTTCCCCCCTGCAGTGATTACCGGCCACATCCAGCGCTGCTAACAATATCTTTTAAGTGGAACATCACTAGGGCCGATGGGATGACATGCTGCACATTAGGCCATTTTGTTAATGTACTGTATGAAATGCATATCGACAAATATAAGATTATAGTCATGATTAAATAAGACAAACACAAAGGCTGAGTTTCGACACTTTATTATGTTGAAAAAGAAGAGAAAAAAAATCATGCACAGATTAAAATTAAGATACTTATTTGATAAGACTTGATAAATCATTTAAAAATATTTTGCATACAAATAAGAAAAGAAAAAAATCATATCAGCATATATATCCATATTTCTGTCGCACAGCATATCTGTAATGTAATTCTTTGCACTGATTTTTACAAAGGTGCTGTAATGTGTGACTTTCAATACTCTAGCGGACCTGTTTCGAGTTGGTATTTGAAATAGTTTCATGCTCTTTCCACCACCGACTGGTTTTCTGGAATAAGCAAACCAATGAAATCATCTCAAAACATCACCACCTGCCAGCTTTCTCTTTTAAGTAAACACTTAAGTCGGTAAAATAATTTCAGTTGCAAACTGACACAGATCTGTACTGCAGCAGCTGAACATCAGGGGCAAACCTCCAGCGAGGCAGAAGGAATGTACCACAAATAAATAAATACTTAATTTTTCCTTCCAACAGAAACAAAACATGTAAAACATTATTTTCTTTAATAGGAAAAACAAAGAGAAAACACCAGAACAAGGAGTGTCAAACCACACAGTACCTTCAAGATGTACAGTTTTGATAAAAGTTAGTAATTTGAGGTTTTGGTAAACAGATTGCATCACGGTAAACATTGGCTGACACCTGCAGGCTCAGGATCTCGCTGCCACTATTTGAAGGAGGGTAAATTTGGCACTTTTATGCTGATGTCACCAATGTTGATGTTTCTGGGCATTTCCGGGAGGTTCATGTTCTTTACAGCTGATACGGCACGAGCAGGCGCTCCTGCAATACCGGCCTACACACACACACAAACAAACACACACACAAAACACACACGGAGGGTTGATAAGATACAAATCAGTGAATTAAAAAACTGTACACGACAACACATTGAACACTGAACACTGGACACACACACACACACACACACACAAAGACACACTGTGCTAAACAGAGTACTAGACACAAAACAGTCAACTGCTGACAAAATGCAAAAGCACTGACCGCTACTGAGACAGACGACATGTGCAAATGTACATTCAGATGCCTTCATAGCTTCATATGCACATGCATTATTTGGTTCTACAATGATTTACATCACAACCAGAGCCAATTATGAATCAACTGTGCGGAGGACACACTGTAATAGACCATTCACTAATTTTGATGTACTGCAGTACTGGACATTCATAAAATGGACAAAAGGCAGCATTGCTTGGAAAGTGAACCCACCGGACTCTTGAGGACCGATAAGGGTAAAAATGCAAGGAAAGAATTGGGTAAAGCAGAAAAAATGGATTTGGATGTGAAGACGGAAATGATGTTTGGATAGATAGGTATGTATAGAATGTGTGCATCAAATTTAAACATGTCAACATAATATTAGCTGTAATAATACAGGTGATACTGGACTTCTAGTGGGTTGAATTACTTCTGCAAAGTCTACAAATGACAACAGCTATCTATATACAGATTTGTGAGATTATTGTGCCATTTCCACATCTAGAATGTTGAACTACTGATGACATGAGAAGGTTGTAAACATAGTAGGACTAAACTACAATGGGAAATCTATTGTCAGGGACAGAGGGGGCACTTCACTCTAACACAATGAATCTCAATGTGAAACTTTATGAGAAAAATGTAGCGTTTTAAAGGAAAGTAAAAAAGGTAGTTTACAGGCTTGGGCAGTATCACAGTGTTACAGTATATCAGGGTATCAAAAAATCAAAAAAAATATACGATTTTTCGATGCCATCAAAATACACTCACTCCTTTTTCTATTAAACTATTTCAGAGATGTTGTATTGATTTGAGGCAATGTGTTGTAGTAATATTGATGTTATACCACCTCTAACTACAGTTTCAATGTTTTTATCTGTCACAAATGTGAAGAAATACAAATATATCCATTTTACTCAACCTTTTCTATCTCCCTTTCCAAATAAAAGCCCTCTAACAGCGTTTGTGTCAACAGAATCCCTTCAGCTGTTAACACAAGGCTTTTTGTTGTGAAATATTTGCGAGACCACGTTGCTGACAATGCAGTAGCTGCACGGCTTCATAAATTTGTAGTTTTATGTCCTTGTAGCAGCAGCTGCAGGTTTTTGACACCAGCCTGTGCTGCATGTCATTCCCTCTCTTCCCAAATTATGCTATTATATCCGTCTTTTCTAATAAAGGGAAATCCCCCAAAAATGATCTTTAAAAAATAGCGGAATTTTAGCTTATAACTGTGGAAATACAGTAGTTATAGCAGCAGGCATCTCTGCAGCAGTGCCACTGCATCATTTCTGTCAGTGCACACTGCAAGCGCGCCAGCTGAAGCAGTTCAGCGAGGTAGTCTTCAAGTACGGCTCATGCATGCAGCGTGTCACAGGCGTCAGGCAGCTGAGCTGAGAAAGATGGCGACTATAAGTGTTGGGGATAACATTACAGAATTAGTATTACTACATAAAACTTTATCTTCAGATTCCTTATTTTAACTATAAAAGCAGTTTATTAGCCACTTTTATATATATCACATCAGCTACATTTAGCCCACTGATCTTTCTGTATCAGCCACAGCATCAAGTGTCATGTCTTAATATTAAGGGCACTATTGGTTATTCTATAAACCTTTAGGATTTAAACACAGCAAGACTTGCTTAAGTAGACTGATAGCATATTTGAAACCCAGCATTGTAGGCTAGACAATGACATATATGCTACAATAGCCCCTTTTACACTGCATGTTTGAGGCGGGAAAATCACACTGTTATGCCGCCTCGCTGCTCTGTCTATGGGGTACAAGTGATCTTGCCTTTAAGCAACCACGGGAGGTAACAGTGCTGAAATGTTGTCTGTATTAACAGGACAGCCAGCAGGATGGGACAATGGGCAGGACGAGTGGGACGTCGATGACATGTTATGAATGTGACCCATTGTGGGAGATCTAAAAGAGCTGACAGCAGTTAGCAGCTAACTCCAAAAAGACAAAGAACAGCAGTTTCAAATATACGCAAATTCTGAAAACAATGACATTCAGGAGCTCTTCAGATCAGCTGGCATATAAGAGAATGTAAATGATTGTGACTTGTGAATGATTGTGATTGATTGACGCATTATGCCTTTTTTATATGTCACAATACAGGCCGACACTATTATGTTTCATGTCACGCCCATCACAACTCTCTTGATTCCATGATACCGGCATGCAATCTATAATTACACACCGGGATGGATTGATGCCGCTGCCATTTGGTTGTGTAAAAACACAAAGGAGGCATAAGGAAGGGACTGTATGGTGGCCCTATAGTGTGATCGCTGTGTAAAAAGGGCGAACGACTTCTATCGCCGGTAGCTGTAATGTTTTTTTGACACAAATGTTGTTATATACCATATACCCTGGTGAAATGTCAGCAAGGTGTGAAAAACAGACACTGCCCAAGCCTAGTAGTTTAGCTTTTTAGTACCATAAAACACATCTATGGAGAGTGAATGATTTGATGTTTTTGTCTCAAGTGTGAGTAGACATTTGAGAATCAGTGTGGTTAGAGATCCCCCAACTGAATCTTTGGCAGACAGACCCAAAAATGACCAAAAGGCTTTAACCACAGAGAACTGTATGTCCCCATCGCCTCTGTTAGAAACCCAGTATAGCCTTAGAAATCATTTAGTGATATAACACACGTAAAGAACGTCTGGAATGCAGATTTATCCACTTCATTTATTTGCACAAGGTTATTTCAATGGACCGTTTGTCTTGTGGGGCATTCCTCCCTCTGCCAAGAATCAAGGAGACTTGTGTTAGATGGAAAGATGACCGTGGTGTTAACCAAGAGGAATGCTGGTCCAGCACACGGGCTCAGCATTCGGGAGTAAGACTCGAGATATTTTTTCCTCACAGTGGGGAGCCGGGAGACCCTCTGTGCAAGCTCATAATAACGGGTTGTTAATCAAATGCGGGATGACTAATATGTACAAAAATAGTAACACCAGCTGTGTAACACAACAATAGCTTGATTCTCTGGTCTATGTGAGTAAGATCCTTATTAAAGAGCTCGAGCAGTAACCCCAAAACAGGATAAAAAGTCTGCAAAAGAGGGCTTTTATTGTTGATTTAAGGCAAACTACAAATTGTTTAGAGGGTAAGACCTTAAAGGAATAGCTCATTATTTTGGATAATTAACTAAACTTTTTTTTAAGCCGAGAGCTGGATGAGAAACTTGATACCACTATCACGTCTGTATGGTAAAAATTTTGTCATAACTAGCAGCTGATAATCTAAGCTCAGCAAAAAGACTGGAAACAGGGAGAAGCAGCTAACGTGGCTGTGTCCAAAAAATAATTTAAAAAAAAGAATACATCTAAAGGTTATATATCATTGTTCAACCTGTACAAAAAACCTGTGTAAAAAGTGTAAAAATAACAATTTGTCGTTTTGCAGGGGTTATGTGACAAACAATTTCTTCGCCAGAATCAGGGACTTCCTTTTTGTGTCAAAGTGTTGCTCCTTTATCTACAATTTATTGTCACATCCACAAGCGATGTTTCAAGCTCACGCTCTTCTTCAGCCTTCGTTTGATATGAAAAGGCGGCATCTTTAAATACCAAAGCTGGTCACGTGACAGTCACATGGTGTTACAGGTCAAAAAAAAAAAATCAAGTCCCCTCAAATACATTACATGAGATAAATACACAATTTCTACAAATACATGTTTTAGCTGTTTAAAACAGTACATGCACAGAAAAACACGTACAAAAAAATAACACATACCAGGTATTTTTACCCAGATGTGTATAGAAATGTATGCAAGTTACAAAATTTTATAGGAAATACCACTCAGCACATAAAAAATAACTTCAGGCCAATGGCCGTCATACTTTTCATATGGCTAAATAATATATTATATATATAACAAAATATATTATATATATACATATTAAATATAAGAAAACAGGATGTCCTTATTCACATCATCAGACATTAACACTTGTGGATGTGTCAATAAATTGCACATTAGAGAACTGGTTCAGGCCAAGGAATATATAAACCCCCCAAAACGACAAGTTGTACATTATACACTTTTTTTTGTAATGACGAATCAAACAAGATATAAACTGTTAATTAGCAAGCTTTTGAGCTGCTATTAGGCAGATTTTGTTACAGAGCCAGGCAAGCTCCATCTATCCATTTTCATCAGCTTATCCAGGGCTCGGTCACAGGGCAGCATGCTGAGCAAGTTAATCTAGACTTCCCTCTTCTCAGCAACATTATCTAGCTCCTCATGGGAAATCCTGAGGCATTCCCAGGCCAGATGAGATACACAATCCCTCTGGCAGGTTCTGGATCTGCCCCAGGCCTCCCACCAGTTGACGTGCCCCAAAAAACCTCTAAAAGAAGGCCCCTGGGAGGCATCCTGATCCGAAGTCTGAGCTCCTCACACTAACTCTAAGGCTGACCCCACTCACCCTAAGGAGGAAACTCATTTTGACCACTATCCGAAATCTGTCTTTCAGTGACTACTCAAAGATGAAGGTTAGAAAACTAAAGGTTAATCAAAGTATACAAAAATAGACTCATGAACAGTTTTAACCCCAAAGTCATCACCGCACTGGACCCAAAAGCACCACAGACTCCCGACTGTTTTTTCTGTATTGCTTTTCATGTCTATGCATATACAGGTACTGAGCATGTATGTTTGAACTGGTGTGTGTGTGAGAGTCTTTTAATTCATTGCTTTTAGTGTTTATTTTAGTCTTTTATTTTTATTTTTATGAGCTGCACTCAGGTAGCACAACTCATTTTTTTCTGTATACCTGTACACTGAAAATAAAAGTATTTTGATTCTGATTCTGGTTCTGAACATAGACAGACCAGTAAATCGAGACCTTCGCTTTCCGGCTCACCTCCCTCGTCATTATAAGGATACGCTGCAACACGCGCATCACTGCTGACGCCTCACCTGCCCACCGCGCGCTGCATTTCACCCTCACTCATGAACAAGACTCCTGGCTCAGTAGCTACTGTACAGATGTGTAAGCTGCATCGATTTTCTCATCTAACTCTCTGAAGAAAGTGAAAGAGCATATACCCCAAAATATCAAACTTCTCCTTTAATTCGCTGCATCATTTTAGGTGATTATCACAGCATGAGACAAATTACATTAAATATATAACATATCTTCTGAAATTGAGTGAAGATAAGATTGGGTTACGATATTTAAAAAATGGCCTTTCAAGACAGTTTAAAAAACTTCAGTAGCCTCTCCAGTCTGCTAGATTTATATTCATTTAAACTACAGCGGGTGGACAATATAACAGGTACACCTGACAGCATGTACAATGCACCGCCACCTTAACAACCACTTCTGACACAGTCCCAACAGCAGTTGAACTTTACGAACTTTGTAAAATCTGTTGTCGTAGATTGCATTATAATTTCAGCTGTTTCCATTACACACATTCACCAGAGGAGACATTTTTGGGTCTGCCATGAAAGATTCCTACTGTATGTTAGTGACATCAGTTTACTATTACATGAAGGGCCATTTGGTGAGACTCGAGGAGGGGGAGTCAACTTCAGTTAAGGTTACAGTACTTGGTTGTAAATTTAGCAGTACCTGTGTCTACCTGTCCTGCCTGGTAGACTGAAAGATAAACGTCTGTAAAGAGAGAGAAGAATGGAAAGAACTAGACAGGGTCAGGAAAAAGAGGAATGAGGAATGTTAAAGCAGATTAAAGTAATTACAGTTTATCTCCACAGAAAAAAAGTGATAGGACCTATCATAGACCGCATCTTTAAAGCCAAAAATGATCCAGGAGCTTTGCCCCAAATCATCTTCATAGCCAGAAATAACTGTATTGATTGAGAAGGTTTTATATAAAAACACCATTTAATCAGTCTTTAGCCAGTCTGGAAGGAGCACAGCTCATTCCTTGTTCCCCAGACACTGCCCTATAAATGGACAATGTCATTTTGAATTAGCGTCAGTGTGAGAAACACACACTGCGGTCGAGGGTAGGTCCAAGAGGGAAAGACAGAGCAGCTCTGATGATTGTAGAACAGTAGAAGACTCTGCTTACAGAACATCAATCGAAAAGAAGATTCTGTCGTTAAAAGCACACAATGCAGGTCAGATTATTAGAGAAAGTGTACTTTGTTAACACTTCAGTTCAAATGTTAGAGCACAAAATTAACCTCAGCCAGTCAAAAAAACAAATTTACAACCCTTCACTTTGTTGTGTGAGCCACAAAATACAACAAATTTGTGCGACTTTGAGTCAGCGTTTCTCACTGTTGAAAGGACTCCCCAAAAACACGGTGTCAATGTTAGGACATTATTGAGTTGTAAGCAATTTGAAGACAAAAAGAGGCTAAAATCCACATTATGCAAAACAAAAAAGTGATTTCATGAAATTGTCTCTGGCTGTCTGTCTGAATAAAAACTTTCCGATAAGTGAGTGAATGTTTATCTGCTGGCAGAAGCTATATGGGAAGCAAAGCAATGTCCTTGCATAGAGCAAATATCTGAGCAAGGACACTGACTTACAGATGTAACACATTGGAAAAGCATTAAAATTCACATTCTCCTCTTTTATAATACGAATGTAAAACAACCAGCCTGTTTCCATGAATATGTGTCAGATCTATGTGATATAAATATATAATGTGGTGATTGAGAGATTCAGTGGTCACAGATTCTGGAAATGCACTGGACGATGGTTACATTACGTCTCCATATTTATGACAAAAGTGATGATGCTGTATTTTATACTGAGGAGATACAGGAGAGGATATGTCGAGTCTTGACCTGTGTTTGAGAGCAGTGCAGCAGCGAGAGAGGAGAGGCCGAAAAAAAGAGCACAAACACTCAAGAGTAGGTCGGGAGCATCCGCAAGGTCACCGGAGAGTAGCATGCAGGGTGCAGCATGCACACATGCCTGCATACTGTTTACGATACCTCAGAGAGTACTGGAGGTAAATTCAAGTCATACAAACAGTGGACGGGACAGAGGAGTCGGACTTACCTCAGACTTCTCCATCTTGTTCTGGGCGTCCACCTGCGTGATGATTTCATTCATGTTGGTCTCCAGGACCATCCCGCCCATCACCATCTCTGCCAGAATGTTGTGGACCTGAGAAAAATGAGATTTGAATCAGATCTTAATATCGTTAAACAAAATTTTTCAGTCAAATTGATTTGCATGTGCTCCTCGTCCCCCTCTTTAGCATTTACAAGCAGTAAACAAAAAGAAAACACACTATCATGTAGATATAAGCACACATAACAACATTTTTAAGTAATTATTATAATAAAGTGTCTATTCGTATCCAGGTGAAAATTGTCAAACTATAGCGATTTGGCTATTTACATCCATCCCTACAACACAATATTATGGCTACTACTGTGTGCTTTAATTGGCCAGAAGACTACTCATCACGTTGACATGTCAAGGGAGGAAGTGGTTAGGTTTAGAAAATAGAGGTCATGGTTAGGGCTAGTACTAGACAATTTCAAATATCCTCTGAGATTACAGTGGTTAATTTACGAGGAAGACCTCAAATGTACTGCCAGAAAACTCATGTGCTGTAAGAGTGACACAGTGACACTGGTTTTATTTCTTAGGTTGCTTGTAAAACCAAAAATGTATAGTAATTTGACAAAACCAATGATGACTGTACAAATTGCTCAATTGCAAATCTGGAAAGTCACTCAATATGTGAGAATGTCACAAGAGGTAATATTTCACAGCACGAGACACAAGTCATCAGATAAGTGTGAAACTATAATATGAGGCAATAATGACTCAGGTAGAGTATTACAACCAATTTCTGCTTTCAAGGATCAAAGCAGTTTTATGAATACGTAACATCACAAACAGATTCAAAAGTGCTTCCTACCTTGTCTACATGGAAAATTAAGTCGAGCTCACAGACGTTCTCAAAGCATTTGTCCAGCGTTTCCACAAATACCTGAGAGTGGAGAGAATTTTATGTAAATAAAAAACATATTTGCCAATGATTGCGAAACACAAACAAATGCAGAAAGACAGTGAAAGCACACTGCCACATGTGCAGTAACACTTTAGGTTTCCCAGGCTTTTACCTGGATTAAGTCTAAAATTCCTAGTTCACTCTCTGAGGAGTCCACACAAAACACAAAGTAGAGTGTGGCGTAGTGTCTGTAGATCAGCTTGTAGTCTGATCCTCCAATCAACCTGAAACACAGAGGACAAGGAGGCATCACAATAACACCTTCCTGACTGAGTGAATACATGCAGATATATAAAATACTACAATCATCACGTCAAAGGCTGCAGCACATTTACATAAGATCTTCTGCACTGACAAAGACAAAACAGGAACATAGAAAGAGAAACAACAGGAAGTTTTTAGTCACGAATCAACATATGTAGAGATTGGACGATGAACGATGAAACATGAGAAGATATGAAAGTTAGTGCTCATCCAGACTTTAGTGGGTCTGAACTCAGTGAGTGTGTTACACAGCAAAATGGCTTGAGCCACAGGAAATGTTGTAACCCCTCCAGTCACGTGAAATCACCCCCATGGAAATGCAAATAAAGTGACTTTTGGTTGATGTGACGTTGTTGTCAAAAGGAGCAGTTGAACCCAAAATCAAAATCACACATTTTGTCTTTTACCTGTAGTGCTGTTAATGAGTCTTCTCTTAAGTATAATGGAACTAGATGGCAGGCAGCTTGTGGTGCTAAAAAGCGCCAAAAATTAAAAATTAAAAAATGGAAAACTCAACAGCAATGTCTCTTTTTTTCTATACTTGTGCTGGGCACCTTTTAACTATTTTATTCAGAACTTTTTTAAGGGACTGTGTTTTTTGTAGGGTGTTTTTATTGACAGTCAGGTTGTTTTTAGTGTTAAATGTTGTTCTTCATTTTTATATTTTGCACCTGAGATCTCTGAGAAACGCTCTGTCGTTCTGCTCTGCATTTAAATGTATAGCGAGATGAAAATAAAGCTTACTCGAATTGAATTACATTGAATGACCCAGTTACTTAAGATAATCTATAGACCTTGTTATGAGCAGTCTCACATAGGAACTATTTTCTGTCTATTAAACTACACCTGTCAACCGTATCATCGTACAGAGGGAGGCATGCATCTACTCATGGACAGGAGGCTCGTGCTTGTGACAGTGCGAGATGAAAACGTAAATGGCGTTCTCTGTGACTGAGCTGTAACGTTTGCTAGTTCACCTGGCACCCTGTAAACCAGTTCATTTTTAAACCTGACTTTTTATCTCTGCACCTCGTGTCTTGCAGATCTTTAATTTTTCTTTTTAAAAATTGTCACCATTTAGTAATTAATTTTGCCTTTTATATCTTTTCTCTCTATCCTTTAATATGTTTTATAGTTCATCGCTCTGTAAAGAGCTTTGTATTGCGCTGTTGTATAAAATGTGCTGTACAATTAAAGCTGCCTTGCCTAGATGCACACTTTCTTCTGCACAGTGATATGGGTTGGTGGCTGTAGTTCGATAGAAAGAAAGTAGTTCCTACATGAAACTGCTCACAACAACGTCTTTTTAAAACCATGGTTTTAACAACAGTTAAGAGGGAAGAAGTGCAACAGTTAAGTGCGAGCATAAAGTTTCCCAATGTAAAACGACACCTCGTTGGTTCCTCATTCATGAATGATGAATGAACTTCAGACAAACACTGTTACTATCGATTGTCGTTCACAAAGGCCTTTGAGCTTTCCTTTACTGTGTGAAATGAATTCATGTGATGCTGCATCAAAGTAAATGATCTACTGGAGTATCTACTTCCACACTTGCTCATGCACTAACACGCCGAGCTAAATACGCTCACAACTTACATTCCACCTTCCAGGAAATTACAGACGTTCTCATCTCTTTTCGAGACCAAGTGGAAGGTTTCCCTGATGATCTGTTGCTCTGTGTCTTCAGTCTGCAATAAAGAGACAGAGATTGTTACACAAGGAGAAGATAGTAAATAATGTGTTGTTTGTGCACTTAATTGCTTCCAGTGAGCCATTTCATTACTTTCTAGCCGGAAGAAAGGGTTAGTGGGAAAATTAATGGTTCCCCTCGTCTCTTTTTTTATTGAATACATGTATTAGTTCTGGGTGAAAAAGCATGATTTATGCACTAACTTTTCTCTTTGTCATATGTAAACATACACTAATGCCCACAGGCTACACAGGCGATGATGACATTGTACAAGCTGAACCAAGGCAGGCTCATCTTATTGTTTGCTAATGGATACGATTCTGTTTAAAACCTCAAATATCCGTGGGCATGTTTGCAAGCACTAAAAGGCTTCAGGAGTGGACTCACAGTGGAAGATTTCCTGAACTAATAGTGGGCAAAAATCCCACAGCACCAAACCAGATTCAACTTTCATCCGGTTTATTAATATCAGACATCTACATTAGGTGGTTTCAGGGATTAAACATATTTCACATCCAGGAGGGAGCATCCCAAAACATATGGTCTGAGGTTTTTAATCTTAAAGTTGTCAATCCATAGTGAACAACGGTGGTGAAAATCTTGTTGCGTGCAGCTCTAACACAGAGTCGGCCTCACCAAAGGGTGCTAATGTCCTCCCGAGGTGCATAACAGGTCAGTGAGCACAAGGAGAGCGGAGGCTGCCCAGAATGCAGCTGGCTGGACGGCTGAATCAGTCATGTGACTCGTAGCATGAGACTAGCAGGGATACAGTACTCACAGTTTAATGATACAGCTATAAGAATGAAAAAATAGCAGCATCTGTTTGACCATCTAAACCTGCAAGATACCTCGAGGTTCTGGTTCAGGTGTGAAAAGCAGTGACGTCTGTGTTCCCTGATTTCGCTGTAGGACACATTATATGTGAAATTCAGTGGCGTACAGGCGGCCTTATGGTTAAGAAACATATAATATGACCACATCCCCGGTGTGATTCTGACCAGTTGTTCAAAAAATGAAATCTGTAAAAGAACAGTGTTCCTGAAGCTTAAGGAAAGAAACTTCTTTAATGCCACTCGGAGTTAAGTTTAAGACCAATTTTCTAATAACCAAAATTGAAGGACAATTTCATTTTGCCTTTGTGTTAACTGTAACATAAAACATGACTTTTTTGTCCAGGGATCACATAATCCATCTTTGTGCCGGTTTATCAGAGCAACATTGTATTGGATTGATCCTGATCCAGATACAAACTTTTAAAAAATACCAAATCCAGATAATGAGTGTAACACAACTTTGTAAAGAACAAAAGGTAAAACAGCCAGCATGGGGTCGCTTTAAGAGTTTTTATTCAAAGAGACAGAAAACAGCATGGGGGATGCAATTGATAAAAACTACTTTTGACTGTTTCATTGTAATAAATACAAAGTGATGAATTAATGTTAAAATTTATTAATTTTTGTTTCACAGTGGCAGCTATTTGAGGACTGTTTATGGAGACAAGATTCTTTTTCTGTCTTTCTTTTTCTATGGATTGTCTATTCTGTAATTTCATTATGTTGATCTCATCTGTATCTATTGCACGTCTGTCCATCCTGAGAGAGCGATCCTTCCTCAGTTTCTCCTCTTGACGTTTCTTCTATTTTTTTACTTGTTAAAGGCTTTTTGGAGGAGTTTTTTCCTATTGACTGCGAGGATCCAAGGACAGAGTGTATCGTATGTTTTAAAGCCCTCTGAGGACATTTGTGATTTGCAGTATTGGGCTGTTTCACTTTACTGTATCTACTTTATCACTGCGTTGATTAAACAAATCAAGTGCAAAATGTATGTATATACAGTATATATTTGACCAGTTTAAACGTTTTATTACATTTTGTTACTTAAATCCACCCTGAATCCACCCTTCTGCTGGGATCAGGATAATCCCGAGCCTTTGGATCAAAGGTATCCCAATCCTACTAAAACGAAACAAAATGGGGATTTGATCCAGATCAAAACCAAAACTGGATTACATGATCTAATCTGATTTATGAATCTTTTTTTTTCTTTTGAACAATCCATTTTCACAATGTGATCAGTTCTGATAGCAGAAATCCAATCAGATTACTTCTGAACAACTGAGCCTCTGGGCTTTTGTTAAATGTCAGATGCATCTCTCTCCGCTGTGTCTCTTCTCTTTATCTTCACTGCAGACTGCTGCTGTGGCTTAAAACTGCATAACAGTGTAGTACAAAGCATTTGTTCAATGGTTATATACAGTTTAGGAATATTAAATAGGGGATTAAGTTAAGTGTTAGACAAAGACTTACAGCTCTTACATTGTCACTTCCTGTGTAAATTAGATTTCTTTGAACAATGAAGCATTACAACCTACGCAGCAGAACAAGTTCATAACATAACTTAAACAAACTGACGGCTAAAAACTGTTTCTGCAGCCAGCGCTATGTGTGAAACATTATACCATGCCAGGCAGTAAGCGGACACCTCCACAGCTTTTAATATAACAGATGGTGTCTAACACAGACTTTGTATAATCCAATCAATTTTAATGTGTCCTCCTGAAATACAAACACGTCCACACGCATCTCAATGAACAGAAACTGCAACATGCTGCATAAAGCAACGCTGTCCTGCCTCGTGTTTTTTTAGTGGAGGGAGCAGCTCTGAGCTTTTTTTCAATGAATTGCTAATTAAATTTTTGAAAGTCCCATCACTGTTTCCCACAGCCACAAGTGATCATCTTTAAATGTTTCGTTTTACCCAACCTGCTGTCCAAATTCTAGGTCAGAAACTCGTTTAATAACCGATTAACTGTTTGAATGATTGAGCATGTAAAAATGCCAAACACCTGGCAAACCTTTTTGTCTTTTGATGATAGTAAACTGAATATTTTTGTGTAATGCACTGACAAAAAAAACCCAAACAGACATTTTCACATATTATGGGATCTAGACCAACTGACTGAGAAAATAATCAGAAGATTAACTGATAAGGAAAACACTTATTGCTGCCCTAAAAAAAATCCAAAGAAAATAAGTTCCAGTAGTGAAAGAAGTACTTAGATCTTGTTCTTGATAACAGTGTAAAATATATTGTTATAAATAAAAGTCCTAGGTGCAAATGTATTAGCCTAAAAAGATACCTGAAGTACCAAAAGTACATGTACTCATCATGCAGAGTAGCCCATTCCAGCATAATGTGTACAGGATTATAACTGTGTATGACGTGTATGCATAGCTTTAATGTTTCAGCAGGTAAAGGTGAAGCTCATTTTAATTATAGCTGAGTAGCTTGTAAGAACACATCATAACATCATCTGAATCTGCAAAGTAACAAGTAACTTAAAGGGCCATCATGTAGGATTTAGGGGGCCACACTTGCAGAAATGGAATATATATAATAACTGCAAAACAGCATAGAAGAAAAGGAGATTTGTAAAGTTTAAACTGCTTTATTTAGTGTTTTACCAGTTTAATCATCTGGTCTTTTTATTTTCAGAGGAAGAGATCTCTGCGGATAATTGGTAAGTCCCAGTAAAAACATCCTGAACAATGAACACTTAAGACCTCTACTGAGTTTATTCTGCAATTCTCACTGCTATAGATGCCACTAAATCCCCCTAAATCTTACACGCTGTTCCTTTAAATCATCAAATAAATGTGGTAATAATAATAAGTAATAAATACACTATTTGCCTCTGAGTTGTAGTGCAGCAGAAGTATAAATTAGCAAAGAATAAGGAAATACTCGAGTAAAAGTATCTAAAATTTGTACTGATTGGGGTCGACAGATTATCCCGGCCAACTATCAGGGCCAATATTTTGCATTTTTCCTATTAGCTGTATCTGCATTTATTTTAATGAAAATCAACGATAAAATTAATTAATTAAAAAGTGCAAATAAAGTATCAGAATGGGAGGAACTTTTACTGTGTAAAACCTTGGGAAGGTATTTTTATTTGAAATTTTCACTTGAGTTTATTAAAAAAAAAAGTTGCTGGGAACCTGCTGTATGTAATGTTGAAAGATTCAGTTTTGATTAAACATTTGCTAAATGCATTTAAACAAACGTTTGTGTTGGAGTTTGTTATAATGAAAATTCTAAAGATTGACAAAAAAGATTTTCATCCTTATTGTAAATGCACGTCTATACGGTCTCATTAAATACTAATAATCACTTTAATCAGTATCGGCCCATTAAAACCAATATCTGTCGACCCCTAGTACTGATGTTGTACTGAGTTAGTTTCCACCACACAGAAACCTCTTTACATTAATAGAAGCGGACAACTGCAAATGTTTACCAATGTTACTTGAGAAATGACTAAAATTATTATCTGATAATAAAATACTCTGCAATTAATCGTGCTGCTTGTTCTTAGTCACCTTGCTATTGTAGCAACAATATTAAAGAGGGGGCATGCAGCCAACCTTGAGATATAAATCCAATTATGAAAACAAGCCAACACAGCCTCCCAGCAAAGGATATTACATAAGCTGTGAGCTGCTACCTGCATGAAGCTTACGGGCTCCTGGCAGAGCAGGCACAGTCAGTCTCATGGGTGCAACAGGAAACCACACTCAGCTAATGACAGCCGAACCAGTGAGCGGCTGCTGGACTGAGCACGAGACGCTCACAAGGGCGTTATTAAAGTCATGTGACACAAACAGAGTGAACTCACTTCCCTGTGTCCATCACCAGCAGCAGCAGCTGGACTCGACATCACAAGTGGGCACCGTCCTGTACACACAGGCTCGCGGGGATGTGATAGCCTCGCGTCGGCTTGCACGCGTTTAATTATTCATATTTGAGAAAGGACAGCATGGCTCAGGCTGACAGATTACACACCCGGGTCAGAGTGAAACAACAGCACATCACGGGGCGGTTGTGAAGTACACGCACCTCATTCAAACAGTTTGTAACAATGTTGCACGGACGCATTTTCAAGCTGTTTGTGTAAGAAAAATATCAAACAAAGTATCCAAACAGCCACAGCTTGATATGTTTAAACCATTTCCGCCCATTAAAGCCTCTATAATCGATAAAATGTGTGAATAAATGGCATGCTACTCACATAATGCTCGTAGAATTTAGAAAGCCTCGGTTTGCCGTGGTTGTTGAATATTAAAATGGCTTTTATCATGATTGTAGCTGAGCGGAGGGAGGCGGGGGAGCAGGAAGAGGTCAGTCTGTCAAAGACTGCTGTCTGTCAGCTCCCGTGAACCCAGCTCCGAGTGGGGTTCACGGCTAAATCCCGTCTCGATTGAAGGTTAATACGGGATAGCTTCGAGCAACACGCTGCTACTCCTCCATCGTCTCTTTAGGGAAATATTCCACGTCAAAGGACCAGTCATGCTCTCCTCCTCTTTCTGCTACAGCAGCCGCGATGGCTCAAACCTCCGCCGTCCTGCGCTGCAAACCGCACAGGGACACAAAGTGATTAGGTGGATTTACTGTGTCTCTGAGCGTGATACTGGGATCATCCAGGCAGCGGCGTAATAACACCACAGAAGTGTTTTCTTTTTTATGAACGTGGGCTGTGTATTCATTTTAACAGCTATGTTGCCATATATTTGTATTTATTCATTTTGCACAGTTTAAAATATACAAAGAAAAAATAACAAGAAAGACAGGTAATATACAGTGCAGGGAGAGGCAAAAAACCCAAAGGGCTTATGTAAAGCTTCCGCCTAAAAAACTTTCTTTTCTAATTTATTAAAAATTTAAAATACAGGAAGAACAGAAAAAATAATGCTAATGATGCCTAACTAATAACAAATATGTTAGATAACAACATCAATAACAACAGTAATTAAGCATGTGGTATAGTATGTATATGCGTCTATAATGAACGTTAAAGACATAATTTGTTACATTTTTTCTCCCACCCACCCTCCGCGTCCCAGGGTCCCACATAAAATCTGTAGGAATGCAACTGCCTAAAAAGAGTATAATTGATTTATTAACCCTTAGAGCCCAGGCTTTAATAGGCTATTACACACACTCGTTTAATCGCTCTGCGCACAAAATGCACTTTTCAAAATCAAGCTTTAAAGATATAATACATTAATTTTATTTTTTACCTTCACTGAGTTATTTTTTAACCTAATCATAAATATCAAATATTCATTAATTTTCAAAATTTTAACCCTTTAAATGCCAGGTTTTTGTCATAATGCCACTTTGTTTTTAGATGAAAAAAAAACAAACACAAAAAAATGAATTATTTTAAATTTACTGCATGCTACGGACAGCCTGGGATATGTCAGTGATTAGCAGCAACATTGATTTAAATACAAAAAGCTAGTAAGATATTAGTACATTTACTGTCATGACAGAGCATCATCTTAATATCACTGGTACAAGCTGTGAAATATTTCTAAGTTTAAGCCACAAGATGGAGCAACAGTTCATCTGGTATTGATGATGTGGCAGCTCAGAGGAAAACACACCACTGATGCAAAAAATAAAACAGTCTCCACTTTTTAACATGATGGCCCAAATCTCATTTTAAGCCTGAGTTGATTTTTGACACCTGCTTGATTGTCATCTGTGGTTTGAAGCCTAACCTATGGTAACCAGTAATATGGAGACACTTTTGACTTATTCATGACTGAAAAATGTGATAAAAGTGTTGTTCCTACTCAAGCAGTTTCCTTTCAGTTCATCCACTGTTCTTAGAAAAGAGCAAAACATTAAACTTCAAGTGCCAAATGAGCACTCTGACATCTGCAGTTGTATTTGATACATTGCTTTTCTGAGCCAACACGCTCAACAGCAGGCAAAAACACACTTTGCACATTTAATTTGCCTCATGTGTGACCCACAATAACCTGAGCTGCTATACAAGATTCCACTGACTGTTGTTTTTGTTCATAAACTCTTCATTTCTTTGAAGGCTGTGGCGGGTGGAGCTAGCACCACAACAAATTGTTAGCTCATACTTACTCATAATTACTTAGAGGAGCAGCTCTCCCTCTGTCTGACTAATGGTATCTGATTTGTACATCTTAAAAAAGCTTTTTTTAGTCTAATGCTGACATATCAAATATCAGAGGGAAATTACTCACTGAGCTACAACCGTCAACCACAAGTGTGGCAGTTAAATTTTTTAAACTTCTAACACTTACATTTTACTCATACGATAATGTTTATCTTCTAACATATTACTTTTACTAAGTTTTACTACTTTTACTTTTACTTTTACTTACTATTATTTGATTGAATGGTTTCCCATCAAACAACAAGGCCAAAATTGGTTGTTTTCCAACCTCACACCCACCAAACCTGTGTGTCTTTATTATCCATCACCAGATTATCTTGTTTGGTTTGACAGGATTCCTGAGTGAGGGGGACTGGGACACAAATTAATGCTCTGTTGACTTGAGTAAACCAATATGTGTCTTCAGTGTTAATGAACCACTTTCTTCTGATGTTCCCTTTTAGATTAGATTCAGAATAGTTAATATTTTCATTCCTTTGCGTATCAAGAAATTCCCATAAAGAGTTTGTGTGACTTCCTCAGTGTGTCTGTTCTTTCATAAAGTAAATTCTCTTGACTTAATTCAACCAAAACAAGCCTGATTAAAGGCCTTAAAATAAACCATACTCAACAGGTTATGTGCCAGCAAACAAGATCTTGTGTTTGTCAAAACATTTCTTAATACCATTCAAACTTATTTTTCCCACGTTTGTCTTTTCCATCACTTGTTTGTGAGCTTCTGCTGTGCACACACCGTGGACAGTGTGTGTTGATGACTGAGTTTCTGAAGAGAGGGCTCACAAAAAGAGGCTGCGCAGCTATTGTTGAAGAAATGCCTTAGTGAGAGAGGGAGAGAGAGAAAGGGAAAGGGGGACGCTGTGTTTGTGGCAACGTGGTGGAATTGGACTCAAAGAGGATTAGTCCAACTTCTTATTATGTGAGATGAATGCAAAGTTTTGTTGACAACGTGCAAAATTAAAAATACCAGTTGTATAATACATACAGAGTGAATGTAAAAGTGCAGCTTCATATTTTTGCTAGGTTTCATTATGAGCTCTCGACAAATTGTATTTAAATGAGACTGTGCGCTGTGGGCGTTCACCTTTTCTCCATAATGGTACAGCCCAACTCCAGCTCGTCCCCAAATTACAGCGCAACCTATAAAAAGTAAAGCGCTGGACAAAGTTAGTGAGTCAAACCTTTAGTTTTAACTTAAGAGAATTACCTAAAGAAATCACCTTCTGCAGAGAGATGGAGCCCACCGAGGTGGTTAAACCAGAAACTCTGGATGACCTGATAAAAATCCTGCATAAGATCTTCGAGAGTGACCGCATCAATGTGGAGGAGGTCCAAGATATAATGGAAGCATATGAGAGCAACCCTCAGGAATGGAAGAAATACGCAAAGTTTGACCAGTACAGGTAAAAAAAAAAAGTTTGTTTAATAATGCGTTTCATATTTGACATCGTTAAACTAATCAGGTACATATGCTTTATTATAATGATGCACTTTACGCTTTGGCTCTGTAACCTAATCTGCCACATTTGTGTCAACCATAGTCCAAATGTTATTTTTCTTATGCATTTATCTTATTTATCTCTTATTTATTTGTTAATTATCCTTTTTTAAACTTTTGTTTACGTTGTGTCTGTATTTCATGTCTGCTACTTTCACTTTTTATTGCCAAAAACAAACAAACAAAGAAAAAAACACCTCTGAGCTGAAAAAAAGTTGTTTATACAATGAATGGGGTTCGTAAGTTTGAAAATTGCTGAATACCTTTATAAAAACAATATACAATCAGTTGTTAAAATGTCTACATTTTAATTTAAAACAACAACATAGTTCTTATTTTTGAATGAAAACCAGCTGTTGTTTCCATACGGAACATTTTAGTCGAAACAAGAGGGGAAAATAAAACTTCGACTTGTTTGCAGAATTCATATCGACGCAGTCTATCAATAAACGCCACTTATAGCCTGTTTTGAGCTTTTAACTTTACACAGTTTAATCTAAGTGTTTATCTCTGCAGTGAAAGGGCTCCCCGCTACAAAATATGGGTGCTCTATTCAATGGTTTTGAATAGCTGCAGTGTTTTGATTAGTGAGGGGTCAGTGCAGGGAGGAGGAGTGAACCATCCAATCAACACCGAGAACCGATACACACCCGACTGACTGGGACTGTCTGACCACCAGGGAGCTGCAGCTGCCTCGAAAATATTTGGAGATTGACGACATAGCAAAGAGCAAAAAAAAAAAACATGCAGTGTTGACGACATTTGTAGGCAGGCCTATGACATAAGCAGATTGTTTATGTTGAAAAAAAAAGTACAAAAACATTCAATAAGTGTCAGGGAGCCCTTTGTTTACTGTCCTTGTGGAGTCCTACTGTTAGTGCAGGTGTTGTTTTTATCATTTTGTTATCATCCAAAAGTGATGTATTGCTGTTATCCTGCAAAAGGTTTACTGTGTGGAAACTGGAGTTAGCCGCATAAATGAAAATTAAGTCAAATCAAATAAACCTCACTGCGCTCAAGTTGAAATTTAGATTTATCTTAAAATATTCTACATTAGGGGAATTCATTATTCAAGGAAAGCAGCACAAGTTTATCTCTCACTTTAACCAAAACATCTACAATACATCTAATCGACAGTTTGTGTCGAAAGCTCTCTTCACGTCTCCTCTGAGTCCTTTCATGTGTCTCCCTGTTTGTTGAACAAGTTGTCCTCTTCTGCAGGTACACAAGGAACTTGGTCGATGAGGGTAACGGGAAGTTCAATCTCATTATTCTGTGCTGGGGTGAAGGCCACGGCAGGTGAGATGCTTCCACATGCAGATGGAGAATGAATATGACAAAGTTAGCTTTAACATGACAATTCAAGGACGCACCAGTATGGTTGGCTTCCAGAAAAGTCTGATTTTTGTTATGAAATGCAATATTATCAAATTGTGTTTTGCTTATTCACATTTTTGTATCAGCAAGGCTCAGGATCACAGATTCAACCTTGTTATATGTGCTATTAAAAGCTATTAAATTTATTGCATATTTTATTGATTTTCTGTGGCAATTGAGTTAATAGAGATAACAGAGTCCAATGTACTACAGACAGACGGACAGGTTGTGCAAATAGACGTTATTTGATATCTGTTGCACGTCTCACGACGTCAGCAAATATCCCCTGAACACCTGTAAGATATAAATGGAACAATTCATTGCAGTTTACTATGATTTAACAATGTCTTTAGGTGGTTGATTTAGCAGTTGGCACTAACAAACAGTAACATTGAGCAGATTGTTCTAGTGGTCAGACAACCGTATTTTACACGAGCAGCTAAAAAATAGGCATATTATGCAATTTTTATTGCATGATATTCCTATTTTACAAGAGGCTAATCATATTACATTATATTATGCATTTATCTGGTGTCTGCCTGATTGGAGGAACAGTTTAACTTTCTTAGCACAAAAATAAGATATCCAGAGTCTCATTTTGTATTGCATCACAGAAATTCTCCTCAGAACAGATTTTTAATATAGCTTTTGATCCAAGGGTCACAAGGAGGACATATTCTGACACTGTATGCTTTTGTGTTTCTTTACGATTTGCAGTAGCATCCACGACCACACAGACTCCCATTGTTTCATGAAGCTGCTGCAGGGTCAGCTGAAGGAGACGCTGTTTGACTGGCCGGACAGTAAATCACAGGGAGAAATGGTCCAGAAGTCACAGAGAATTCTCCAGGAAAACAAAGTTGCTTACATAAATGGTGAGAAAGCAGACTGTGCGCTGATTGTTTCTGTTAATTAGAGTTGGCCATTTACCCCTTGTCAGTATTAATACCTCCTAATTCTATTAATATGGGATTTTCTGTGTGTGGGTAAGGTGTGAAACTGGCTCTTAATATGAGAAACTCTCACATCATTACACTGCATTCATTACAATAGAACAAACAACCTCTTAATGTCCTCTCCAACCTGAGATAGCCTATGTATTATCTCTCTTCCACCAGGAGTCTATACAACGGTGCAATAAGTGTGCCACTTTTTACAGCGCAGAGTAATACCAAAGATTACAACCTCTGCAGTTACGCAATGCAAAAACGGTCTCACAGGAGTTAACAGCCAGTTGAAATTTTACAATGAATAGCATTCAGGTCTCTCGGCAGATCTCTGCTGACTGAGTGTTTCCCCAAAGCCAACAGAGCCCGGGTGTGATGTTTGGTGTCAGTTGTTGGTTGCAGCACTGCCAAGAACTGCCTACGAGCCCCACTTTACAGCATTCCAGTGGAAAATACTCTCCAAATGTACATTTTTCATGCATGTGTGTGTGTGTCTGTGCATATTCCAGATTCCATCGGCCTGCATCGTGTAGAAAACGGCAGCCACACCGAGGGCGCAGTCAGTTTGCACCTGTACAGTCCCCCCTTCCAGACCTGCCAGACCTTTGACCAGCGGACAGGGCACAGGAACACTGTCAAGATGACCTTCTGGAGCAAATACGGGGAGAAGACTCCACTTGTAAGAGACTTATTATGACTATAGAGAAACAGTGTGAAAGATTGCAACCTGCTGGACCTTCTCCTGGTTAGAATTACTTTAGTGTTCATTGTTCAGTGGGGTTTTACCGGGAGCCAAATTATCCGCAAAGGCCTCCAAAACAAACAAACCAGGTGTTTAAAACCAGCTAAAAAACTGAATAAAGCAGTTTAGCCTTACAAATCAGTGTTTCCCCAATGTTCGGCATGGTGCAGCATATGGGCAGCTAGCCCAGCACCTGCTATTGTGTTCTTGCATTTTTTTCTGTGAGAACTTAAGATCCCAATGTTTAGGAGGTTTTTACTAGACGCCCAATTATCCACAGAGGTCTCTTCCTTTCCAAAACAAACGGACGCAGTAATTTAAATAGGGAAAAACACTGAATAAAGCCATTTTACACTGAAAACAGTGTTTTTCCAACACTCCCATTGCAGAGGGGCTGCTAACTACGGTGACTGATGCAAAAACACACACAAATGGCCCTATCTAGAGTCAGTGTTTGGTTTGTCCCTTTTGTACAAATTCTTATTTTCCGGTGGATATACACTATAAAACATGGTTTATTATATTATAGTTAATTTCTGTCAATATATCCCCCTAAATCCTACACACTGTGTTGGTGTTTGGACGACCAAATTTTCCGAAGTCAAATTCTGTAGGCCGAATTTATGAAATTCTTAATGTGGGAAGTCAAACAGATATGTGATACTATAGCCATGGGCACAGTACAAAAATATGTCCTTTAATAATAGCATATAATAATAGCATATGATCCAAAACACTAACAGCCTAATGGCATGATAGATGTTAGCAACAAGTGAACAGAGAGATGAAGATTAATTTCTTCAAACCTCTCTTGTTGACGATAACTGATTCCATTGACAAACATGTTAAAGAAGCCATAAAGATTTTATTTAATATACATTCATAACTGCAAGTGCACAACTGTTAAAGTGGTCACTTTTTATAAACATATTACCACCACACAAAGGATCACTACAAACAGTTAATTGAACACACGGACCTCCTCACCCCGCTGCCTTAGGAGCAGGAAGTGTTTTTATGGCGTTTTGCTACTCTCATTAGGCACAGCCAACAAGCAATTAAAGCAGCACCCCTTGAAGCTTCAGGGATTTAATAGAAAGTTTCCATTTCATATCCATTACATGTTGTTGCTGTTTCAACAAAAATGTTCCTTTAGCAGGCAGTTTTTTATTTTCAGGGATAGAGGAATCGACTCTTGCATATAACATTTCCTTTAAAGGTGTAATCTAAAGTCCTGCACGTAATAAAATAAATTACAGACGAATGAACGCAACAATGTAAAACATGAGCATCCACAGTATAGGGTCTCTGCATGCTTTGGCCACCCTGCCAACAACAGTGGCCTTATCTAAAATCTACACGTTGTATAAGCATACCTTGACCATAACACTGTGGAGTTAGTGCATTAGATTGCAACACCAAACAGAGGAGATAAGATAGTGGAAGCACGTAAGTGTGAGCACACAATGAACTTAACTCCGTATATGCCCCTCTTAACAGATGTTGTGTCCGAGGTTGTTTTTTGGATGGATGACCAATTAGGTGCTGTATAACACTGGAAAACTCAATTTAAATGTGTATAAGGAACCTGATTTTGAGTGTAGGTTTAGCTTTATGTAAAGGGAAAGATTTATGTGTCACTCAGTGACTTGTGACCTGACCCCACGCTCTAACTTACTCTGTTTTTCTCCTTTTTTTCCACAGGAGACCACAGTCTCACAAGAGAACAACTAATGGTCACCAAAGGAGGATCCTGATAACGTATGCATTCAAAACGACAATATTGTGAAAATTATTCAAGGGAAACTGCTGGGGAAGCGAAATGTGGACATACTATGACTAAGCAACCCATTTAAAAATCAGAAGCACGTCAGTTCAAAAGGACAACCCAGCAATTAGAATGGCTTTATCGCTGCCCAGTGTGAGCTTGGCAAATACTGATGAGCACAGGACGAATGCATGAATAGGCTTGGACATGGAATGAATCTGCCTTTTGTTTGCCTGAGGAGAGCCATTTCCAATAACAACATTCCAGTCTATCCACGACCTGTGTAACCACACTTTTGTAAAGTTATGGCCCATAGTCAAAGAGTAAGGCTTTAGCATTTTTTTTTTTAAGTGGAAAATTTTTTATTGCTGTTATAGTGTTTAAATTTTCTATCTCAAGAAAAGGAAAAACAGCTCTGCAATCAACTGTTTTGTTATCAATGGAGCACTTTTATAGCTGTATTTACTGTCAATGTATACCACTCGAAATTGTCCTAACTCTTGCTGAAAATTGTGATGATGTAATATTGTTTGTATAATCTAATTAAAAAAAAGATTGTTCCAATTGCATTTGGAAAAAGAAATGTAAAGCTTTAGAGATGTGTTGTTTTTAAAAAGTGCGATGGTTGTAATTTATTTGCAGGGGAAAAAGTGTTGAAATCAGCAAGCTTCTGTGTTACTCCTAAATGTATTGACCAAGAGATTCTTTTGTATTATTAGCAGACAATATTTTTAGATAAAACTTAAACCTTTTCTCAGGATTTTGGCATATTTTAATTGTAGCTGTATTTATATAGTGTGTAGTTTTCACCACATAGCACCTCGCATAGCACTGTCACATGCATGGATGATTTGTTGTGATGCAGTAAATCATAAATCTGGCCATAACTGTAGATCAATAAACACCATTACCCTTTCACAGAACACCATATTCTTGTCTTCATTTTTTGTCTTACGTGTTTTTGTAATTAATTATATGTTTCTCACAATGAACGCATCAAGCAACTACAATGTATAGGGCTTGTTTGGTAGATCAGTGCAAAAGCTTCAGTATCAAAAAACAAAATAAAGGGATGCCCGGTAGGTTAGTGAGCAGAGCAGGCGCCCAATGTACAAAGGCAATGTCCTTGCCGCAGCAGACACAGGTTTGCTTTGCGCCTTTGGCCCTTCGCTGCATGTCATTACCTCTCTTTCCCCTTATCATGCTTACACCGTCCTTTCAAATAAAGGTAGAAAAAGCCAAAACATTATTGTCTAAAAAAATTTAAAAATAGCCAATACATGTGTGAAAAGTTGTGGCGGTATACCTTGAAAACATATACCATGGTGGTACCACGGCTTCCATGACACACACACATACACATATACTGTATATGTGTGCGCGCATGTGTATGTGTGTTTGGGTGTGTGTCTGTCAAGAATGTCACCCATGTGCACACAGTCTTTCCTCTGCTGCCTGTCAAATGTTAAGCACAAACATATTTCCATTTCAATTACGATACAATACGATACGATACGATACGATACGATACGATACGATACGATACGATACGATACGATGCGATACGATACGATGCGATACGTTACATTACGTTACGATATGATACCAGTCGCAACAAAATGAAACGTAGCAAAATGATAGGATATGATACAACTTTACTGAGGGTTTACACAAATTCCTTGTGTGTCCGTAAAACAACTCCACTCATGATGTTCACAAAGAAATCAGTATCAGTATCAAAAATTGAGTATCAGTGTCCTAACGGTTTATTAATAGTCACATAAAAGTAAATTACAGTAATTGTGGAACTTGCAGCAATAGATCTATAGATAGGCCTTAGTCTGGCATCAGCCTGGGAAGCATGCCAATGCGTAGGTTGCCCTCTTTACTTTGATACCGGGGAAATATTGATTAACTTTACCAATAAACCGATTATGGTAATGGTGCGCTGATAAAAGTATTAAAGTACCAGATATTCTATATGACGTCTGTGCACAATTGTCCCTATTAGTGAATGATTACAGGTGAGTGTGCAAAGCTCTATCTACCTGTTCAATTAGCACATAGTAGTTGAAGCTAAAGTGACGATTACTTGTCCTCTATATCCACCTAAACTGAGGTAAAATGCACATTAATTATATTACATTATATTGTGTTTTATTGTGTCCACTACATAAAGAAATGGCTTCTTGGCCTCTTCCATTGCATGTTTTCTTTTTTTTATGCTGTCATCATGCTGTTTGTAATGTAAAAAAGGTGGAAATACAGGATGCAGTCTGTAATTTGCTTGTGTATTTAAAAGTAGTTGTATGTGGACAGGAAGGAAGGAAAATTAGTTGCTGATTAGATCTCCTTCAGTGTTTTTTCCAGCAATAGAAAATAACTTCTATATTGACCACAGGCCAAGACATAAGGTCAATCTAAACTGAAAGTAGACAATAGGATTATCTGCTCAATCAAAATGAATTGTTCGCACGCATTTGTGTGGAATTTAAAATGGATATTCTGTAAAACTCTGGATTTCATTGCTTTCATTCGTCCCTTATTAGTGACAGTTTCCTTTACATCCCGCCTCTTTTTGACTCATGAAAAAATGTACAGTTTGAACAAACAACAAACATAATTCATTCAACACATTTCATCACTATTTGCCATTGCCGAGAGCACACAGTGTGTCAGGACGGTGAGTCTGATAAATACATCTCCTGGTTTTCTCTGTGGCAGGTCAACCAAGGGATGGCCTGCAGCCAGTGTTACGTAATAATGAAGCAACAGTCTTGATTGCCCCCAGCAAGGCACCTGTTTTATAAGAGGACATGAGTGCCATGTGCCTGGGCCGGATAGAGTTTCATCCACGAGAAACCTTTGTCTTGGTCAGATGATTCATTCAGATTTTTGGCTCGTGAATTTTGCGATAATATTGCATCCTATCAGAAGACTAATCCTTCAATAAAATAATAACAATCCCATATCAGCACATTGCTGAGTGTTTACTCATCAGCATGAAAGACACACGGGGTGTTAAGTGTCTTGTTTTGAAAGAATATTTCGGAAAGTTTCTGGAGATGTAGATGTGTTAACTCAGCCTTTTTTTTCTCAGTGCTAGATTATGGCGATATTATTTGTGTAAGGCTGCCAGCCTTAACTTCAAAGGTAAATTCACCTAAGGGCTGTGGGTAAGGACAGCACAAGGACAATGTCTTCATGGTTTTTCCGTCTCTTTTTAATGTCTGTTGCAACAGTAAGACCCCAACTCAACCCAACTGAACACAAACGAAGCATCTCTCATCTCTCATCACTCTGCGACCTTAACAATCCCTTCTCTTAAAGGGAAGGTGCACCACATTAAGTAGTTCCTTATTTTGACTTAAAGCAGGAGGATTTTAAAACAGTACAATGTATGAATTAAGCATTGGTCAAATAAATGATCTAAATAAAAATGAGAACAGAATAAGGTTATCTACCAAATAAAATAAAACTTGACAAAAATAAATCTCGTCTTACATTCTCCCCCCTCTTCAGATGAAATGTTTCAAAATTTAATGAAAAATAAGTCTCATCTGTAATAAGTAATAAGTTACATCTGTATAAGCAATATCCTCCTTTGTCTGCTGTTATAGGTGATGTACCCTCAAAATTAGGAACAGATTTCAGGGTATCGTCAAACTGTGCAGCAAAATTTCAGGCATGACCATGAATGACCTTCCTCATCTGTACAAGGTTTGGTTCAGTCCTGGCTGATGGTAGCCATTCCCTGTCTAAACGGTCCATGCTTCCTTTTGACATTTAGATACACTTTGTAAAGTCCCGGGACCAATGAAGTTAAAGGTCCAGTGTGTAGGATAGGTGAATATATTGGTAGAAATGGAATATAACAAGTATGATTTCTTAAATGTATAATAATCTGAAAATCAGCATTTATGTTTCCTTAGACTTAGCCATTAATATCTACTTAGGGAGCGGATCATTGTCCACACATGCTTTTACAGTAGGCCAAACAGACAAACCAAACACTGGCTCTATGCAGGGCCCTTTTGCATTTTTGTTTTTCACACTGGTTAGCAGTACCTCTATGACAAGCCGAACAGCACTGAAAAAAAATACTGATTCTTAATGTGAAACTGCTTTATACAGAGTTTTTATTGATTTAAATCACCTGGAGGAGACTTCTGCAGATAGTTTGGACTCTGGTAAAAACCTCATGAAAGTTTGGATCTTGACTTGAGAGAAAAGGTGAGCCCGCATTAGCAATGCAGGCCTGGTGATCTGTCTGTGACAAACCAAATGGCATCGGAGAAACACAGATTTGTAACTGGAAACTACTTTATTTAGTGTTTTCACAGCTTTAAATAACCTGCCAAATAGTTTTAAAGAGGACAAGACCTCTGTGGATAATTTGGCTCCCCATAAAAACCTACTGAACTGAAGGAATCCTAACTGGGAGTTCATGCTTGGCACACGAGAGAAGTTTTAGCTGGATGCAATCTGTAGCCCTCACTGCTAGACGCTACTTAATTCTGCACACTGCTCCTTTAAATAGCTGGACGTAATCTTTATATTGTTTATTGTTTGTCTGACAGACGGTCATGTATATTCCTGCAACAAAGTCCTTCTCTGAGATAATAAAGATATCATTGACCCTTCAATATAGTTTTTATTGTAAGAGGGGACACTTATGAGACACATCACTACACTCTTTATCAAAATGCGAGGCGGAGTTTCTGTTATATAAGAGTGCTGGATTATTGATGCCCCTCTCAATAAAATACTATCTTTTTAATGTTTACATTTCACACTGTCAAGTGAAATGACAAACTGAACTTCAGCTTCAAGTCTGTCGAAAAATGTTAGAGATAAGTTTCCCAATAAGTTGTGAAGTACGTGATAAAGGGCATGATTATGAGTACATGCACACGTTTTAGTGATGACGATTGTGGTTGAAAGTTGCATTGACTCACAACACTGCCTATCTGTTTAGTCAATTACTTGTTTGTTTTTGTGTTCCAGCTGACATGCAAATACCATTTTCAGGAGTTAAAATATTTGCTGTTATTTGGCCAGTGCTCATGCAGGTCAATGCACTGACCATTTGGCACCACTGGAACTCTGAACAGATGCAGTTAGACCTCTTTTAACCCTTTATTGTGCCAGAATAAGTCATGTATTTTTTTGTGTTTGCGGGTCAAATTTGACCATTTTTACACTCAGAACAATCATTTTTACCCAACAGATTCCTTCTAACTGACTTGTGATGCATTCATAACCATTTTATAAATAATTTCTTTCCCTTTTAAAGTTTTTTTTGAGGATGTTTTTCTTTATCTGCTCTGAGAGTCTAAGGACAGGGGGATGTTTTATGCTGTAAAGCCCTTTAAGGCAAATTGTGGTTTGTGAGAGTGGACTTTATAAATAAAATTGACTTGAAAAAATTTACATTTACTTTTTTTTTAACTTTGTGGTCAGAAGGTTACATTTACCTCGCTCTTGAAAATCTTATCAAACCAAATCATCAAATTATCAAGTAAAATCTGACCCACTGAGAACACTGATATATGGCATGCAGAAATAAAATATTATTTTGTGGATGAAAACAAAACAAAAGTTCAAGTAAAATTTTTATCCAGAGTCAAAGAAATTAGTTTTGTTATGTATATAGCTGCTTTAAAGCCATGTTCCAGTAAAAAAAAAGGTACATAATATTTATGAAATATTTTAACTTGAAATTGATTAAATTAGGATGATGTTCCTTCACAAGCTGCATTTTGTTTTGTATTTCATGTGTTGTTGTTTTTTTTTTCAATTTTATTTTCTTCATTTCATTTAACATCTTTGCTCAAATGGAGTTTTAAATGGACTTAAGTCTTGCTGGAAAAAACGATGCAGAATGAATGCGTTTTTTTTACTGAAGTTTGACCTTGGATGATATCTGTTTCTGGCCTAGATAGGAGGAGGTTTAGCAAGAAGTAGCAACAACAGCCCACTGATTTTGTCTGACTGAAGCATTTGGACGTTTTTGTGTTGTTTTTCCTTTGGTGTCTCAGCTTAGTCAAACTGTCATCACTTTGATTTGTGTCTCTTTGTCCCCTTTTCCTCGCCTCCTTTTACACTGCTCTCTGTCAGAGCTGCTCCAGTAGTCTCCATATCTGCGGAGCAGCTATAATTATAGTAAAGATCATAAAGCTTAACAGCAGTTTTCACACTGTTGCACTAACACTTTACTTTGTTCTGGCGGTGTGTAGATTGAGAGTGCAAAGTAGAGTCTGCGACCGTGTCCTGTGATGATAACAATACGCTGGTGTTGTAGAATCTTCTAGGACACCGAAAGAAGCGGAATAGCTTTGATAATTTTACTTATCGAGACAGCTTCAGGACATTGATAGTGAAACATTCATTCATTCAGCAAATTGTACATATTCTGTACTACCAACGCTGCGTGGCACGTCAGACCCTCGTTTTATTACATGAGTGACTTCAAGGCCATTAACTGTATATTCACAGCTGTTTAGAACATGAGCTGTTTGGATTTTCAAACACTTTTCATTTGCGGGTTTTCCATAATAGTGAATCAATGCAACTTTAACGTAAAGGGTCACATCAGTCAAACATTGCTCCAGCACCATTTTTACCAATGAATTCTCTAAATCTTTCCATAACTTTTGCATGAAAGTTACCCCATTTCAATTAGGTAAAGGTTAGGCCACAACAGTCACCAAGCTTGCTAGAGCAACTGTGCCTTAACAGTAAAATTGCCTCTCATGTCCTCAAACATTACAGATAGATGTCACACATTGTCTATGGGCAGTCCAAACCAGGCTGATGTTCTCTCAAGTGCTCTTAAATGAGAAACTGTTTGCGCTTCTTGATCGTTGCTCTTTCCAATGTTACTGGCAGTTTGACTGTACATAAACAAAAGCTACAAATCTTTACTAAAAATCTCTAAAATATCAGAGCATTATTTGTAAAACATGTCTGAGGAAAAAGTATGACAAAAGAGAATAAAAGTTTAGATAACACTGAGACATTAGAAATGAAACATTTCATGCTCTCCTAGTCAAGTCTGCAGAGAGCTGCACTTTTGGCTTTTACTGGTGTGTGCCTCTCACTTGTAATGGAAAACATCCGTACTCCATCAGAACACGGTGTTCTATTCAAAACCACAAACATCATGCCTCGGTCCCTTTTCTTCGTCTCTCAAGACACAGTCCCAAAAGAGACTGTTACCCACAAAAATGTACTAAACAGATTTTGGTCCTGCTAAGGGATCTTATGCACAATCACCATAAGAAGCCTGCTGAATCTAAAAAGCTATAGACACAGGTCCTGAAAACTTTCTGGCACAATGTCACCCTCTGACCGGGTGCATGGGAAAAACAAGTTGGAAAGGGAAAATTCTTGCAACACATGCAGGACTGAGCATAAATACAAACTTTCAGTGAGCACCCTTTCAGGGATTGTGTCACAACACACTGATTTGAACAGTGAACTGTTACTCCAGTTTTAGTTCTCAGTATTTCATGGGTTAATGGAACAAACAGGGTATATTAGAGGATATCAAAAACTCTTCAAATTGTGTAATTAAGTAAATTAGTGCAATACCAGGTTCGTAATGTACTTTGATGGTGCAGATTTTAACATTTTCTACTTTGGAGCGGCTTCAGAGAAGCTTTTTAAATTTTCAACGTAGAAGCTCAGAAACACATTTTTAAACACCTAACATGTTTATTCAAAAAATGCATTTTTTTCAAGAGGGGCAGATTATCCTGATAGGATCAAAAAATGATACAATTTCACATCATAGAGACTTTTTAAATATTTATATGCTTTGTAAAAACAGCCATAAAAAGTAATAGTACAGTGATTTCTCTTCACTAAAAGATGCTATGAAACGGCTTTGAAATGATTTTCCTCTGAAGTTGGATGTTTCTCTACATGAAATAGGGTCACACTGAAACTTGATTTGCATATTTGAATTGATTGAGGTGGGGTTAACTTGAAAACCTAAATATCTTGAAGTGCAAAATGTGTCAAAAAGGGGGATTCATTGTCTCAGGATGTTTAACTGACATCTCAAGCTCTCTCTCTAAAATGAAATATCTGACACTGATAATGTAAGAATTCTCATCTTATTCCTTTTAAAGATTTAAAAAATAAATCTACACTTAAAAAGAGATGTATGATAGATCACACACACGAAGTAAAGGCCCAGACAAACCAAATTAACATCAAAAGCCACGCAGCGACTGAGGCTGACCTCTGCCAAAGAGCTGCACCTGAACACACCATAAACGCTACAGCCAGCAAGCATGTACGTTCTGCGCATGCGTAAGAGGAAATTACTCTCCATAGCAGCAGACCGCTGTTGTCTGTATTTGTCACTCAAAAAGAGGAAAACTGAGGGCCGACAGGGTGGATTTAGGATGCTAGCTGACCAGTTAGCATATTAAAGGCACAACTTGATGTTGAAAGAACAAATTATTTTTACTGTGCACAAGCGAACAATAACACTAACAATTATGAACAGTTTCTGCCGAAGAGCTCATTGAGTAGAACATGGTCTTATCTAATACAACAAGTTTGTTTCGATCTTGCAACCCCCCTTTTTTTATGCGTTTGTTTGCTTTCCTCACTTCTGTTTCTCTTCTCATGTGCTGAGACGTACTGAGAATCAGAGGGATTTCTTTCACGGACGGGAGTTCCGATCTCTGACGCCGATTCAACATGTTTGATCTACCAGTAAAAAGCCGGCAAGGGCTGAATAGTGCTAATGGTGTGGGACACACTGCAAAATAAGGCGACAGACACTCATCGATGGCACGACCACGTGCTTGGTGTGTCAGGGCCTTAACAGAAACAAGTCAATGGAGAAGGCACTGAGATCAGGCAAATGTCTTTGGTCGATGGGTCAGAAAGATTCATCATCTGACTGCCCTCCCAGAGTGCCCAGAGACCTGATCTGCTCCAGCGTCTTCTTCGCAGGATACACTCTCCTGTCAGACCCCTCTGACCCTGACTGACCTGTTGTCACCAGCCTTCCCTCTCCCCTCTTCCTCGAGCTTCCTGATCCCACAGACTCTGCCTGGTCACTGATGATGTCGCTAACACTTGACCTTACAGACGATCCACCATGAGACCCGTTGCTCTGGGAAGCATGACTGTTAGCATAGCTGTTGTTGAAGCTGTATTCGTTGGAACCGCTGCTTCTGTGTGAGTTGACGTTGCTCTTGGGGTGGCTTGACTGAGTCCGAAAGCTTTTATTAAAGAAAGCCTTTTCTAAGAATTTCTGACTGCTGGCACTGCCATCAGAAACTGAGTCATGCTGTGAATCAAGCTCTAAATCCTCATCTAGTTCCTCTTCTCCACCCGCACCAGGATTTCCTGCAGGTCCAGATTTCTGATTCAAGGTCACGTCTTGTAACTTATCTTCACACAGAAAATCCCTGACAGGGGGTGGAGATCTGGGTGTGGTGGTGTCAGCTGGTCTGTCAGAGGAAGCAGGCAGGACGCTGCCCACCTAAGGACAGAAATTAGAGGTTTTTTGAAAAAAATGGAACAACAAACTATTAAATTTACCTTTCCAGTTATTAATGAGATAGAGCCTAAAATGAATTCTGCTTCTACTTACAACAGAGGGATACTTAGAAACTATAATAAATCAACAGAGGACATAATGATAGAGAAAGTTGTCAAAATTTTAGGTAATTTGTGTAAATCTGGTGTTCTGAGTAGCATGAATGACATGTCGGGATGGGACTCCCCAAGGTTTCACCCTCATGTTGACCATCATAACTTTTTATTGGAGGTATATGTACATCAAAATACTGCTAAAATATATTGACATTTAGATGGCCTAAATCATGTCCAGAAACAAAAATCTACTCAAATGGGGGGTCTGAGATTAGAAATCTGTATTCTGATACCTGTGTGGTATCAGAATACAGATTTCTAACTTAGATACATTACCTTGAAAAATACCAAAAAAGGATACTATTTTCAATACCATGGAGAAAAACTGACATTGAGGTCAAAACATTTAAAATAGTTATGAAGATACGTATACGTCTTTTCTTGGTTGATAGCAGAAAACAACAGAGTGACTGCAGTAAACATTAACAGTAAGAGAGAGCAAGAGAGTACAGCTGACACCGATTTATCGATACTGAATGACTATTAAAAGTCTTTCAAATATTCAGAATTAATTTACATCCATAAATCAATAGTTCTGATATCAATATAATCTTGTAGACCATAGACCACCATTTGTGGTGCTGCAAAACAATTCCCCATTTAACCAAACTTCACTACTTGCAATGTATCAATCTGTGGTCTTAAAACTATAGACTACAAACTAAATGCAAATAAAAAACTGGAAGTATAATGCAATCACATGGCACTTGCTTTTGGCAAACATTTCCCAAACATTGCTGTGCATAAGCTTACCAAAGATGAAGCATCAGTCTTTGCCCGAACATCTCGATAATCCCCTCCAGTCAGTGATGCCGCACAATACAAATACGGTCCTACTGTAGAGGAGAGCTGAGGTCTTCCAGGAGGGTGGAAATCTGACTTGTCAATTCCAGCCAAAGAAGCAAGCTGACCAAGACTTCAAAAAAAGAGATAAAATCAATCACAGTTTAAGTAAAGGGCACATGGATTTCATTTCTACTCAAGTGCATGCCAAAATAATCTGAGATATGAAATTGGTAAAAGGAGATAAATGCTACCTTACATACTGGATGACAGTTTTCCACAGCACATGTAAATAAAATGACACTGAGGTGCTACATCCATTACATTAACTACTTGAAGATGTGATCATGCTCTGATGGGCATCCACAGCAACAAGCGTCTTTGCCCATATGGCTTTCTCATACTGTATATAAAGTAATATTTTACGAACATAAGCATCTTTTGTTGTGTGGACCCTCATTCTTTAACATGTTTTTAAAAGGTAGCCACAACAAGGTAACAGTGGAGATTGAGGGGCTCAAGAGTAAAGGGCAAGACTGCAAGTATACTGGTTTGGTTTTGCTCTCTGGATAAAATGATGGGGAACATGAGGAACAAATAGGTCAAAATAAAAGGTCATTTTTTTAAAGCCCCCAAAAAGGAACTGCTGTTAGTTTTGGGTTTTTTTTAGTTAATGCAACAAAAAGCTGTCAGAAGAAGAAGAAGAAGTCAGGAGAAGTTGCCACACTGCGGATGCAAAGTGAAAGCAAGGAACAAAGATTGCGGTAAAGATATATACATATATAGAAATATTCAAGTACCGGAAAGATTCTGTGCCCTACCCATTCCCTGTACTTAAGGCCCTGGTTTCAAAACAGCTCAGCCTCCTTTAATAGTAGTTTATCAGTATGTCCAAACACAGGAAGCTAACAGGACCAGAACAAAGTGATCTGTGTTATTTTAAGGCATCTCAGAACGAAACGGAAAAGGTCGATTTATAAGAAGTAGCCAAGCCCTCTACCATCTTACCCTCAGTCACATGAGAAGATGCTCCTTTCATCTCTATGAATCCCCAAAAGCAGGTCCTTCCCATACCCATATTACCATGCTATCTAGTATGACAGAAAGGTTGAGTACGTCTTTCCTAATTAATAGTATGTCAAATGCAGTATGCTAAAAATACTAAGATGCAACGCTGAATCCAGTCACATTTTGCAGTGTGCAAACCAGCATGCGTTTCTGGTGATTCTGACCCACAATCCTCTGCACAGCGAAAGATGCATCACATCAACTGAGCTGCATGTAGATGACAGCTTGTCAGCTCACTGACAGCTGACAGAAGACTCCACAATGATACATGACGGAGCTTTCAAGTGACCGATGACCAGTCGAATGACACTAATAGCAGAAATAGGAATTGTTTAAGTATCTTTCTGTATCCTCAGCGCTTGTAGTTTGGAAAGAGTATTACAAAATACATCTGCTGCTGCTCCATCAAAGACAGAACTAAAATGATCAGCTGATTTACCGAGAAGCTTAAAACATGAATATTATTTTTTTGGTTTTGCAGCAAAGCCTTAATAGTCAGTGTTGTTGGTTTATGGCTGACATGTTCGCCAACTCAGAAAACTAGCAGACACCGAGCAACATGAGTATCCCACTGGAGTTGTGCAAATTGTCCATTTTTAAAAAGTCCACTAATCGCTTGTCTTGTAGCTCTGGTTTGGGCCATCAACTCCTGAAAAAAAAAAAAGGATTACTGTCTCCTACTTGTATGTCTCCATCAACCCGTTAAGTTGCAGTTTACATCCATGTTTGTCCAGACTCATATGTAGCCAAGACAGCAGACAATGCTTCAATTCTGGACGCTGCTGCAAAGAAGCCACATATTCTATAATATGGATGCTTCACACACCTTTTACTCAGCAGCAAAGTAGATCTAAATTCCCCACCCCAGTCTTCAGCTGGACACCCAAGATTAGTGTCACCTGTTCAGTATCTGTTTTTGCAGAACATCGTAATGTCACAGTGAAGTCCATCTTTGATCTTTTGGATAGAAACTGACATCATTTTATCTTGCTAGACGTTTGTGTAAAATGTCATAATTTAAGTACGGATTTTTGAGTCATGTTCAAAAATGTGTTTTGTTAGGTCACAGTGGCTTTGAACTTTGACCAACAAAATCTTAGGAGTTCATCCTTTAGTACAGGAGCAGTTTGTGCCAAATTTGAAGAAACTTTCCTCAAAGTATTTTTTAAATACTGCATTCACGAGAATGGGACAGAAGGACAGATATCTTGAAAACAAACTGCCTCTGGTCACAGTTGTGACATGACAGAGGCATAAACACATTTGGGTGTCTTTCAAGATGTTTATCCCTCATCTACTTTCACTTTACCATTTTTCATGCTGGGCAGGTTATGCATACGTGTTTGAGGTTTCCAGGCTTCCAAATACATAAAGCTGACAGCAACATAACAAACAGACCCGCGCCACCTCAGAATGAAACAGAAACACACATCTACAGTAAAAGGTCAAATTATAAGAAGTAGCCAAGCCCTTTACCATCTTACCCTCAGTCACATGAGAAGATGCTCCTTTCATCTCTATGAATCCCCAAAAGCAGGTCCTTCCCATACCCATATTACCATGCTATCTAGTATGACAGAAAGGTTTATTATGTCTTTCCTAATTAATAGTATGTCAAATGCAGTATGCTAAAAATACTAAGATGTCCCGCTGAATCTAGTCACATTTTGCAGTGTGCAAACCAGCATGCGTTTCTGGTGATTCTGACCCACAATCCTCTGCACAGCGAAAGATGCATCACAACAACTGAGCTGCATGTAGATGACATGACACTTTCCTCAAGGTATTTTTGAGATACTGCATTCACGAGAATGGGACAGAAGGACAGATATCTTGAAAACAAACTGCCTCTGATCACAGTTGTGACATGACAGAGGCATAAACATATTTGGGTCTCTTTCAAGATGTTTATCCCTCATTCATCATTTACCTTCACTTTACAGTATTTCATGCTGGGCAGGTAATGCATACGTGTTTGAGCTCATTTATTTTACACAACTGCCTTTAGATTTATATTGGAAGCTCAGGGAGAGCTACAGTGAGTCAACCATGCAATCATTTAAAATAATATAGCTATAAATATTTGCTGCTTCTTGAATGTTAAAAAAAATCTGATTGGAGATGGAATACACTCAGGATTTTTTGAATGTTGGTCAAAAATTTTTACGGCATAACTCTGTATTCTAGTACCTTATAAATGTTTATGTCCCAAAAGCAGAGCAACTATCGAGCGTTTAATCAATGCTGGACCCCCAGTAAATGTAGCTGTACACTGTTGATGCAAAGTAAATGCAGGCGACAAAGATGACAGCAAAGTAAGACAATATTGGTCAGATTCTGGTCCCCACCTGTAAGTTGTCCTACTTTCACAACAACTCAGCATCCTTGAATGGCCCTTAAAAATCACTCAAGGAAACAATCAAATAAATAAATTAACATCAAAAGTAGATAAGGATTTTAGTAGATAAGGACAAAATAAAAGGTTCAGATAAATCAGCTGGTGGTTATGTCACAGTGAAACTCGTCCTGTCAGCATGAAACTCTCTTTGAACTAGGGTCAGTACCAGGTTTCCAAATACAGAAAGCTGACAGCAACATAACAAACAGACCTGTGGCACCTCAGAATGAAACAGAAATCCAACACACATCCACAGTAAAAGGTCAAATTATAAGAAGTAGCCCAGCCCTTTACCATCTTACCCTCAGTCATATGAGAAGATGCTCCTTTCATCTCTATTAATCCACAATCCTCCTTCCCATACCCATATTACCATGCTATCTGGTATGACAGAAAGGTTTAGTACGTCTTTCCTAATCAATAGTATGCCAAATGCAGTATGCTAAATATACCAAGATGTCCCACTGAATCCAGTCACATTTTGCAGTGTGCAAACCAGCATGCGTTTCTGGTGATTCTGACCCACAATCCTCTGCACAGCGAAAGATGCATCACATCAACTGAGCTGCATGTAGATGACAGCTTGTCAGCTCACTGACAGCTGACAGAAGACTCCACAATGATACATGACGGAGCTTTCAAGTGACCGATGACCAGTCGAATGATACTAATAGCAGAAATAGGAATTGTTTAAGTATCTTTCTGTATCCTCAGCGCTTGTAGTTTGGAAAGAGTATTACAAAATACATCTGCTGCTGCTCCATCAAAGACAGAACTAAAATGATCAGCTGATTTACCGAGAAGCTTAAAACATGAATATTATTTTTTTGGTTTTGCAGCAAAGCCTTAATAGTCAGTGTTGTTGGTTTATGGCTGACATGTTTGCCAACTCAGAAAACTAGAAGACACCGAGCAACATGAGTATCCCACTGGAGTTGTGCAAATTGTCCATTTTTAAAAAGTCCACTAATCGCTTGTCTTGTAGCTCTGGTTTGGACCATCAACTCCTGAAAAAAAAAAAAGGATTACTGTCTCCTACTTGTATGTCTCCATCAACCCGTTAAGTTGCAGTTTACATCCATGTTTGTCCAGACTCATATGTAGCCAAGACAGCAGACAATGCTTCAATTCTGGACGCTGCTGCAAAGAAGCCACATATTCTATAATATGGATGCCTCACACACCTTTTACTCAGCAGCAAAGTAGATCTAAATTCCCCACCCCAGTCTTCAGCTGGACACCCAAGATTAGTGTCACCTGTTCAGTATCTGTTTTTGCAGAACATCGTAATGTCACAGTGAAGTCCATCTTTGATCTTTTGGATAGAAACTGACATCATTTTATCTTGCTAGACGTTTGTGTAAAATGTCATAATTTAAGTACGGATTTTTGAGTCATGTTCAAAAATGTGTTTTGTTAGGTCACAGTGGCTTTGAACTTTGACCAACAAAATCTTAAGAGTTCATCCTTTAGTACAGGAGCAGTTTGTGCCAAATTTGAAGAAACTTTCCTCAAAGTATTTTTTAAATACTGCATTCACGAGAATGGGACAGAAGGACAGATATCTTGAAAACAAACTGCCTCTGGTCACAGTTGTGACATGACAGAGGCATAAACACATTTGGGTGTCTTTCAAGATGTTTATCCCTCATCTACTTTCACTTTACCATTTTTCATGCTGGGCAGGTTATGCATACGTGTTTGAGGTTTCCAGGCTTCCAAATACATAAAGCTGACAGCAACATAACAAACAGACCTGCGCCACCTCAGAATGAAACAGAAACACACATCTACAGTAAAAGGTCAATTTATAAGAAGTAGCCAAGCCCTTTACCATCTTACCCTCAGTCACATGAAAAGATGCTCCTTTCATCTCTATGAATCCCCAAAAGCAGGTCCTTCCCATACCCATATTACCATGCTATCTAGTATGACAGAAAGGTTTATTATGTCTTTCCTAATTAATAGTATGTCAAATGCAGTATGCTAAAAATACTAAGATGTCCCGCTGCATCCAGTCACATTTTGCAGTGTGCAAACCAGCATGCGTTTCTGGTGATTCTGACCCACAATCCTCTGCACAGCGAAAGATGCATCACATCAACTGAGCTGCATGTAGATGACATGACACTTTCCTCAAGGTATTTTTGAGATACTGCATTCACGAGAATGGGACAGAAGGACAGATATCTTGAAAACAAACTGCCTCTGGTCACAGTTGTGACATGACAGAGGCATAAACATATTTGGGTCTCTTTCAAGATGTTTATCCCTCATTCATAATTTACCTTCACTTTACAGTATTTCATGCTGGGCAGGTAATGCATACGTGTTTGAGCTCATTTATTTTACACAACTGCCTTTACATCTATATTGGAAGCTCAGGGAGAGCTACAGTGAGTCAACCATGCAATCATTTAAAATAATATAGCTATAAATATTTGATGCTTCTTGAATGTTAAAAAAAATCTGATTGGAGATGGAATACACTCAGGATTTTTTGAATGTTGGTCAAAAATTTTTACGGCATAACTCTGTATTCTAGTACCTTATAAATGTTTATGTCCCAAAAGCAGAGCAACTATCGAGCGTTTAATCAATGCTGGACCCCCAGTAAATGTAGCTGTACACTGTTGATGCAAAGTAAATGCAGGCGACAAAGATGACAGCAAAGTAAGACAATATTGGTCAGATTCTGGTCCCCACCTGTAAGTTGTCCTACTTTCACAACAACTCAGCATCCTTGAATGGCCCTTAAAAATCACTCAAGGAAACAATCAAAGAAATAAATTAACATCAAAAGTAGATAAGGATTTTAGTAGATAAGGACAAAATAAAAGGTTCAGATAAATCAGCTGGTGGTTATGTCACAGTGAAACTCGTCCTGTCAGCATGAAACTCTCTTTGAACTAGGGTCAGTACCAGGTTTCCAAATACAGAAAGCTGACAGCAACATAACAAACAGACCTGTGGCACCTCAGAATGAAACAGAAATCCAACACACATCCACAGTAAAAGGTCAAATTATAAGAAGTAGCCCAGCCCTTTACCATCTTACCCTCAGTCATATGAGAAGATGCTCCTTTCATCTCTATTAATCCACAATCCACAATCCTCCTTCCCATACCCATATTACCATGCTATCTGGTATGACAGAAAGGTTTAGTACATCTTTCCTAATCAATAGTATGCCAAATGCAGTATGCTAAATATACCAAGATGTCCCACTGAATCCAGTCACATTTTGCAGTGTGCAAACCAGCATGCGTTTCTGGTGATTCTGACCCACAATCCTCTGCACAGCGAAAGATGCATCACATCAACTGAGCTGCATGTAGATGACAGCTTGTCAGCTCACTGACAGCTGACAGAAGACTCCACAATGATACATGACAGAGCTTTCAAGTGACCGATGACCAGTCGAATGATACTAATAGCAGAAATAGAAATTGTTTAAGTATCTTTCTGCATTCTCAGCGCTTGTAGTTTGGAAAGAGTATTACAAAATACATCTGCTGCTGCTCCATAGGACAGAACTAAAATGATCAGCTGATTTACCGAGAAGCTTAAAACATGAATATTATTTTTTTGGTTTTGCAGCAAAGCCTTAATAGTCAGTGTTGTTGGTTTATGGCTGACATGTTCGCCAACTCAGAAAACTAGCAGACACCGAGCAACATGAGTATCCCACTGGAGTTGTGCAAATTGTCCATTTTTAAAAAGTCCACTAATCGCTTGTCTTGTAGCTCTGGTTTGGACCATCAACTCCTGAAAAAAAAAAAAGGATTACTGTCTCCTACTTGTATGTCTCCATCAACCCGTTAAGTTGCAGTTTACATCCATGTTTGTCCAGACTCATATGTAGCCAAGACAGCAGACAATGCTTCAATTCTGGACGCTGCTGCAAAGAAGCCACATATTCTATAATATGGATGCTTCACACACCTTTTACTCAGCAGCAAAGTAGATCTAAATTCCCCACCCCAGTCTTCAGCTGGACACCCAAGATTAGTGTCACCTGTTCAGTATCTGTTTTTGCAGAACATCGTAATGTCACAGTGAAGTCCATCTTTGATCTTTTGGATAGAAACTGACATCATTTTATCTTGCTAGACGTTTGTGTAAAATGTCATAATTTAAGTACGGATTTTTGAGTCATGTTCAAAAATGTGTTTTGTTAGGTCACAGTGGCTTTGAACTTTGACCAACAAAATCTTAGGAGTTCATCCTTTAGTACAGGAGCAGTTTGTGCCAAATTTGAAGAAACTTTCCTCAAAGTATTTTTTTAATACTGCATTCACGAGAATGGGACAGAAGGACAGATATCTTGAAAACAAACTGCCTCTGGTCACAGTTGTGACATGACAGAGGCATAAACACATTTGGGTGTCTTTCAAGATGTTTATCCCTCATCTACTTTCACTTTACCATTTTTCATGCTGGGCAGGTTATGCATACGTGTTTGAGGTTTCCAGGCTTCCAAATACAGAAAGCTGACAGCAACATAACAAACAGACCCGCGCCACCTCAGAATGAAACAGAAACACACATCTACAGTAAAAGGTCGATTTATAAGAAGTAGCCAAGCCCTTTACCATCTTACCCTCAGTCACATGAAAAGATGCTCCTTTCATCTCTATGAATCCCCAAAAGCAGGTCCTTCCCATACCCATATTACCATGCTATCTAGTATGACAGAAAGGTTGAGTACGTCTTTCCTAATTAATAGTATGTCAAATGCAGTATGCTAAAAATACTAAGATGCAACGCTGAATCCAGTCACATTTTGCAGTGTGCAAACCAGCATGCATTTCTGGTGATTCTGACCCACAATCCTCTGCACAGCGAAAGATGCATCACAACAACTGAGCTGCATGTAGATGACATGACACTTTCCTCAAGGTATTTTTGAGATACTGCATTCACGAGAATGGGACAGAAGGACAGATATCTTGAAAACAAACTGCCTCTGGTCACAGTTGTGACATGACAGAGGCATAAACATATTTAGGTCTCTTTCAAGATGTTTATCCCTCATTCATAATTTACCTTCACTTTACAGTATTTCATGCTGGGCAGGTAATGCATACGTGTTTGAGCTCATTTACTTTACACAACTGCCTTTAGATTTATATTGGAAGCTCAGGGAGAGCTACAGTGAGTCAACCATGCAATCATTTAAAATAATATAGCTATAAATATTTGCTGCTTCTTGAATGTTAAAAAAAATCTGATTGGAGATGGAATACACTCAGGATTTTTTGAATGTTGGTCAAAAATTTTTACGGCATAACTCTGTATTCTAGTACCTTATAAATGTTTATGTCCCAAAAGCAGAGCAACTATCGAGCGTTTAATCAATGCTGGACCCCCAGTAAATGTAGCTGTACACTGTTGATGCAAAGTAAATGCAGGCGACAAAGATGACAGCAAAGTAAGACAATATTGGTCAGATTCTGGTCCCCACCTGTAAGTTGTCCTACTTTCACAACAACTCAGCATCCTTGAATGGCCCTTAAAAATCAAGGAAACAATCAAACCATATCTCAGGCTGGGCAGGTTATGCATACGTGTTTGAGGTTTCCATGTTTCCAAATACAGAAAGCTGACAGCAACATAACAAACAGACCTGCGCCACCTCAGAATGAAACAGAAACACACATCTACAGGAAAAGGTCGATTTATAAGAAGTAACCTGGCCCTTTACCATCTTACCCTCAGTCACATGAAAAGATGCTCCTTTCATCTCTATTAATTCGCAAAAGCTGTGCCTTCCCATACCCATATACCATGCTATCCTGTATGACAGAAAGGTTTAGTATGTCATTCCCACCAGAACTCATCTGTCATTTACCTTGACTTTGTTTCTTTTCTGCAGGGCAGATAGTGCTTACATGGCTTGTCTAGTACTTATTTACTTTAAACAGCTGCCTGTGGTTTTATATTGGGTATTTAGGAAGAGCTACTGGGAGTCAACCTGACAATCTTTGTGATATTTTGAAAAGAAACAAAAATCATATTACTTTAAATTAACTTTAAGGCAAGCCAAAGGTTAAGCGCTCTAAGCAATTAACAATGAATAATGATTGGATTGACTGATAATAATGATTGTTATAGTGGCCCTACAAATACACTGAAAACAATCTCTGATAAAAGAAAAATGTGACAAGGAGAATGACTAATAGTTAAATTACATCTGAACAACTTCCCAAAGGGATTCTGTCAGAGCGAAACTCTAGTTTGACCCAGGGTGTGGATCACTGGGCGGGAAATAACAACATGGTCCAAATGTATGACCTAAGGACTGAATGACCAGTGATGCATAATGAAACTGAAAGTTGCATGGCTAAATAAAGACTTTCCTTAAATCATCTAGATCTAGAGCCAAATGGACACAGTCCAGTTGGAAAGACTAATGTTGTTCTGGGAAGTTGAAGCAATACCCACCCTGCGTCCTTGAGCAGATCCAGGAAAGCATGGAATTTGGTGAATGAGCTCTCAATGCTCTCCAGCACTGCCTCATCTTCAAGAGCACCAAGGGCAGGTGGTGCTGATGCAGAGCCGGCAGCTGCAAGCGCCTCTGACAGGGAGAGGTTGGTGTCACGAAGACGGGCATTCTCCAACTCAAACTGAGAAGAAATAAGAAAACAATAGAATGAAAGGGTGGCCTGAAGCCAGTCTCTTGTTTGTTTAATGACCAAACCATTTTTTGCACATAAAACACTACTGCAATTTAGAGCCTTTAAACTGTTCAGACAAAATTGGGCGAAGTAACCCATTTTACTTTCCTTTAAAGGAACTTTCTCACAGTTTTAGACGGAACAATAAACACTTCATTCTGAAGTTTATTGACCATAATTATCCAAAACATCTTCAGTCAGACTGACCCTCGACATATTTCGCGTAAGGGTGAAATAAAGATCATATTAGGCTATGTTTGTCATATGTCAGTATTATTGAGATTATTATTACCTCCGTGAGCCTTGACTCAGCTTTCAGTCTGGCTCTGCGCTCCTCAGCGAGCCTCAAACGACACTCTTTTAGCTCCATCTGCAGGACATGCAGAAGAACACACGCAAATGGACATCATTCTCCATGTAAACTTTTCCTTTGTCCTGTCAGAAAAAATAAAGATGTGACTAACCTGCATATGTTTAAACTGCCGTTGAGTGATTCTGTCTTGGAGACTAAAAGAAGACGGTCTCTGCTCCACTTCTACCACCACTTCTTCCTCTTCCTCCTCCTCTTCATCTGAATCTGACTCCACAGTAACTTTCACAGTCGCTGCACCCTGATAAAAACCATGTATTTCCACAGATGGTTATTTTTCACAGCTGTCTGGTCCATTTCAAATGTTTAGTCATTTTTACATTAATACACTGTACATAAACAAAAACAACTCACCTGGAAACTTTGATCTATCACACAAACTCCAGGAGGCATTCCTCTGCAACAAAGGCATCCAACATAATATTAGTCTTTGATTCACCGAGTGGCATCACAGCAATACCCGGTGAATGCTTTCCGATTAAAGGAGGTGTAATTGTGTGACAAAAAAACTTACAAAACAGTGCAATGGTTCTTCTGTCAATGTTTTACAATAAAAGGATGTCTTAAATGTATCAAATTGAACAGTGTCTTTTTTCCAACTAAAAGTAAATTAGTTTGCAAACATCTCCTCACCTCTGACGTCCAGCTCGTGCAGCAGCACGCCAAGGCACACGACAGGAGCGGGAATAGGGTTTCTGTGTGTGAGAAACACCTGAACTCCGTCCTGCAGGAGATGTTCCTTTACTAGAGGCTGCAATAGAAAGAGAGGCATGTAAAGAACTACAAATGCTGGAACAAAAAGCTTTAAGCTACGGGTTTTTTTCTGGACTATTGGGCTCTGTTTTAATCACAGAGACACAGACTCTGGTGGTGAGGAAGGATATATTGTGTGGATCAATAAGGTTCTCTAAATCTAAAAAAGAAGGTTCTGAATATCACAAGCAAAAGCAAATAAAGGCTGAAGAGTCCAGATGAAAATAATTATAGTTACTTTTTAGTTATGATACAGCATGGCACTCTTCATGTTTTGCTTTTGATATTTACTACAGGGAATCCAAAACAAAAGTATTTAAAAGTAGTAAACGTGGTACAGATTTTGTCACAAATAAACGTAGACTTGTTGTTAAAAATATTTTTAACATACTTTTATTTCATATTAACCATATATATCTTTTTTTTGCACTAGTCAGCAGAGTTGTCTGGAGCAACAAAACCAGGACAGGATAAAGTTCTTACCATGTCTCCAGATGACTTAAAAGCCAAAAGGTGAGAAGTCAGAAAGACACAATATGAGTGTGAGATATTAGATGCTATCTCAAACAGTCTTCAAAAAATCCAACATTGTGACAAGATAGTGCATAGTTGCACAGGTTGGAGACCATCAGATTTGTCTTTTTACCATATCTAAATGCATAAATTGCAGTGTGATATCTGAACACCTGAAACTGTTTGATGCTAGTAACTTAGACAGTTTAGGTCATTATGGGAAAATATTCTTTGGGCACTAAACCCTTTTCCAATGATAATTACATAGAAATGATCCAATATTTTTTACAGACTGATTATGTGACTATATTTAATAAAGCATTGTGATAAACAAGAAAAATGTATGCATATACCTATCCTAAATGTAGTTTTTCCTCTGATTGCACTGGGAAGTGCTCGCCTCTTTGGACCAGCTGCTCTCTGTGGCTCTGAGGTTGCAGGCTTGATCCAGCAGTACTGCAGGACAACATCAGGAAGACACAAGACAATTTGGTGACTGAAGCCTACAAAAACACCACTCACTCGCTAAGACTTGAGATGATTTTATCTTTAGACACTCACCTCTGGTGACTGTCCTTCAGCATTCATCAGAACTTTCTCTAGTATTGTTTTAATTAGTACCTTGTCTGCAAATCAAAAACAAAAAAACATTCACCCAAGAAAAATAATATCCAAAAATGTATGTTTTTTTTCTGGTATAAAAACACTAAATGCTCAAAACTTGGTTAAATGAGTATGCAATTTGGACACAGCTCAGTAAAAATCTAACAGTGCACTAGCTGCACCTAGAGGCTGCAGTGTTTACCACACCTGCAATACTAACGTGCTAAGTGGAACAAACACCATACCAATAATTTATATAGACCAAAGTTGTATGCAGTTCGAAAAAAAGGCTCATTAAATTTTTTTTGATTTTGTTGAGGTTCTTTCTTACCAACTAAAGGGTTACTACGTATATCCAGTACACAAAGAGCAGAATTAGTTTTCAAGGTTTCCAACAAACGACGTGCTCCTTCATTGGATAGACCGCACCTCTGCAGATCCACAGCTGTTCAACAAAACACAAAACTGAATTTTAAAAAATGCAGTAAAATTCCTACAAAATTGAAAATGGGGGAAAAAAAAAAGAATTTCTGTGTGTCTTATCGTATTTCTCACAAACTCACACACACTTACTAACCTTTAACCCAGAGGTCCTCTGCCAGTTCTTGTGCAAGAGCAGCAGCACCCCTGTCCCCTATCAAAGTGTTACAGTTCAGGGTGACACGGCGGAGACCTCCCATTCCCTCAAACTGTGGCTGCCGATATCTCAGAGACTCTGCCCATGCCGTACCATGCCGCTGCATTCCCTGATGCTGAGAAAAAAATGCAGTCTTATACAAATATGTATTTTTTTTAACACTAGTCATTTTAAAAGTAAGGAGTGGGCGCACAATAACTCAATAATTTAACTTAATAATTTAATTAATTTAAAAAATAGTCCATTACACAGGAAATAGTCTGGCAGTGGCAGTTAAAGTTTTAACAATGACATATTGTACCTTGATGATGCTTGCCATATGCTCTGCCCCTCTCCAGGTGAGATTGCATCCTGTAAAATCTACCGTCCTGATGCTTGTAGAGTATTTAACACTTTGGCAGATGACTAAAACATAAGAAAAAGGAAGTTACACAGATGAGACGCTCACTCTGAAGGTTTTCTGAACAATACAAGGAAATAATACATACCCTCTAAGCCCTCATCAGAGATTGGACAGTTAGCCAGAGACAGGTTTTCCAAGGAAACACTTTTTGCAAAACCCTGGAATAAAAAATAAAATAATTAAAAAACAAAAACAAGATATTTTTATGTTTTACCTAATTTCCTGTTTCAAGAGATCATCTGCTTGAATTAATCTTCACCCAGGTTTTATATCCCATACACCTAAAAGTTATGTTTTCCTCCTCCAAGATGATAGTATTCATACAGTAAACCCGATTATCTCTCAGCACTCACAGCTCAGAGTGAAAGAAGGGAATAAATACAAATGACATTATGATTGTGATCCCCCACAAAAAAAGTAATCTTAAATAAAAACCCAGTAATAGAGTCTAATCCTACCTTTGTTAAGGTGATGAGGTCCCTTTCTCTCAGTGGAAGGCCATTAAGCTGCAGAGTCTTGAGGTTGGGAGAGACAGTCAGACACTCTCTCAGGGCCTTGCACAACTTAAATGTCATGTCCTTAGAGCGAATGGCTGGGATCTTCTTCCTGAAGCTAGATCTAAAGTACCTTCTATCTGAAATTGGTGGTGATATGATCAATGTTGATGTGCAAAGTTGGTAAGTCATTCAACTTCCTAATTTAAGTCATGGTGCACACGTTTCAATAACATTGGCAATTAAGAGGGTATACATTTTTGTGTAAACATTTTAATTTTAACTTGATGAACCAGGTTTATTTTCTGCCTTACCTGCGTCTCCGGAGGCCAGGCTAGCTTGGTATGTGCTACTTATTGCAATGTGGTGCAGGTGTTTATTGATGCAGATAGAGTTGAGAATGGGCTGCCAGTCTGTGAGTTTGACCCGGTCTCCGTTAAAGTCCAGCATCCCTTTGTCAAGGTTCATCTTAACAGCGGGAAGAGGGACTGATTCCTGTCTGGCACAGGCAAAGTCATAATATGCCATAAAGTCCTGGGCACCCCGCCGCCGGATGTGAGCACTGTCTTGAACCATCTTTGACCTGGGAAAAAAAATGTTGTTGTTAATGTTGGAGTCCAAGCACTTTTTTTTCTATTTGTAAAGAATTTTGTGGATGAGATGTTTAAGTGATGTACTGAGTGCTTGTTCTATGTTGAAAATCCTAAAATAAAGGTTTTAAAAAACATAAAATTCAAAAGGCATGGCTCAGAATTTCTTAAGTGGGGTTGTATGAGCCACTTATTTATAGTCGGTGTATTACTTACAATAGAAAATTCAGTCAGCACTCCCCCTCTTTGGAGAAGCTAATACAGGTGTGGACACAGAAGCTAAGCGATCTACTGCCGTGGACGGGGTCAGCAATAAAACATATTTTTCCCTCCTAAAGAAAGTCCCACGTAAAACAAACCTAACCTAAATCATCTTTCAGGTGATTTTCAACAGGAAGCCTTTCACTGCTTTTGTTAAAGACAGATACCATAAAGATTAACAGTGATTTAACATCGCTAAACACAGGAGCTGCTGGTCTACCACTGCCTCAATCAGCTGTTTTTTATGTTAGTATGTGACTTTGGCATTTTTTACATTTAAAGCCTTTAAACTTGTAAATATGTATAATGTTCTGAGTGTGTTACAAATATAAAACTATGTGCCTGGTGCTACAATGTAATGTATAAGTATAAGTACTAGTATGTTAAGTTAGAAATATAAAATTTGTGTATGATGCTACAACATACATATACATGAGTAAGAAGAAAGATAAGAATATATACAATATGTGCAATGTTAAATATAGCCTACATTCAAGAATACACAGAATATTGCACATTTGAATAATTGTAAGATTTCTGCAGTTGAATTATTACATAAATTATTGCAGTTAAGACAATGTATAAGAATCATTGCACCTTAAAAACCCTATTGAATCTGTTTGTTGTTACCTAAAAGGATGAGGATAAATAGGGAGACGTATTTCAATAGCTCTGTCTGTAAAGCCAAGACCTCTCCTGTCACTACCAACTTGTCAGCCTTTCCTCCCTGGCTGACCTACACGTTCAAGATAACAGCTCACAGATTTAAGTGTAACAACTAGAAGTCTGAGTTAAACATTTAAAGTAACATAAAGGCTGAAAGATGATCTAGTAAACTCGTACAAGCGTTACAAAATAAATTGGCACGTAGCTACAGTGTAGTGAGTTCAGAGGCGTTAGCAAGCTAAGCTCCTAGCAACCGTTGGTGGCGGAGCGACTCTGCTAACGGTCATGATTTTAGCTGTACTTTCATGCGTTGTTAAATAACATTTAATCGATTAAAACAATATTATATACCTTGCTAGCAAAGCTGTGGACTGTGTAGTTATAGCACCGCTCTCTCGGTATTCCTTGACCACTTTTGGATAACTTCTGCCGTGTGTTATTGTTGTTGGTGTGATCGGCGCTCAAAAGTGGCGCTGTTGTGTCAGTAAAACCTCGCCCACATGTCTTCCTCACTGTGGTGCGTCTGTGTGAAACCACTCAGAGCTCTGCTGCCACCTACAGGAGCGGAGACACAGGGGACGAATGTGTGACTGAGTAAATGACTAAAGAAAGAGAAGGAAAAAAAGACTAAATATACGGTACAAGGGAGACTTATTTGTTATTTTTTAAAACGTAGTGTAAGAAAAAAAAGTTAAAATTTGTACCCAAATCCTGCCACATCTTTAGGAGTTTGTATATCTCACAGATTGGGTAAAGCAAGTTTATTTATATAGCACCCTTCAGACACAAGGCAATTCAAAGTGCTTGACAGGGGTACAGCTCAAAATCAACAAGTTTATTTTGCCATATGTACATGCACATGCAATAAAGGTAGAAATAACTTTTGTGCAAGCTGTGAAAAAAAAGATAATTCAGTTAAAAACAAACAATAAAACAAATAAAGATACTACTAAATATTTAAAAGACAGAAAGCTACGGTACAAAAGGTACAGGTGTGTTATTTTGTACAAAGGTACAAAATAACACACTATAGAGGTCAAAAAGTCTCATATGTGTGGGATCTTTCCACACGTGTTGATTTTTTATTTTGAAAACTCAATAAAGACAGTAAAATAAAAGTCCCCTTTGCGCTCTCTTAGCTGTAACAGAGTCGCCCGATCATACACAAAATTTATCCTTGCAGTCGCACTAACAAAAACGAAGGAAACGAAGGAAAACAAATATAGCAGCAACCTAACTCGGAGAGCATCACGACGTCGCACACAGGGGAGCGCCATCCCCTCGCTGAAATGCTCACAGAATGAAACACAATAATAAAAATAAGAAGACATTAGAATTATATTCAAACACTTAAAGACAATCAAATAGCCAGAGACAAACAAAAAAATCACTGAAAAGCAACAGTGAACAATAGTGTTTTTAAGCCCTGATTTACACAAGTTAACGGTTTCAGCAGATGTCAGGTATTCAGGGTGTGATCCTACAGTCCCATTTTTCTGTGTGAATTGAATGCAACACAACAACGCCCTCCCTCCTCTTGTGAAAAAATAATTTAGTGGCAGCTCATTGGTCCCTTCGGGTGTCAATCAAACGGCTCTGGTTCGCTCTATTCCAGTAATCCCAACCTACTCTCTGGATCCAGTGGGAATGGTGTTAGTACACAACGCGGTGGCAGGTTTTCGAAGAATCTGGATTATTGGATATATTTACCTGGCAGATATATTTAAGAACGCAGAAAAGGATCTTTCGCCTCATTTAAGGTATTGTTGGTGTTATTTGTGAACTCATAATAACCGTTTAACGTCAGTTTGGAGATGGCAGTTGCTGTAGCTAGCAGTGTTTTTTTTCTCCAAACATCAGTGGCCTCTCCTGCGTGAGTGTGGTGGGGTGCTATGTGGATTTAAAACGACATTTAACTCCTTGTGTCTGATTTAAGTACACTGCCTTGCTTTATAACATTTTGAAAACGACATCTAAGTAAAGTTATATAGTGTTATCACCGTCTGTTGGTTGTTTATGATAAGACCTGTACGTTAACGGTACCCATCATGCTGCCCCAGTTGCTAATGCTAATGATGCGAACCGTCCTGTGATGATGCAGTTTGGGATACCTGCTACATTGGCTGCTTTTCCACGAGGAGCAGAATAAGAATCAAAAATAACTATTACACATAAACACCTACTAATTGTTGAGTGAGCAGGCACATGATTATTTATCTTCATGTGCGGTTGTGATCCCAAAAAATGTGATTTACAGTGTGAGTGAGATCATGTGCATTTCGTCATTCGTATTTATTTACAGATCAACTCATCTTGTGTCATCATTACTTGGTATTTCAATTATTGATTACAGGCCGTGTGTGACACTAGATTGTGCACAAATACAGTCTAGATAATTAAATGTTATTTATCCCAAAGGAAATTGCTGTGCAGCAGTTGCAATAAAAAAAAGAGTGCTACTTTCTGTTACTGATTGATTGATAGATATCTATGTCAATCATTTAAAACAAACAACAAAAACATGAAAACAACAAAAATAACTATCATTCAAGTGATGATAAATTATACAACAAAGTCAATGAATAGATAATAAACAATAATTAAATCTAACATGTTTGAAAAAGAGTATGATGGAATGTAAATATATTATTTCTACCCTGTTGCAGCAATTGTGAATAGTAAGTTTAATAATGTTATAATTATTATTAATTATTATTATTATTAATAATAATAAAAAATTTAATAATGAGGTGCAAATATATCTGTGTTGCTCAGATATGGTCTGCATGCAAACAGGAGTTGTTTTTCTCTTTGTAAATTTGTGGTCTCATAGAAAAGTGGGTGTGACAATAATCTCTTCTTCTTGTTCCTTGTATTTTTATTTATATCATGTAATAACGTACCATCCTCAGTAGCTGACCACATTTCCAGGTAACAGTGATATCTGTCATATTTTTTCATGGGCAAGGAAAAAGCAAGGCAGGTTCATTTCATACAACAAGGTAGGTACAAGGTGATTTACAGATAGTTTATAAGTTAAAACACCACAATTTAAAATTAAAATAATACAACTGGAATGGAAAACGAAAAGTAACACAGTAAAAGAGTGGGCAAAAATAATTTAAAATATTAAAAATTGTAATAGAAATATAATGATGGGAAAATTAAAAAGCATTCAAAAATAATAAGGCTTCATGTTTTGATTAGAAAATGTAATTGGACCATTTCAGAGCTGTTACACTTCTTTTTTTCTTTTTTTTTTCAAAAATGGAAATACAGAAATTTCATCAAAAGGAGACAGTAAGAATCAGAATGAGAATACTCTTTTGATCCTGGAAGGAAAACTGTGATTTGTCACAGTCACTCTGATGTAAAGAAGAAAATTATAGAAAAGAAAAATGAGAAGTATGAAAGTAAGAGGTAGAAATTAAATATGTGCATTCTCTTCAATTTTCACACTAGTATGTATTTAAAAATATAAAATGTGTATAATATGTTGAGTATGTAAAGTGTGTAAGAAATGTAAAATATGTGCATTATGCTACATTACAATGTACAAAACTAGTTTGTAAAGGTTTAGAAATATAAAAAAGTGCATTACACTACAATGTACAACACACTTTGTACATTAATGGAAAAAAAGAATACGAAGTATACAGTATACAACATGTGCAGCAGTTAAGGTGGACCAGTGATCATTCCTTCACATATGCTCTCGTGATATTACACGCCCCTGCATAGAGGAGACAGATGATGTGTTTATAGCATTTACATGCATTTGCATTGACGTCAAACATATCCATAGTAGCCTTGATGCTTTTAACACTCCTCCCCTTGGTACTGTCTCCCCCTTCAGTTTTTCAGCAAAAGGAGGAGTTGTTTATGTTCCTAATGTTGCAGTGGAATAATTCTGCTATTGTAAAAGCAGGTGCCTAGTTTTCACGGTACATGCTGTCATTCTAACAGCGTTACTCAATAGAAGAAAACACTCAACATTAGTCATCATAACAAATGATGATTACTAGGCGTCTGTTTGTACCTGGCAGGACAATAGCCGCCCTGTTGGTGTGTTATCTTTGTTACATATTTGTGTCTGTGTTAAAAAGATTAAACTACTTTGTATATTTCTCTCAAGGTTAGACTGGCATGCTTTTTAACCTGAATGTGTGTATTTAATTATCATAAGACTGTAATTTAGAAGCAATAATCAAAGCAAATTTTGTATTTCACAAGTGACTTTTTTAACTCGCTTCCTGTTGCTCCTGTGAGATTTACATGTACATTCATCAAGGATTACAGGGAAGGAAGGAAACGATGTTGGTTGAGGTCCAAAAGCTACACGCACACACTCGGGACTGAATGTCCCTTCTCCGCTGAGGTCAGAGCACAGACATTTCGCACAGACGCACTCATTTGGTAGCTAACACTCTCGGCTTTTTACTTTTTCTTTCACGTGCATCCGGTCTCCCCCTCGGCCCATTCAAAGGTCAAACATAATTAGCAGCAACTTAAGCTCATGTTTCAAAATGTCACCCCACTTATATAGTACACTAGAGGCACTGTGTGCTTATTTCTTTGGTCCTGGTGGTCATCGTATGACAGCGTAATGACAGCGTTGCTAAGTGTGGGCCGAGAACAGACACACAGGTTTTCCTAAGTTTGGCTTCAACTGCCATCCCACACTTTCAGTGACTGAAATAGTTACAGAGGTTTTGGGCTTTGTTTTAAAATGTGGTTGTGTGATAGTAAGGTGCTTTAAGGTTGACGGCTGTGTAAACTTTACAGATGGATGAAGATGAAAATAAAATGCTTAGACCATGTCAGCTACTGCCTGGGGCAATATAGGCAAGAAAACACAACTCCCATAAAAAAGGTCTCATCACAGTCTAATGTCTATTTAGATCAAACTTTTCTAAGTGTGTTGAAGTGTTTTCCATGAGTAGTTTTTCTCTCTCCAAGTTTTTTTTTTTCCCCTAGTTTTGGCTCTCGCTGGGATAACATTCCACTTAAGGATGTCTTTTGGACTTAAATTAGTGTTGAAATAGTTGAGAGATCAATAAACAGGTTGACTAAATGTTAATCAGTGACTTTTTCCCTAAAATATATCAATAGATTTATTAATAATTAACCATTACATTCAGGGCAACATGAGCTTGAATACAAAAATTGTCCAGTTAAAATAAAAGTGTCCTAGCTAGGGTTGCAGTGATATACTAGTTTTAAGGTATACTCTGATATGAAAGTTGATGGTCATCATACATTTGTTTATCTAAGATATTGAAAAAAACCCAAACATGCATCTGGTTGGAGAATCTCACCTTTATTTTAGTTGTTTTCAAAACCAAAAGGGAATCTTTTAACACGTACGTCTATTAAAGAAAAAAACAAAAAACGGTTTTAAGGTTCAGTTATAGTAATGGAACATTTGTTCAACCAAAACTAACCCTTCAGTTTTCATTCCTTTAAGGGTCATTTTGGCTGATAATAATAAGAATTCTGTCATACCATAAAACTGTGATATTTTCTGAGACAGTTATTGTACCATGGAAATCTCATACTATTGTAACTGTAGTCCCAGCCAGCACATACACACAGAGCATTATTTTGCAGATGACAGTAGCTGTGTGTATTTTCTGACTTGTAAACATGGTGCGTTGACACCATACCTGACTGAGTTCATTTTGTACCATTTTGTGTTTAGTTGCTGGAAATAGTGTGGACAAATGAGGCCGTTTGCACTTGGCAAATTCAGGTTCCCAGAAACGATTGCATCACAGGGTGGTCAGACCAGAACAGTATATGTGTGCGAGTATACTTGGACATTTTCCACAGCTTACTCCAAAGGGCTGCCTCACACAGCTGAATGGTCAAACCAAACAGTGGCAAAGTCCAGTGTGGAGAGAGAACTCTGAATCATTATGGTGATTTTAGGCGAGCCTTTTCTTTCCTAAAATAGGCCCACTGCAGGCATACAGATGAGGTTTAGGCTTGGTTTTTAAGTAACAGTAATATCAATGTGGTAGTTGTGGTCACATTTATTATTGCTTCAAGGACAAGGACCAGAGCAGAGAAGTATTGATTTGTGTGTTGGTGTTCATTTGGAGCTATCAGTTTCTTGGTTAGATTTCCCAGAATCTATGGCTGTTTTTCCCGCTTCCCATCAGAGCAGTTTTTTTTTTTCAGGGCTCAGATGGTCACAGGATATACAGGAGGTCATAAAATGTTGCAGCCTGGTGCTGAAGTTGGAAAAAAAATTCAGGATCCAAGACCCTTTAAATATATTACAGCTCTTTTCATGTGGGGACCCACTAGACTTGCAACAGGCTCAAAAACCATTTTGGTTCAGGCACAGCAGTGTGTGAAACATTGACTCCATGCAGCTGTATTTATGTTGAGCCATGCCTCTGAATTTCATCTGGAGGTGATGTTTTTTAAAGCCAGGAACACACTAGAAGACTTGTATAATCTTAGCCAAGTGTGGGAAGACTCAGCTGCACATTTGGGTTAATAAAATCACAAGTTTTCAAATTTTCTTGTTAACCAAGTCACGCTAAAGAAATCACACTAAGAGCAAAGATTTTTTTAGTGTGTTTGCTTTAAAAATAGTTGCTTTGAAGGCTCTGCTGTTTTTACACATTATTCAAGAAGTTTATTGTCATATGCACAGTAAAAACAGCGGTTTAAACAATACAATTAAATTCTTAATTGCAAGTCCCCCTTCATGCAAAACAATATTAAGATTAGAATAAAAGTTAGTTTTTAAAAAGTTAAACGAACCTAAATTTAAAGTAAGGTGTACTATGCATCATATACATAGTATTAATAGCAGCAGCTGCCCTCCAGCTGTAACACTACTATAAAAATGCATGGGGATATCTAAACGAACAACGGGATGGGTCAACTTAAAGTTCATCCATGTCGGTGTCACGTCTGAATAGGAGCTCTTTCAAAACCATATGTGAAATCACTTAAGGAGCCAGCAGTGAAAAGACTTTCCAGATATGAAATTCCTTTCTTACTCCTGCTGCTGCAAAATAATCGAAAGGAAAGAAAATGCCATTAACCCTCAAATTGCGCAAATTGAAATTGTGAATATAAAATATGCCTAATCGAAACACGTCAACTCAGAAAAAAATTCCCATTTATGGCAAAAAAGTTTTACACTCGCATGAGGTGGTGTTTCAGGCAATTTGCCAAAGCCATATTTCGCAAAACTGCAATGGAAACCTTTTTTTTGGCTTTTATCAGTCACATGATGTTATGTTTGTGTGCTTATCGGTAGGAACTGGCTCCCTCTGGCATGATGCAGCAGGAGCTACAAAGGTGTTATTGCATCGCATAACTCTTCAAAAGTCGAGCGGATCATCCGGAAGTTTTGAATAAACAGTTCCTCTGTGAAATTGTGAACTATCACCTCCCAGAAAGCCCTCATATGTGGTTGCTCCCATGTATAAGGGGCTAGCCTTTTTATTAACGCTGGTGTAACACGCCTATGTCACCTTCAGTTGGAAATAATGACAGCTAGTGCGGTGGCTGCAATAGCAATAAACCTGCTGTCACCCTCCAGAGATTTCGGTGCTACTTAAGATTCCTTTAGACTTGATGATGTGTTTTGCTGTAATTTAACTGTTGTGACTCAGTTTACTATTTTTTTTTCCTAAACTGTAGGTCTTTTTGTTTACTATTTATAATACTTGCTTTCAAAAGCCCCTTGGGATATTTATGTGACCCACACATATTTACATCCACTGCCCTTTCAGTGCTTCACTACAGTTGTCAGCCTTGGAAAACAGTCCGCAGTTTGTCTCTCCTGTTCCTTTTTTTGCATTGGACTGCTATTTTAATGTTTGAAGATGGTATCGATGACTGTGCTGAGAACACTGGCTTCATTTGTGTTTGACACATGTCACCTCCTTTTAATGTCCTCCACCATTTTATCAGTGAAAAAACAAAACAAAAGCAAGGCATTTGAATACAGATTTGGACATCAGTTACCATGGTAATGATTGAACCTTTGTAGCTCTGAAGCAAGTAGGTCAGTCCTATTTTTATACTTGCATTTTATCTCTGTATTTGCATTCTGTCTGTCACCAGAGCCTCGATAAAAATAAAACTAACTGGTGAGTTGGAAAGAAACATTGCACATGCAGTTGGAGTTGCAGCCTAAGAACGAGTTCTTGTTCTGTTTCCCATAATGCAAGCCTTCTTTCCTCTGAGATCAGTGTGTATTTTTGTGTGTGTGTATTGCCTCATAACCTGGCACCTGTAGCAGCTTGTTTTGCTCACTGCAATGTGAAAGGAAAACAACTGTAAATCATCCACTTTTTTTGGTAAAAAAAGATGGAGGATAGTTGTTTGCAAAGATATTGATCCATGTTTTTCACTTTTTTAATCAATCTTTGATTGCTTTTTTTTACCTCATCTATCAGCAGACAGATGAGTTATGAACCAGATGCAGAAAAATGTCTTTCTCTTGTTTGCTGCGGTCACATTATAAATCAAATGGAACAACCTGCAAAGGTTATATTACAGTCACACTGTACTTTCTGACTGCAATGCAATGCAAACTCTAGGCTGTTTGTTTGACAAAGATGGTTTGGGCGAGACTCTTTTGTTCAGTCATCCAAAACAAGTTTTGCTTGTGTGTTTTTTAGTCCCTGTATTTCGCGTTCAGGTCACGTTGTTGCTGAAATGGGCTTGGCAGTATTTTTGAGCGTTGTTTTATCAAACTACTGAGCTGTTTGAGGCTTGTGCCAGCCTGTCTGTAGGGAAACCAGACGAACTGCACTGCGGCTTCTCTGTGACGGTTAAACACACAATACCAGAGAACTACAAACATACACAATCAGGCTCATCAAGGCCAAGGCTTATAACGAAATAATTGCAACATCTCCGTTTGTGCTCTAAATGGGCATGTTGATCTTATCTCTGTGTTTTGAGACAACACTCACAGAGTTCAGGCAGGGCCTTGACCTTGCATTCCCCACCTAAATGTTTTTACAGGTAGCCTGTTTTTTCCACTCTGGCAATCTGAAAGACTTTGTATCTTGTTCTAGTCCCTTTGTATCAGCATTATTACATTAGTGTTGCAGTATTACTAATGAGATTGTATTAATTTCATCTTGGGCAGGGCAACAAGGAGAAAAGAAAATATCACAATATTTTTGACCAATATCCTCAACATTGATATTGTGGCAATATTCTTGGATTGACTATTAGCGCGTTCACAAAATATTAACACAATTAGATTTTCCTTAAATAATCTAATACTAAATGGGTAAATGCAAATAATAGAACAGCCAGAATAATCTGGTAAATTCACAAAATTACATAATTTTACTTAAATGTAGTCCTTAAAACCAGGGAGAGTGGATGTTACAACATCCAAAATAAGGAAGATATCTAGTTTCCTACCGAATATGAATGCCTTGTCTCAAAAAGCGCCTAATTTCCAAGTAGATTCACAGACTTGCTCAGAATTTTGTGAAAAGTTTGGTCACGAGCCAAAAGAGAATATTTGCTGTTTATGCACATTAGTAAAAATTCGGCAGCATGTGGATACATGCATATACAGTTGCAGCTATGGCATTTTTGGATTTGCTCTCATTTAAGATTAATCTAATGAGATTAATGAGAACCTTTAGAGAGCAGTCTAAAAATGTAATGTAGTAATTTACATTTTTGTTGTCAGACCAACAGTAAAAAACTGAGAGGTATTTTTTTGTTATCACATAAGAAGGCAGCAAATACTCACAATTAAGAAGCTGTAAATTATTTTTGCTAGAAAAATAAAATATGTGGTTGGAAAAGAAAGCCAGCAACAGCAAGTGAACACTTGTGGCAGAGCAGTTTTCTGGCTGAAGGTATCCTTTGGAAGGAGATGTGTTGATAGTAGAAATGAATATACTGTGACTTTCCATTCAGTATAAACCAGGGTATGCGGATGGATGGATATTTTTTTAGGAAAAAAAAGTTCCATAGAATTTTACTCATATCTTTAGCTGTATCTGCATTGCTTCCAGCTGCCTTTCAACATGTGTGTTTGTGTCTGTGCATTTGTTTTAGTTTTTTGTGGAGAGCTTCAGCATAATATTCATTTCTATGGTAACTTTTCTCGTACTTTGAGCTTTTTTGCAACACCGTGTACTTTTAATTTCACACGTCTGGTTGCATGTCTGACTGAAATAACACTGATTATGATATTGAAAGTAGCTGTTAAATGTGTTGGAACATGTAAGGCAGCTTTATTCGTGTAAAATCCTTTAAACAGGGACAATTCCAAGTGCTTTACGTAAGGCATCATGTATGGGTTCGTCATGCTGGACCCACAGCTGTCATCTGTCTTTGTCCTCAGCTGTACTGTCCCGGTTTGCTTGACCGTCGTCTGGCTATTCACGATACTGGTAGATAGAAAGCAGCAGTGTTAGTAGATAAGCAGCAAAAACTAAGCCTTCAACTTTTAAAAGCTACAAGTTGAGATTTGGACAGGTGACTGGATAAGCAGCAAGTGCAGGCTCTTTTTAAACAGCGTTCTGTGACTTGTTTGTCTCCACATTTAGCCTAAAAGCGGCTGCTTGAGAGATGTGTTTTCTTGTGTTGATGTAAAATGTGGCTTTTCCAGGCAGTGAAACCTCTGCTTTTGATATATATTCACACAGTCAGCTGGGAAGCATTGCAGAAATCGAAAATGCAGATTACAGCTCTTCTTCAGAACGTATTAGTGACACGAGCAAACCCACCAAGCCTCAGGAGGCTTTTTCTGAAGCTGCCAGACATTGTTTTCCTGGCTCCAAATTCATGGTTTCACAACAGCTGCTCTTATCTCAGCACAAGCTTCATAGTTTGAAACAGCACAGAGTACTTACAGGATAGGAGTTTTGCTTAAAGAAAATAGGTTTCCAAGTTAGGGACTTTGTTACCATGAATGTGATTGGAACATATTCCCTTTCTCTTTTTTGTATGTTTGTGTTTTAACCGGTGTCTATTTTATTAATTGTACATTTACCATTTTTTTTTGTCATCTGCTGTCTTTTCCCACAGGGCACCCTGTGTCTGTGTCTTGCCTCTCAGGATGTCTAGCGTGGTGATGCTGTAATAAAGAGGACCATCTATAGACAGCAGCTCGGCCAGTTGATCACCATGCCTCACTTAAGTGTCAGTCGCAGCTCGAACTGTAGCCCCTTCTGGCTCATCTGTGTCCTTCTGGGCCTCTCAGCTGCACACGCTCATGCCAAAGATGGTAAGAACATAAAGGGAAAGTTCCTCCCTCAACACTTAGAAATTAATCTCCGATGCTCAATGTACACATTTTTAAAAGTGTTGGATATCGATGTAATTTGGCTGGTCCATATGGAAAGGTTTGCTTTTTGGTTCTATGGGCTTGAAACTAAAACGATGTTTGCTGATTTAAGATAAGGTTGAGTCTGTATGCTTTTCCATTTAAGTCAATTAATATTGTCCCAATCCTTTTTTTTTTCTTTTTCCTCTCAGTTCTCAGTGTACCCCAGCAGGTGAGCCTGTCAGCTGACATGTATACACAGCAACTGTCCATATCGTGGTTCGGAGGAGCAGCCTCAACCTTTGACCTCATGATTCTAAGAACTGAACTTAATGAAACTGTTGTCTATGTGAGTGCATTTCTTTTCCTCCTACATGATTTTTATTGTACAGATATACCACAAGTCGGTAACATTTCCATGTGGAAGGAGCTCTAGCCTAAAACTATTTTAAAAAATCTGATTGTTATTTATCTGCCAATTTTGTAATGCAACCCATAACATAGATATTCTTCTTTGACAAGGTTCCATGACATTTTTTTTTTTATGTGACCATGTATGTATACACTTAAAACACTAAAGAGACGACTGAAGTGTGACACTGTTTCAAAACATGATTGGCATTTCTGTATTTCAGTTTCTTGTCATTTATTGGCTGACAGCTACCACTAATACTTAGCCAATACTAATGGTTGGGCTCTAAAAGGAGCTTTCAAAGCTATATGTAGTTTAATTGCCTCTGCAGCACATTTTGCTTTAATACTGATGTTCATTTAATTTCCCATTATTTCATAAGTTGGCTACGACTGTCATCACCTGGTCATCTGCCAGTCTCATGTTGTTGTGTTTCATTCTCTTACCGTGTTACTGTGTATTGTCTTCAGGAGACGGTGTCTGCGACGGTGAATCAGGAGAGCGGTCGGCACCAGTGGAACTGGACCTCAGTTGAGCCTCTGGAGTGTACCTCGCTGTCGATCAAAATCCGCTCAAGAGACGGACAGACAACAAGCGAATGGAGCAACACTCAGATACTTCAAGGTCAGAGGGGCAGTAATTACACCCATACACATAGGACAGCAATAATTAGAGAGACATAAATACCGCTTTGCCAGACGTGTCAATTTGGGATAAAGAAAATGCGTTCATTCCCTCTGGGATAGTTAATGCCATTTACAATTCAAATTCTTTTTCCTCTCCAAAATCCGTCACTGAAGCCAAACCAATGGCTGTCCCTTGTATCTAAATTTAGATCTCTATTTATATCTCCCTCTCCCCTTTTGTCTGTCATTTGCAAATTTAAACGCTCTGACTTCTTTTTTTTCTCCCTCCTTTCTTCTTCTCAGGAAACGATCTCCCCAGTAATGCCAAGTTCCAGGCGTACCCTCAAGACAGAATTGTACCCGTGGGGGCGAACACCACCTTTTGTTGCATTGTGGAGGAAGGGAAGAAGTTTGGTTCCATCCACTACGGCAGCACAGTTGTTAACGCGACACGGCTGAGCAGACGAAGTTACGCCACTACAGTGGTAAATCAGGGACCGTCCAGCAAGACTGGAACAAACATCATCTGTTACGACGACCCCAAGAGAAAACTGACTGGAGCAGTGGTGTTTGTTGGATGTAAGTGGATGGAAAACAGAAAGGTTGTCATATTTAAGATGTTAAATGTGCTTTGAGTGGCAGAGAGAGGGAGTCAACACAAAGTAAATCAGTCATTGAGATTCATAGGGTTCATACAAGGTGCCTTAAGTACACGAATTTGGCACTGACAGATTACAGAAGTACTAGAATGCTTGAAAAATCAGACATATTTTAACTTCACCCTTGAAAAACAGAACTTGCATAAAACTAGAGCAGAATGACTTCACATCTGTAAGTCCCTGCAGGAGTGGACTCAATAATGTCGGGATTAATAATGAAAAATAATGGAAAGGGGTTTTAGGTTGCTGCGTTGTGCTTTGTACATAATTCATGGAAAAACTCCCTTTCAGCTATTGTGGAGAAAAACTTTCATTGTTGACAAAGAAAAATGAATTGCTTAAATAAGTACTTTAAAAGTTTGAATTTGATTTGCTCTTGTTTGCACAAACCTTGGACTGAGAAATGATAGGGGTCAGTGTAAGATGCAACTTGCTCTTCAGTTATACAGCTTGTGGATTTTGATTAGGCAAGATTTTGTTTATCCAAAAAGATTCTTGAACCACTGGTTTGCTGCTGATAATGAATGATTGTTTAGTCTGCCAAACTGTTTACAATTTTTTTCTGGTTCACACGAAAGAGACTAGAATATTCCAAGGCCTGTTTTTAAAATAAATCTTGGTAATTATTTATCCTTTTGTAACCTTAATTTATACATGTGTATGATTAAGTAAGTAAGTACATTTCTTCTGTTGTCCCCTCCTCAGATCCACCGCTGCCCAGTGATTTTGTGTGTGAGACTAATGACTTAACTTCAGCCGTGTGCCAGTGGAACAAAGGACGAGACACAAACTTGTACGGCAAACGAGGAACACGCTACTTGTTGAACAACAGGTATCACAGTCACACTTGCAAACACAATAAATTATAAATTAAATTATTAAAATAATCACAATAAATAAAAACACTCATCTGGGCTCACACATCACCTGGGCCCAACAAAATGTCTGTAACTTGACCTGAAACCTCATACTGCATCGAAAAACCATAGGACTCAGATTGGGTAGCAGAACTGTACACAAAAACAGGGCTACAGTTTCTAAGATATGTAGAGTAGGACACAAGCTCAGTACATCTTTGGAAATTGGCACTAGGTGATTTGTCATTTTTTTAGCCCCCACCGCCCCACTCGCTGACTTCAGTACCAATGCTTATCAGAGTACAAAGATTAGATTGGCTCATGAGATGGCTGAGTAGTATCACTTGAGATAATTTAACCATGGAAATAAATAGATTTAAAGGCATGCAGTTGGTCAGCGAGTTTGCTAAACAAGTGCTACAAATGCTCTGTGGGTTAAAATAGAAATGCTCCATCAAAATGTTATAATTCTAAATAATTTATAGGCTATAGGTCTATATCTGGATGGGACGGCATCTGGGTCCAGACTCAGGGGATGAAGAGGGATGGAATGTTAACATAGGGGAGGCATTTTGGTAATCTTGTGAATAAAAGGGAAAGTGTAGCCGTAAATATTCATTCTAAAATCACATTTCTGCGATCACAAAGTCTGCTTTGGGTTTTTTCATACCACATATTAACTGTGCCAGAGTTAGCTGATACCACACCCACCTTTTCAGACAGACACGGGATGGTTATACAGTCCACACCCAATTTCAACTGACAGCATTTGCATGAATGATCACCTAAATAAAGAAACAAATGGGCAAACGCCTACCGTATTTGTGTCTGACTCAAATCCACAACACTATAAAAAAGGACAAATAGAGAATACAGTATATTGAAAACTCACAGTAGAAAGTTGTAATGGTCCTGGTTGTCGCAAGAATTGATTTTGTTTTTTTTGGGCTAGTTTTGTCTCAATTCATGGACAAGCCAGGATGTGGTACATTGTCACTTTGATTCTGAGAACTGATCCCTGAATTATTTATGATTGTTTCTCTTGCATTTCTCTAAAAAGTGTTTTCTGCCCAGAAAAGATCCACCAACAGAGAGAGGATGACAAGAAATATAAGGCACTTAGTCTAAGTAACCACTTACTGCTTCTGTGTGTCCATTTAACATTGATAGCAGATTGGCTGTCTGCCAGACCTTTTACAGGAATTGTCTGAGGGCCGGATTGAGGAGGAGTTAGATTATGAATGTGTTTGGGCCTGTGTCTGTCTGCATCCGTAGGTTAGATCGAGGATCTGAAGCAAATTCATTTTGTTTTGATTTAGTGGGAACAGACAATTTTTTAACTTATTCTGAAGTAAATGTTGATAATAAAATACAGTGGATGAGGAATAATGACACCGCTGATGTTAAGATGGGTTTCCTATAAGCCTCGCTTTCACTATGCAGTTCTTTCACCTGGCGCAATATCATGGGGGGGATAAAATGGTCTAAATTAAGGCACCAAAGAAGTGCATCAACCATACTATAGAGCTTTTGTTTTCTGCATTAGCTATTTGTAGTAGGTTTTGGTGGTGTTTATTTTTTCATACTTTTCCGAAAATTCAATAGGGCATACATTACGTGACGGTATTGTTTCTGGCAATAACAACCTTACAGCTATACTTCATTCAAACTCATCAGAAACCAATAAAAATCACCAAAACCATCTTGGTTAGTCATGTTTGTTGTTGAGATAGTTAGTCCACTGTTTCAACAATCATTAACTCTGATTTGCTTAATTCACCAAGTGAGATGTGACAGTGTGCAGTTTTTCCCTGCAGTCTGTCTCTGTTAGTGCTGGTCGGCTGTTATTTCAAAGTCAGTGGGCTTTTTGAATGGGTTTTAGATGCCTGAAATAATGTCTGTCGTCAATACAAGCTGAGGAGTATTTCACGTTTTGTTCTACGACATAAAATACGCCAGTAAATACCCCACATGTAAATTTAGAAGCCATTAAGTGTGTTAAAAACACTGGTTGCTACCAAGTGGCTAAATAAGACTGCAGAACATCATCACGCCAATAAAGGCTATATAGCCTCCTTGTGGTGGTGACGATGACCTCATGTCACGCCACTGGCTTTTTGTTGAGGGAACCAGGGCGACAAATAAACCTAATTTCTGCACGCTATAGAAAATCATACTGTCGGGATCTATAAATACCCTGGTATACCGTAATAAAATGCTTCGTGACCTGTGTTGTTTTATAGTTCTTCGGCTTTGAGGTAAAAGAAAGGGCTGGTTGTCTTAGGTACCAACAGCAATACAACATGGAAATGCTAGAGGGGAAAAAGTTGAAAAGTTTTCTGTCTGTTTTTCATTTGGTTTGTTCTGGTTCTCACATTCTTGTTGAATCTGCTCTTTTGTTTTTGTTTTTGTGTTTATTTTGTAGGGCCTGTACTTTGAGCCGCCTGCCGGAGAAACAGATGGAGTGCCGCGTGGCTCAGTGGGAGGGTAACTGGACACTGGTAGCTGAGAATACTCTTGGCCAGTACAGCCTCACTGACTCTGCAGAGCTCAGCCACAGAGGTAGGTGTATCATCCTTACCTTCCCAAAATCAGTGGATTGATTTATACCACTTTTTTTTTCAAACTAAAGCTAAACATAGACATGAAACACACCCATAAAAGTTGTTCTTTTTCTCCAGTTCACTGACTGTTTCCCCCTGTTTCCTCAGTGCATCCAGTAGCACCAGGTAAACTGAACTGTATTATCCAAGCCTGGAACGCCACTCTGCTGTGGCAGTGGAAATACGACAGCTACTCGTCTCTGGCTCTTGTCTGTCAGGTAGAGCTCACCTGCCTTGGGTACAAAATAAAGGTGAGTTTGTGTGTGTATGTGTGTGTGTGTTTTGCAGGGGAAGACCACATGTCTATTTGTTTGTATATGTTTGTTGTCTCAATGTACAGAACTGTTTATCTGTTTCTTTTGGTCCATCTTTATATAGTTTCTTGATGTGCAGTATGTCAGATCACTTCCACAGTTCTACCACAACTCCATTACAACACACTAATGACCTCCCACATTTTTTTCTACAAATGTAAACTTGTATCAGCATGTTCTTTCCATGTGTGTGACAAGCAATGTACCGTACAGTAATGATGTCTAATGCATGTGTTTTCCAGCGTACCTTCTCTGGTGTGGGTCTGCGGTCGGTGGCTCTATCAGACCTGCATCCTGATGAGGATTACAGTGTTCAAGTCCGCTGCGGTGCCCAGAAGAATTTCTGGAAGTGGGGGAACTGGAGCGAACCACTTTCCTTCAAAACAAAAACTTATGGTTAAGACTTATTTTGTGGTATCTTTTTATTTTAGCTGAGAGTTTAGTGAATTAGGGCTGCAACTAATGACATATTTCATTACTGGTTAATGTAGTTAATGTATTTCATTAACATATATCAGTGGGTTTTTTTTTTTTTGGATAGATGATTTAGTCTATGAAAACCTTACAAATGTGAAACATGTTGTCAAATGGTTTATTGATGTTTCCAGATTGTGTGATTTGTCTTGAGCTGCAGTCCAAAACTAGAAAGAAAGAAAGAAAGAAAGACCAGCTGCAGCAGATGCTATCATTTTAGAAACTGTAAATACTTGATGTATGTGCCTGATTAAAAAAACTAAAAAAAAAAAAACCCACTCATGATAAATTAATTCTCAGTCAATTCTCCACAGATTGACTAATTGTTTCAGCCTTTCCATAAAGGGGCATTTATCAAGTCAAGACAACTTCAGCTGTTCATATTAAAGACATGTAGCAAGTAATGTTGCAACATGCCGACTTAATCTTAAAATGTTTGTTACCAATTTAAATTTTAAGCTCAAGAGAAAATGTTTTTATTCATAGAAGCAAGCTTTTAATTGCTCTATTTTCAGTGTGGAATGTCACTTAATTGCATTTATAGCAGCAGTAGTCCCATTTTCCTTTCTCAGTTGTATTTTTTTTAATTTATTATTATTTTTGTCTTTTCTCAGTTCCGGATGCTCCTGATGTGTGGATGTGGATGAACAAAGACTACACCGGGCAGGTCATTTGGAAGGTACTAAGATTTTGATAGAATATTTACAACTGACAGCTGACTATTTTTACTGCAGAGAGCTCTGCTTTACAGCACGCTCACACATCTGGGTTCTTCTGTTTTGTCTTTATTTTTTTGTCTCTTGTTTTCTTCCTCCTTTCTACCTCTTTCTCCATTTTAACATGAAGAGAGTTGACCTGCTGTGCATATATTTTATGTCATGAATGTCTGTAATTGTAAGTAGAAGGTGATATAAATTGTCTTTGTCTCTTCCCCCGTCCATCCCCTTCATTTCCTGTAGCCTCTGACACGAACACAGAGCCATGGTCTGATCACAGGCTATGAAGTTACTCTATGGAGCCCTGGAGAAAAATTACAGCACACGAAAACCGTTTCAGCGGATACTTCTGCTGTACCAATCAACCTCACACAGATCACTACCCTCAGCGGTGGCAACAAGTTAACAGCAACTGTCATCGCAAAGAACGCTGATGGGGTGTCGCAACCTACAAGTGTACTTATACCTCTACATTTGACAGGTATGTGGACATGGAGTGTGCTTAGAATGGTTTAATCTATGAGAATCAGTGAAAAAGGCAAACATTGATTAGTTTGTTTATTCTCATAGCATGTGAAATAAAGTAGATATGTTCAGTAAGTAAAGATTTTAAGAACTGAGAGCATCTGGATGATTTTTCACTGTTTCGACACACTTGTTATTTGAATTCAGCTGTCTCTTAATTATAAAAGGAGAACAAGCACATGTGGTTTCTATATTGCTGTATACATATTTTTTTCTTTCCAGATGTGGAACCACTTGCTGTCTCCAGGGCAGTTTATACAGAGAGAGGTTTCCCTCTGTTCTGGCAGAGCGATGCCAACGCCACCTGTGGTTACGTGGTAGAATGGTGTGATGCTACCTGCAAGCGGGACTGTCCTGTGGAGTGGATCAAGGTGGCCGCTGAAAGCACTAACGTCTCCATTGAGTCAGGTATGCCTTCTTTAAAAAGTAATAGCCAAGTCTGAAAAGTTGTTTTTAGGATATTACTAATTTAATGTTTGCATTTCTATAGTCAGTAAATGATAAAATTCATTAAAGTCCCCATCCACTCAAAAAGTGTCATTTTTTTATGCCCCCTAAAATGTCTGACCCTGTCTATACTGACTTTATAATTAGAGAGGTGTTTACACATTCCCTACTGAAGGGGGAAATCTGCATCTATGCACTGACCTAAAATCTGAGATTCCAACATACAGTTAGCAAACTAGATAAGATACGTCACAAATATAAAAGCCAAGTACTGTCACGTATCGACAGGGGAACAGACTTCAACATAACACTGTCAAAGACAAGTGAAACCCCAGCACAAAGCAGAGCTGTCAGAGAGCAGAGTTAGCATCAGCATAGTGAAAGTTTTGACAGTAATCATGGTAGATTGTGCAGTTTTGGGATGTAAACCAGATCCTGGAGCTTACCTCCACTATCTACCTTGTAACCCCTTGTAGCAGATTCTATTTTATTTTTTACAGCCACTGTCAGTTAGCCTGCAAGCTAAAGAACAACATAAATAAATATGTTAACTACACTTAAGAGTCTGGCACATCTTTTGGTCAGAGAATTAAGTGCTCAACAGACTCCTCATCTGAGTCCAGGTGTGACTGAGGCTCAAAAATGTATGGCTGAATCACTCTAATGTAATGTAATGTTTCTGTAATGCCTACACTAGCCATCTCAATGCTTACTGCTCTTTACCTGTCAAACTAGCGTGACCAGATTTAGAGAGAACAGAAAGCAAAAGAAAATCTGCTTCACACCTTTTTTCTATTATGTGAGAAAACCATGTTTAACAAAATACTAGTATAAGGACTTTTACATGCTTTAAAACATGTCTTACATGCTTTAAAACATGTCTTGAGATAACCTCTCGGATCTGGCAATAGGGAACAAAATTGAAATCATATTATATAATATGGGTAATAATTAGGGATGATAACAGTCAATCAATGATTGATTTATTGGTGGTTAAGATGTTATCATGTGAAAGTTAATTAATTAATCGATAGGTTTTGCAATGCTGTCAAAGTATATGCAATATGTTGCTTTGAGTTTTGATTGAGAAAAAAGTGCACTTAGTATTGTTTGAAATAAGTTTTCATGTTTTTAATTTTAAAAAATGTAATTTTAACACTAATAAATATGGGAAAGTGCTTACAATTTGCAACCCTAGTTATAATATCTTTCTTTGTCATCAGACAACTTCCAGCCGGGTGTGAGGTACAACATTTCCCTGTACAGCTGCTCCTCAGAGGCCCCAGAGCTGCTGCAGCGCTGGCAGGGATACATGCAGGAACTGGGTGAGGATTGCACTGCATGTCAAAAACATGCCCCTTTGAGAAGAAACAATGACTTCAGAAATCTTACTCTGCATTATAATTGCTGACTCTTTGTTCGCATTCTTATCTGTTTTCTTCCTTCCCTTCCTTTGTGGCTTCCACAGTCCCCTACAGCTCTGTCCCTCTGTCAACCACGCAGCAGAACTCTGATATCCTCCTGACCTGGGGAGAGATCCCGCTGGCCAACAGACGAGGCTTCCTCCTGGGCTACAACATTTACATCAGCAGTGGCTCCCAGCTCACACTTCTTGGTAAATGCATGCAAATGCATGGATAATTTATTACAGAAATCATAAAAGAAGATTCTGTCAAACTCACAGTTTCCTCATCATTGCTTCACTCTTCTCTTTTTTTTCCTTTTCTTGCCTCTCTCTTGCTTTTTTCCCTGTCCTTTGAACAGCTAATCTGACAGATCTAGGAAGCAGGAGCTACACAGTAAAAGATCTCTCTGAAGGCTCCTATAAATTTACTGTCAAGGCCTACACTTCAGCAGGCGAGGAGACAGGCGCCACTGCCTCCATAACGCTGGAGCCATACAGTATGTGAATGTTTCGTTATGTTTGTGGAGCTACTAACAGTAATATGACGTGTTTATTCTATTCTCTAAGATATTTTTTTGAGGCTACAACAGATACATTTAATACATGTTGTATAAATAAATTGATGTAACCACACAGTGATTTGTACTTGAAAGTGGTAAAATAAATAATAATGTTTTTTTATATAGCACTTTTTAAAATACATTATTACAAAGCCAAAGCTTCACATCTAGATAAAATTTATACATAAAAATTCGGGCACATGCATACACACGTCATAAAGGGGTAATTTTATAAAAAGGCAACCTATACAAATAGTTATCTTGCTTCACTTCTAACACCTCTAATATTTCTTCCGTCTTGTCCTGACAGCTGATTGGCTGATCCTGGAAATCTTGGCGTCCCTGGGAATCACAGCTTTATTCCTGGTCTTTGTCACCTTCATTTGCTACAAGAAAAGGAAATGGTGAGACTGTTTTTCTCTGTCTTATATCCTGTATCCTGTTTGTTCTTTGAAAAATGTAACATGTACACACAAATTTAAAATTAGTTTTATTTATTATTTTAAAAAAAGTACAAAAAAAACCCCACATACAAACGTGGCTATAGGAACGTGGGTAATTAACAATCATCTGGTCATGCTACCTAACAATAGCCAATTGGCAACTTTTTTAAGTTAAAAACTGGCAGGGGATTCATTGTCAATTGTGATTGATTGGATCGATTTCAAAATGATGATTGAACTGTTAATCATTCAATGCCTCATACAAATACAAAGCCGTATTTGTGTACAACTACAACATTGACGAAAACAGAATCTTATTAATTACACTGTATCAAAGATGAGATATTTGTAGGTATCATTTCATTTGTTCAGGCTTTTTATGATACTGGATTTTAAAGTGGCATTTTGCTTTGTCATCAGGGTGAAGAAGGCGTTTTATCCAGACATACCTGAGCCCAAGCTGCCTGGTGATTGGTCAAGGCCACAGGTACAGTATCTTCAATTTAATCTGACCCTCACAAGTAATCTTATTGAGTGCTAATTCTAAGTTAAAAAAAAAACAACTAAAATTTCCATTTTGTGTTCATGATCACCCTTTGTGAGAAGACTGTGGTGTTTTTTTTCTTGTTTAAACTGACTCATTAAAGTGTTTAAATGCTTTGTGTGTCTAGCAGGGGCCGTTGGATGTGAAGCCATCTCCTCACAGTTTGGTCCATATGGTCGAAAGACCCGAGTGGGATTCTAGTAAAGAAGTGCTCGTCGTTATCCCTGAAGAAGATGAGGATGAAGAAGAGCAGGGGATGGGAGATGAGCCAGTCGACACAGATGAGCCAACGTCATTGCGCTACTACAACCAAGTGGTAGATGAGCGGCCCATAAGACCACGTTTCCCAGACTCCTCTGATTCTTCTGCATCCTCTTTGGATTCAGCACGCACTGATGTGACGTACACAGGGATCCAGACATCAGGGTCTTCTCTGGTCTTCCAGTTGGATCCACCGGGCTCTTCTGAGGGCCACCAACCTCCGGCTGATCTGTCTGTCTGCAGTGGTGGAGGTTACCGGCCCCAGATGCAAAATAGAGCCCCAAGTGATGACTTAGTTTCTCCAGAGCCTTTCCTTGAGCCTCAGGATGCCAGTGCTGGGGGCTACAAACCCCAGTGCTCCTGGCATATGGACTCCCCTGTGGAGGCGGGGGAAAGTGGCGGCCTTGCACCCTCGCTTGGATCCCCCACCTCAGTTGCTTCCACTCAGTTCCTCCTCCCTGATGGAGAGGAACATGCAGAGGAGAAACGACAGCTGTCGTCATCAGCAGCAACCTGGTTCACCAACCTGCTGTCATCAACAAAACCGTGATATCATCTCACTCTCACTACTAGCAGCCAGGCCGGGGGGGTCACATAAGACCTCCAGATACATTACTGTTACCAGTGCATCAGACAAGCATAACCCATATGGTCCATGTAAATATCCTCTCTGACCTAGCACTACACTCTTACAGTTGCACTTTTACAGCAGGTTAATAATTCTATTTGAGGTTTCAAACATATAGAAATACATATATAGTTAATTATATCTGCCATACAAATAACATAGAATCTGTATATTTATAAATCAAAACAATTTTATTCTGACAGCAAATCTCTCAAATGATTTCTTCATACCTCTCTGTTCAATCATATTTACTGAACCCCCCGGCAACCTGGTGGTGTCCCCTTACTGCCTTGTCTGTGACTCTCTACAATGGGCATTTAGCAATGGCATATCTTGTTATTTTTAGTTGAGTTTATCCAGTTTTTAGCTTGCATTTCACATGTTTTTATGTATTTTTTGTGTCGTGAACTTGCCTACACTACAGAAGAAAACTGAAAGCAAGAAAGTTTCAAACCAAATGACGGCACAATAAAAGCTAAGGACATTTTTTGGGAGAACACTACAAATGAAAAGTTTCAAAAGAGGGTAGCTAAGGAGACTGAATACCTCTGTTTACAACATCCATGTCTTCTGCTGGTCCGCCATTGGGATTATCTTGCCTGTTTCATTACAGCTGATGAGCTACTGAAAGGAAGAGAGGCGTATGGTTGTCAATAAAATGATTTTAAAGGTATGAACAGATGGCACTCTCCTGGATCGATACCAAGTAGCTCCTATACTTACAGACTTAATCTATTTTTCAGAAATTACAGTCTGAGCAGTGAGATGTCAAAAGAAAACAGTCATTATTTTACAGATACAGGAGTGGTGCTGTCTGTTACGGTCTGGAATTATGTGGCTAATGAGCCTGTGGATATATACACTGATATAAGCTAGAACATGAATACAAACTGATGTAATTTAATGAACAAACACACTATGATGATACTGTTTGGTGTTTTTGTTGTTTTGTCTTCCTTAAAGGGGAACCTCACCTATTTTTAAAATTCATACACGTTATTCCTGTGGTGTAAGATGGTCCAAAAATATTAGCAAAAATCAACAACTCTCTCCCAAATCCAAAAACTGGAGAAATAAAACTCCAATTTGTGATGTCATTTGATTTAAAGTGTGGAGCTGCTCCACAGAGGGTGAATTAAGAAAGATGTTATAGGTGACACTGAGAGCTCGGGATATTCTGAGTATTTTTACTTTAGGTGGTGTTCCCCTTTAACCACAGGTTTGTTTTGTTTTGTTTTTTTGTTTGTTTTTTTTTTAAATTTTTTTGTTCTTGTTACAAAATGCATTTCACAGTCAGGCCAGTGCCCTTTTTTAATGTTGTTATGTGTCGTGCATTATCCTCAAGTTGATCGGTGTTGAGCAAATTATGAGAATTAGCTTGGGTGATTTACCACAATGTTGAAATTGCCTTGATAATTGTAAAGCTCTCAGTCATTTTCACCGTATCACCTTTCACACACTGCCTTGCCCCTAAATGTTATTTATAATGAAGAAGAATACTGTACAAAAATGCAGTTCAGAACTAATCAGAAATGTATTGGAAATACAGATTCCACTAGCACTGAGCGTAATGTACAAAGGATGTCTGTCATAATAGATTTTTAGTAAATGCTGAAAATTTTGGTTACTTAATCATTTTCATTATGTTCCCATCAGTTCTCTCAGTATATTTGTCCGGTTGTGAAGAGTTGTTTTTCTCTTATTTTCTTCTTTAGTCACTTTATCTTAAAGCCTAGAGAAATGATCAGTAATGCATTAGATTTCGATTTGCTGTGCTTGAGATTTAAGTCTACAATACATTTATTTTTTAATTTTTTAATGTAAGTATTTATCTTGACATTGCAGAGTTTCCCTGGAGCGTCCTTGTACATTTTGTTCCTGGAAAAAGGGGCCATGGGGAAAACAGATACTGGGAAATTATATAGAATTTCCAGAAATGCTATCACTTTGACAAAAAAGTGTGGGAATGACCCTGGTCACTCGACAACACTTCAGCTTCTCCATCATTGTGTAAAACAAAGGCCACTAATTGCTCAAGCAGACTCCACCTACTCCAGTTGCTCTCTACTTGTGTGTACAGTGTAGGCGATAACAATGCAAAATTGGCTAGGCTTCCCAAAAGTATCGTTATGCAGAGTTTTTTTTATTTTGGGTAGCCTTATCTCATGTTAACCAAGATGTTTTATTTTATCATATTTTGCAGAGCCAGGCTCTCGCTCGCCTGTGTGGCAGTGTGTGGTCTGTTGTTTCTCAGTGCCTCCAGCCAACAAGCTTTAAGTAAAACTACTGTGACATGAATGACGACTTAGACTAACTATATGGATGGCTTCACTGATGAACCGATGACAGGCAGGCAGCCCTCTTTGACTACTGAGAAAAAATGTATCTCCTCTTTCTCTTTGTCTTGTAACACTGATCTGAATTTTTATTCGATGAATTGGGAAAATGTAGTGGAAAACTTCACTTTTCGCCCGACAGATTAAGGAAAGAGTGAACTAACAGTTGTAATGTGTGAGCAGTGGTCACTTCAAGGCAGTGGGAAAGGGTGGGTATAGTTTTGGGTATTCAAACATGGCTGCAGATTGTTTTCCTTTGAAGCCTGCTTTATCAAACAAGCACGGCTTTGGAGACTAACCTATGAATGCTATGTGTTACATGCTTTTATGTTGATGTGGATCAACAAAATGACACCTTTTTAATTTTATCTTTGTTTTTATACAACTAACTGTACATAATTGTAGTTTTCTTTCATTTTTTCCCCTTCTTACTATATGAAATAATACTCCAAATTATACAACAGGCAGAGTTTTTTGTTAACTAACCAGTTTTCTTGAAAGAATAAAGGCAAATGTTCATCAGATATATAGAGTCCTATGAAATATAGAGGCATCACACTTTGATTGTGTATTTGTTGTGCGCATAAACACATAGAAGTGCGTCTGAAACATCATGTCAACTAAATTAGAAATGTGATCCTGTGTTCTTGTTTAAGCCTGCATTGCATTCCTATCTTATCACTGCAGTGGTACTTTGCCAGAATCATTGTAAGTAGGATGAGAGTAATCACCATGCATACTCATACATGGCAGATGGCAGCTGCTGACATACGTATAATTTTCAGTCCATTACTTTTTTCCATTGTCCATCTACATTTCTAATTGGAGCCCATGTTTACTCTGTGGTACAAAAAGATTTTGTACGTTATGCCGCCTTACACATTTTCATCTCTGGCCTTTGATGTTTTTGCAAAAATCAATGCATGTTGTATAAACTATTACTACAAAACAGTGGCTCGTAAATCCCTTAAACTCCATGTTTATGTTACCCTATAGCTTTTAAACACTAACACTGACTAATGTTGTGCACGACAACATGAATGAAGTATTGTGCACCTTAAAAAGGCTTTCATTTGTGAAAATGCTTTCAATTTCATGATATTTTGACATTTTAACTATTGATGAATGAAAAAAAGACATTGGAGTGCTTCTGAGTGAATAAATAAATGTTAACACTAATAAAACAAATTGAAATGCTACTAGTTTAAAGGCAATAAAAATATTTCTGGCCACTCATTAGTTTTTCTGTGTTTTATTTTTCACTTGTCAATATCATTGTAGCGCAGAAATTTAAATGACTGTCAGCTGCCAGTTAACATAATGAGTTTGTCTAACATTTTAAAGGGCTGTATGAAATGCTTATCCATATCCATGTGTATTGCATACAGTAGATGTCACTCAGTTTGGAGAAGCAGGCTGGCGTCGGACACAGAAGCTGTGCAATGTACTGCTGTGGACGGGGGTCAGCAGCCAAACTTGTCGTAGGCACTTAAGAAAAGGCCCTTAAAAAAATCTGCATCAGTTTAAGTGCATGCTGTCATACAGCATGTTCTGACAGTTTAAGTTCCCCATCTATGCTCTTGACAGTCACTAGACTCCATTGACAAAAACGGTAATTTTAGCTCGTCAAACATGGGAGCTGCTGGTCTACCACTGCTGTGATCAGTTAGTTAGTCAGTGTTATTGTGTGACTTTGGTGTATTCAAACTAAGTCTTTAACACACACAATAACACAAACATATAACTGATCAAGGCAGCAGTAGAACAGCAGCTCCTGTGTTCAGGGATGTTAAATCACTGTTTTTCTCAGTGTAGTCTGGCTATGAAGAGGACAATATAATGATTTCCTTTTTCAGATGGTAATCTCTGTCTGACATTAAGGTAAAGCAGTGAAAACGTTCTCAACACAGTGTGCATCTAAAATGATTTGATTGTTTTTGGGGGTACTTTTATGGGTGGCTAAAACAGTGGTTCATAAGTGGGATGACTCTGCACTGACCACAAGTGATTCATGAACGTGTCCTGTTTGTTTTTTTCTTTATTTATTTTAAACACTCTATTTTAAAATACACACGAATTTCCGGCACAGAGCTACATTTTGAAGTGCCGTTTCTGTTTATTATTGCAATATGTTCACTTTCTTTGTGTTATAAATCTATGTGTTGTTTAAATTGTGTGAAACGAGATTGAATATGTGGTCATTTATAATGCGTGGACCTTGAACTAATGACTAAGGAGCAGCCTGGACCCTGTGATTGGATCAGTTGGGAATCACTGGGCTAAAATATGTTTTGCTGCTGAGTCCATGTCAGTGTCCAGCCTGCTTCTCCTGCTACCAATGAATGTAATATACTTTCTGTGAATATGTAGCCTATCTCATACAGCCTGTGATGCACCTTCGACTGTCTCAGAGGATGTCCTGGCCAACCTCATCAGGTAGTTGGCTGACATTGGAGGGTCGTTACCTTAAATGAGCTCACCTGGGCCTTGTTGGGTATTAAAAGCTAGCCAGGTTTTAACTTGCTCTCCTCTTTCTTTCAGCAGACATCCACCCTGCATTGTTGGTTTTTGGTTTTGCACCTTTAACACCTTCACAGCACATCAGTGCATGACTCTCATTACTGATTTTGCAGATTTCTACACTCTGTTTAAGTGAGTTTAATAAGTGATGATTATTTTACCTAAATCTCTTGCAACAGGCTCTCTCCTTATCACATTCATTGGCCAGTTTGTGACAAGCACCACTTTAAAAAATCTGAACTATAGGCCCTCCCTTTAACATAATTAGACCAATATGAGTTATTCTTTTTTTTCTTTGCCAAATCATTGAATGATGGCTGCATTGTGAAGTTCTACTAAAATACAGTGGTCCCTGCTTACTCGTGAAGTGCATAATTATACAGATTCTGGACCAGTTTTAACATCCCTGTTTTAATCAGATTTAATGAGGTTGCAGAAAAGAAAACTGATTCAGAGTCAGCAGGGCGTGCCCGCTCCCCTGAGTGCCCCCTGCCTGAAGCACTAGGCAACCCTGTTGACGTGTCACCATGACAACTGTGCACTTCTGTGAATCCCTCCGCTCTTGTCTGCTTTTTAGCCGTTATTAGCGAGCTAAAGAGTCAAACTATTACCTGGTAACATGACAATTATCCGGTAGTATACAGTCTGTGTTGAACTTTAAAGGAAGAAGGATGTCGGATATATTGTGCAGGTGGCTGAACGGGGAGCTCCGGTTGTCAAAAACTGTTGGTAAGTGTGGCTGAAGTTACTTTCATCTGGTCAGCTAGCTACCTAGCTAGTTAGCTTAATTATGCTAACTAGGTAGTTGAGTCGTCATGATTGTGACTGTTTGGGCACACTTACAGACCTGAATGTACAAAGCTGACAGTATAAGAGCTACACACCAGAGTTAACGAACAGTTGTTAACTCATAAACAGAGCCGTGGTATATTGAATAGGAAGGAAGATGTCGCGAGTAACATTATTTTAAAGTTTAAAAATGGACCAAGGGTGATTTGGAAAAACCTAGGTAAGGGGACTAATTTAGGGACTGTTTGCTATTTATGAGAGGGAAGGGGTGGTGCAAAATGAGGGAGGCACTAGAGTTGTTCCCCTGTAGGGCAACACAGAAGCTGCCCTCTTTCCTCAGTCAAAATGCCTATGGGAGTTTTGCATTTGGATTTTAGATAATTGCAGAAAATAAGATCCGCGGTAAATAAATGATACTTTATCTTTTGTTCAGCAAGATAATCTTCACAAATGAACACCACTTTGTGGATTAATAAAGCATAAATGTGATCACCACAATTATTGTTGGGCTTAAACAAACTGCAATACGGTCCATCAATGTAACCATGTTTTTTAAAACACATAAAAGCTTCAAAGTTAATGAGTGGGGTATTTACGGATGCATTTTATGTTGTGAAACAAAATGTGAATGCTAGTGTTTACCACAGACCTTATTTCAGGCTTCTTACCAAAAACCTATTCCAAAAACCCATTGACTTTGAGGCGAGGGAAGCAGTGGTTATCCTGGTTTTAGGACTCATTACTGGGGCTTTCTCTTCAGATACATTTTTCAGAATTGAGGAGGGACTTGTGGCTTTTGATTGGCTCAAGGGAGGGACATTCAACTGAAACCCTTTGAGATCTGGATCAACGTCGCTTCACTTGTGGTGCATTCAGACAACTTTCACAAGTATTTAAACTTTTGAATGCTGAGCAAATTGGTTTGCTTTCTTTAAAAAAACACGGGGAAAAGGCAATGAGCAACTTGGCAAAAAAATGTAATTTTATTTTTTACTTTCCCTTTTTTTGTTTTTGATGTCGTTTGGTTTTTGTTGTTGTTGCTGTTGTTAGTTTTTTGTGCTATTTTTCAGGCAATATCCTTGAACCTTTTACTAATTACTTGCTAATATCTTGGTCATTTCCTCTTAAGTTGCTTATTATTATATGCCCATTTGCCTTCAAGTTTCAAGGGATTCAATTGTTGTATTTTTTAATTTACATTAAATAATTACAATAAGAAGCTGCAGTTTGGTTTTAAGGGTGTTTATTTCTTAAAAAAATCTATCTGCACAGGTGCTGAGACTAGTCATTTTAAATAACTTGGATAACCTTCTGTTGTCGAATATTATTTCAGTTGTAAGCTAAATTAAAAGATGTTGCGATGAAAGTGTAGGAAATATTTACTTTTATTTTAGTCAGCTAAATGTATCAATACATTGCAGCATCAGTAAACATATGATCACAATTTTTTGGTTACCCTAGATGTAAGCTAAAAGATAACGGTGTACGCATTAGCCGACTGTGCCTAGGTGATGTCATGATGTTCAGAGGATGAGAAACAATGGTATCAGGGACAATTTGGTACGTAGGTTGGACTTGTTTTGATTTCACAAAATAATGGTCGCAGGAGTAGTGAGTAGAAATCAGAGGGTGTAACAATAGGAGGGCACTGCCAAATAGGCCTACAACAGGCGGGAGTGTTAACAGCATATAGGTGAATTTAATACTGGGACAGGTCATTCCACTCCCAGGACCTGCTCGGTTTTTGTGTGTAATCTTTGAAGACTCACGGTAAATCTGTTTTACATTGAACTCTGAGTTTTATTGTCTTTATTGGATCTTATGGAACTGACTTGAGGAAGGATTTTGTCCCACAAAGATGTCAATGTTTGCAAAAATGACCTGATTTTTCATCTTCACAGAACCAAAGACCTTTGCCAAGGATTTCTCCAGTGGTTACCTAATTGGGGAGGTCCTGCATAAATATCAACTGCAGAATGATTTCAGTATGTTTATGAAGAAAGAGTAAGTTGCTGGAGTAATAGACAACTAGTGCTTAATTCTGCATTTCCTTTTAAGTGTTTATAATTAGTAAAGGTAATTGTATCTTTTTTCAAAGCACCTCAATCTCCAGACTCAATAACTTTACCCGTATTGAGCCTACTCTCCGGTTACTGGGGATCTCCTTTGACATAAACACAGCCCAGGACCTGATGCAGGAGAAGCCGGGTGTTGCCACATGCCTCCTTTACCAACTCTACGTCTCACTTGAGAAGAAGAAGAAAACAGAAATCAGTGGCACATTGATGGAAATAATGCAGCCTGTGGCCATGGCTGCACTGCACAAAAAAGAACATGAGATCTATTCTGATGTAAGTGGTGCTGTATAGATATATGTGTAGAATGTGCATGTGGTTAGGGGCAGATTTCTTTGAGTAACAGCATGTTTTGTTCTGTAGAAATGTAACTGAAAAACTGTAAGATAAAGTACACCCACTCTGACTGTCCTTCAGTGTTACAGCCATTCTGTGTTTGAAGTTCACATTATAAGTTTAATGTCACATCAATATCTGCCAAAACAAGTACTTTTAAGCATCTTATTGTCTTTCTATTGACATAGCGACTGCATCAAGTGGTGAAACGTGATGCAGAGCTGAAGCTACATAAAATTACTCAGCACTATGAGGAGAAATGTCTGCACCTGAATGACAGGTTTGCGATGGCCCATCCCCTCCAGCAAAAAAGACAACTCAGAGTCCAAGAGAGGGTGAAGAATATTGAGAAGGTACGAGAAACCACGGAAAGTAACAATGCAGTGTTGGAACACTTTCCCCCTGTATTCATTTAACATGAGGTAAAAATGTATGACTAGACTTTAAGAAAGTCTTCATTTTACATCTTCATTACCTTTTTTAGATTAGAGTCTCAGTCTCAAATGTCACGCTGTTACAATTGCTCTTGAACCTCAGGTGCTTGACGATGGAATAAAAAAGCTGTTTATATTGCAGCCGCGGGTGTGTCGTGAGAAGCACATTGACATCTTGACTCGTAACCCGGTCACGAGGATCCAGGTGCCCAAGCCACCTCCGTACACTTCACACCTCAACCTAAAGAGGAGACAGCAGCAGAAGCAACGCCGAGAACAACAAGCACAGGTGTGTTCCAGATTAAATAATGATGTGATAACTTCATTTTGGCTTGGTGATGCAGGGTCAGCTATAATGTGGTGGCCATAGAGGCAGATACTTGCTGACAATGGGTCTTAAATTTAGACAGATACAGGTACTTTCAATAACTTGTTATTGCTTTCCATCTGAGAGTGAAGATTAATGCTGATTCAATATTTTTGCCAAAGTTTTCCCCTGGGATTTTTTAGATTTAAAAATAATTTCAATTGATGACCCTCTTTATGCCACACACAAACAACAAGAGTAACATGTGTTTGTTTTTTTTCTAATATTGTTGCATTTTCTGTTAATTTTGCCTGCAGGGGGTCCAGACTGAACTTGCCCAGTTTGAGACAAGGAAGAAACTGGTTACTTGTGGTTTTGCTTCCTCTTCAAGGTGAGAGAAATGAATACATTCACTAAACTGATATTGTATTTATGTGGTATTATTATTGTGTAGTATGAATGTTTTTATTAATGGAATTTTATAGCAGCTTGAGATAATCACAACCAGACATTAGGACAATTACTTGATTTTTATTTTTAAACTTTATTTAACTGGGAAAAAAAATCTCTTTTTCAAGAGTGTCCTGGCAACGTAAGTTACAGACAGACAAGATAGATAACAAAAAAAAACGAAATCAAAATATACAACTCCAAAACAAATAATATAAAACACAACAAGAATACAAAATGAAGTTACCGGGAAGGACTGAAAAGTACATTCATATATGCTATGAGTGAACCATAAAAACAAGAAAAAGATAAGATACACCCTGACACTGGCATGTAGAAGTTTACATACAAAAGTCCTGCAACAGTGCTATGAGAGGGCCCAGAGGAACTAATGAGCGCAGCTTTGAGTACTTCTGCAGAAGATTCCACCTATATGGAACTGCATACGTAAGGGCTCTTTTGCCAAACTCTGTACTAACATCAGGTAAAGACAATAAGAACAAGTTCTGTGAATGGAGAGCACAATCATTTTCAATTTTTTGCTTAATGTAGACACATAAATATGCCGGAAGTAGGCCAAGAACTGCTTTATAAATAAGAGAATACAAATGAGAAAGTCTACAATATGTGACTTGAACCTTTTTAACTGTAGTGGTCAGTCCCTCCCTGGAGATTTTCCCCATGATGGCAGCAGCCAGGGCTGTGAGGTCCCTGGAAGTGGAACTAAGCTGATATTACAATCCAGTAGCAAGTATATACAGGATATCCGACAGAGGCTGGAGGAGAACGCTGTAGCTCGCGAACAGAGGGAGAAAAGACGAGACAGATTCCTGGTGGAGCAGCTCAAGGCCCACGAAGCTCAAGAGGTAAATCTTCCAGTTTTTGTAAACCACGTGAAAAACATGTTTTGAATAAATCTCACTTATGGTTTTTTTCTTTTTGACCTCACACAGTCTGTTATCTGTCACCTGTCATTTTAACCCAAAATCAGTCAACCACTCTGCCTCACCCTGCAGGAGGCACGGCGAGAGGAGCAGCTTGTGAAGCGTCTGACACGTCAGACGCAGCAGGAGCAGCGTTTGGCAGCTCAGCTCCTCCAGATACGTGTACAGAAGGATGTGATCAGGGAGAACCGCCTGTTCAGGGAGCAGCAGTACCAGCAGCGCAGAGAGAGGGATTTCCAGGAAGCTCTGGAGAGGGAGGCGGTGAGATAGGATGAATAAGGCAGAAGAATGATCCTCTCTATTGTTGCTTTGTATTAGGCTGTATCAGTGATAGTTTGAGTACTGTCATTAGGGAGGGAGAGGAAAGGTAGATTTTGACTGTATGAATCATGACATAAGCGACTGTATCTATTATGTCTTTTCAGTGATCACACTTAGACTGTAGATGACTGTTTTAAAGTTTAGTTAAGAAAGCAGATACTTTGATAAATGCCTTGCAAAGGATCACAGCCATGGCCCAGCAAGGCTTCAGTGTTACGTATTCAGTATGTTTTAGTGTACAATAAATGACCCATGTAACATATTTCATATTCTTAATTACTCACAACTGTGGTGATTAGCAGGAACATTTATGTCATGTCTTCTCCACTCACTCCATCTTTCTGACCGGGGCCTGGTCCAGGCTCTGGCTCAGCAGGCTAAGTTGGACCTTGCTGAAGAGATCAGAAAGGAGATTGAATTCTGTAACAGGATTGCTGCTGAGCGAGCTCAGAACAGATACAAGAAGCACTTTAACATCTGCAAGGACATTTTGGAGCAGATAGTGGACTTGGCCACCAAGGTTGGAGAATATCGTCTGCTTACTGGGAAGTAGGTAACACAATTGCTTTTAATGATGCAGTAGAAACATGCACATGGTGTCTGAGCTCGAAACCACCACACCAACTCTTGGTCAGTCTATTGATGAATATGTGGAAATTCCAAAATGTGTTGTAAAAATTGTGTTTCTTGGTAGTTACCATAAAAGTTGAATGTATTGTAGTTGTAAAGACATTTTGACTTTGGCCACTGCTATGTCTGCAAATTTCAGATTAAAAATAAGCATCAACAGAAGTGTGATGCCACCGGATGAGTGTTATCACTAGAACCTAACACACTTGACAGAGAAGCAGTTGATGTAACTTCAGCCTAATTTTGTTCAATGCAGGCAAGCGTCAAAACCACAAGATCAGGCAAACAGGTAAATAAATCTGACATGGGAATCTCAAGTCCAAGAATTAAAAAAAAAGTTCAAGCAGGTAAGTACTGTTGAGGGAATAAGCTGCAGATGAGGAGGTGGGCAGGAAAGATTAGGTCTGCAGTCGAATAGTCAAAAGTTATGTCCTATGTCCTTTTCTAAGTACTTTTCATGTCCTTGAAAACAAAAATTATTGTATTGTTTTCTCAACAAACAAAAACAGTGCAGGTCAACAGTGCAAATTTTTCAGTAATAAAATATCAGAATACAAAAGAAAAGATAAAAGTCCTAAATAAGCAGATAATTGTCATAAGAAAGCTATAAGCATCCATAATCAAAATCTATAAAGTGCAGTGTTGCAGAGACATGAAGAGCCCCTTTAAGTTTCTATAAAGTGCATAGTGTTTTGTTTTTTGTGCACTAATTGCAAAACGTGCGTGACTGAGAGTGTTACTGAAGCACCTTTTCAAGGCTGCCACTTAAATACTTCCGGGTCAGTTCACTCAATTAAGAACCGTCCTAAACAAAAAGACTATTTCACCTTAGCCTAAGAAAAGAAAATAAGATGATTGCAGGGCAGGAGAGAGTAATAGTCACTGAAATTACAAAAGCATTAGTGGTATGACATAAAAACACTACAAATAAAGATATCGGTTCAGTTCACTTCAGTTCTGATTAAAGAGATAAACTAAGAATTGGCAGGAGCTATGAAAACATTTGCCCTTTAAGTATTTGTTTTTTCATCATAATTTAATTGTGTTTCTTTCTTTCTACAGCACTCAAAATAGATTTCAGGAAAGTCATGAAAAACAGATTTGATTGAAATGTATTGTTATTTAAAAAATGAATCATTGCAGTGCAGTGCTTATTCAGATGCAAGTCAAAAGCCTGTGAAAACATGACCAATATGGGAAACATTTTTGCACTGTTGAATAGTGGTGAAATAAGAACAGGAGGTGTCAACATCCTGTCTGCTTGTTCTCGTGATCAAATAAATAATTCCCACAGATATGCACTGTCTGCACAACCCTGCTCAGTATTCACTTTGTAGTAGTATTCAGCAACCCAGGTTTTATATACTGTATCTAATTCATTAGCTCTTCTACTTATGGTTGGATTAAACATTTCTTTAAATGCAGTTATATTTTAATAATTTTCAGACTGGATTTGATTTGTTTTGAATACATTTTGACATTTGCACTGCCTTCTGTCATTTTTTTCTGCTGTCATGTCCAGTCTGGTTCCTGAGAAGCCGATGAGAGAGTGGAAGGAATTGCTGTTCAGTGGTCTGCCCCTGTATGAGCCGATAAATTATCAGCAGCCAGAGTTCTCTACACCACTAGATCCTGTAGAGTTTGAGAAGCAGGAGATACTCAAAAACCAGGACTATGATGAATACACTGTGAGTTTGACATGCAAGTGCAGTGTGCTTTTAAATCTGTGTACATGTGTGTTTGTACCTGAACTGAAGTACAGAACTGACTGAATGCTGAAGATCCTTCATATGTCATATTTGACAGAACATGATAGGTGAGTGGACATGGCCAGAAGAAGCAGAGGAGGCCACATTGCCCCTCACCAACAACAACATTCTGGGACATGTTGTCATGCGACTGAGAGACATCGTTCATCCGCCCGTCGTGGAGCCCGTCTCACCTTCATTCCCTCACTTTACCCTCAAGGCCTGTGTCCTGGGCAAATTTTGCTCTGGAAAGACCACCTGCCTGACCAAGATTGCTGAAGGCAGGACAGATGCAAGCATAAACACAAACACAATTTCATACCACTTAATTGTGCATTTACTGAAATAATATGGTAAAAAATGTGTGGAATAAGATTGTATGGCTTGTTTGTTGCTGAGTATGTGCGTTTCCTGCTTTAGCCCATGACGTCTGTGTCTTGTCAGCTGACACACTGATTGAGGAGGCTCTGAATGCTTACCAGAATGGAGAGGAGGTGAGTCAGATACAGTAAAACAACATTGTAACTTCACCAGAATCCCCTTTTATTTAATCTTTCCTCTTAATTTAGCTTTAAAGGGATTTTTGAATACCATAAAATCTCACTAATTCGACCCGCTGGTGCCAAAAAATGTATAAACCTGTAAAGGTCCTCAGTTATCTTAAATGCTTCACTTTCTTAAACAAGCATTTTTCTGACAAAATGCACAGGTCACAGAGCAGCAGGGAGAGGAAGATAATGAGCAACTGCTCACATCCACGACATCACTGAAGCCAGGTATGTTACTGAAACCAGCATCATTCTGCTCTATGCTATTGTATACATCACAGTGTTTTTATTTCCTTGTAATATTACCAGATATGCACTGGATACTAAAGGTCTAGTGTGTAGGATTTAGCTACAGTTTGCAAGCAACTGAAAGTTCTTCCTCGTAGGAGAACTACAGTCGGGTGATGCAAAATAGCCCTATTTAGAGCCGGTGTTTGGTTTGTCCTTTCTGAGCTACAAAGAAACATGGAGGTGCAACATGGTGAACTCTATTCGAGAGGACCCACTTTGTATGTAGATGTCAGGGGCTCATTCTTAAGTAATGATAACACAACAACTCTTAGTTTCAGATCATTATAAACCAGTGAAAACATAGAAATGAATATTATATTCCATTTCTGCCAATATATCCCTTTAATTCCCACACACTGGACCTTTAAGGAATATAACCCAGTTGCTTGTTGTAAATGGTATTTACTCATAATTTATTGCTTTTCAGATCTTGACACTCAAGAAGAAAGTAGACACAAAAATGTAAGATTAAGTGTTTATGATCTTCTATTTTGTATTTAGCAATATAAAATCAAACCTGCATTCAATGTATATCACTAACCAGCCTTGCTGATGAATAATTATGTTTGGTAGAATCTAATCATTTGAAATATTGAGTAAGAAATATCTTTTTCAAGAACTGACGTGTTTCTATTTGGCATGAAATGCTTAACTCTTCTCCTGTCTGCACATGTCCTTTATGCAGCTGTCTACCCGAGCTATGCAGGGAGAAGCTGCAGAAAAAGAGCTGAAGAGAGGCAATGCCATTCCTAATGAACTGTTAGTGGACATCATAGTAGAGGCTATCAGGTAGGCACATAAGCTGCATTGCTATAAAATACTGTATGTGGACAATTTAGTCAATTTTATTCCTCTAAATTTTACCATAGGTAATTCATTTCACAGTCAACATTGTAGAAAATACAGTCTACTTTTATATACATTGTGGACAAAATAAACAACAACCCCACAATTACTCTCTAGACAGTGAAGTACTATTTGCGTCCTTACTAGGCAGGTTCCAGCTGAGTCAGGTTGGATCCTGGATGGCTTTCCAGTTGACATCACTCAGGCCCACCTGCTAGAGAAAGCCCTGGGTGGGTTTGTAGATGTAGGGGATGGTGCTGAAAGCAGCAGGATGAACCTTGCTGCTGATCCTCATCCATCCAAACCTCCAACACCTCCACCTCCTGTACTGGAACTCGCTCTGCTGCTGGATATTCCTGATGAATATGTGGTCAAACGTCCATTCAGTCAGATGGGTATGGGACATTATACTTCATACAAGCACTTTGAATTCCCTTGTTGCCAAAATGTGCAACAGTACATAAATAATTTTGCCCTGTTGTGCCCAGTGGGAGTTAAATGACATGTATGTGTGTGCAGCCACACATTATCTGTTAGATTGTGTGTGTATGTAGACGCGTATGGAAAAAGTAACCTGTTATTTGTGTGTTTATGTGGTTCCTCTGTTCCCAAACAGATGATGCTGCTGCTACAACCTCCCATCCCACAGACAAGAACTTGTATGTGGCACAGATTCCACACAGGTAAAACAAAGAAGAATTGAATGAAAATGTAAACTAAAATGAATACATTACTGCAGCTGCATGACTGTGTGTCTAATATCTGACACTCTTTCACACCCTCACAGGATCACAGCTTTTCAGGATACCTGGCCAAAACTAGAGAAATGGTTTGGTGAAAAGCAAAACATTTTGGTCCGTGTTGATGCGAATGTAGACAAGGGGGAGCTTTACAAAAGAGTGGAATCTGTCCTACAGCAAGTTACGATGCAAACACGGGAAGGTAACTGGTTGTCATGTTAGTATTAAGGAAATGCTAGTAGCTGCACCATGCAGCTCAGAATTACTTTTTTCATTTTTCCATTAGATTTTTTTCCCAGGCGCTGATGATGAGATTCTGTGTGTCCGTACTAAATGACATGTAGTAGAAAATATATCTTAAAGAAAAGAAACGCCACATTTATTAACAATACTCTGATAAATTTCCTTCCCAGCTCTTGCCTCTCTTCCTTTTGAAGATGAAGTGTTGGACAGTGGGAAAGTTCCAGACTCCTCCTTTACAGCCACACCTCCACCTGTAGACCAACCACAGGGCCTCACAGATGAAGCCCTTGACCCCACAGAGTCCTGTTCCAGCCTTAAGGAGGACAAAGCCCAAAGTGTGAAGTCACTTTCCAAATCCATCACACAGTCCCCCAGAGGTGATTTGATCAATAGTCTGTGGATTACACAATTTAACTTTCATATTAAAGTCACAGCAAATGTTTTTCTTAAAAGGGAAGATTTATAAAGTATGTCTACTGACCACCAAAGAGATTAATGTTACTTTATTATGGTGATGACTTATATGCTTGTCTTCTGGCTAATCAATAGGACACTCTCGGAAGGCGTCAGTGTCCTCAGTGACCAATGAGGACTCTCAGGGAGTCCCCAACAACCCATCTGAGTCTGCCTCTCCCTGCCCAGGTTCATCCAGCTGGGTCTATGTGGATGAACCCATTCCTCCAGTAGGATATAACTTATATTTATGTTTGTTTTGTTTTGAGTTGGAAGTAAATTCCTAATCTCTTTCTTCCTTGAAAAAAATCTGGTGTTGTTAATGACTAACGACATTCAGATGTACTCACTGAGGGTTACCACAGGGTGGCCCTCTAACATGATTTAGCCTGTGGATCTGTGGTTTTCTACCTGTGTTGCCCTTTAGGGACTGTTTCGACTATATGAAAATATGTGCCATGTGACATGCTTTTGAAATCTGTTGCATGTCACTATGTCTTGTTTTGTTACAAATAGCTCTTTGCTGATAGAGGCTTACACTATTTGCCTTCCCCCGGCTTTGTTCCTCTCTTCCCCTCTCTGTCTCTAGGAGATCCCAGAGTACCTGTGTTCCCATTGGGACACAGTGTGCGACTCTTATGTGAAAAACATAAAGACAGTGATGCAGCAGCTGCGCTCACAACGCACTGTTATTGACCGTCACCTGTTCAACATCAGGTATTCTGCTGGGCCTGTGAAGCCATGTGAACATTGGGGTATTTCATGTAGTACACAAAGATCAGATAAGCGTATTATTTAGCATTTGTATAATGGGTACATATCTGTGTCTGTCTTTTCAACATTTTTAAATGTGATCTATAGCCGAAGTTAAAGTTTGATATTTATGATTAGCCTCTGAATGCAGTTATTTTGGGATATAATTGGATGTTATCGAACTGTTCATACCATCAGGTCTCTTGTCAGAAGAATTTTACAAATGAAAGAGGCCATTTATGTTGATAGAAAATTATTTCACAAACATCTCTGATAAATATTACATGTATTATTAAGTACCCGGTTCTCTGTATCTGTAGAGAGGAATACAAGCATTACCTGGGGCGTCCAGACTTGAAACAGGAGTTAGTGTCTCATTGGCAGAAGGACTTCAACAGAATCCCTGATGATATGCGAGAAGACGAGGATACCAAAGTAGAGCTACATCTGAGACTGGATGTGAGAACAATTTACCAATATAATACAACACAAATATTCTTAAACTGATCATACAAATAAGGTTTAAAAAACAGCTTAAAATGAAAATGTAGAACCTATGGAGATGTTCTGATGTGTGCACAGGAACTGCGTGAACGTTTGTGGGACATTAGTGACAAGCGGAAGGAGGAGGACGAGCAAGAGAAGGCTGCCCTCATGGGTAATGGCTGGTTGGAAGAACACACCGGTGTCATCATCAACCACCACTCTGTGCTCATGCAGGTAACTTTTGTATTTCTGTGAACCCATTTTAAATGAACAAACATTTAAATCTGTAGTTTATAAGCTTATTTTGTTGAATGTGTGTTTTGTACTTGTTCCATTGCTTCTTTTCCATCATGTTTATGGTGTATAAGCACACATTTTCTGTGTATCTCTTCAGTTTGACTGGCAGATGCATGATATTGTATTGTTTGTTGTATAGGTAGAGTTGGACCGTTTCCAGGACACGCTCTGTACTCTCAGGGTCTACTATCTAAGCATGTACAAACCGGTGCTGCCAGAGCTACCCTCCAAGATGGCTCTCATCCCCCTTCTGGATCCCCCAGAAATTAAGGATCAGGACCAGAGGCAAGAAACACACCATTAATAATAACCTAAATATGGTACTGTAAAATAAAATTGTGAATAGTTTATGGCTTGAGTGCAGAAAGTGAAAGATTTATTCTGTTCCACCAGTACTGAGCCAGCAGGCACGAGTGTGACGAGTCAGATGGATGAAGGAGAGGACAAGAGGAAAACTAAATCGTAAGGGATAGACACCATATGTTTTTTGCAGTCATTTAAAAGATGAAATGGATATTGTCATTTCCTCACACTTCAAAAGCACCCCAGCAAAAACACATACACACACTCTTCTCCTGTTTTCCCCTCCTCCTCCAGACGACCTAACTCCAAGACGAAGAGCCCGAGTCAGACAGAACCTGTCAAGGTCATATCAGATCCTTTTATCCCGCCTCTCTTCATGTACCTGTCATTCACTTAGATCTTTTAGGCTTTCTCAAGGTCTGTAACTGCTTATGTTATTTCAAAGTCACACCTGCTCACAAGGGACTTCCATAAATATTATATATCCTGCTATTTGTGTTATGTTTCAGCTTGTGCCACCTTATAAGACAACTGTTGAATTTAAGTTTTCTCTTAGAATTTCTTAGAATTTAAATTTAGCTAAAAACTAAAACTAAAAAAAATCCAAAACACTCAAAAATATTAATGTTGATATCCCTAAATCTTATGGTAAGAGATACTGATCCTTTTAATTTTTAACTCCAGCCACCCCATGAGAAACTGATCTCAGACTACGAGGAGGCACTCACCGCCATCAGCAAATTGGTAATGCTTTGTGCTTTGTGAGTTTGTATGAGCATATTACGGAGATATGAATATATTTTTTAAATCCTGATGCACACCTGTCATATGTGTGTGTAGGTGTCTGCAGAAGCCCACCAGGGGGAGACGAAAGAGCAGAAAGAGAAACCACAAGAGAAGGAGAGGGGGAAGGCCTCTGCAGGTGCAAACAGAAAGGAAAAAGGGAAGCATTCATCCAAAAAACAGAAAGGTATATCTTTTGTATTTTTAAGGAAACAATGGAGAGGTGCCCTCTAACATGTAGTGTATGTTTCATTAGGTCTTCCACATTTTACATCATTATCTTCCACCAAACCTTGTTCCTCCAGGTCCACCATCCCCACCTCCAGCACCCACCCCTGCACCAGCTGAGGACAAAAACTCAGAGAAGACTCAAAATCAGTCAGAAAAAGTCAGAAACAAAATACATAAAGAATATGCAGCCGCACTGGATCATGAGGGTATGCACACACAGAGATTTGGTAGTTTCTATAAATCATAAAGAATTTAATTATCATAATCACATCTTGTCAAAAGTGGTTCTGTTTTTAACAACCTATATAATATGATATATACATGGAGGTGAGTCTATTGTTATGTGTAATTTCGAGTAATTTTCATATGTACATGTGCATGTACGTGTGGGTTTAATGATCAGTATGCTTATATAGTTATGCAACTCTGTCTTGCTGTATGCGTGTGTGTGTGTGTGTGTGTGTGTGTGTGCGTGCATGTGTGTGTTTTCCAGCAAATGCAGCAAAGGTGCGCATTGCGCTGGTGAAAGGTCATGGTCTGGTGATGGTGCACTCCCTTCAAAGCAGAGCAGGAGAGACATTACGCAGCATGCAGAAGTGGTTAGAAGCACACTATCTTGCTGAAATGAAGAGGTATGATAAAGTGCAGTGTGGCTCACGTGTGGAATAGAGGGACATGAATGTGAATGAAGAAGCAATAGTGTAGCACTGGACTGCATTTCTGTCGCTATTTTGTTATTGATTTAGTGTGTGATAAACACTATCCATGTATTATCTTAATGTCAGTGCATAATGCTAGATGTTTGTAGGCGTGTGAGCCAAATTAAATTGTTGGACTTGTGTGTTACTGTTAGAATTTTTTTTAATTGGCGAAAGCCCTTTTAGTGCTTCTGAAGTTATTTAGCTGTTACTTGAAAATAGGTTTAACTCCTCACTAAGAACGAGATATTTCTAACACATTTGAGTGTGGTCAAACATAGTGTTTTTTGTCACTAATAATACATAGAGGATGTTTCATGTTTCATCTCTCTCCTTACCCCAGTATTGACCAGTTGTCAGAAGTGGTTCGCCACCACATAGAGGCTGGTGCTAAGTTGCAGAATGAGCTGGTGTTGGTACGTATTGACTTGATAATTGTGTTTATTTTTTTTTAAAGACACCTTTGATATCTTACCCAGGTTGGTATAGCGTGTTACTCACTAGTTATAGGATGAAATTTCAGTTGTTCTTCCATCTTGTGACCACCATGGTCTCCTTTACCTCCCCCCTCCCATATTAAGATTCTCTATATTGTCTTCTACAGGAATGTACAGACTTCTACCTGAATGGAGACTGCCACATGGTGGCTCCCCCAGCTCCCCCTCCTCGTCCACCTCCTCTGGAGAAACCCACACGGTCCACCCCGACCATCTCTCAGCTAGAGTCACTCCGCCAGCAGCTGTGCAGCGCTGCTCCATCAGGTTAATACAGGAGAGAAGCTGTGGTGTTCTCAGGTCTATTAATCCAGCGATCCATCCATCCATTGATACTTTTCCCTCCTTTCTGACTTTCAGGTCTAATGGCTAGTTCTGAGTTCTCCGGTTTGCTCAGGGATCTCATCTCTGTTAACATGGGCAGAGATAACTTACCTGAGCCCTGGATCAACAAGAATGAAACACAGGTACTCTTCACTTAAAATGCTCATTTCTCTTCTAGTCATTTGTCAAAAAGTTTTATAACAAAAAGAACCTCACAAAATCAGAAAGCACTCTGCTGACGACAACTCATAAAATACTCCTGTACCATATTGTTCGGTTATCGTAAAGGGCAAATTTTATGTCTTACAGGAGCAATGTTGTTTTGTCTCCTGTCCCCAGTTGATGGAGATTGTGTCTCTGCTAAAAGACGACTATGAGCTGATTGACTGGCGCCGGTTTCTGCTCAGTGCTGCCCTCCCTTGGCCGTTTCCCTCATTATCACAGCTGCTGGTCGTGCTGCAACGTTTCAAGGCAGCAGATTCAAGGAACATGGGCTATATAAATGAAGAACAGTACCTACAGGTCTCTCTCTACACACACACACACACACACACACACACACACACACACACAAACTCAGGTGTACACTAGAAATTCAGATTCTGATTTTCTGATCTTCGGTTTGACATTGTAACTGTGTTAAAATCATGTTATGTCCTTCATGAACCTATATTTACAAGTTATCTATTCATGGGCCCTTTTCCCTTTTGTGGCATTACTTTGCATTGAGACTCTCTTTCTACAGGCAGGCCTGAGTTCAAGTCACTATGAAAACACATTTAGTATATGCTGTATACTTTATATAGTATAAAGTGAAAACTGTTGCACGCTGAACCTAAAAATAAATGTTTAAGTTGCTCTGCTCACCTCCTTTCTCACCAGACAGAGTTGTGGTTTTCCAGTGAAAGTGTCCAGCCCATCCCTGAGGACCCCTCTGAGCCTCTACCGTACGACCGTCTGGCTAACTTACGCAAGGTAACTTAACTCCAAGTTAAGGTAAACTTTTATTATTCCTGAAATGGTAAATTCAAGTGGTCATAAAACACAAACAAGTAAAAAAGCAAAAAAGAATGGACAAAGGCAAAAGAGTAGTGAAAGAACATAAAGGTACAACAGAGCATTACTCAAATCTTTAAACTCTTACTATAAGCGGACTTTTCAGCTATTTACAATTATATCTTTAATTTAAAAAACAAACTTATACAGGATATAGTCGTCAAGTTGCTAGCCACTTTGTTCTTAACCTCAAAGGGATCAAACCTTTAAGTTTTATATTTACTGTATGTCCGTATTAACTTCACAGCAAATAATAAATTAAAATTAGCAGTTACATCTGCCGCTGTTTTTCCTTCTTAGTTTTTTTTCAAGATGTTTGCGGACAGCACTGTGTCTTCCCCTCGACTGGACTACGTGTCCATGCTGAAGTACTTTGCAGCCGACCCTAACCCCAGACAGGGCTTCATCAGAGCACTCAGTGTAGTGCTGGGACAACATCTCAGGCACTCCTCACCGGGCCATCTTGTTAAGGTGAGTAGTCTAATGTACAAAGAAATGTGAACACAATTTTCACTTGAGGGTCATTGTAAAAGCATTTTTCCTTTGTCTCCTGTCATCAGAACATTATTTTCTGTCACTGGTGTCTTCAGATGGTCCAGAATTGTAATAGAAAACAGTTGTATTATTTTCAGTGATGCCACCAATGATTTTGAAACCGCATGGGTCAAGTTTTTCTAGTGGTTGTCTAATTTGTTTAGGAATGACACATGTCAGTGTTAATGTTTTTCTCCAGTACAAGCTATTGCACATCAGCATGGCAGTATCATGATGTGTTGTCCATACAGTCTATGCCGAGCATAGAAGAGGCTGCTGAGCTCAGCTCCTCAGAACTTGATGGAGACTACAAGGAAGAAGAGACACTGTGTGCGTCAAGCAGTTCAATGCTGGAGCAGCAAGTGTCCATCCCTGCTCTCCTTGCTGTCATCTGCCACAAAGTCACCAAGATGAAAGACGACAGCCTCGTTACTCCAGGCTGCCTGAGTCAGGAGGAGCACGCTGAGGTAGCAAAGCTCAAACTTCTTTTTTTTTTACCTTTGAAAAGAGGTAAATATTAATATATGTGTATATATACACAATTGTAATGACATATAGGCCAAAAACATTACATTACATTGCTGCCCTTCACATCTTACTAAGTATAACCATCCCTCACATGCACTGGCTTAAACTGGGATTTTAGGGTAATACATACATATATGGCTCAATTATTTTGGAAATAAATTGTTGACTTAATTTAGCAAAACGTGTGAGGTTTAATTTTCAGTTTACTAGAATGTATTTTTTTCAACGGCAATATTTATTTATCTTTATTATGCTTTTATCATTTTACCATCAATGTGCATATAAAGACATGGTCTTTTTAAAATTTTATCATCAAAATGCATCTAAAAGTGGTGACTAGCAAGTCTTTGTGGGTTTCTGTGAGATTCATGGGTACTTAGTTCACTTGTATTACAGCAGCAGGCAATTTAAAGGGACAGTGTCAGGAACATTCAAGGGTTTTTAATGCACCCATGATCTGGATATTAAGGGGACAATACACACCTTCATTTACAAAATTTATGTAAAATAAGTTAGCCTACACCATTTTTTCATTATGGGTGTAAAATTCAGGCAACGACCCTGAAAAAATTAACTTAAATAGTTAATAGTTTTAATTAACAGATTCTGTAGGTTTGCAGAACACCTTAGTGCATTTTAAAGGCTAAAGGTCTGTACTCATCAATACATTTTCTATGCATAATTGTTAACCATATTATTAAAATTAAACTCTTTTCTCATGCTCTTTATCTCTGCTGGCCTCTAGCAACTGGTGCATATGTTCAGAGAGCTGGGTTACAGTTCTGAGGACCGCATCCCCTTCTCTGTTCTCTCTCGGCATCATTTCATGCAGAGCCTGATGGAGACCTCAACACACTACCAGCTTGTAGTAAGTGTCTGTGTCAGTGTCTGTTACATGAGAATCTAAAAACAGCACACTACTTGTCCACTGCTGCTGCGATCAGTCACACATACTTACCATCTATACTGTCCATCATCATGTTTTTCATCATACTTATACCAACATGAGGATTCACCTTCATCTCCCTTCTCTCTGTCCCTCTCCTTCTTTTGTATCCTTTCTTTCTTTTCTCACCTTTTTTTTTAATCTTTCAAACTTTTCTGTCTTTGTCTCTCAGAACATTCATAAAGTGCTACTGGCCCATCAGGACGAAACAGAGGCTAACAGCTTATCTTAAAGGATAAGACATACCATACTGCTGTCTGCATCACAAAGAACTCTTTTACTTCGGACAGGCAAAAGATGTTGCTTTGGCCAATTTGATGTATTTTTATTTATTTTACATTTTACATGTTTGCTGAAATCTGTCGGTTACTTCATTGTTAAATAAATACGTCTGCAACCATTACGTATGATCAGTATGTAGAAATGTCTGCACTGACGAAGGTGGGAGTGACAACAAAAACATCAATGGTGGCAGGATTGACCCCTCTTATTCGCTTTTTTCCCCTGATACACTCCAGCAGTTTTTCTGACTGACTTGTTTTTCTAATGACCTCTCTGACACAGAAAAGCATTGGTTGCGGCTACAATGAGTGCATTGTCCAGGATAACCTACATGTCAAGCCTGACTTACCAGCAACTGCCTGCCAGAGCACCCACAACCCTACCAGCGTCCATTCAGCAGTGATGATGTATTACGGTAGTTACTCTACATAGCTGCCACTGCTCCGTGTTTACCAATCAGATTAATGAGTATGCTGTTTCGAAAAAAAAAAAAAAAGAATGTGTAAAAATAGCGGCATGTAAACATAAAATAATAAATGTGTGCTTGCTTTTCTTGTTATTTAAGATAAAGCAACTTATTGCGCATCATTAACTTAAGTTAGGTACAGGTCATTATCAAGTTTCTGTAGTTACTGATTTAGGGGTTACATTCTGTCAGCAGCCTTGAGAGCATGTAACTCCTATTAACATTTCCGTTTGTCTAATTTGATACGAGGAAGGCTTGGGGAACCCCAGCACCCCACCCCTCTGACCCACCTCCCTTTCTCTCTTTCCCTCCCTTTCAGTATCACTGCAGATCCAAGGCTCTTGGACTTTTCAGTGTCTGACTTTTAGAGAAAGTAGAGCCACACACATGTGTCATGTAGAAAGAATCATCACTTGCAGACTAGCAACCATAACCTGAACAATAAGGAATAAATCAGCGCCTTAATGTGGGACCTTTTACATTTGTTGCAAGACAAAGCATGCTGGATGCATTCTAGGTACACTGAATAAGGATTTGGGATTATCCCCAGTATCGACTTGACACTGTAGAGTGTATAAAAAAATCTTTACTCCTGGCTCAAATGGACATGAGATCAAAAAGAAGACTTTCAGGACTTTTAACGGTGCACTGAAAAGATGATTTTATTGTCAACTTTCCCAGTTTTAGGTTGGTAATCCTGCATGGTGTCCTGCTAATTTCTTGTGGAAAATTTGTCTGGATCACAATTCTGCTTTTGGACCCGTTTGCCACAGTTACTCACTGGATCTAAAAGGGAAAACTTCCTCATGAGGAATTCTTGATCACACAGCAAAGTTTTGTCACGATTTATTTTTGAATCTGAATTTTAAGAGGACTTTGGCTGCAGGTCAGTGTGTGGTATTTTAATGACAACATGGGGATTGCATTCTGGATATTTTCTCTTCTGGCTCTTCCCGTGCTTCATTCTGCCAAGATCTTGACTGTCTGTCTAATTGGTGAGTAGTGAAGCAGTTATTGTTAAAGTGATCTTTACTAGTGATAATAGAGATATTCATTGTAAATACTTGCTCAGAAATATGAAAACAATAAGCACCTCCTTGTCAGACTAGTAAGTCTTCAAAGAGTTTACAGTAAAAGTTTACAGAAGATTGTGTGAATGAATGTGCTACAGTTTGTTTTTAATATGCACAATGATGTAGTATGTTGCAAACAGAAAGCCATATTTTCAGACAAAAAAATAATTTATTTTCTCTTCTCTCCTCCAGGAGGAAGCCATTACTTGTTATTAGATGAAATTTCTCATAACTTACATCAGCATGGCCATGAGGTCCGCATGCTCTTGCAACTAGGCAACCCTGTTATTACAGGTAAACTTTATATACAGTACACAAACACATGAAATATTTTGCACACATTGTCTCCTCTTTTCTCTGATTTAGTCACTCTGATTTTAATGTAAATGATGATTTCTGATGAATTCTCCTAGGTTTTTCGTATGCAGGCCGTGCACACAGTTACCAGACAAGCACCTGGTCATTAGGAGAGAAATATATCGAAGAATACAATAGCTGGTTCCTGGAGCAACAAACACAGTTTTTATTGGGAAGGTATGACACTGAATTTTAGGAGATTCGGTTACATTGATTTAATTATGTTCGGAAAAATAGACAAGGTCTCGTGGGTCTGGCTTCCCATCAGCATTTTGAGTTTATCTTTAATTTATTCTAATCCCGAGGCCAAATTTGTCTCTTATAGACGTATGAAATCACAGTTCTATGTCCTAACAGCATTGTATTACTATATTCTATTTAAATTTTTCTCTCTTCCTCACTTACTCACTCGGTCATTTTTTTCTTCCTTTCGCTTTCTTTCAGGGATAACTTTAAAAACTTTCTACACTTCATGGGACACCTGTCCTATCAGTGTGACAGGCTGTTAGGGGACAAAGGGGTAATAACTTTCCTCCAGAGCGAACGATACGACATTGCCATCCTTGACGGTTTTAACCCCTGCTCCTTCATCCTGGCACGCAAACTTGGTACATGTGCTCTTCATATCACTTATGTCATAATAACTATCATCCTTTAAATCTTACCACCGTTATACATTGTTGATAGATACCTTGCCACTTTTATTATATGCAGATTTGAGATGCTTTTAAATGTGCCAATTCAAACTAATTGTGAGCCAGATTTATTGTGTTTTATTTTATCTATAGCAGTTATACACACTTTACTTTTGATTTTCTCCAGGTGTCCGCTATATAGCTTTCTATCCTGGCACTCTGAACGGTCCTCTGTCCATCGCTCTCCCCAGCCCAGTTTCCTACATCCCAGTCTTTGGCTCCCAGCTGTCCGACCACATGAACCTCTGGGGTCGTGCAAAGAACCTCTTTTATTCTTTCTTGGCCCCTGTAGGTACGAATGGTGTTATAAAATGGGGATCACATGTTTTTCAAGAGGATTTTCTGGCTTGCTTAATAACACACATCTTCACTCTACAATGTTTATGCCCTTTAGACATATTAATATTCTAAGGGAGTGAGTTTTTTTATATGAATATTGGTTGTTTTTAAATTCCATTTCTTCTCATATTTCATTCTCCTCTCATTTGTAATCTACAGACTCTGTTAAAACATTTAAATCGCACATTTTGCACATATTTGTTTATCAGCCAATCTTTTTCTGCTTCAATTAGCAAACCATCTACTTACAGTAATCCATACTAATCCCTCTGTAATCATGTTAATTTCCGCCATACATTTTGGCTAATATTCCATTTAAACTGATTGTAGACGAGGTAATAATATTTACATTTCATCATTTTCATCTCCATTCTGTCACTGTTTGCTGAAAGAATGCTCTGTTTGCAACTAGTCTGTAAGTGATTTAGCCAAGAAATGAGTTAGATCAATTACATTTGAATGGCGATAAACAAATGTTGAAGCACTTGTGTCGTATATCAAAGGTCAGGAACTTGTATGGTCGACATTCAGGGAAGTCGCTGAGCGGCACCTTGAGTCACCACCAGGTGGTCTGGAAGAGTTACATGGAGGAGCTGAACTTTGGGCCTTCAACACTGACTTCTCCCTGGAGTTCCCCCAGCCTCTGATGCCCTACACTGTGCTTGTGGGAGGTCTGCTGAATAAACCTGCGAAGCCTCCAGAACAGGTCTCATCTCTTAATAAACATATCTAAATACATCAGTGAGATCAGAGAAGTTTTCAAATTAACTTTTCCTCTCTATCTTTCTCACTCCCACTTCCCTCTGGACTTCTACAACCATCTCTCTCTCACCCTGCCTTACTTAACATTAAGAATTTCCCTTTGCATATTTCCTCCATCCATACCCCGACCCTTTCGATCCTCAGGATCTTGAGTCGTGGATCTCTAATTTTGAAGAGGCAGGTTTCCTTGTTGTGACTCTTGGATCAATGGTCTCCTCAGTCTCTGTGGACCCTCTGCTTGTAGAGCTGGTGGCTGGCTTCTCCAGGATCCCTCAGGGGGTGCTCTGGAGGTAAAAACATGACACAATTCATACAGGCCTACAAGATGTGTTTTTTTAAAAAAAATCTTTGTTTTTTCACATTCATTAAGAGAAGAAATCAACCACAACGTTAATGAAAGTACCTGAACCTGCAGTGCTTTGCTTGCAGGTATGACCCCAAGCGATGGCCATCACACCTGGACAGACCTCCCAATGTCAGGCTGGTGGACTGGCTGCCTCTTAATGACCTGCTGGGTAGGGGCACTCTGTCTCTCTACACATACATGATAGGGGTTACAGTATATGATAGACTGTCAAAAAGCTTGGTTATTGCAGGAATTCTGAAAAACAGACAGAAGAATAAAACAATGAATTTAATGATATATTCCCTGTCAGACACTGGACCAAGATGGCTGGGTCTTTACTGCACTGCAGCTCCATTCTTCTCTTTTTATTTCTTAATACTTGAAGAAATACCACAAGGCAGGAAGCTACAAACACAGCATGAATGATCATGGATGTACCCTCTGGTTCTTGCTCTGTGGTGTTTTTATGCCCCCGCCTCGGGAATAGTCATGGTTGGAGGCAATATGTTTAGGGGTTGTCCGTCCATCCCATTCTTGTGAACACAGTATCTCAAGAATGCCTTAAGGGAATTTCTTCAAATTTGGCACAAGCCTCAACTTGGACTCAACGATGAACTGATTAGATTTTAGTGGTCAAAAGTCAAGGTCACTGTGATCTGTACTGCTGCATTGTTTTGAAAACAATATCTCAATAAGACCTGTTTGTTCGCAAATGTTCAGTTCAGTTCAGTTCAATGTCCACGTGGACACAAGAACAAACTTAGCACAGTGTCCTTACAAAACATGTTTTTGGCCCCAACTCAAGAATGAATAAGCAATTATGACAACATTTTTCACAAATGTTAAAAGAATAAATAAAGAAGTGATGACATTTTATATTCAAGAGGTCATAATCATAATGTTCTGCAAAAACTTTTTCTGGCTTTTACTCAATAATTCAGAAACAGAAGGGGAGACATTTGGTCAGATACTGTATTGGTGACACTAATCTCGAATGCCCACCTTGACACTGTGTTCATTGTTTAGATCTTCTGTGCTGCTGAGGGGGAAGATTTGTGTTAAGCATCCACCTTTTGACAGACATAGATGTAAACTATAAGCGCAATTAACCTGTTTAATTTTGACCACATCATGGCAATAAAAATGCCCTTGTTTGTACATCGCCACATTGTTTCAGCCCTAACCTGTAAGTCAGTCTGTTTCTCATCTGTAGGTTTCATCAGTCTGTGCCCAAACACTAACTTCTGTTACGCTGTAATGAAGCTTTCTCTAATTTCTGTTTACCCCAGGACACAAAAAAGCGCGTCTGTTTATCACCCACGGTGGACAAAACAGTCTGCTCCAGGCAGTGTACCATGCTGTTCCTGTACTGGGAATTCCTCTGTTTGGAGACCAGTTTGATAATGTGGTGAGGGCTGAAACAAAGGGACTTGGCCTCACCATCAACCCCACACAAATCACCAGGGAACTGCTCAGCTCGACAATTCGGACGCTCATACAGGACATCAGGTTTGTGGATGGATGGCTGGGCAACACTTGTGATGCCAATGTAGTATGAAGATTTCTGTAACCACTCACCCTTTCTCTCTCTTTATTTTTCCCAATAATTTCTCCTTCTCTAGGTTCAAGTCTTCAGCTTCATCCCTTAGCAGGATCCACAAATCCCATCCTGTCCCACCAGCCCTGCGACTCATCCAGTGGGTGGAGCACGTCCTGCACAGTGGAGGTGGAACTCATTTAAGGCCAGCTTCACTGTCACAACCATGGTACCAGAGACACCTGTTGGACTTGGTGCTTCTCTTCTTCTTGGGGCTTCTTGGACCTGTAGTTCTCTGCTGGACTTTGTGCAGGAACAAGAATAGAAGGGCCAAACACAAAAAAACACAATAACGGTACAAAGCGTTTCCTATGGGACACTTATACCTCAGCCATGTGTTACTTGTTTATCTTGGACTTGAATATTGAACCAACATGAGAACTTTAAAAAATGAATTCCCGCTACCATGAAATACTACATATCTTCAATAAATAAACCATACTTGCTGCTACTGATAGGAGCAATTGCCCCTTTAAATAGGCCGACATAAAAAATAATTGATAGCAGGCTATCATGTTGTTGTAGGACACCTTTGCTTTGATGCAAGCAATGAACACAAACTTCCTTTTCCCCTGTAGCCCCAACAGGCCCAGAAAAGATAACCCTTAAAGGTCCAGTGTACCTGAAATAAGAATCATTGTGTTTTAGTTAAGCCATTTTTATCTTTATAGGGAGCAGGATCTCATCCATGGGGTCCACCATGTTGCTCCAGCATGTTTCAGACATGCAGAGCAACAACAGACATGCTGGAGCTGGAACAGACATACCAAACACTGCCTCCAGATACGGCCATTCACTTTTTCGCTTAATTGCATTTTCACGTCGGCCACCATAGTTAGCAGCCACACTGCAACAAGCAGCAGCAGAACACCACCGATTCTTTAACACGTTAACTGCTTCAGTGTTTTCACCGATTTAGATCCCCTGGTCTGTTTGTTTTGGAGAGGAGGAGACTTCTGTGGGTAATTCAGCTCCAGCTAAAATCACCTGAACAATGAAGGAATCCAAATGGGGAGTTCATGCTTAACACATGGAAGAAGTTTCAGATGGTTACAATTTTCAGTTCTCACAGCTAAATGCCACTAAATCCTACACAGTGCTCCTTTAAGAACAAAAATATAACTTTTTTTCCCCTGAACATTTCTGTTAATTATCAATAGAGAAGCTGCAAAATTCTGCAAATCAGTATGAAAAAAATGCATTTAAAAGTGTTTTTTGATTTCGTTATTTTGTTGCTCAACTTTTATTTTCACATTGAGTACTGTTGCCATACTGAAGAGAATTTCACTTTCTGTATGTCAAGTTTCACTCCAGTGGAGTATCCCCAATGCCAAGTGTCCTGACCTCTCCCTTCCCAGCGCCATCATGTCTAGCAGACGTCTCATTTGTACTTCAGCGCCACATTGTCCAACACCTCTGTGCTGCTTTGACCTGGCTGTGCTGCAGGCAGGGGTGGTTTACAGTACACACACAAACACGCACGTACAGCCTCACTGAGCAGTGCTTTTGTGTTATTACATGTTTCTAAATGGCAGCAAGCAGCGTAAGGACAGATGGATGAATGTTTTGAATGTTTTTGCCTTTCCAGGTTAGTGCAAACAAAAGTTTGTTGAAAGTCATATAATGTACCTGAATCCTCAAAAACATGCTCTACCTGCAACGTTTGTGTATGAATGTGTGTACGTGTGTGCATGTGTGTTTTGGGCAGCGTTATGGTCTACTGGCTCTTCAATTATTAACCACCTGCAAGTCTCAACTCTGACCCCCACACCCTCCTCTGCTGGTTTCCACTGAGTTTCCTTCCCCTCTCTAAACAAGACACAAAAGCGAACAGCAATGTTCACGGTCAGCGCTCAAGCCACTGTTGAGAGCAGACTAGGCCTCGGAGGACCCCCCCTCTCTGGTCTGTCCTTCCTTCCACTCCTCACATCTGTGTTGGGGGTTAGCAGGGAGGAAAATATAGATTAGCAAGGAAATAATGACCAATTAGGGCAGCTTGTTCTCTGTCCATTCAGCTGTCCATTCCTTCATTCCTTCCCTGCATTTCATTTGTCTATTTGTCTGGCAGTTGCAAGTGCCAGTGAGTCTTCCTCTGTCTCGCACGCTATCCAAAACAGGCAGAGCGAAGCAGCCAAAACATGACAATGCAAAACCAGCTAACTTTAATCAAGCAGAAGAAAAAATACACAAATGCAAAATAGAACAGTGGAAAAATCGTGATGCAGAGAAGAAACAGACAAACAAAGCTGTGGGAAACAAAAGTTGTAGAAATATTGACCAGAATAACAAAGAATAAAGCAGACAGCACAGACAGCTGCTCAAAAAGTGATAATCTGTGTCACTTTTACATATTTTTACACTCTAACTGCAATTCAGAGTTCAGTTTTTTATTTACAGCCATGACACTAAGTTCAAAACATTTTTACTGAAGGTGTCCTTCAATATCAAATAGAGATATATGGCTCTGATATGGATTTTGTATAAGCATGGTTTGAAAACTGAAGTTTGAACATACTTGTAGCATCTTCAAAGGTGGATATTCTGAGTGGATGACGTTCACATTGGTTAGAGCTCCATCTAGTGATCTGAGAAAGGACGTAGCCTAATTTAGATTTCCTGGACTGCATATGTTAAATATTAATAATAAACAGAAAACTGAGAGTATGATGAGGTTAAAAATAGATGGTTCATTGCTATATATTATATGTTTAGATAATACATACCTTATATGTTTGTTTAGAGCTACTCTAAGAGGGAAATATTGTACTTTTTACTTCACGACATTTATTTGACAATCAATTGTTATATTACAGATACACAAAAAAGTTTTGTACAGTAATTAAGCTACCCAACATAATGTGTGTGTGTATATATATAAAGCTCTGAGAGGCTAGGCAGCTTTGTTTATATAGAGAGGGACATTGCGCCTTTTTACATAATGATTACTTTTAAATTTGACTTTTTCTGTATTTTGAAGTAGTTGAGTAGTTTTAGTGTGGTGGGCCTATATGCTACTTTTATTTAAGTTTTGAGTGTAGGTTTGTCTGAACATTGTACACATATGAAAGGGGGGGGTCTTCGCCAGAAAATTCTAAGTACCAAACACTTCACTGTGTGTATTATGAAGCATTTTGTGGACCAATTTGTGCCCTTTCTGCATCAACATATGGTGTAAATGCCTTTTATTTTGTCAAAATAATTTGTCCTCTGCTACTTTCATGTTGTAATTTGGACACATGTCCACCATGTGTGACCCTGAAATCTACACCTATGATTTAAAATGTGGAGGAACATCACTTTTCTTGTGCTGCTTTCAGATGCCTTTCACAACTAAACCTGTGAACCCTGAGCAAATCAGTGCAATTTCTAAAAAAATAAAAAATAAAAAAAACATAGGAAAAAGGCAATGAGAAAATAATGCTTGAAAAATTATTATATTCATATACAAAAAATATTGTAAATTACATTATAATAGTTTGTTATAAATTAATAGTAACTACTTTTTAGGTAACTTTCTTGTACTTACACCACAGCATTATACAGCAAAGAATACCCAAAGAACTGCTAAAACTTCAGTTTTCTTTCTTTTGTTTTATTTAGTTCTGTATTGTACAGTTGTGGCGTAGCTCTGTTATTTAGAAGTTATGTACCATAAAAAAAAAATAAAGATAAAATGTCATATTTAAAGCATCCATCAGCTGCCAAGAGGGCGCCATGTAATTTTCAGGACGCTGCTCATAAAGGTCTTGTGACACTCTGGAACCTGATTGGTTAAAGTGCTGCGATTTGATTGGTCAATGCTGACGATGTGGGCGTGGTTAGACGTCAATGTTTATGTAGCCCGCTGTCGGTGTATATAACCGCACCAAGGACTCTGCAATGTGATTTCCTGACATTGATTTGTTTCCTTATCTTTTAACCCGCCGTCTTCACCACATTATGCTCCAGCCGTTGACATGGGGAACCACTAGCAGGTGAAAGACGGAAGAAACCGAGGAAAAAGCCGGAATGGCAGGCGCCTTTGGCTTCAAAGGCTGCCAGAAAATTCGAGGTCCGCAGATCAGAAGTCTGCTCGAGGCGAAGGACTTCATCCTGTTCGACTGCGATGGGGTCATATGGCACGGAGAGAAGGCGATAACGGGCGCGGCGAAGGTGGTGAGCTCGCTGATACGACACGGCAAAAACGTGGTGTTCGTCACCAACAACTGCACCAGGCCCCGGGAGAATTATGTGCACAAGTTCTCCCGGCTGGGCTTCACCGACGTGATGCTGGAGCAGATCTTCAGCTCGTCGTACTGCTCGGCTCTCTACCTGAGAGACGTCGTCAAGGTCCGCGGACAGGTGTTCGTCATGGGCTGCGACGGGCTGCGCAGAGAGCTGCAGGAGGCGGGCATCCCCTGCGTGGAGGAGGCGGACGACCCGGACGCCACCATCTATAACTGCACCCTGGCTCCGGACGTCAAGGCAGTGCTGGTGGGACATGATGACAAAATGACTTTTCTCAAACTGGCCAAAGCCTCGTGCTACCTGAGGGACCCGGACTGTCTGTTCCTGGCCACCGACAACGACCCCTGGCACCCTCTGTCAGGTGGAAGGATACTGCCAGGTATGGTGGTGATGAGGCTCAGCTTATTGTATCAGTGCCAACCATGTATCGATTATAGGGGTCGACCAGTATTGGTTTTTCAGCACTGATACTTATTAATAGTAGTTAATGAGCCCCATAACCGATATTTGGAACCGAAAATATTGACGCAAAAAAAAAGAAAATCTTTCTGTCAATATTTAGAATTTGAAATATAAAAAACGCCCAACACAAAACTTTATTTAAATGCCTTTAGCAAATGTTTATTCAAAGCTGGAACTTTTAGCATCAAACACTGAAAGTTCCTGGCAACTTTTTTTCATGAAGTCAAGTGAAAAGTTAAATAATAAATGAGTAAATCAAAATAGCTCCCTGGGGTTTTACAAACTAAAAGTTTCTACTATGCTGACACTTCTTTTGCACTTTTTAATTAATTGTTTTTTAAGGGATCATTAAAATGAAATGCCGATGCAGATAATCAGCAAAATGCTGAATATCTGTCCCAATAATCGATCTGGATGATAATCTGTTCACCCCTAAACAAATACACTGAACAAAAAAATGCAGCACTTAGCCACAGATATCACAAGTTTTAACCTTTTGAAACCTGAGCAAGGTGTGATTTTGTCAAAAACACTGGAAGAAGTTAAAAATTACAAGAAAATTATCCAACATTGAGCCCCCCAAAAAAGAAGAAAAACTGTAAATAAATAAATATAATAATAATAATTAAATAATAAACAAAACAAAACCAATAAAACAAGGTATAAAAAAAAGATAGTTAGATGGATATAAAAAATATATATAATTTTAAATATAGTTTTCAGGACATTTTTCTCTATTTTATAAATCAGTATTAAGTCAGTCATTTCTCTCTCTCTCTCAGTCTCTGTTAAAACTAAATCTCAGGTCATTTTCTTGTCATCTTTTCCTCATTTCATGCAGTCTTGTCATTTGAGCATGCAGATGAGTTTGCCTGAGACGGTCTCTGACAGTTTGTGCAGAAATTCTTCATTTATGCCAACCAGTTGTTGCCGCAGCTGTTCAGGTGGCTGGTTTTAGATTATTTTGCAGGTGAAGACGTTTGAAGAGGAGCTCCTGAACTGGCATGGTCCCCATGTGGTCTGCGGTTGTGAGACCAGTTGGATGTACTGCGAAATTAACAGAAACAACATTACATTGGAGACGGCTTATGGTAGTGACATGAACATTAAGTTTACGGGCAAAAGCTCAGGTGGACGTTCCTGCAGTCAGCATGCCAGTGACACGCTCCCTAAAAACCTGTGACATCAGTGGCATTGTGTTGTGTGATCAAAATACACATTTGTGAGTGTCTTTTTATTGTGACTATCCCAAGGAACACCTGTGGAGTAATCATGCTGTTGAATCAACACGTCCATATACCACACCTGTCAGGATTATCATGGGAAGGGAAAAGTAATGGATTTTAACAAATTTATGAGCAGAATTTGAAAGACATGTGTTTCTTTAGTGCATGAAAAAAGTCTAAGATCTCTAACTTAAACCGGTGAAAAAATGGAAGCAGAACAAAAGTGTTTAAATTTTTGTTCAGTGTAGATTTAACAAACAACAGAACTGGAGAGTTACTGTTGCACCTGCAAATTCTAGCTGCAGTTCTGCTGAGTGCACACTGATTTTGTCTAAAAGACAAATAGACACGGTGTTCACTGTGAAGAATTGGTTGAATAGGGGGGCTCCCCGCTGACTGCTATTCTTCTCCGTCTCTCATCTGTCACCCTGAAGGGCCCACCGTGTACAGTGCACAGGACAGACTACACAGGGGAGCTTTTTTGCAGTATATTTCCCCTAAATGTGTAGGCTTAATATATGTCTGTGGTAAACAAAAATGGGAATGAATATGCATCATGTAAGTGCAACGTGAACTGATATATTAAGGTTAAACCTCTGCTGAGGTGCACACTTTTTTTTGTCTATAATACAAACAGAATAGAGGGGGGGGGGTCCCCCACCAACTGCAATTCTTCTCACTCTATGTGCGTTGTATTTGTACTTTATCATGTTTAAGGGGTCTACTGTGTACAGTACACCAACAGACTACACATGACAGCTTCATTACAATATATTTCCCTTAAAATGGAGCTTCAGGCTTGTCGGTTTGATTAAACATGAATTTTAGGAATGAATATGCATCACATAAGTGCAACATGAACTGATATATTAAAGGTATCAAACCAACTTTGCAGGGTCTCAAAATCAGGTGGCGTAAGTTTTTTAGACATTCACCTTTTAATGGCAGTGACCCTGGTTGAAGTCCTGCCTGGTGTTTTTGCTGCACGTCATTCCTCATCTCTCAGTTCATTTCCTGCTTCTGCCCCAATATCACTATGAAGACAAAATGCCCTCCAAAACATTAAAAGGATCAGATGATACTGCAGGACCTGCCTGAACACCCTCATCTTTTAGCTGCATGTATGTTGCCAGACAGTAAAAATGAAACTGAGTCTTTTTAGGGCTTCAGGAAAGGTGCGGCTTCAGGGCAGCTACCAGTTTGCCTGTTTAATTATACTGTTTACATTTCAGGAACTTTCTACTTGATTTTATGTTGCACAGAAATGAATTGAAACCAGTGGCTCTCTGTAAAATAACAATACTGGATTCAGAAATCTAAAAAAGATAGCAACAGTATAGCCCTGTCAATGTTATTACAGTTAACTAAAAACTAAAACTAGGTGTGAAAAAGCATTATTGTTAAATTAAATAAGAATAAAAAACTTAAACTTAATATAAAAAGGGTGACTGCCACAATATTGTACAAAACTAACTAAAATAAAATATAGACAGAAAGTTTCTTAATGGAAACGTCATTTTTTTTAAAAAACTCCCATTTATCGCACAAAAGATTTTATGCCCACATGAGGTGGTATATTAGACGACTCGAAAAGTCATATTTTGCAAAACTGCAATGGAAACACCTTTTTGGCTTTCATAGGTCACATGATGTTCTGGCTTTGTGCTCGTCAGTAAGAACTGTCTCGCTCGGGAATGATGCAGCAGGAGCTACAAGAGAAGTTGAGTGGCTCATTCAGAAGTTTTGAATCAGCAATTCGTCTGAAATCGTGGACGGTGGTCGGTGGCTGCAATAGAAATAAACCTGCTAATGTTTTGAACATCATCACCATGCTGCTCGCATAAAATCCCTCACTGAAAACAACCATCTCACAAGTGTGTTTTATAGACATTTTAAAAATACAAGTTAAATTTTGCGCTCATCTGTAATGGAAACCCGCCTAATGTCTCACTTTAATCTAACGTTTTGTCTCATCTTTACCCTCTTAAGGTTCTGGCTCCCTCACCGCAGCGCTGGAGGTGTCCTCAGGTCGCAAGGCCACTGTGATCGGCAAGCCCAGCCGCTTCATGTTCGAGTGCATCTCCAGTCAGTTCAGGGGGGTGGACCCCGCCCAGTGCCTGATGATCGGGGACCGCCTAGAGACAGACATGCTGTTCGGGTCCAACTGTGGCCTGGACACCATGCTCACTCTCACCGGCGTGTCTCAGATCGAGGAGGCCCAGGAGTACCGGAATAGTGAGCTGAGCACCAACCACAGCCTGGTGCCCGACTACGTGGTGGACACCATCGCTGATTTCTTACCTGCTTTTGAGGAACTGGAAGAACAGAGCAATTGACGAGTCCTGTCACCTCCAGTACGGAGCACAGATCGCTTCTACTGCATTTCAAGTGCAATGTTTTAGTCTGGCAAAAAAAAAAGAAACAAAACAAAGAAACACTCCTCAGTAACATGACGCTGTTTATGTTGTGTCTAAGACACGAGTAGGACAGAATATTCTCCCCAAAATAATCAGTAATCCAGTGCATACCTCAGTGTTTCTAGTGTTGTGCCCATTTGTGATCGACGGTTCCTTGTTGCTGTAAGTGTTTATAAAAATATATGAATATACTGCACTTTCCTCTTCATAAAGTTCATAGGTGGTTTGATATTTTTAACATCCAGAAGTATTTTTGTAAAGCCATGAATTGCTCTGCAACGGCATTCATGTGTTTAAAGGCTGGTCGATATTTCTTTTGCCAAAAGGCAGACATACTTACTAACGTAGAATCGTTTCCTCCCGTGTGTTTGCCTGGGTGTGACTCCTCCTCGATTCATTTATGGCAAGAGGAGATAATTAAAGAACTTCTCTCAGCTCTGGGGAAGATGACAATCTGCCAGTCAGACAGGTGACGTGTGTATTCACTTTTGGCCTTTCTGTCACGTCTGTGCTACTTGTGCCAATATTCATCAGAGTGCCAAACAGCTTACTGAACCTCATAGTTAGAACACCAGTGACACAGTAACGGTGGCCGGTCATACTGCTTTGTTGTGAAATGTCAGTGTTGTTAATGTTTACCATATAGAGCATGCCAGCAACGGTAACAACAATAAATGAATCCTAAATATGAAGATGTTCATCTGTTGAAGACAATGATATGTCCTGTTTTTACACTGAAAATGTCATTTGTTTTTGCTCCATTTTTTCACAGAGATCAAAGACTGTTTTTGCACTCAATAGATGTATTTCTCTCAAATTTTGGTCACAAATTTGTTAAAATCTGTGTTAGTGTGCACATTTTCTTTTCCTAGCTGATCCATCCACCTGACAGGTGTGACAGATGAAGATAAGCAGCATCATCACTACACAGGTGTGCACAATGAAAGGGCTCCCTAAAATGTGCAGCTAGATAAAGGATAGGCATACGGAAACATTCACCGGACCTGCTGCCCGTTTCATGTTCATTTCACCGCCACAGGCCGTCTCCAAGGTGGTTTCTGTTAATGTGACAGGACATCCAACGGGTGTGGCTACATGTAGCCACCTGAACAGCTGATCCAACAACTATTTTTAATAAACACCAAAAACTGTCTCAGGTAAGCTCATCTGCATGCTCATCATCCTCGCTGGGTCTTAAATTGACAGCAGTTTGTCATTGTAGCCAGCCTGTTGGATGTACTGCCAAATTCAGTGATATTTTAGACAGCTGATGGCAGTAAAATGACCTTTCAGTTTACAGACACCAGCTCTGGTGGACATTTCTGCAGTCAGCGTGGCTCCCTCAAAACTCGTCACGTCTGTGCGGTTGTGTTGTGTGACAGAACAGCACATTTTTGGAGTGGTCTTTAATTTTGACAACCATCCTGACAGGCCTCCCACACATTTTCATGGCCAAAATTTCAAAACTCTTTCATGACCTTTCAAGGAGCCATAATATATATATTTTGCCCATAACTGTCATTTCAGCCAGCAGGAAAAGGCCTACATGTAAGGAGAGACAACACGCAGGGACAAACGTGCATGAGGGTACACAAACGTTACACGCTGACACGTTAAAGCCACGTACAGAGGACTCGTGCAGAAGACAGTTCAATTACTTTTTCCAAAACATTCAATGATTTTCAGTAATAGCATGACTCTTGTTTCCTGTGAAATTCATGACTTTTCCAGGCTTTCCATGACCGTGGGCACCCTGTCTTGATATGCCACACCTGTCAGGTGGATGGAGTGTCTTCGAAAAGGTAATGTGCTCAAGAAGAGAGATTTTAACAATTTTGCAACCCACATTTAACAGAAATGTATCTATTGTGTGGATTAATTAAATCAAAGATCTTTAACTTAAATGTGAAAAAAACGAAGCAAAAATCAAGTGTTTTTTTTCCCCCCAGTGTACGAATGTCCTTATCTTCTGCTTGTTTTGTGTCTATGCTTCTACATCCAGCATGATAAGAACACCACAATCAAAATTCAATATTCTTTTAATCATTTAAATCCAGCATTGGTTCACAGGAACTCAAAACCAGTTCACTCGGTAATATTGCAACTTTATATCCAGCATCTCTTCAGCCTCGTTTGAGTCCAGCAGACAGATGAGTTAGTGGATTGCAGTGAAAAGGCATGAAATGCAAAATCCAATCATTTTATTTTTGTACCAGAGCCTGGCGTTTGGATTTTTGTGTGGTGGTAAAGCAAGTGAAGCTCAAAATATAGTAAGACAAAATCAGAAAATTCGAGACGATATAATGTTTAAACCACTGTTTAGCAAAAACAACAAACCTGTAAGGAATAGCTGCAGTGCTAATAAAGTAAATAAAGAAAACCTAGATGCTGTTGTAATGGCTTTGCTGTGCGAAATACAATGAAGACATTCTGATAAATACAATTAAGATTTAACATCTAAAAAATAAACATATGTACATTTAAACAGGATTTATCCAATACTTTATTCTACATCATGTGTCATGTGGCATTAGGTTCTCTTGTGCTGAGGAACAGAGTTAAAGACAAAAACTGATCTCCAACAGATAAGGACTTTGGTTGCGGTTATTGAGTCGCTTCACGTCACTCTGGTCCACCGCGCTGTGAAGACAGAAAGAGAAAACAAATCTGTGAAAAACAACTTTAGGTTTGTCAATAAGGATCCTGGAATTACAGTTCCTCATACATGCACAAGTTTAGGTTTACAATTTCAGGTTTTGCAACTAGTTGTAAAATTTTTATGAGATGCTGTAAATCATAAACATCACGCCGTCTGTTCCTACAAGTGTCGATGCAGACAATAGTTCTATCTATCGGCTTTCTACGGCCAAAGATAACAGCTGGAGGTTAATCTTAACTCAAGGACAAAGGCTTTTTTACTGAGTGCGTGTACATGGACATGAATAACCTGTTTATGATTTGGCTTTTGGAGTATAAAGTGTATGTGTTGAGTTTTATTTGCATGTATAGAAAAGACATAAAAGAAAACTAAGAACTTTAAACACTTAGCAGGAGACGTTAGAAGCCAAAACTGGCTTATGGGGATACCTCCCCTATTAAATAACAATAATCATTCATAAAAAGAAATCAAAACTAAGTTTGCATAACTGATCAAAATGTTAAGACTAAGCAGTCCTTCACTAATAAAAATGTACAAACGACAAAAAAAATGTATTTAGCAAGTGAAATGCATTACAACTTGAGTGCTACGAGTCAACGACAATCATGTTCATTAATCAGGTAAACACCGTATTCAGTTTCTAGATGGAGTACTTTAAGTGTCTTTCTAGAGGTGCTTATAATTTCCCATTTCTCTGAGTCACTTGAATGCATCACCTGACCCGGCATCTGCTCATCAAAGGCAGGTGTGCTAAATTAGCAGAGAGCAGGGAGGATGCAGAGAGGATGCAGTCTTCAGCCCCTGTGTGTTTGCTTAATTTTATTATGTGTAGTTTGTTTGAACTTTGTTTTTTGTAAAGGCCTGTTTATTTTGGGGGATATTTGATATGGGGTTTTTGTTTTAACGTGACAATCAGACAAATCACATCCTGCAAATCAGACGACACCCGGAGCACCCTGCATCAACAAACAAACAACCGATACAGCAAGCTGATCATATCTACCATGGCGTCTGCGTCACCGTAAATATGCTTTGTTTTTTCAACATCAGGTTGTGGTTTTAATGTGCTAACTGGCTAACAAGCATCTTGAATCTGCCCTGTTGGTCTTCCAGTTTTCCTTTTTTACACTCATGTTACAGAATACTGCTGCCTGCTGGTGCGGAGAGCTATTTCCTCTAATGCCAGTTAACTGTTGGCTGTAGTCTCTGCAGTGTGTTCGGGTACAACTTTTTTGGCGAGGTGCAGCAGTGCAACAGTTGGCCTTCGTTGCCACATGCTCTTTGATGTGGGTGTTGTGTGTCTGGGCCTTTAGATGTAGACCCCTCACCTGGATGTAGTCCATTTCCTCTGCTGCTAGCGGTCTCCTGCGGTATCTTGCAGGTAGTAGCTGAATAGAGGCCAAGGTGTCTGGTGTGCCAGGAATTGGGGTCAAAGTTACATGAGGTCTTGATAATGGAGGTGGTGCTGGATTGTTGTGTGGTGTTAAATCAACTGCTAATGTTTTCAATGCCTCTTGGACTAAAAAAAGGAAAGAAAAGAGTCAGAAAAAAAATCAAGAAGCACCAGAAATCATCAGAAGGGAAAACATTAAGGTGCATTTCCAAAGGAAAAATTAGTTAAATCTCATTAAATGTTTTCATTACATGACTGTCAAATATTTTACCCGTCAGAGTGTTGTAAAAAAAACAAAACAGGCACACATAGGCCAAGGTATTTGTTCAAATTACAGTTGTTGGATCCCCAAAAACGGTTACTTGATTCTACACTGTAGCATTACTGTGTGAATATATTGTGTAAACCAGAAATAATTTATAAATCTGCATTTTTGAGCCCAGAAAGAGAAATTCAACATAAAACAGACAGAAGATGTCCACTATCTGACCATTATTCACTTTCATTACACTCACCGTTGGGTCTTGGCAGATCATGTCTTTTGGGGAACTTGATCAGAGGAGCGTGAGGCCGAACAGCCTGCAAACAAACAAACAAACAAACAAACAAACAAACACACAAACACATTAAATCAAACAGCTGTGTGAATTAGATGAAGACTTATTTAGCCCAAAACTAAAAAAGCATAAAGCATCTATTCAAATAATTGCAGCTTATCTGCGGATTTATTTATTTTTTTAGGTATCTGCAACTGAGCCCAATAAACCATGTATAGTGATGGTGAAAAGATGTCTGTAGTGCTAAAAGTATCCAAAAATGACAATGCTAAAGCGACTTGTCTTTACAGAAGGAGCTGGTTCGTCATGATAATATATACTTATTTGTGTGTATATATTTGTTTTAACCTTCTGCAGGAAATGCAAATAGCAGGACAACCTGGGTAAATAAAACATGGTTTCTTGAAAAGCACATAGCTAACAAACTTTCCAAATTAAACCTCTTTTTAGTAAATAGTAGTTCAGTGGCAGATACCCAAACACACTGGCTATTAAAACGTATCAAGGTCATCTGTGATTTAAGCGTAAGTCTTAGATGATGACAGTAGATTCAGACTGAGGAGACTAACACAAAATGTACCAAAGATAAATGAGATCAATCAGGACAAACGGGTCAGAATGTAGTGATCCCCAAGAAAAAACAAAATTAATTTTTTCTATAGGTAGACAGAACCATGGGCTGCAAAATACATAAAGATGTTATCTTACATAGATACTTTTAAACTAAAAAGAAAAAAAAAAAGAAAATCGGGTTGACCGATATTGATTTTTCAGGGCAAATACTGATACAGGTTAATAATATATATAATAATTCATTAATAGTTAATGAGACCAATAATCAATATTTGGAACTGATATGCATTTACAATAAGAATGAACATAGTTTTGTCAATATTCAAAATTTGGAATACAACAAACTCCATCACAACACTTTGTTTAAATGCAAATGTTAAATCAAGACTTAACCTTTACATGTATATACTTAATACATATAAAAGTTCCCAGAATTTTTGTTTTTAATTAAAATAAATAAATAAAAATAGCTCCTTGAGGTTTTGCAAAGTAAAAGTTCCTCACATACTGACACTTTCTTTGCACTTTTTGATTTGATAATTCTTATCGACAATAAAATAAAACCCTGATACAGATCATCAGCAAATCATATAATAATAATATCGGCCCCAATAATTGTCCAGGCCGATAATCTGTCGATCCCTGGTCCTACTCCATTATTGTTTACATACTTGCTGGACTACAAATGTAACGATAGTTACAAGTACCAGGGCTGTCAGACACAATATTTTTGTCACTGAACGAGAGAAAAGAACAAAAAATGTCAATAATGTTGAGTGACTGGATAACTGTGAGCAATATTGTAACAGCTGTTGAATAAACTTAATCTCCGGATAAAATGAACAAACGTTAACAGATGTGATTCCAGCAAATAGCCGTTGACAAACCGGGCTAACGGCTCAGCCAAAACGGTGAAAATGTGAAAAACAGTTAATATCGATTCAAGTATTAGTCGGTGACAGCCTTTATTGCTGCTGTGCATGATGTCTCTGTGAAGACTGCGGTTAAACAAGGACACCAACAAGGGTACGACGACATTAGACAACCAAAAAAGCCTCACCAAAATCAACCGACTTGTTGAGAATATCAGAAAAACGACATTTTTTTACTTCACGACGCTCGTGTGAACTCAACACCGTGATGTGTGCAGTCATTAAAGATCAGGAGCAACAGTACCTGGATAACTCGGGCGGCGGGGGCAGCCATTTTGGAGCTGACTTTGCTTCCCATGACGACCTCACAGGTTCACTTCCGGTATTTAAAAAAAAAGAAAGAAAGCAAAAGCTCCGTGTAGCTGCTGAAACAAACACAAGATGGCGCTGCTGTAAGTATTAACGGTAAATCTATAGCATAAGCGGTCCAGAGGATGCGGCTCATGATAGTGGTGCAGCGGCGTAAAGATGCTAATCATGCGCTATACGTGAATGGCATCAATGTTAGACTGATATTTAGACAATATACTGACGATGTTATCATCTTAATGCGTGTTGTTAAGATTTCAAATTTAATATTTAATATTTATATTCGGGTATTTTTTTTAGCTACGTCTTTCCTCGAGCTTTGTCTTTTACCTCTGGCGATTGTGACAAGCAGCAGACAGATACGTTGACCCCGTGTTTGTCCTCCGAGGTCAGATCCTCAGGCCATAGCGTTACTGCAGACTATCACTCCCGTTTGTAAGTTAGCCTCCTGTCAAAAAAGGACATACAAAAATAGACCAATAAAACACCTTAATCCTCTAAAAGCACAGCCAGTCGAGGTCAAGTGAGGCTCCAAACGCTTTTATCCGTCTTAAAACGATTAAAAGGCAAAAAATACTGTCTGTGTGATTCCTTAAAATGTCAATACATGACTACAGTGCCAGTGCAAAGACAAATATCATACCCTATCTTTGATTTCACTCCGCCTTGAAGAAAAAAGAACGGAACCAGGTCAAGTGGTCAAGGCTCGTCCAATCAGAAGCGAGGAAATCAACAGAGATCGTTGAAAAGAGAAGATGTGTCACCAGTAGTAAACTCGCGGTGCGCTTTAAACATGATATGGCTAAAGCTATCTGTCATGCTGCATTGCAAAAATACACAGTATTTAATATTACTATTAGGATAGAGGTAAGCATCAAATCACCCCATTATATCATTTAAACTTAAATAAAAGATAATTGTTAAATATAGTTCATTTAATATAGCCCCAAAATTTCAGGAATCATATGTGAGATTAGCAAAAAAGAAAGAAAAAAAGCAAGTCAAAGCAACAGTGGGTGGATATCCTGACTTTTTTGGTCCTTCTAATGGGTTTATATATTGTAGCCTACATTTTCCGTAATAAAAATTAACGGATTACTTCACCCACAAAATGACCATTTTTAGCCCATATTAATTAGTCATACCATGTTATCTTGAATTTGTGAAGACTTCTTCTCTCACATGCCTCCATGGACAATGGCAAACATTTTAACCAACTGACTGGTCAGGGACCACATTTAAATTCATCATAAAGTATCAAAGCATTTGTTAACAAACTTTCACGACTTGTGCAGTTTAATCCAAGTCTCATTGAGTTAATGTCCTGTTGGCTACTAAATAAATGAGACTTAAATAAGGCTATAATGGATAAGCTGTGTGAGCGTTTTCCCTGTTGACATGTTTGTACAATTTCAACATAATATGGCATGACTATTTGACTTACAATTGGCCATTTTGTGGTTAAAGTATCCTTTTAGTGGCATATTTAAGTTGGCCCCCCCTGACTGGTAAATGTGAATGTCTACTGAACTCGATGCCCCTATATTTAAATCAGACTTGCTGTTAAAAAACTCTAAGCCCAGAATAAAATCACCTTGATGACCTCACCAGGGTTGTAAAACACATCATTTAAACTGTTTTTATGGGTTGAGTAGTATATTTCATAAGGCATAAAATCAACAAAGTACCCCTGTCATACAAAAGGTAAAATCTTTGAACAGAAACCACTGTAAAAAAACAAACAAACAAACAAAACAACAACAACAACAAAAAAAACCCACAACACAATCCAGAGTTGTTGCCACTGCCGCCAGCTGGTGGAACATCTTTCCTAAAAGGCTCTTTGTAAGTGCGGTCAGACATATCAGCCATGATATCACAACACCGCCATCTACAGGATCCACCATTCATTGCAATGGTTCTCTGAAGTATTGTGATGCTTGATAAAAATCTTATCTCATTTGTGTTCTTCCACATTCTTGAAGGACAGTGTCAGATGAGGGGATTTCAGACCTTTATGGCATGTTCATTATATTGACATTATATTGTGCAGGCTGCAGAGAGACACTGGAGTGTTAATATGTGTGTGTTGTTAAATCTTGCCTCTCTAATAGTGGCCTAATCATTAAATGATGCATATCATTGCATTTAAGCTTTGCTCTATCTCAACATGTTTAAGTCTATATTGGTTCAGAATAGTTCAGCTAAACCAAGGATATGTTACATTTGTAAGTTTCATATGAATCGACAATTCTGAAGTGATGTAGTTCAGATTTCATGTATGAGCTTCTCATCAGAAGGAGGAGGAGGAGGAGATGGTGAATGACGTGAGACCATGGAGAGACAGCAGCCAAGCAGGCCGTGTTTTTGGTCATAGAACCTGGTCGGGACCTTTCCAGCCGTGTTTGTGGCGGCAGGTTTTTTAACGAGTTGTTGCAACATTTGCAGCTTTGTGTGCAGCAAAATATGCTTTTAAACCAAAATATGGTGCTTTCCTAACTCTAATCAAGTGGTCTTTGTGCCTAAACTTAACTACATTTCTAACAGTGGGGAGATGTGAAATTGAAATGCAAAGTTTAAGCATATCCGCTGCATATAAAACGTACATATTCAACATATCTGTGGTTTGCAGAAACATACAATTTAAACATTTTTTTCTGGTGATTGGGTTTAGTAATTCTTTACGATGATAAACGTGTCTGTGTTCATGGTGTCATGATTATCTCATTAAGATGATGGAACTGATAAACATCCACTCACTCTACCATAGCAAGAAACAACGTCTTTAAAGTCAAGTGGCCAATTCCCATTTTATTAGATGTCTTTTTTTATGAAACAAACTGGTCCAGAGTCATGGAAAACAAAAAGGTCCCAATCTCAACATGGGCGGACTCCTAACTTGAGACACCACTATGGCTACATATAAAAACAGTTTTACAATCAACAGATTGCACAGAGCAGTGACAGTCTCAGGTTAAGATTCGGCCCCTGACATTATGTTTGTTATGTGCAGCACTGCAGACAGACGGTGCGCACCACCGTGAAGCGTCAGCAGCTGCATGGCACGGCTGTTTGACTCAGGTCTGCTGCAGCTGTCTGAAGCAGACAGACTGACTCAGTGGCTCTTTGACCTGTCGAACAGCTGTTTGAGTTGGTCCTGAGAGGTGGCTTCTTTCTGCTGCATGAGGTCAGTGTGACCCTTGGTAACACCCCAGCCATCGGGGACAGACAAGGAGGGACACTGGGGACGACCAGAGGCTGGCTTCAGGTTCTCCCAGTAGTCACGACGGGCTCTATAAGAGACAAGAAGTCATACTAGTTAGTACTCAGTGGTGCTGAAGATCCAATATTCCACATTTGATCAAGTTTAGGTACATTAATGGTGTTAAGTGAGAGATTAAAAGTTGCTCTGACCTGGCTCTGACCCAGGGCTTGGTGTGCATCTCCAGACCAGCACCCCAGTTGCCGTGTTTCTCTGAAGCAGCTGGGAGGAAGCCTCTCTCAGGGGCCAGCTCCTCTGCAATAGCCCTGATGTGATAAGCCTCAAACCCACAGCAGCCGCCAATGAAACGGATGCCGACATTATAGGCCTCTCTGGCGTATGCGTGCATGTCCCAGCGGGTCAGGATCCTGGGCTCCAAACCTGAGAAAAGATTAATACTCATTTGATTGAAGAGCGGTTGATTTTGGTCAATTTTGTTTTTACTGGTTGACTTTGCTGCAATGTGATGCAGTATACCAGCAAAGGGTGTATGTGTATGCAAAGAAATGTGTATACACACATATATATGTATATAAGTATTTATTTTTTGATATATTTTATATTTTCTCTGCAACATAATATTAAATATAATTTTTTTTTACAATTAGAAATATAGTTTTCTGGACATTTTTCCCTATTTTTTGATAATTTTCTAATCTTCTTCCCTTCTATAAAACATGTTTTATAAATTTCTTGTCATTTGTGGGACATTTTTTAACTAGTTGGTTATTGTCTTTTCCCCCCTATGTTTTAGAAAGAAATCAAACCAATTTGCTCAGATATCAAAGGGTCAAATAGCTTGTAAAAGGTGTCTGAATGCAGCACAAGAAAACTGATGCCAATCCAGGTTTCAAAGGGTTAAACAGTATTTTCTTACCAAAGGGGAATTCTGGCAGATCGATGAATCCCTGACACCTGCAGTCGGGGGTGTGGTATGCCAGGGGCTGCACCATGTAGTGAGCCTTCAGCCCAGCCTTCTCCACTCCCTCCTTCATCATCTCAACAGCTTTCACGCAGGTCATTGGGTCAAAGTGGCAGTTTACTCCAACAATCTGGGCACCTGCAGAACAACATGCATCAGCATTAGCTGACTGTTACAGATAAGTAAAGCAAGAGCACAAGTCCGAGAGGTTTGGGTGTTAAGACATTTGAACCTGGCTGATTCCTTTTAATGTTCAACATTTTGTCGCTGATAACAGTTGGAAACAGTTTCGTCTTGTAGGCTGGCCCCAGTTATTAACTCATGCCAGTAGACTATGAACAGATATGTCTTATCTCGAGTCGGCTGGTGAGAAATCTTGTCCTTGTCATATTGGGAAATACTGCCAAGTCACACTACAGGGAGGTCATGTGAGGAAAAGATGAGTTCAGCAAGTTCAACAAATTTAAAGTCAACATATATTTCATGCCTCTCTTAGATTTGATTCCAGTTTCAAATAAGGAGTTGTGCTAATGGGTGTATTAAAGAGTTTCTAACCCCCCCCCCCACTTATGTCTTTTTAGTTGAAAAACTTTATATATCGGTATTTAGACTAGTAGTTTGTTGCTTGAGGTCCAGCTCTTGACATTTGACCGAAAAGTAATAAAATTCTTCATACTGTGTTATTAATATGCATAGTGACTGCCCTCTAAAGGTTTGAATCTAGCTATTACAATTGAATTTTTCTATTGGCTGATCCTGGTAGCAGGAGCTCGCTTTCATCAACAACCGAGCCCCCTCTTGTCCCCCTCTCGCCAACCGACTACTTTATGTGTGCAGGCGGAAGGGAGGTGCTGTGGATCAAGAGGCGGCGCGAATGGGTGACTGGGCATGTCTTAGCCCCCCTCCCAGCCCTGCCCACTTTTAAGACTTTTTTTTCACATTACAGGGAAGAGGCACTCAAATCTTGTGTAAAAACACTGTACCCACCGGCTTTGACAAGCCTGACAGCACATTCTGCAGGAGAGACACCGTGCATGTCTCCATCTGGCCCGATACACAGAGAAGCAGCCACAGGCTTCCCTGTCTCCTTCAGCACCTCCACAGCCCACACGGCCTCTTCAACGTGCTCAAAGTACTGCAGGACAGACACATCAGCACACAGTCAAACCATGTTCTTCTCAACTGAAAATGCTACAGCATGAGGAATAAATTCAGTTCCCTATGGGTAAGTGATGTTTTTTTTAGTCTATTTTTTTTATTCTCTACCTCAGCAATCAGGAAGTCCACGTTTTTCTTGACAAACACATCCAATTGTTTCTTGAAGATGGCCTTCACGTCTGTCTCACTCTTGCAGCTGAGGTAGGATGGGGTCTGAGACACTCCTCCGGCAACCAGAGCATCACCCTCGTTGGCGACCTCACGGGCCAAATCGCAGGCAGCCTCGTTGATCTGAGCACCCTGCAGAACGAAAGACAAATTATTGTGAAATACAGAAGGCTTCATGTATCAGTATTTCTATAAAGACAGGGAAATTACCACTTTGTAGATACTGCTAATGGGCTTTCATTCTACATTGTTTACTTTGTGGTCAAGATGTTTTTCTGAGATGAGTCATTCTGGCCAGTTTTCAATGTACATTTGATCAGCCATCTGCAGGATATTCTGCTTATCCCTAGTGGCGTGATGTCACGTTAAACTTACAGTGAAGGTGAGCTTGTTGCCCCTGTTCTCCAGTTTGTCATCACTGGCGTAGAAGGTGAAGGTCTGCATGACGTTGGCGCCGGCCCTCAGGAACTCCCTGTGCAGCTGTCGCACTGAAATCAAACAATGATAAGGAAAACAAATCCATACACATACTGTTGTGCATGATGAAATGCGCAGGGGGCACTTTCACACGATAATTAAAAACAACATTTACAAAAGAGTATGTGACAGCCTGAGCTCACCTGCTTCAGGGTGCTCTGCAGCGGCTTCAGGGGTCCAGGGACCTGCCTTCACGTAGCCTCTCTTCTCCAGGGCAAATACAAAGCCTCCATCGCCAATCACAATCTCCCCAGCGTCCAGACGCTCCAAGATTCCCTGAATAACAGACGAGTTAAAGTTTAGATTGATGTAGATTGAATATAATTAGTATGGGGCTGAAGATGAGCAGCTGAGGCCAAAGGTCTGCAGGTTTACATTTCAAGTGACTTTGATGACACTCGCATACCTTTTTCTAGTATTATGGCTCACCTCTGATCACACTGACTTATTTATGTCAGATAATGCTTATTAGACGGACAGAGAAATAATGTATTCGGAACAGTTATTGTTAAGATTAGAAATGGGGTGGGGCTTATGTCAAAAATGGGTGTGGCTCATACCGAGGGTGGGTGGGAGTTTGTCAGACATTTTTAACCTTAAATCCATGTGAATTGATCAGATGTTGCTATATTTGTTGTTTAGAAGAAAACTGTTTACTGTTACAGTTACTGTTTACTGTTAAGACCTTCAGAATTGAGCTTCAGACCAGTTTTGATCACAAGAGTAAGAGATTGAACAGCTACCTGAGGATTTTCCTCTATCATTTTCTGATATTGACACATTTTACTTGGATAACAGGCCTGCTTGTACTTGTAAAAAAGTATACTATCACTACTGGATCATCATTTCATTATTCAGTATTAGCCCCTACCCTAGAATTGCTGCATTTTGCCCCTGATGCATTGTGGGTTCATCGTCCAGTGCTACATGACCCCCTTCCCTCTTCTCTCACTAACCCTGAGTCATTAAGACAGCTGCACATGTCTGAGAACAGCTGCACTGACTCTGATGACTGATAGATTTAAATCTTTTGATTCCAAAATGCATGGTGGTGATAGTAAAATTCAGACTTTGTGTGACAATTTCTCAATCTGAAAAGACAATTAGCTTAAAGATATTTGTTACACTTTTGATTGTATGTCTGCAGAATGCGGAACTCAAATTTAAAAATGCATCCAGATTTAGTCATTGAGTATAAACTGTTGACTGATAAGACATCACTGTAAGTAGTTTTAATGCACTGTCCTAGCACTAAATATTTGTAATTGTTAATTTTTTAATTGATTCATGTATTTGAATCTGCTAAAAGCTCCACATTGTGTGTGGTTGTGCCATAAGCCCTCACCGGATCCTCCTCACGTTAAACCACACTGAGTCAGATTGAGTCTTTATGGAAAAAAAAAAAAAAAAAAATCCTTATATACAACTTGACAAATTCTAGAAAATTCTGCAGTTATAAAACAGTACTTAAAAGTATTTAATGTACTATTAACATTTTTTTAATTAATCAAAGTCATGAGAGATAATTATAATCACCATGCATATCAAAATCAAAATGAGCTCAGGAAAAAGTGAAACTTTTCAAATAACTTTTCAAGAGCTTTTCATCAGGATGTTTTTCAAGTCACTTTTTCTGACTACATATAGTGACTCTACTGACCTTATGTCTCCATGAACAGTTCAAAGGTTCAGTGGTCAGAGACATATGATCTGATATACCAGTTGTGCAGAAGATGCATTAGAAAGACTATATCCCTCTGCCCAGAATACACACAAAAACTCAACCATAAAATGCAGAGTGCCCCCCCATCCTTCACCTTCAACCATCCCCCCTCAGTGCTTTGGGGTGGATCTCAGACATGGATATTTCAAAATCTGGACAAATTGAGCTAAACCTATGTTAAGTTTGGTGCTCAGGGATCTTTACAAATAGAAATCACACATATATGCATTCCATAAAACAAGACATTTTAAACCCTTGCATGAATATTCTGCAAGTTTCACACATACCTTCTTTGCTGGTGCCATTATCCTGCTGCTGTATGGACCCCTGACTGCTCAGGACCTTGAGAGGTTGAAGCAACATCGAAGTGAAGCAGAAGGCCACTATAAATCTCTCTGAAGCAGGGGAGGGGTCTACCTAAGAGCTGCTCTGATTGGCAAGAGGCAAGTTACACAACTACCATGCCTACTCTCTCCCTTCCCCCCTTTAACTGAATGAGAGTATTGTGAGTGTCCCGGTTAATTATGGTTGTTGGTGTGTTTGTCTGTCCTCCTGTTAGCTTGTGGGTTTTCTGTTTTTTGGACACTGAATAGAGAAATCCATAAAGTTGATAGTGGGCAGCTACCTTCAACAAGTCATTAAGGATTAAGTTCTATACTAGTGCATATGTCAAATATGTGACTCAGGCAAAGATGCTGTTTTAAGCACTCATTCCACATTGACAACACAACACATGGCTGTAAAATTAAGTGACAAACTCAAGTTTATTGTTTGGGGTTTACATGGTAATACTCCACAACTGGAGCATCGCTGTCACAAGTGCTTATTATCTCCAAATTGAACCTGCAAAGACTTGAGTTCTTCTGTTCTTCACTTTTTGACCGACTGAAGGGATGGGTGCCTCAGGTATCTTGCTTTGTCTCGCTCATGCAGAGGACTTGGCCTTCTTCTGCATCTCCATCACGTGCTTCATTTCCTGGCTGCTGGTTGCCTCTTTGTGCTGCATTAGGTCAGCATGGCCCTTAGTCACACCCCAGCCCTCTGGCATGGACATGGATGGGCACATGGGACGACCGGATGCAGGAGAGAGGTTCTCCCAGTAGTCACGACGAGACCTGGGGATGGTAAAGATGCAGGTTACACACAGAGGAAAAGTTGCACCAATAATATAGTTTTGTGCATTTTAGTTTGGAGGTTTTACCTGGCTCTGACCCAGGGCTTGGTGTGCATCTCCAGACCAGCACCCCACATTCCGTGTTTCTCTGAGCCAGGGGCCATTATGCCTCTCTCAGGGGCCAGCTCCTCTGCAATAGCCCTGATGTGATAAGCCTCAAATCCACAGCAGCCACCAATGAAGCGGATGCCAGCCTTGTAGGCCTCTCTAGCATAAGCGTGCATGTCCCAGCGGGTCAGGATCCTGGGCTCCAGAGCTGAGGAAAGAAAAATCAGAATGAGCTGCCAGGTACATGACTGTTACCTGATGATATGTTTTTTCTTTTGATGTCTAAGCAAAACATATTACCAAAGGGGAATTCTGGCAGATCGATGAATCCCTGACAGTTGCAGTCGGGGGTGTGGTATGCCAGGGGCTGCACCATGTAGTGAGCCTTCAGCTTGGCCTTCTCCACTCCCTCCTTCATCATCTTGACAGCTTTCACGCAGGTCATTGGGTCAAAGTGGCAGTTTACTCCAACAATCTGGGCACCTGAGAGAACCGAGGGTAATGGTTAATGCCATTTCAGAAAGTAAAGAAACATAAGGGTAAAGCATGAAATCATGCAGAGTAGATTCAATATGTACCAGCCTTCACCAGCCTGACAGCACACTCTGCAGGAGAGATGCCGTGCATGTCCCCCTCCGGTCCGATGCACATAGAAGCTGCTACAGGCTTGCCGCTAGTCTTCAGCACCTGCACGGCCCACTCAGCCTCCTCCACATGCTCAAAATACTGCAATAGCCAAAACAACACAGTCACCACTAGCTACTCACTTGCTCCATCAATCATATGTCAGATTGAAGTTGACATGACTTGAAATAAAACATGAATCCACCTCAGCAATCAGGAAGTCAACATTCTTCTTCATAAACACCTCCAGTTGTTTCTTGAAGATGGTCTTCACTTCGGTCTCACTCTTGCAGCTCAGATAGGATGGAGTCTGACTCACTCCACCAGCTACCAGTGCATCTCCTTCATTGGCTACTTCCCTGGCCAGGTCGCAGGCAGCCTCATTGATCTTTGCACCCTGAAAGAATGAGGCAGAGGCATTGTGTTTATCGATAAATTCACAATTAGTGGGGGAAAGAGGAATTTGCAAAGTCTGCACAATCTGAACAATGTTGGCTGTAGTTGGGAACTCACAGAGATTCTCAAGTTCTGACCCCTGTTCTCCAGTTTGTCATCGCTGGCGTAGAACGTGAATGTCTGCATGACATTAGATCCTGCCCTCAGGAACTCCCTGTGCAGCTGCCGCACTGATGGGAACATACAGATTTGTCATTTTGAAGGAATAAATTTTGTGCTTTTAGTTTTGTGTACCTTCCCACCGTATGTGGTTTGTGTGTGTTGTCCGTCTTACCAGCCTCAGGGTGTGTGACCGCAGCCTCGGGAGTCCATGGCCCAGCCTTGACGTAGCCTCTCTTCTCCAGAGCAAAAACGAAGCCACCATCGCCAATCACCACCTCCCCAGCGTTCAGACGCTCAAGGATACCCTGTGGGCGAAGAGGGATTCACATATTAAACTGAGTTCTACACTAAATAATCTTAAAATCTTAAAGATATTTTTCGATTACGGAACATCTCCACAAATAAACCAATGAGGAAGGGAAAAATATATGTGATTTAAAGACAGTGTAAGACAAACAATGTCATGAATGTACAATTTTGTAGTATTTGTTGCAGTTTGCAAGAGGCAATGTGCAAATGGGTGCAAAGGTAAAAAGATAAAATCCGTTTTTAGCCTGAGACTCTCCAGTATTTGCTGCTTTACTCTGGCTTCACAAACCACGTGCGCACATAAAACTTGCAGAAACATTTTCTTCATAACTGCAGTCCATCAACCAGTAGGACAACTTTGAACTACAGTATGTAATTACAATGGATGATGTTAAAGATTTGCATGTTGCATCCACAAATAACAGAAACAATGCAGTATCATCTGCACAGATGTTTTTTGTTGGTTTTTTTTACCTTCTTGCTTGGTGACATCTCGTCTTCCCAGTTTCAGTTGCAGCACTAAGCACTTGGTAACAGCGAACCCCGCTTTTGACCCGGAGAGTAAGGAAAGTCGTTCCTCACCAGCTTTATACAGCTGGGTGAATGTGGGAGGATTTCAATCTGATGCCAAATTCATGTATATTTGCCACATGTCTGTTTGGACATTGTGCAACAGTCTGGCTCACAGATCACTGGGGATGGCACGGGCAGCAGTCATCTCTGGCAAGATGGGGACATGTGGTCTGTTACAGAGACATCTGCCAGTTTAATGATTATATTAAAACATCTAGTTTAAATATTAACATACTCCCAAACTGTTTCTGCTTTGCTGTAAATTCTGCTTTCTTTTGTAAATTGATGACCACAGTGGAGTAACACATAAAAGAAGAATTGGTTTAACAGACCATATTTGACTTTGAAAATGCAAAGTAGTTTCCTGCAAATACAGGGTGGATACATCACACCATGTCTCTCAGGTGTCCATCTTCATTGTGTGACCCTGAAATTTCTGATGCAAATAGGGACTTTACAAGCATACGGTGTCCTCACAGTTGGAACTGCTGCAAAGGCCTGAAGAGATAAGCTTGTGTTATGCACTTCTGTCCAGTTCTTGTTATTCTTGAGACACAAGACTGATAAGACTGGCAATGATCCCAACTCGAGCCCCAGTGCAAACTGAGGTGACTAACTGAAGCTTCCATATGTTGTGGTTTTATATTAAGATCTCATAACAGAACGGAAACACTTGTGGTTTGTGTATTAATCTTTGGTCATGCAGAGGAGCTAATACAAACTAAAAAAAATAAAAAATAGAGTGAATTAAACTGCTTTTGTTCTTAACCTTCACTCTAGATTTAAAAACCACTGCTGCATGTAGATCATTGCATTTATCCAGGTTAACCAGTAACACCTCCTGCTCACAGTCTTCATTGCTGTCCTATTTTTTTAAGTGCTGCACACAGACACTCATTACGATATGTACACACACACACACACACACACACCACACACAACACACACACACACACACACACACACACACACACACACACACACACACACACACACACACACACACACACACACACACACACACACACACACACACACACACACACACACACACACACACACACACACACACACACACACACACACACACACACACACACACACACACACACTCAGATATGGGGATATTGACCTTCAGTAGACTGCTGTTGTGTAGTTCTGTCAGCTCTGGGTTTATCCAGTTTCAGGGGGAATGTTACAGATAGGTGTTTATCAACAGAGTCAAAGTTCAGAAAATGCCTCTAATCTATAGTTCAACATAGGATTTCATCAGCTTGTATTGGAGTTGCACAGATCACATTACCCTCTGCTGATCTAATGGGCCTGCATGTAATATGTTTCACAAAAGTGTTGTCAGAATGGATTTTAGTTTAAAGGTTTGTTTATTTCACAGTCTTCCCAGTCCAAATGATTTTATTCAAAATTTTAGAGGAGATGACAAGTGTTCCAAAGATTTCAAAGAGGTTGAGCTGATTTTTGGAAAAACAGTGATCAGAGGTGTGGACCTAAGTCATGTGACTTGCACTCAACTTGGACTTAAACAGCAACCACTTTGACTTGAAAATACCTTATTTAAAAAGTGTGTCATAAAGCAGTTAAGTTCCTTTCATGTCCAGATTCAGCTAATGTTAAAGCTTTCAATGCCCAGCAAGTCGACACCTTAATTCCCTTAAATATCCACTTTGTTTGAACCAGTCTGTTGGAGAGAAAAATGTAAAACTAATGTTACGCAAATGACAACAATGTGGAAAAAATGACACCAAAGATTAATTCTTTAATGCATAAAATCTAGCTGGTGGTCAACAAAATACCTACAGGTGGACAATTACAGACGGAGACGCAACAACTTTCAACAAACTTGTTTTAGCAAATAGTGCAAATTTAAAAAAAAAACAAAACAATAATAATTTTGTAAATTTGATGTTTAATTAATTTAATTTTCTGTTATTATTTTTTTTATATGTGATCAAGAACATAATGACTCATTTATGACATGAAATGCAAAGTTTAGGTTTTGGGACTTGGCTTGCATGCAAAGACTTGAGAGTTACCTGTAATTTGCAAAAGAATGACCTGGTGCCACCTTTGACAATGATGTACAAGACTTTTTGAATATTTCCATTTCATTTTCACATTATAGCATCTTGGGTTTAATTATGTCTTCTTCTCTCAACGAGAAAGTTGCTGAGAACAAGTGGATTTTACAGTCATGCAGTGGAAGGGCTTTTTAAAGGAGTACTTTGAGAATGATTTTTTTGGCTTTCTGATTAGGAGACAGATGTGAAGATTACGCTCTTGTATCTGTCTAGTTTAGTTTGGTACAAAGGCTGGACACAGAGAGGAAACAGCTGGCCTCTGTCCACAACAAATTCTTTCCACCAGCAACTCTAAAGTTCACTATATTAAGACGATATATCTTAATGGTTTATTTCCCAAACAAACAGGGAAATTATGACCATAAGAAAAATGGCAGCCTGTGACCTTAGCATGTAAACGTCTACCAAATAAAGCAGCCTAAAAAAAGAAGTTTAAAAGTTACTGAAACGGCTCCTTGGACTGGAGGAAGGGTGATGACTGTATGCTTGCTTCCCAGTCATTTATCAAACAGGGAAATGACATGTTCTCTAACTGGCTGTACTTAGAGAGGAGTGGTGTGTTTACTGTAAGGTGTAGTAGTTTCCCTTGCAGAGGCACATGGTGTTTTCTGTGAGCATTTGTCCACATGTTTGCGAGTGTGTAAGAGCAGAAATAGCTCTAATGTGTCAAGTGTCACTGAAGCGCTGCGTCAGGCAGCAGATCTCCATGGTGGAGGAGACCCCCAAATTCCAAGTGCACTCTGAACCACATGCTGTCCAGAAAAGAGCACCGAAATGCACCGAAGTGAACACTGCTCACCATGTATACTGCCCATGTTGACTTGTGGCTCATGCAGCATGCAATGAAGTGACCAAAGAAGCTTGGAATGATAAATAACTCTTAGAAATGGATCTTCTAAAGATCACCTCCTTTTTGATGTTAGGACTTTGCACTTTTTTCCACCTCTTCTTTATTCTCATCACATTTAAGAGTTATTACATGTGTGTAAAGTTGCACCATTCACTTCTATGAAATCTATTTACATGGGCTATATCTACCATATCCCATTTCCTCTGAGTGATTCCTACTATTCCAGTCAGAGTATCAGGTGCTGACCAGTAGCTGTACTGAATAACATTTTCTCTTTGCAGCCACAACTAGTTCTCGCAGGCTGAAGCTGGAACTGAGGCTGTCTGAGCAGTTACAAAGGGACCAAAGGCTGAAGCAGAGGGTGAAACGAGAAGGAAGGAGTGGGGGACTGACTGGGAGGGGGGAAGAGGAACTCTTCACAGTGTGCTGGAGCCAGAATGGGTGAAGGGGGTGAGGACTGAAGTGAGGCTGACTGGAAAAAAAGGCCAGATTTGAGGCATAAGAGTGGAGGAAGAGAGCGCACAAAATTGCAAGTTTGCAAGCTCTTTTTTTCATTCCTGAGACATATCTATAATGTTTGACCTGGGCTGACATTGATAAAGTTGCGGTTAACTATTAACTCCTAATGAACTGATAAAGATTTGAACTTGTCACATGCTTTTTTGGCCATGTGGCAACAGGAGTAGAACACTAAAAAGTTGTTGTAAGACCCCAAACTGTTCCTGCAATTAAGTTTATGCATTGAAAATTGTATTGCAAGTCGCAACACTGTTACATGTTGCTGATTATTGCAGTGCACAGCTATATGTTATTGCACATGCACGAGTTTGTGTGCATGTACAGAGTTTGTGAAAGTTCGCCATACGCAAATGCAGCGAACCCTAAATCCAAAAATGAAAATAATGTGTATGAGAGCACATAAAGCCAACACTAACCAACCTCTTGGTGTCTTTTCTCCCTGTATAACCTTACGTTACTTATGTTCTGTTTTCTGTGTTGCTTCACTCGCTCCTCTCCCTGTTATAGAGGGACTCCCTGTGCCGCTGCAGCCCCCTGTTTACCTCCACCCCCTCATCTGGTCCAATCACAGCTCAAGCTGAAGACATTTTGCTGAAACCATCCATTCTTTGTGGATTTGTAGGCCACAGAAAGACAGATAGGGAGAGAGACACTGAGTGAGTGAGCGAGAGGAGAGGGAGGGCACCCTGTGACCTATAAACTCTCTGGAGTCTTTGTGGATTTGATTTTTATCACTCTCATGTTTCATAAAGACACTGGTGCCAAGAAATCATCGGTCATGGCAACTCATCATGGTCTGTTTCATAGGTTTTTAAAACATTAACGTTACATTTAATACATTTGAAAAAAGAAGAAAGAAAAACTATTCAATGTAATACAACTTTCAGACACAGGAGGGCACAATAGTGCACATCCTTCAGTAAGTGCAGTGGTTTTTCTCCTGCATGCACAGACAAGACACTTGAAACCTGAATAAGTGAGTGTTGAAACATGAGATATGACAAGAGGTCACTGATCAGTACTGAAGCTTTTATATTGTTAGTGACCACGTTTCTCTTGTAGTAAATATTCATATGAATGTGCCATAACAGATATTGGTTAGACGTAGCTCATCCATTCAGTTATGCAGTCCCATAAACATTATGCACGTTGTAATAAAAACCACAGCAAGTTATTTTCATGTGTTTTTCCATCTACTGCTTTATTTTGAAAAGTGTTCTCATACTTAGACTTTTACCTCCTGAGTTTTCTTGCCTTTGTTGATTATCTCATGCATTTTACCTGCATCTTGTGATTCTCACCTGTGTGTAGTTAGCCCTTGTGTATTTTAGAGTCTTTATTTTAATTTATTGTTATTATTTTATATTTATCTTTATGCAAATTGTACTTTTTTCTTCTCTTTGGGGTCACAAATCACGTCCACCCTTGACTCAAAAGAGGAAGGACGCAAGAGGCTCGCAGGAACCCCTTATTTATTTTATCATTTTTTTGTATTGTTTGTTTCCCTTTTTTTCATTGTATCTTGTATTTAGCACATAATCACTTATGCCCCCCTTAGCCAACTCATGTGATGTATGTGTTTTGTTTTTTTTTGTTTTGGTCATTCCCAACCCTCAAATTTATGCTAAAAAATATAATACATAATATATATATATATATATATATATATATATATATATATATATATATATATATATATATATATATATTTTTTTTTTTTCTAGCACCTTTTCAAGGTAATTTTCTCTTGTTTTTTGGCTTTTTAGGTAATTCATCTGTAACTTTAAAACTATTTTTTTGCTTTAAGCTTTGGGCCATGTCTTATGTTTTTTTTTTTGTTTTAAAGAAATCAGAACAAGTTATTCAGGTTTCAAAGGGGTTAAAATGTATTTTCACTTCTATGCATTTATATAGAAATTATTTAAATGTTAAATGTTTTCAGCACATCAGCTGCAAAACACAGATTCATTTGTGCAACAGCAGAAGTTGCTTCACACCAGGTGAACACATAACGTAAAGAGAGGGATGGTTTGATCCAACCAACCTGTAGTTTTCTGTTATAAAGCAGCAGCAGGTCTTTTCATTACTTTCCTCTTTTTATGACCTCTGAGGAGTGACTGTAAATGTGTGGAAATGTAAAGAAGGTTTACAGTAACTTGTGTTTTAACTGCTCCTTCTGATCCCACAGTAAAGTTTCACAGCATGACAGTACAGAAAACTGAACAGCTACAGTCTGCAACTCCTCAAATGCACATAAAGATCAGCGCAGAAGAGTTTATCATCAGATACTAGCCAGATGAACATATGCACTAAATATACTTGTAGTATATACTATCACTTATGGATTTTCTATATATAAAATCACAACTGTATGATTTTTATAAAGCATTCTTCAGGAATGACCCTATTCAAATTTCATTAAAGTTTGCTGGTGTGTTGTTTCTTTCGTGTTTGTTAGCAACCACAGATGTGTTGTCCAAACACTATTTATAAAGTCACCTGCATCCAACATTTGTGTTTATTTTGGCTAAACAAACAGCAGTGTGTCACTGTTGATGCTATTAGGTTTGAGTGCTTAATGTGATGTTTCGGGAATGAGTCAGGAGGAGATGCTGAGGATCATTGCTTGTGTCTGCAGGTTGATTAATATGTTGGAATTAGTAAAAGGTTTGTCGGATAAATAACATTTGAATAAGTTAAGAGTTGAAATGTTTGTAAAGTGCACTGTGAGCCAAAAGCTCTCTTCAAAATCACCATATAAGATCATCCTGAGGTTAGGTATTTGCATGCACACTGATGAGTCAGACCCAGATTGAGTAGCCCTGCTGTTTTTGTTTATGAAATTTAATTAAATACAACTTGATCATCCATCACAGTGAGACAAAACAACATTTTCTGTCTTATATAGTCTTAATTTCTAAAGACTGTAATTATACCTGGCGTGTCCAAGTATGGCCAGTGTACTCTGTTTGAGTGACCTAACTCATCTGTTTCGCTCTTTTTTCCTGTGTTTTTGTGGTACAAAGTCCTGTGTCACCTTTATGTCACACTTTATTTGTGTCTCATGTGTCCCGCTGTGACCTCATTCTAACATCAAACTACATACCGCTGGGAAAGCCCCAAAACAAAAATGGAAGTAACGGATTCCCCTGTTTTTCTAAATGCCAGGTCTTTGACCACACGGCTGCCTGCTGTATGTTTATGTTTACCTCAGTGGACTAAAGCATTTTAACCCCTAATTAGCTGGATTCTTTCTTCAGGACTGGAAGAAGAAAACAAGCTCAAGGTATTTTAAAAGAAACAAAATTATAGGTTTGCAAAAACTAGAGAAAACAATTAATCATTCTGTCATTTTAGTTGTTTTGACTTTGTTAATATACAAGATCTCATTTATGCCATTAAGGCAAAGCTTCATTTTGTGTAGAGGCCTTGAATCAAGTGACAGACCACCTGGACAGAGCTGCTTCCATACAGGTGAATATCATAACATGCTCTGTAGCATGTAAGAAAATGCTGAGCAGGCCCAGTTGACCCGGATTTTGGATCAAGATGGCAAGATAAAAAGTCCCCTTATGGGAGAACGGGTCACAAATAAATATGATGATGATGCAAATAAATATGATGATATAATCATATGATGAAAGATTTTTTCCTGATGTGAGGGGTCTCCTTCAGGATGACAGTGCAACCCATCCATGACAATACTTCACGCTCAGAGCAACTGCTGCAGTATAAAAAGCGTGAAAGTTGGCAAAAGGTGGAATGGAGGAGGTGATTGCTGTTTGTGTCCTGTGTGAAACCAAATGTTAGTGTTGTTTTAAATATTAATTTATGTAACTTATGTAGCCTAACTTATTTAGCATATGTACGTCCCATGTGAAACCAAAAGTCAGAATTGTTTTGACTTATGTCCGGTCATTGCACGCCAACACATTCTCACTCCAAACTCGTCACATGGTGCTGCTCTGTAGGCATCAGCCTATGATGTTTTAGGTATCCTTGTGCATCAGCTGTTAACGCTCCGGGATGACGTCACGATGATGTCAACAAATGCACGTGTGGTGGGATGAAGCAGCACGGTCCCTTTGTTCACACAGCAGTGCAGATTTTAATGGATGGTTGGTGACGGAAGGTTATTTTTAGGCAAAAGGGGCACATAAAAAGATTTAAAAAAAAAAAAAAACACTCACACACATCCACACAGGAAGCAAACTCTGGACTCCCGCACGAAAGTCAGTTATTTGTGGGACCCATCCACCTCCCCACCCATGTGTGTGGTGACCAGCAGTGCTATCTCCTGATGCTGTCTATCAGCATTTTAGGTGCACGCCATCCGTTCTGTCCCACTGCGTTATCATCAGACGCATCCGCACGCATTGCATGTGGACATGGAAGGTGGCTTCAAGCACTGAAAGAGCTATTTGATAAGTTAACCTAACCTAAACCAAACCTAATGCTTTTGTGGCCTAAACTCAACCCCAAATGTTTCATAACATTAACCACGTGTTACAATATGTTTCAGTTGTGTATCAGAGGTACTAAAGGGCTGTGCCAAAGTGTTGACACTTGACGATGTGGGAATGAGAACAGGTTGGAATAACTTGTGGATGAATGGTGTTTATGCTTCCAGTTGAGTTCAGAGTCTTGTAGCATCAATGCCAACAAGCACCGAAGCTGTTCTGGTGGCAGGTGGTGGCCAAACACCTTACTGAGACACTTATTGTCGTTTTTACTTTAATTTGTCACCTAAATGTGTTTTTTCTGTGGAAGGTTATAGGCCTCTGCTGAAGTTTGAATGTACAAAACAAGACTTTATGAGTACTGATTAGTTCTAAAAACTCAACAAGCCTAGTCTTTGGATGCTTAATATGAATGTAAACACCGTCTTGTATCTTAAATAGCTGGCATGATTTATCCATTGGTAGTTTTAGAACCAGTGGAGCTGTTTATCCAAAGCACTTCTGCAATTACCACAATTATACCAGCCCTTTTTTTCCCACACACACACATATCTGTACACACATGTACCAAGAATGGCATCATGGCACCATTTCTGCAACGAGAGCGTAACTTCCTCCCCACAGCCTCTAACCATTAAACCCAATCATCTCTCCCAGCGTCTCCTCAGTCTCATGGAGCTGCCCTACAGCTAAGAACATCTTCCTGCCCCTGAGACCAGAGCGCTATCCTGACCGCACTTATCTATTTACAGACTTCTCTGCCTCCCACAGTGTTCTCACCAGGATGACACACACACAGACAGATCTGGTGTGGAAAGAGGAAGTGCTGAAGGCAGGGCCGACCAAATGACACAGTGGCTCGGCCGCGGTGGAGAAGCGAGGCACCGTGTGAGCGAGGAGACAAACTGTAGGGTATGAAGTTTGAGGCTGTGAAGAATGTCAGGAGGGCGGTGTGAAGAGCTGCACTCAACAAACTCCCACTGCAGCATCCCAGAGAGGAAATGAGAGCTGGTGTTAACAGGCTGGGAAGAGGAGTTCCTGGGATTTTTTTAAGCTTTTGTATAGAAAATACCAGAAAAAGCATGCAGTGGGAAAGCAGTAAATACCAGTGTGGTGAAACTCATTATTTTTGAGTTGCACAGTCACAAACACTGAAAAAAATGGGGGAAAAGGCAAGATGATGCATGTCAAACACATAAAAAGTGGTCACAAGTAGACCTCTATGGGATCTTTGCTCACTATCATTTCTGATAGTCTAACCAATAACTGCACTAAAGCTTCACCAAACTGTTGCTACTACTGCCAGGCCCCCTGTGATTGGACTTTCCCAAAATCTGCTCTTATTAAGTACATTACTGTTAAATATGTTACTCAGATTGACTCATGCTCTTGCATTCTTTCACTTTGTTTTTTGTTTTTTTTCCCCACAATGATTGCGTACAGCAAAAAATAGCTCATACCGTTTTAAAGAAAGAGTTTTTTTGTGAAATAGACCATATTTTCCTAAGCAGCAATAAATATGATTGTTTATTTGTTGGTGTTTTACTATTTACTATTACTATACATTTTGGTTCAAAATAAAATGTGGTTATAATTGCTTATATTTTGGATTTTAAAAAAATCACTCTTTTCCAGCTTAAGCACAATGTGCTTTGCAGATGCAAAGATTTACAAACTTAAAAGACCAGTCAGAAACCTGTGAGTCTGTATTAAACAGCACTGAGCATATACATGAACAAACTGAGGTGCCAGTGTAACATAACAAAATACTATTATATATAAATAAGTAAAATGTTCTAAAGAGAAATTAGGTAGCTAAAATTTAAGTAAAGGAAAGACATCCCATAGAAACGGAACCAAAGTAACGTAATACAGCAAATTATAATCCGTTTTCATCGATTTTGCATTTGACTTTTAGGATGTTACTGTAGCCACGCTTTAAACGATATCAAAGCGAGGCTCATTATAGGACATTTCATATATAATAGTAAATGGAAATAAATGATAGATTGGCTCTTGGAACTGCTCTCGACTGCTTTATGATTTAAGTCAGACTTAAAGACAAACAGGAATATTTTAAACACGTTAATATACATATTCCAAAACACACCAGAAAGCAGTGCACAAACCTGAGAAAAGACGATTGTTCTATCCTGCATAAAATAAAAATATGAGCATGTTTTTCCAAATCTGCCTGTAAATGAAACCACTGTTACTTGCTATGTTAGTGACTCTGAACAGAACTGTGCAGGGCCTGCGTCAATCTCTGCGGACTTCCTCCAGCAGTTTATCACCGTCACCATTTAACATCGCTTACAAGCCACACGAATCCTTCAAAACATGCAGCTGGGGCCCCGTGTCATTCACTGTTCCCTGCTGCAGTGTATCTGCCCTCCCTAAAATGCTCATATGGTCCCAGTGTGACAGTCGGTCCCTGAGTTGTCACCGTTCCACAGACCGCAGTGTAATAAGTGTGGTTTATGTCTGTAGCTCAGCTCCCTGAGTGAGACAAGAGGAAAGAGCACAGTTTCTTCTCTGCAGGAGGAGACGCAGCATGCAGAGGGAAAACTGTGATCTCAACTCTTTTCTGGAGCCGCCATTGACAACACATTCTTACCAACACTGTGATGAAGCTATAGCCTACAGCTTAACTGAGCATAAATACTGAAAACAGTGGGAAACCACATGGCTGGCTCTGTCCACCTATCAGCACATTTAAAGGTCATTATATTACGTGCTATATATTTGTCTAATCTGTACCAAAGCAAAAGTGTAAAAGCAACATGTTGTGATTTTCCAGGGTGTTTTTGCAAGACAGAAGATGAATGTGTTTCTCAAAATGTAGAACTATTCTTTGAAGGATACATCCAAGTTTTTGTTTTTTTTTTTTTTTAAAAAAAGAGTAAATTGCAAGTCTTTCAGGTGTCTCAATGCTACTTGTTAAAATGACACAACTGTTCTTAAAACAAAAAAGAGAAACATATATTGGATCTTTCGATGCAGAAGATTAACAATTCAGTATCAAGGCCACAATTCTCACCATTGTTCTGAGATTTTATTTTGATATTTGAAGTTTTGACTTTCAAGACTTAAACGAAATGTTTATGGAGAAAATTCTGAACAAATCTTCGGTACTAATTTTTGTGAACAGGATTGGCTTTTTTACTTTAATTTGTATACCTCAAAAACTTTATGCTTAATAGATTCCCTTTGTGTTGGCTATGTGTAACAGAGACCTAAGTGTCTGGTAGCTGTGGAGTGACCTTACTCTCCTTAAGCTTATTCTGTCCAAAAGATATGGACTGTCAAATATGTCTTCTGCATTGGTGATGCCCTTTTTTTCTTGGCCAAAAACTCCTGAATCCCTCAAAGTGGAAGTTCCCCAAAACCTTACACTACTGCTACGGCAGCTCGGAGGGACACACATGTAGAACAATGTGTTATGGTAATAATTGTTTTACATAAACCCATTGTATAAAAGTCTAAAAGAGAGGCACGGAAGAGATGAATCTTTACATTTTGACATGAAAAACACTCACCTGAATGTTAAATGTCATAATCCTGAGACCACTGTGGAGATGACCTCTGACCTCATATCTGAAAAATTCAATAATTCTTAACAGCGCCCTCTAGGGAGGAGAGAAGTATACCGAATGTGACAACCAACCCCATTCTCCCCTACTGAAAAAATAAAATATTCCCCTGAAATTAAGCATTTTAACAAAGATTTTATTCAAAAAATAGGGTTTTACTTTTGCTTTTGTACTGTTATTGTTAATTTTTTGATGGGTTCAGTTGGAGATGGGTCATTGTATTTCAAATCTCATTGTCATAAATCCAGATTCCATTATTTTCTATTCCAAATCACATTTTTTCAGTATGTCTGAGTGTTTCTTACTTATACCCAAGATGTGTGAGAAAATGATTCTTACAAGGGAAGGAAAAAGGGAGAACTTGTAACTTGTGATGAATCGCATTTCACAGATAAAGAACAAAACTGAGAATAAAGCGTGAATCAATCAGCCTCGACGCGTTTATTGCAGGAGTTTATGGAAAGCGAAGCGACGAAATCCAGGAACTCGTCATCATCTTTCACATCATCTCTGCAACTTTTCTTCCTCCTCTTCTTTCTGCCTGACAAACCGAGCGGGGGAGGGGAAAAGGGGGAGGGAGGAGAGAAAAGAGGAGAAAGGCCGACGTCATTTGATAGTGGGACGGTTTTCTGTGAGGGCAGAAGGAAGGAGAACAACGTCCTGAAGAAAGGAGACTCGCGTGAATGAGCGCTCGTGCTGCACCGGGAGGAGAAGCAGCGAGTCAAAACAAAAGACAGAGAGGACACCTTCTTCACCTCTGCGCCTGCAAAATATCTCCACCTCCTCTTACTGTGAGTACAAAACAACGTGACAAGGAAACTTTATTTTGCTGTTTTAGGCACTGATTTCACACACCTCCTCTTTGGCTGACAGAGTCACACACTCAGTTCAAGAAGTCCTTCTCAGCTTAAAGTTCCTCTAACTGTCAGTTATAAGTCTTGATTTGAGACTCAAAATCAAGCTTTTACTTGCATAAAAGTGTTTACTGGCAGCTGTTCGCATGATTCATTGATTGTGATGCCGATGCCACCTGGTGACTTTGATATTTTCAGACTTTTTTGGATCGAGATTTCTCCAGCTGCAGCTTTGTGTTCAGGTACATCTGGCAGCAGTTGGGCATCACAGCACTGTGCCCATTAGATACATCACCTCCACTAGAAGCCTAATATGCAGCACTTTTAAGTGTTTTATGACTAAAACTGACTTTCACACATGTGGACTCAGCAGCTCTCAGTTTCTCTTTCCACCACAAGCCCCTTGTCCTTGAAGTGCAGGGAGGGGGCCCATCTATGTGTGAGCCACCCATGGAGCTCTGCCTGATGCACACTGCACCGAGAGGGGAAGTGCTGCTACATCATAACCTAAACAAAACCAGGAAAACGTGTAGTGTTTATTCTTGCTGAGTTCAAGGACAAACTATGGTGAAGTGATGAAAGACGGGCATTGCCATCATCACTCAGAGTATTCAAAAACTTTTACAAATGAGCTTTTTTTTAAGTCCAACAAATTCCAGGAGTTATTTTATGTTGCACTTATGCTGAAATTGACTTGTGATTGCCCGAACCTGCCTAACTTTTCCTAGAATGAGTTTTGACAGCCCCCAGTCGACAAGTGCAAACTTGTTACGTGTCACTGGATGCAGCATAGCACAGGATGGTAGTGATAGCAAAGGGAGATATTTTCATTAGTGAAAAGCTGTGCTTCGAAGTAAACGCAAAAATACTATCTTGTGGCTTCATGTCAAATTGATGGATTGAGGTTTACAGACAGTAGATAAACTGGTAATCCCGCCTCTTCTGTGATTGATTTCATCCCGTGCATGTGTGTTTTGGACGTCAGTGGAAAGTCTTGAGTCCAAGAAGAAGTTCAGGGATTTATGAGTAGAAAAACACTAACAAACCTACAGATAGTTTTGTATATGCTATGCTGTAAACTGCTTATTGAGAATTATCCTAATCTTCATCAGACATAAACCTGCAGGGGTTCATGTGTTAAGTGTGCATCAGTGTGTGTGTAAACCTGTCTGTCCACAGCTAAGCTTGCAAACTACATGGCCAATTAGCCTAATATGTTGTGTTTACATTTATGACTGTGCTCAAGGATCTCTCACAGTTGCAGTGATTCGTAATTGAAAAATCTGTGTTATTGACTGCTGTATTCTGTCATTAACTGCTGACTACTCGCTCCTCTTGCGGGCTGGTATTTGACGCAAGTTTTCCGGAAATTGACTTGGCTAAAAACAAAAAGCCTCACCAACTGTTGCAGTCCATATTTTGCCTTCATCATCATAGCTATAAAAGCTGACATCCACAGAAATTTTGCAGTCAGATTTTGAAATGGAGACTCAGATAAATTCCTGATATGTTATATCCACTAAAGTTTGGCGTGTTACCAGATGAAATAGTCCCTGTTTTGTAGCCTCACTGCCATCTTGATTGTAACGAAGCTGGCCGAGACAATTCCTCTGGCTGCTAGTCTCTGTAGTCTGGTCGGGACCTGGTTTTGTTCCGTCCTCCACACCTGGGGCATCTAGAAGCAGAGCATTTTGCCTGCATGATTTTGTGGACTTAAAATACTAATACTAAGACTAAAATACTATTTTTTTTCTCAATATTTGTGCTACCATAAAAAAGTAAGCAGGCTACATAGTTAAATGGTTTCTTTTTTTGTCTGTTTTACTTGTGTATTGTTGTTATTTCCTGCTTTGTTTGTGCTTTAGTGTGCAAATGAAGTTAATACTGTTCAAAGTCCAGTAATGTTAAAAATAGACGAAGGCACATATTTTTCTCAGCTTCTGGGAGCTTCTGAAACATGTCTTTTAGAAATCTAAGAATTTGTCCATATCAGTGAGTGGCTATGATTAGTGCTGGTGGTTGCTTGACTGCCTGGCGGAGATCTGCTCGCACTAGTTTACATTGTTGCTTATTAGAGGTTGACAGGTTTTAGGTTATTTGGTGGATACCAAGACGCCATTGTTCTTCACTGAGTTAATTAGAGAAGGAAATCATCTTGCAATTTGTAAATTCTCAATAATGGGTGTTAAAATTTTGCCATGTAGTACTTTCAATGACAAGCATATTGATCTTCTGATGTAAAATTAGTGAACTTCCCCTTTAATGCAAGAAAGTTCCTGTTCCTGTTTTTTTTCTTTCTATATTCAGTGCTTCACTAGTGCCAGATTAACTTGTCGATGCAGTGCTCCTCATCTTGGAGAGAAAAACATCAAATTTCACAACTATGTTACCACTCGGTGGTAGCTTAGCGATGACAAAATGTTTCTTATGATGGATTACGTACATAACAAGCAAGTTTCTGCAGGTTTTCATATGGCAAATTAATGGAAACCAGTAGATGCCTTGAAGGTCGAATTGTAACCTATCAAAAAACTTTTATAACATATGAAGTATATGCGACTGTTAGTTATTAGTCAACATGCAAGAAACACCCATGAGGTGCGTCAGTCATCTCTGAAAAAGGGACAGTGTAGAGAAGAAAGTTTGTGTGTTCATTCATCATCTTTGTAGAAACAATCGAGAGAGCTGAAGAAGTGAGGGGGGAGCATGTCATTCCTGTCTTTGTGTAAGTGAAATGTGAGGGTCACTGAGGGGCTTTGTGCGTCAGAAGCTGAGGGGCCACCACAGAGTCAGCATGGGGAGTGAGGGGGCCGGGGTGTTGCACAGATTGAATAGGTTAGGGGCCACAGCGGCCTGTCTTTGAGAATGAAGGAGTGCATTCTGGGCCGATGGTGGCATGTCTTTGAGAGCTGAAGAGTGAGTGAGGGGGCCGGTGTCGGCACGTCTTTGTGCGGCCTTTTGTCTGAGTTGAGTGGCACCAGATGAAGAGGGCCGACTTTATTCAAGCTTTTTGGCACATGCACGCACAAACACTTTCGCACAAACGGGCTTGGCTCACACTTTTCTCTGGGGAAGTCATGCGTTTTGATGCAATTACACCCGGACGAGTGAGCACAGGCTGGCACTTTTTCACAGTTTATTGGTGTGTATTTGTTTTTGTGTTTGTGCGTCATAAAGTGAGCCGTATTGTTTCAGCACACTGTTGGAGGGCTTTTTGCTGTTGACTTGTTGTTTACATTTCAGGGCCTCTTCTTGTCATTGAAACCTCAGGCCCCCCGCTTGTATTTGAAAGTTAGAACTGCTGGCACGTCTTCACTCTCTATACACAGTCGGGGAATAACGTTTAATGGCTTTTTACAGCTTGAATTGTTTTATAGTGTTTAATCTAGGTCTGTAAAATAAATATAAACTAACTCTGGAGCACCAAACATGCATTTGATGGCAGCCATCACTCACTGGCTGAAGTTAATGAGACACAAGTTGTGGTAAATGCCTATCCATGGGAAACATTTTCTCTTCTTTCATGCGCTGTTTATGGAGGGCTACCAAAGCAGCGGCTCACATGGTTATGGTTAGAGCTCTTGAAGAGAGCAGTTGGGTTGTTTCATAATATCTGGGAGGGCTGAGAAAGCTTCACGTTAATCTTGTGTCTCTTTGTATATTTTGCATGACTCACTCTTTTGCCGTCTCTCTGTATCATCCTGTGAAAGCAGGTGGATGTTTGCCTCCCTGAGGCTACAAGTTTTTAGGTGTGGGAGTCATAATGTATAACTCATTAGTTTGTTGCGCATGTTCTCACATCTTTGTCCGAAAGGCTTTGTTCTCTCGTCACCTCGGATGGTATAGTCATGGTTTGGGTTTCACAGGTTCACACATCTGTGTTTCAGAGTGCCGGGGGCAAAGAGGAGCTCAGTGTCGATCTGTTGTTCAGTGGATGAAAATGAAAATTTACAAGGCATCTCTTGAGGCGATGGGTGTTTCTACTCCGACTAATGTTATGGCTTGTCTCTTATTATGTCATACACTCTGCTGTGCCAGAACAGAGCCTTTCCTTGAAAATTAACAGGCAATTGATTGAGAAATTGGGCGCTGAGGGTGTGATATGTTCCCAGTGTGTGGGAGGTGTATGTTCAGTATTCAAACTACATTGCTTCATTCTGCGTCACTTCACCTGGAGCCTACCTGCATTCTTTTATGAGAGAGGGATATGTTTGGTCCTGCCCAACTCTGACTGGTATCATACTATGTTCATATCTCCAACGGTTTTTGTTTTCCTGATCCTCTCAGATTAGGGATGGAAACTGAGAAGATCGTATGATGATAGTGCCTTTTTCGATTCTGGTTATCGTTGTGATTCTTTATCAATCAATCTAATTGATGCCTGATCAGTTTTCTGTGTGGGGAAAAAGTAGACCTACACAGTTTTTCATCGTCGTCAACACAACTGTTATACAGGTTCACCCAGATCCTTAAGAAGTCTTCAAAGGCATTGCATTTCTTAATCTAAGGCCTTAATTGATATTAAAATGTCTTAAATCAATCTTTCAAAAGTCTCCAACATGCTAAGACATTGGAAGTAAGACTTAATGATTTTTTTTTTCTGATGCTGCATTGTAAAATCTCAAAATAATTGGTAATGTTTTAACCAAAAAAAGTAAGTAACAAAATGCCTCACCAAACAGTCATGCTTTATTTTCCAATAAATATTTTGGCAAAATCCTCTGTTATCCCAAGTAATTAATGTCAGCTCATGTTTTTTTCTTCTTCAGTTTTGCTTATTGTAAAATTTATCTTAAATTTCGTGCTGGGTAGCATCAAGACAATTCTTTTAAAAGTCTTAAATCCGAATTGCCTGAAGTGTAGGAACTCTGGTTTTATTGGCTGTGATTCTAAACATAGTGTAGATGACATGAGAGAAGATTTGTACAAATTTCGTTGTAATTCAGGTTTTCTTATGCAAAGAAAAAAAAAAGGTAAAGCGGGTGGTCCATAAATGAGAAGATTGGCAGTTTGGTCCCTGGCTCCTTCAGTCTTCATGTCTAAATATCTTTGGGCAAGATACTGAACCCCAAAATGCTCCTGATGGCTGTTCTGTTGGAGTGGAAGTGCATATGAATGTATTGAAACTGAGCAGCAGGGGGCACCTTGTATGGTAGCCTTGGCCACCATAATATAAAATTGTGTGTGAATGGGTGAATGTTACATGTAGTGTAAAAGCGATTTGAGGGGTCAGAAGACTAGAAAAGAGCTACACAAGTGCAAGTCCATTTATCATAACAGGATATTTACCCTCGTATATATGCTGCTCGGTTAGGAAACAGTGGCGGTTGTGTTCGAGTCAGATACATGACATTCCTGGAATTTAAGACCGCGTTGGCTAGAAAGATGTCTAAGCGTACTGCTGATGTTTCGACCCTTATTTGAAAAGATCATTTAACAGACATAACAACAGTGCTTTTGTCATCTTTCCTAATGAAATGAATGCCTTTTGGACTATTTCTTCTTCTCCACCATGATTCATTCTCGTTGCAACTTTCCAGCGGTGCAGACGCATGAGTTTAACATCATTGTTTTGCAATATGCAACTGTCAGAAAAACATGCTGGCACTGATAAAGGTAATGGATAAGATGGGAGGCATATGATTCTGATGGAGCGGACAGTTCTCAACTGAAAGCGGTTCACGTTCAAGGGCTTGTTTGATTTCTAGTGTTGGCTAAATATGTTGTCGCGCATTTGCAATCTGCTGTTTGTGCTGTTATTTTGTTTACTGTATTACATGAATGTTGTCACATACAACATAGAACAAAAATCTAAAATCAGAATCCAACTCCAAAATGAACATTATAAAATAAAATAAAAAACCCAAACAATTAAGTTACTTCAAGGAAAGACTAAATTGTATGTTATACGTGAACCATGAAAACAATAAAAGTTAAAACAAAAAATCTCAACTGGCATAATTCTCCGATACAGCCCTACTCAAGTCCCATCTCCTTCTCTACCACATTAGCTCTGGCTCTTGAACCTGTTGAGGTTTCTGGAGCTTTGGTGTTTAATGGTGAACCAGCCCACAATGCGGACTACATCGTTTGTCTGCAATGTGTTATTCTGTCTTTACAGATTTTTGTTTTCACCCTAAAAACAAGCATGGACCAGCTATCAGTGAGACCACTGCATGCTCTTTTTGATAATTTCTGACTTGACTTCCCGATTGCTGCCTCCATCCTCTCTTTCTAAACTGTAGACTATGACTAGCCCACTGGTGTCGTTACGGTTCAAACTACAGGTCAAGTAAATCCTGATATGTTTTGGTTCCAGCTGAGAATCAACTTTTCTGGTTCTGAACCAATTTATTTTTTGTCAAAATGCGAAGAACAATTCAAAAAAAGATGCAGGAACCAGAGTGGAATTGGTTCCATGTTAATGGAAAAGGTGTATCTGAGACACAAAGGGAATTTCAACCCTCATCAGCAGCCTGTGCTTTCTTCAGTTTCCACATTTTGTTTGAGTAGCTGTGCAGCCCTGAAGATGATGAAGCCTCTTTATGTGGTTTTGGTTTGAGGGCCTTCCTCCTGGCTGGTCCAGCTGCATGACCAGACCAGACAAGGCGCAGCAGCTTAGGGAACAGATTGCCTTGGTTTGAGGTTTCTGGTTCAGGATCTGTGCGTTTGGAAAAAAATGAGCTAATGGAGTCCTCCCAGCCCAGATCTGCTGGGGGTCATCTGATCTGGGTGGGTGATCCAACAGCTCAAACACGCTTTCCTAAACAGGGACAGGCTCGTGCCTTTATGGATAAACACAACATTTCCATCATCCCTCACAAGTTTTATATTTATGTAAACGAATGGAATAGTTTCTCTGTTTCTAACGTCTTTCTATAACAATCTGGGTCAACTGGATATCTCAACCACCCACCTTCAGTCCTTGTTCACTTTCACTCTCTAGAACAGACCACAGTGGCCAGCACTCATTACCTCAGCACCTTGGCATGCTACCAGAGCATTTGCTGATATCTCAGACCAATTACTCTAGATTTACTACTCAGCGGGCTCCTCAAGCCAACTGCCAAATGACTGACCCACATTCGCCGCTTCGTCCGGGGCTTTGAAAGGGCTCGGCTCAAACCGATGTTCCGCTTCATTAGTAGAAACTTTATTGAGCATACAGGCCAACAGGTTTTCACAGCCAAACGTGTAGTCCACATGTCTGGCTGTCGGCCCGTGGATTGTATTTTTTGTAAATTCCATGAGAGAAAGTTTGTCTCGTAGCAGCATGGAGACTGTTCATGTTGGCTCGCTGGATGAAGGATTGGAAAACCGTGTGTGAGTTGGCCTCAGGCCCTCACTACATGCATATTATCCTGTGTGGCAGGCTTGGTTTGTGTCAGGACAGCATAGCAGTGTGGGAATGAGCAGGTCCAGATCAGATGCAGAACCACATTTCTGCTTTCATCTTGTAGCATTATCTCTTGTATCATCAGTCAGGCTCAGCATCGTAGAGGATTCATGAAAGAAGCATAAGACCCCATGGTCTGTCAGTGTTGGTGATGATGCGTATCTATGACGGTGACTCCACAGGCGCATGGAGAGCTGCAGCAACAAAGATCTGACAGTTTGAAGATACATATCTACCAAAAGCAACTGGGAGGCAGAGACCTCTCACCCACAGCGCCTTGATCACCCGGGTTATGAATAAGTCATAATTCGGAGTGTCTGATGTGCCGTGAAGTGTAAAGCGCTTCTCCCTCAGCGCTCACGCAAACACACAGAGAATCTTGACCTTGCCATGGCAGTGCTGTTCAAGCACTTTCCCAGAAGTCTTTTCTACAAGCAGCAAACAAGCGGAAAGTATTAATCAGTTTCAGGATGTAGTGACCTTACTGCTCGCTAAGTGACACTGTAGTGTGCACATACACAAACACTACTCACTTCATGGTTTTATACCTTCACAAATCAGTCAAGTTGCAGTTACAGTTTACATCTGTGTCTGTGAAAACCTGGATACTTCACACACATCTTCAACCCTGCAGCTTAGAAGATCTATGAGCACAATTCAAGTCGGGCAATTCAGTATTTGACCAAAACTCTCCCCTTCTGTTTCTGGGTTTTGACATTGAGTAATGGCCAGAAAAGTGTTTTTGTTGGACATTATGCTGAGAATGAGCCACACGCAAGGTCACAGTAACCTTTGACCACCAAAGTCTGATAAGTTTATCCTTGACACAAAGTGGATGTTTGTACCAAATTTGAAGAAATTACTTCAAGGTGTTCTTAAGATATTGTGTTCATAACAACGAGAGAGACGAGTTCACAGTGACCTTGACCTTTGACCTTTATGACCACCAAAATGTAATCATCTCATGCATGAGTCCAAGTTAACGTTCGTGCTAAATTTTAGAGACACATGCAAATCAGCAGATTTACTTTGAGATTAGAATCTCGAGTTCAAATAATTGGAACATAAACAATCTAGTGTTGAAGACAGTATCAAATAAAGTTCATTATGTTCAAGCTTCTTGTGGTTGTTAGAATCAGTAATGCTCATTGTCAACAAACTTCCTCCAAATCCTCTGCTTTTTGCCCCACTAGATAAAGTCCCTTCACCTCCCTCTGAGGGCCGTCCTCAGTGAGACTACAGAGAGTTGTGATGAGGTACGACTGAAGAGATTTCCTGTAAGAACTTGGGGGAGATCACACAAGGTGCCTGCTGACTGCTGCGACGAGGCATGTTTAGGCTCCATCCCTGTAGTTTAAAGAGGCAGAGCTGCTAATTTGAGGGCATCGTAGTCTCAACAGACAGTACCATGCCCGGCCTGGATGGACTATAATCAGCCATAAACTCAAACTGCACAGAGAAACTAAAACTGAAGCCTGGGTGGCTCCTTGCAAACAAACATGTAACACATATGTTTATTCAGGATGTAAAAAACAACGTTTCTGTATTGTCATAGTTGCTATAAATAGTGGTAAAACACCGTCAGTGTGGTGAGTCAGGCTGAGCGAGTGCTGTTGTGTGAAAGTGTGATAACAATAAGGAGGTTTTGTGAGGAGGCCTGGAATAAACTCGAGGACTGTAATAGAATAGGGCGCACCCAAACCCTCCTCAGACACATAAACACACTTCAAATACCTGATTATATTGTACTTTTTTCTCTAATTTCCTGGAAGTAGAATCACAAATGCAAACGTTTCTGCAGACATTCCTTTTATTTATTTTTTATTTTTTGCAGAAACCTGTTTCAGGATCGACAACTTAGATTGCAACAAGATAGGTTGACAGATCGTGCTCACAATGCATATCTGTGCTTCAGAGGCTGTCGGACAGACACTGATGCTTCCTGTGTGCTTCCTGTTTATTTCTGCAGTTTCCTTTTTGGTTGATAATGGATGGTAATGTTACTATAGCTTCTTTATCCTGCTCCAACTTTCAGCTCACTTGAAACTAAAATTTACTCCAGCGGTTTATCTTCAAGCTGGGTAATTATATGTAGACTGTGTATTTTGGCTCACACATGAAATCTCTAATTAGGATGCAAAATTGTAGAATGAGAACAAGCTAATTTTAAGTGGAAAAATGCCCCTGAAATTCGAGCGAAGTAGATAGAATCAAATAAACCTTACGGGGAATTTTACAGATAGGCATCGCTGTCAAGCTTGAGACAAAGCAAACCTGAACACAAACTTTTCGCACAACAAACCTCTCCCAGCAGAACTACTTGAAAACACAGCCATGAACTGCAGACACGACTGAATCCGGCTGAACAGAATTACAGCCGCATGTTCAGTGTTTCAAATCTCATACCTCCGCTCTTCAGATGTTGTCACGCCTGTGACTTTGTTATTATGACCCAGATGTGCTGGTTTCTACTCGACCCCGACCTCAGATGATTCAGCCGGCCTTTTTTAGTGGCATGAGATAATACTCTTATTTTGTGGCCAGGGAAATGTCTGAAGTGTTTTGGCCTTGAACTGACTCAGATCGTATCAGACTGTACACAACATCCCCTGTTCATTCCCTGCTGACATAGTGGGATGATTTACCATCCTGAATGGAGGCTGGCGGGGAGGTTATGTTTAACCTAATACCACATTTATTCCCTTCGGGACATCAGGCAGACTTGTAACTCTTAATGAATGTTTTTGTGCTGCACTTTTCATCACCAACAGTGACACATTCACCAAGAATTACAGCAATAACATGACCGAATTGTCCACTATTATCAGATTAACGAGCCTCTCTTATCTTTTATGTGAAGCTTATAAATCTATTAGACTGATACACTTTTAAAGAGCCCTGTCACCCACATTACGAAAAACCCCAAAACACCGTACTTCTCACTTAGGTTACCTCCAGTGGTATCAAGTTGTGAAATGCAAGAATGTTCCCAGAATTTGAGATGTGAGAGATTTCTGCCCACAATCTAATAGGCTAAAATGTAGGCAAATTATATTTAAAAGAATTAATTAATTAAATGGCAATGTGTCTTACTAGAAAAAAATGATCTTGATCCACAATTTTCACAATAATTTGTATAAAGTGATGAACCGATGACATTTTATATCCATAAGGTTAAAGGTCAACTACACTAGCACATTCAACTGTGAGACAGCAATTCTAGTTTAAATATATTTTGATAGCCTTTCTTCAGCACTCTAATATGCCCAAATTACTGTTTCAGCGTTTCAAATGTCCAAAGCTCTGATGTTATGCTCGTTGATGGCTGATTCCTTTTGTTGGAGTAACAATCGACCAAGCAAAGCTTTATAAATGGGATTGGGTATGGACACTTAATCATCTTAAACTAGAGCCAGAAATACAGCTAAATCCAGGAAAAAAGGGGGACAGAAATTAACACAAAAGTGGCAACAAGAGTGGAATTAATGGATACAACGGTGCAGATTGTTTGAGGTTGACTCACAGAAGAACTGCTCAATCCTTTGTTACCACATCTTCTGTGGTGACTAAACATGATGTGGGTGTGATGGGAACATCACGCGGGCTGATTTGTCAGGGCAAAACTAAAGAAAACAATGCCATCCTCCAGCACAGAAATACACGTCGAATTGACGAAATCAAATGACAGAAAATGGCATATCACCAAGATCATCAAGGTACTATTTTATTGTTTTGAGTGGCATGAGTTAAATTTCATTTGCATCCATTATATTTGGGTGGAACATTTATCTCGAAACCTGGGCAGATAAATCCAACAATATTTCCATGGCAAGATACCACAAGAGATAAGGAAATAAAGATTTTTTTTTAGTATTTTGTATGAATAGGCCCTTTGAACTTTTCACAACCTTTTGGGGAAATCACTGACTCCAGCAGTGAGATGCACCAAGACAGCAGAGTCGACCTCGCTGCGTTTAAACCAGATCCCACATATTTTCCTGTGTGTATCATACTGCTGGATCATGACATCAGAGGGCTTCTGAGAAACCCTGCGTGCTCCCACGAGACCACGGCTGTGTGGAGGCCAGTGTGGCCACAGCAACGAAATCATAACATAGCAACAGTATCACAATCACTTTGATTGGGACCTATATGCTCGCTCAGACACAAGCTTGAACACTGACTCACACACGCACATGAGACTGAGAGCGCTGAAGATGTCATCTGTAACAGGTTACGAGTTATTTGCAATCAGGTTTTGATTGCTTGTTGAATAAAGAACAAAGATTCTTATTCAGACTTTTAAATAGCGAGCTGAGTGAACGACAGAGCTTGAGTTGGTGTCGTGTGTGTGCTTGCCACAGCATTGGAGATCTGCGTGTTACACTGTCTGTTACTGTGAAATGCGGCGTGCTGTAACAGAGCTCTGCGCTGATCTGTGTTGACAGCCGCTCAGTGGCAAAACACACAGGGCTCCTGTCATTTTGTAGATAAAATCAATCACAGAAAGGCCCAGTATGTGTGAGTAAAATGAAGGCAGCATAAACTTGCAGTTGTGTGTGAGTGTGAGTGTGAGTGTGTTTGTGTGTGTGTTTGTGTTTGTGTGTGTGTGTGTGTGTGTGTGTGTGTGTGTGTGTGTGTGTGTGTGTGTGATTCATCTCAACTGTCCCAACAGACATCTGGAAGTGTTGCTCATGCTACACTCACAGCTGGCTGATAGTGAATGTGAAGTAGTGCCCTGTGGGAAGATCTCGGGTCTGTTTGATGACAATGGTACAAATTAGACTTCCTGTGTGACAAACACAAGAGAACTTGATGATTCACTGTGTATGGCAGGCATGTCCAAAGTCAGGCCTAGGGGCCAGTCGTGGCCATTGAACTGATTTTAAACAGCCCTCAGCTTGCTGTTTAAAGTATACTTTATGTGGTTCCCACACATTATTGCCTAATAATGCCAGATCAGTTTGCATTTTTCCATTTAACTTACAATGGCAGGACTTTCACACAGTTTACACGTGTTGTGTCGGGTTTCCCTCCGACTGCTACATAGCAGTGCTGGAATCTGTCTTCAGTTCATATAACTCTGCCATTTCAGTCTCTCAAGCTTATTATTGTGCTACAGGAGCTATGATAAATACATATCCTTCTGTTCTGATTGCATTAAAAAAGTAAACTTTTTCTACTCAAATTTTATGCATATTGTGGAGTGGTTTCTATGACAGATTTCCCTAAAGTTAGATTTAAAAAATACCAAACTGTATCGCCTTGCTTACAGTATTGCAAAACATCCCAATATGTTAAATAGTGACTTGTATTGTGGTATGTGTTGTATTGCCGGAGTCTTGCCAATACAGCAAAGAAGTGTAAGTCGACAGCAAATCCGTTTTCACTAAATGATTAAACAGTTGTGTTTGTTTCGTTTGTATGGGTTTTCTTTCTTTCTTTCTTTTTTTAAATAACCCACATGATGTGAGAAGCAGCTGGCTTCCAGATATTGTTTTGGAAATCAGTCATTGCTCATCCTTCTTATAATGAGCTCCTCTTTTCCCTCCCTCGTGTGCATGTAATCTTCTCCCACTTCATGCAGACGATTGTAGACAAAGTGTGTCCCTGACCCTCCTGTGCGTCTGTGTCTGTAGGTGTGCTCTCAGACGGTACCATGGCTGAGGGAAGCTGCTTCGGTGCATTGTAGCTGTTTGGGATGACCAGAGCCGGACCTTGCTTCAAAGAAGGAAGAATCGTGAGAGGAGGAAAAACATCTGCTCAGTGAGGATAAAATCTGAACAGGGAATGTTCTGGATCTTTTTCTTTGTAAGGAAAGGAATTTAAACCAGTATCAGTGCTCTGTCACTTTAAAGGGCTTCAAGAATTTCTTTTTTTTTATCATTGGTTGTAACCACCTTAAAAAGAGTTAACGCCATGTGCCATGTTATTGTAACATGCCGCTCCATGCTCTGGACGCTGCTCAGTATTATAGTGGCCTTTGCTGAGCTCATTGCCTTCATGAGCTCGGATTGGCTGTTGGGTTTCCCTCGGTCCAGCGCGAGTGGGGCGGGAGTGGACTCGGGGGAGTACAGACCATCTCTCGGCCTGTACAGCCGCTGCCTGCGCGTCGGGGCACGGGGGGTCGGGGTCAGCTGTGGGTCCTATGCGAGGACATTTGGAGAAGTAGCCAGTGGCTTCTGGCAGGCCGCCATGTTGTTTCTGGCAGCAGGGATGTTGGTGCTCGGAGTAGTGGCCTGCATCTCCATCTTCAGCCTGTGCTTCCAGAGCATCCTGAGGAAGAGCATTTTCAACATCTGCGGACTGCTTCAGGCCATCGCAGGTGAGACATCTATATGTGTGTGTTTAACAAGTCTGACAGAGAAAAATGATGTCCAGATCTTACACAAAAACTGTGCTCTCAGGAATCAGTTTCACTCAAAATGGAATTGATTTTATTTGAGTATAGTAGTGTACATTAGAGACAGAAAAGAAAAACCTGAGGATAGCGAGAGAGAGAGACATGTAATAAAGATCCGCAGCTTAAATCAAACCAGCCACAAGGCCAACAGGACACCACAAACATTACTACATATTATTGTATATGTTACACACCTGAATAAAACTCATACAATTTCAACTCAAAATTAACATGATTTAATTTTCTAGTTTATTTTTTATCTAATATCAAATATCTTAATTCTTAATTTCAGACTTCAAAAGCACCAAGGACAATGACATAAATTAGTTCAGGTCTTAATAGTTCTCTCCCTGACAAAATGTGATATGTTGTGTGTGTATATATGCACACACCATACCACTATGTCACCTTACCAAACCAAATTTTTAAAAAAAAAACATCTTCGGGAACATAACTCAGAAAGATGAGACAAAGATCTACTGCAGTTTCTGCAAAACAGAGGTCTGAAGTAAAATAAAAAGAATAAGAAGAAGAAAAAGTGTGCACTTTTTAGCTGACTTTGCAAAAATATGTTAGCCTACAATGTATATATAATGACTTCACCATAAAAAAAATCAAACATATACGTAATTTTATACATGTTTTTTTCATTGCCATGCATACCCAGGGTTAACATGTTTAAAGGAAGGAAACTGAAAGTTCCTGCTCAACATGCAGCCTCTGACCTGCACGTTCTGGTGACTGAGCTCAGAAAAAGCAGAAAAGAATCAAACTCAAGAAGCTGACTGGCTATGTCTCATTTGCAACTAAACCTAATGCTAATAATTTGTAATCTGTGAGTTTATAGTGGCTACACGCCTACACAAGCGTATTGTATGTTTCATAATCATGCTGTAGCCTTTAGGGAATTTCTGTTGCTGTTGAGTTTACAAGTTGGCAGCATCTAGTGGCGTTCCATCGCACTTTTCCTAGTTTTGAGGTTAGATATTCAAACGAAACCTCTCCAAGTCTTGCCGCATGTTTCTACAACAATGAGCTCCCACAGGTGTGTTTGGCCACACAGGTCTGTCGTCCTGTGACATCATTGTGGAAGCAGTCAAATGTGGTCTTTACTCTCATCACAAATCAATTGCTTGTCAGCTGAAAAATACATGTATTCTTTACCAGAGCTGAGTCACCGTCTTAGCAGCTGCACTGATCTGTTTGTGCTTTCAGCTCCAGTGTTTACGTATACGTGACTAAAGCCCTTGTCTCGTCGTCTGCTCTCCCTCCAGGCCTGCTGCTGATGGTGGGCCTCATGCTGTACCCTGCCGGTTGGGGTTCAGAGAAGGTGATCGGTTACTGCGGCCCAGAGGCCTCGCCCTTTAGGCCGGCTCTGTGCTCGCTCGGCTGGGCGTTCTATGCAGCGATAGGAGGGACGCTGGGGTCCTTCCTGTGTGCTGTTTTGTCTGCGCAGGCTGAGATTGCCACCTCCAGCGATAAGGTTCAGGAGGAGATCGAGGAGGGGAAGAGTCTGATCTGCCTGCTGTGAGCCTTCTGAAAACCTGAGAAACTCTGGGAAGTCCTCATTTTTGTAATTTCTTTTAAATGGACACTTGTAGCTCAGTGGAGGGAAGATAAACGTTAATCTGAGTGATATTGTTAAGAAGAAAGACTCCTTTGTAGCTGTGTTTTTAAATAGTTGGGCATAGGGTTCATGCCTACCTACATCTTCAGGTTAATCTGCCAAAAAGGCTCTGGTACAGCAGCAGGCAAAGGAACATTACCTGTAGATGTATTCAATGATACGACCAAGATACTGTTTATTTTTGTAAAAATTCTCTTCTTAAGCTTTTTAAACCCGGACCTACATCAGTTTTCTTGTGTTGCATTTCGACGCCTTTCACAAGCTATTTTACCCTTTGAAGCCTGAGCAAATTGGTTTGAAAAAACATGCAGGAAAAGGCAACGACCATCGTGGCAGGATATGTCCCACAAATTTAAAGAAATCGGTAAAAAGTAATAAGAAATTACCAAAAAATAGGGTAAAATGGCCTGAAAGCTATATTTATAGTGGCTATTATTTTTATTTACAATTATGTTACTTATTTTCAGGTAATTTTCTTGTAACTTTAAAAAATAATAATTTCTTGCTAATATTTGGACCATGTCTGGTGAAGTTGTTTATTGCCCTCTTCCTTTGTTTTTTAAAAGAAATCAAACCTATTAGTTCAGGTTTCAAAGGGTTAAAAAAGCCACTGTACTGGAATAGCAGGAGATTGGTTAAAGAAATTGATAGTGTATGTGTTGTTAGTGTAATTGTGGACGGGTTAAACACTGCCAAACAGTTTGCAAGTTGTCATTATAATGTTCACTCACACGGTTCACCTGCAAACCTCAACAAACCACTGAATACTAGCAGATGTGTCCATTAAAACTCCCAACAACAGCTTGCATATGTGTGGGAGTGTGTCTGCGTGTGTGACAGACATTAAATGTTGGCTAACTTCACATGTGCCACTTAAGGGATTGTTCACTTTAAAGGGAGTTTCGCCTGTTAAACGGATTGTTTGTGGCTCTCTTGCAGCTTATTAAATGACAGAGTGTGTGAACAGAGCAGAAAAGGAACAGAGACTTGCCTTATGTTTCACTGCGGTGAACTTTCATGAGGGGATGTTTGCTCGCAGTGAGATAAAGCAGGCAGCACCAGAGCTTATCATGGCACACCACACAGACAAGATCTGCGTGGTGTGCTATGAAAAGAAGTGGGTACAAATTCAAAAGGTACCTGTTAAGCCTTTGCTAGATGAATGCAAAATGGGCCATCAGTGTTGCTGTGATTGATGGGATATTTCAGATTGTCTGAAGTGGGGTTTATTGGGGTATTATCTATAGTCAGTGAATTACATACATCTGTCTGCACACTCCCAGTTTGGAGAAGTGACAGGAGTGCCAACACAGAAGCTAAGCTGTTGTGAACGGGGGCAGTAGTAAAATATATTTTAGCCACCTAAACAAAGTCCCACTTAAAAAAAATCCAAATTAATTGTGTTAAGTGTATGTGATATTGAGAGTATTTTTATCGCTTAACCTTTCTGTCAAACAGTCCCTCCAGACGTTGAAGCAGTTTCATTTCATGTGCTCTCATCAAAGATACAAGAGTCCTATGACAAAAACGGTAATTTTGGCTCGCTGAAGACAGGAGCAACTGGTCTACGGCCTCTTTGATCAGTTAGTTTGTCTGTGTAATTGTGTGACTTAAGTGAATCCAAACTAACCCTGTTAACCCTTTGAGACCTTAGGAAATTGGCTTGATGTCTTTTAAAAAAACGTAGATAGAAGCAAATGAGTAACTTATGAAGGAATAAACCAAAACTCAACAAAAACTTTTTAGAAAGTACACAGAAATCATCTGAAAATTATTTTAAAAAACAAAGAAAAAATAAATAACCAAGGAAAAAACCTGGAAAAAAGGTGCTTAAAAAAATAATAATCCTGTAAAATAATTTAAAATGTACAATTATGATAATAATGAATTTAGTTTTTTGGACATTTTTCCCAAGCATCTTTTAAAATAATTTTCCAAATCTACCAATTTCTTGTAGTTTGCGGAGCGTTCTTGCCAAGTTGCTCATTGCCTTTTGTTCCATGTTTTCAAAAGAAGTCAAACTAATTTGCTTACATTTTGAATGGTTAAATACTTGTGAAGGTGTCTGAATGCAACACAAAAATAGTGATGTCCATCCAGGTTTCAAAGGGTCAAATGCCAAAGTCACACAACGATAATAACTAACTGGTCGAGGCAGGGGTAGACTAGCAGCTCCCGTGTTCAGCGAGGTAAAATTACTGTTTTTCTCAGTGGAGTCCGGCTGTGAACAGAGCGATGTAACGGCTTCATTTCCCCATTGGGAATTGTTGTCTGACAGTAAGATAAAGCAGTGAGAATGTTATAAATATGTTATGTTTTATGTGCTTCATGTTTATACAGCAGTACATTGTTTATCTCCTGTGGTGGTACTTCAGTCTGCTTCTACAAACTTGAAGTGTGTCAGCAGCCATCTATTGTATGTAACACACTGACTATGGATATGTACAACCCCACTTCAAAAAAAATTCAAACTATCCCTTTAAGGCGGACCTCTTTATCGGTTTGGTGCTTTTGGAGATCACCTGATATTCTGTTTTGCACTTGGCCTGTTCACATTGCTTCATTCATTTTGTACACTTGTTTTCATTTTCCCAGCCACGCTTCATTAAGTTGCTGTAAATGTAACATCATGTGATTGCTTTTATTCATTGTAGATGACGTGCAATAATTCAACTATAGTGTGAGAGTGAGTCGACCGAGAGAATGAGACATTTCTAGTCTGTCTGTGCTTAAATTAATATGTTGACTGTCCGCTGTTTTTGTTACATTAACAAAAGAGGAACAGCATCCGTGGCACATTGTATGCTGCATGTATGAGAGGTTGATGTGTGTGAGGAGAGATACAGTCTGTACTTTGTACTCTAATAAACCAGGCCTTCATTCTTAAATCCATGCATGTTTTTTCCTGTTAAAGCCAAACTTTCTGAAGAAAAAAACAGTGACACCTAGAGGTGTAAAGTAGAAAACACACAACAGTAGCTTAGACCGGTGCTTTACAACCAGGACTGCAAAATAAATTTTAACGATTTTAATGAGGGCTGGGTATCATTTAAATGAACAAGCTACCAGCACATTTATACTGATACCAATAGAGTACTTCTTTTGATACCTTTTTATTTTCTACTTTCTTCAATACCCATCATGTGAATGGAAGGTGGAGTTCTATAAGATCCCACAGGTGTGTAGTATTGCCATAACTAGGTTTTGGTGGCTGAACTGCCAGCTCCTTTAAGTACAACATGCTTGACTTCACACCACACAATGTGGACTGTAGTACTGTGTTAGTGGACCAATGACAAGTTGCCAATCAAAGTACGGTTGTGACAATTGTTGACAATTGCTTTTTCGAGGTCTGTGTACAAAAAGAATCAATTGCAGGTATTGTTTGACTGAGTAAGTTTCAACACTGCTTAAGTACTGGGTTGTTTTGGCTGATGAACTAAAGCAGTGATACCCGACTTGCTTTGCCCTGAAAGCTTCTGTTGTTGGAAAAGGGGATTGACAAAGTGTAATTAGGCAGTATTTATGAAAACTAGGGCTGGTTGTCAGTACCTGATACTCAACTTGCTGCTAACAAATCAAATCTGGCTACTAAAACTGCCTTTGTCAATCCTCTTAAACCTGTCTAAATTTTCTGGATGAACTGTTTGTAATTCCTGTATGTACATGAACAAGGGGAGGAGCCATTGCTTCATTTCACAGGTTTACTAGACTGGCAGCAACTAGTTTATATAATTGATCCAAAGCAAATATGTGGCAATTCACACAAATAAGAAGCTGATGAAAGTTATCTGTGTATGTAATTTCTTAAAATAAGTCAACCAGTATTTCTTTCAAATTTTATTTCATGTTAATACCATAAATATACAAAACTCAAACTATTTCACATGCAACAAAGGCCAGACAAGAGTGCATTACGTTTTTCTTTTTACATGTGATTGATAATGGGGATCAAATTTTCAACTTTACAAAATATACAAGTGTCCCTTTTGAATGAGTTTCTTCTCTGATTCAGTGAAATAACATGGACACAAGCCAAAAACACAGTTTTGTGTCAGCAAACTTTAAATACGTGGTTCTGTACTGCGGACCAGCTCGCCAAAACACATCAAGAAATTACCCACTTTGGCATGGCTTCATGTTAACAACTGTTTAAAAGTATAGATACATGGGAATCATGTGGGTGTTTGTAGCAACGAAAAGATGTGTAATATTTTGAGTAAAACATGGCAAGGGAACACATCACAAAGTAAGATTTAAAAACAAATCTAAATGGACATTTGGTAGATTTCTCACAGCTTTTCAGGACATAGAATAACACTTGAGGGAGATTTTTTTTTGTCTTTCACACCAGTCCCACACACATCCTCATCCACACAAGCACACTTCTTGCAGGGTCGAGTTGCAAAGTCATTGAACACTTTTAAATCTAGCTGATGCTATGATCATGTCATTACAAAACCACACAAACATAATACATAATGTGAAAACAAACCAAACAATCTGAAATGCAAACAACTTAAATTATGCCATAAATAAAAACATGTTTGTCTTTTGCTCTAAGCTCAACGTAAAACAAGAAATGTGCAATGAATTTGAAAACAAAATATTTCCAAACAAAAACAATACTGCCAAGATGTATGTCCAAATTATTTGCCTTCAACTTTATAACACTCTGAGGAGTATTCAGCCAATTTTAACGCTCATTCCATACATTTGTGATAACAGCAGTACCAGTCATCAGTCATCCATCATGCACATTTTCACACTCACCACCACTATGAGAGGTGCTAAAGCACGACACAAATGTAACCCACGTCCATATTTCACTTCAGTGACAGTAGTCTGTACAACTTAGTTCTGAATAACACTGTTATTATTGTATATAAATTAATGTATCTTAGTGATAGCACTGGATGTGCATCAAGTCTGAACCTCTGTTATCTTAATTTGGCTATGAAACTTCTGACGCCAGTAACTGACAGAGGAAAAACAAATGACTTCTTTTGTCTGTAAAAATGCAAACGGGCTGTTAGTCTATGTAGTGTACATATACACAGTGTCAATGTTTTTACTATTTTATGTATGCATGTTAATTTCTAGAAAAATCATAGCTTCGCCACCGTCCAGGTCTGTGAGAAAAGGCAGGTCATTTCTCTTAGTTCTTCCTCTGAATGAATGAATGAATGAATGTCCTTACTAAAACACATGACAGCAGGAGGACACGACCCAGCGGCTCTCAGATTCATAGCAGCGTTAGTTTTAAACCGAGTGTGAAGGGCTACAAAAACAACTGAGATGGAGCCACATAGTTGTCTGTTAACACCATGCATACATACATAAAAGAAAATGTGAATATTTCTATTTTTTTCCTGCCTTTAGTGGACCAGGTCATGAAAGTATCTGATACCCCTTTTCCACCAAATTAGCTCTGGCTCTTGAACTGATTCCTGAAGCCTTGGTGGTGAACCAGTCCGTGTTTCCACCAGTTTTGAGCTTAACCACTGTAATCAAGGATGTGTCATTGACAGAGGGCGCTGTAACATGCACAAAGGAAGTAAACGATAGGAGCAAAAACGCGGATGACAATCAGAGCGTTTACAAGCACAGTTACAGTTAAATTAGGCATTGTAATTGGACTTCTGTCCTTGTCCCAGTATACCAGCACTGGTGGCGAGTTGATTTATTGATAGAAGTTTGTCTGACTCCACCACAGAAGGTGGTGATATGTCGAGGCAAGAATCAAACAGAAGATCTGCACACTGAATTAAAAGCGGCCAGTAATTTTTAATTGTGCAACGTTTCGATCTAACAGAGATCTTCGTCAGGCTTTTTCAAATCATCATCACAAAGCGGAGCAAGCAATATAAAGACACAAGCACAATCATCTCTCAGGTGATTGTGATCTGCTTGACTGACAGTAAATCTACTCTCAGGTGGTGATGCGCCTCTTTTCAGCTGATTGTTACTAGACCTTGTTCACATGTTTAACTTTTCAGCGCTGAACATTTCGTACATACTCTGCGCTTTGCTTTGTACCTTTGTTTTGTTTTCTTCCCTTCTTTTTTTTGTGTTTTTTCTACAAATATATGCTGTTTGACCTCTGGGTCAAAGCCCAGTGTGGGGATAATGGAGTGCAGAATGTCTAGGCCAGTCCAGGTCTCGCTGAGGCGTATACATGAAGGAGAAAATCAACCCTGACTGCATTATCTATGTGTGTTGGTCCGACTTTGAGAATTTCTTCTTTCTGTCGGACTAACATGTTTACATGTGTTTTAAAAAGTATAGTATTAGTAGACTTTTTCTAACATATGTAAATATACTGATTGATTACCTGTGAACTTTTGTTCTGTACAAATATTTGTTTTAACCCAAAGAAACAAGCATGGATCAACCATTAATGGGACTACTTCACACTTTCTGACGATTTCTCACTCACTTGACTTCACCATCCTCTCTTTCCAACCTATCGGATATGACACACCTACTGATGTCATCGAATTTTGCACTTCAGGTCAGGAAAAACCTGTGTTTTTTGGTTTTAGCTGAGAACCAACTTTTTGGATTCTGAACCAAGTTATTTTTGGTCGAAATGCTCTGTAGTTTTCAAAATTATGTGCAGGAACTGAGACCGGTTCCATGTTGATGGAAAAGGGGTATGACCTTTTAGCTTTGTGGGGAGAACTGGTGACCTGGGTGTTCAGCTTGTCTTCACAAATAGATCCAAACATTGTCAATCAGTCAAACAGTCACCGCGACATGCAACAACTTTACAGCTCACGTCTCACAGAAACCAAACCTGACTTGGCCAAAGAAACAGCTTCCTTTAGTGTGCTAAACATGCATGTCGTTATCATGCTGTCAGATCTCAGTATCGCCACAAAGATGCTGCCCAGTTCACATCGCCAACCAAAGTAGCACACAAACTGGAAATAACTGTTCAGCTGACAGGTATCACTGGAGCACTGCTGGCGGTCGCAGACAGGACCTTAAATAAGAACATACCGACACATTTCTACTTGGATGGTATATGTCTCAGAATAGAAGCACAGATGAAGGACAAGGTATAATTTACCTTTTAGATCTCCATGATTCTAAAAAAAAAAAAAAAGTTCACATTCACACACAGGCCCAGACATTCAAACATACACTGCGCTTTCTGTATGTGACCAAGAAAACTGAACTATGTGCAAAACACTATGATCAGATTATCACTTTTCATAACTCTATACTGTATTACCCAGGCAGGAAGCTGTTTGGAGGTCATCACCATGGCAATAATAAGGTATGCTAGAACTGCGAACCTCTGCCTGACCCAGGACCACCTCTAGGTGACAGAGGAACAGGGAAAGCGAAGGAGCGAGTGAGAGAGATGAGATCCCACACACTCAGAGCATACCTTGAGTCACTTAGTGGATGTTTCGAGGGATGTGAGCAGACAATCATCTGACTGAGAAGCAGACAGGAAGGATGCAGGAGTTGTTCTTTACTGAAATTTGATTTTAAGTGAAGGTGGACAACTCTGGTCACTTTATCTGACTAACTTCTTTGTTATTTCTGGCCTCTGACTCTTTGCACTTTTTGAGCAGGTGCAAGTGTGCGTGCGAGCTAGTGTGCATGGCGATCTTAGCATAACAACATTCATACACAGAATCAATTTGATCTGAGAGCCTGCAGGGCCAGAGTTGTGCATCTCCAACTTTTTGAGTGTGTGTGTATGTGTATGTTAATGCTTGTATGTTTGAGCATGTGAGCATGTATGTGTGAGTGTGTTCAGTTTATGGCTGAGGTTTGAAGGCCCCACGAGCAGCATTGGTGGCAGCGTTAGCTGCAGCGTTGGCGGCTGCAGTCTGAACGGTCTTATTCGACATGACCCCGGTGGCAAACTCCTGCTGAGCCTTCTCAAAACTAGCACCAGTGGTACGATACAGCGCGTGCACCTGCAAAGAGAAGAAAAGGAAATTAGTTGGTGTCAAGTCAAGTGATTTAGATCTACTGCAAGACCTTTAGCAGCATTGAAAGATTCAGTTAGACTGATGTTTCACTTCCTGTCTAATCACAACTCTGACATTTGTCTCAACTAAAGTAGTGACTAATAATGACACACAGTATCCTGTTTGTTCTTTCCACAGTGGTAGTGCTGCTTGGACTAACATCTCCTGTCACTGTCAGTATGTTAGAGTACATCTGTCCACTACAGAGTTGTCATAGTTTAGTATTTTTCATTAGTTTTCATTTTGATTGCATTCTTGTTTTCAATTCAATTTAGTTCCAGTTAGTTTCCAGAGTGAGTTTGCTTGCTTCAATTTAGTTTTTATTGTTTAATAATGTTTAATTTTTAGTAGTTTCAGTATTAGTTTTCTAAATTACAAGATACAAGTATTTGTCAAAAGAAAGACTTAAGAACTTTGCAATAGGTTTACCAATACAAACAAATCACTTTGTGAAGCATTTGGAGATATTCTCAATAAGCATATACACTAATCCCTCTTTATGCTTGATGCATCGACAAATTTGAACATTTGACAAGGAATAAAACTAACTAAATTTCCCATATATTTTTATTTTATTGGTTAGTTTCATACTAACACAATATTCAGTTTCAGTTAGTTGTTGTTCTGTAGTCTACTTTTATATGTTTATTTCACGTATCTAAAATGTTTGTTGTTTTTCACACCTACTTTTAGTTTTGTTTAGCTTTACTTAACGATAATAAGCTTCCAGTCTCCAATATTAAAACAATATGAACATTTATCGATAGACTTCAAACTGCTGGCATCATGAATGTGATTGTAACTTCATTTTCATTGGTTCACATAATGAGATGCTGCCTGCAGTGTTGCAGGTAGAGTCTTTAAAACACATTTGTGATTGCTTTACCTTTTTAAACATGATAAGTGAGCCCACAGACAGTGCAGTGAACAGAGCTGCGATCAGTAACATGATGATGCCCACTGGGATGCTGGTGTTCAGACCAGTTAAAGCTGCGATCCAACCACTTGGAAAACAAAAGAGAGACAATGTGAGCGAACTTCAGAATGCACTCGTAGAGGTACACGATAAGTAAAAGCGCAAAATAATACTCACCATGTTCCCCAGCCAGTAATGCCAATAGTTTGTAAAACGTGAACGCCAAACTGACAGATATAGACGAAGAAGAAGACAAAGAAGCGGAATGAACTGTCACTCCTGTAGTGGAGACAGAGAACGAGGTAGTGAGAAAGCAATGTAAGGGCAAGAAAGTAAAACAAATGGCATTTTTTACAACTCTGTCTCTAAAACATCTTCCTTTCAGTTAATTCTTTATCAATGAATTGTTAGGCACTCTCTACCCATATAGAAAAAAGGGGACTTAGACTACGGTTAGAAAGGGAGAGGAGAATTAAAATGAGCTTCTACAACCTCGAGAAAGAAGAGCTTTTTTAAAGTCAACTGCCCACCTCGTTTTACTAGTTTAGCACTAGCAAAATACTGCCTTTTGCTTTATCAGAACATTATGGCTGTCTACAGAGACGTGTGTCTGTTTCTTTCCACTGCTGCAAAAAGTGCCTTAATCGTATCTCCTCACCTGAAAGCCCCATAAAGTGGTCTGTACCAGCAGACGAAAGAACAGGGGGTAAACAGCAGGAACCATAGCATGGCCAGGCCAAAATCTACACCGCGAGATGCATCCACGCAGAACCAGGCCAAGCAGCCGAACATGTTTACAAAGAGCGTTCCTGCATGAACTGGTAGAAAAACAACAAAATGAATTTTTCAGTATGAGAACACAACAAATTATAATTTACTCTCAGAAAATCCAATACAAATCTCTGTTTTTAATATCCTTGTGATGAATGAGAAGTCAAGTGTGCTCGATGACAAACCCACTCAAATTTCAGCGTATTTTTTATTTTCTGATTCTGTAGTGAGATGTTTGTTTTGTAAACCCACATGTCGTGATGGGAGTGTGTAAGAAGAAACAATAGATGACAATGATAAAACTGACTTATACAAGAGACAACACTGCCTGTTTTGGGGTGTGTGAGATGATTAACTTACACATCCAAAGGTTGTACATGATCTTGACGGTCTTCTGAAACTCTATAGGAATGTCCACTGCGATATCATGGTAGAAACATGGGCCAACGGGGAACTTCTCTGGCAGGGGAGGCCAGTTGTTCTTACGTCCTGTGTGGACAAAGACAACAATGTTAAAAAAGAACCAGAGCAAAGAATGAATTCTAGGTCATTTACAATGTTGATAGCCTGTGTTATAGCTTCTTTGGTTAAATGTCTATACATATAATATTTCAGGAGATCTGGTGTAGCCAGCGGATGTCTGGGCCAGGACTTCCTCTTCTGTGGTCTGGTCATTTTGGCCAATCTCTAAATATATTTGCAACAATTAAAAAAAACAAAATGCTATTCTAAAGCTAAACTGTCATCAGGCAATTGTCGATCCGTTCTGTGATGCATTTTGGCTGACGTGGTTTGCCTCTCTAAACTCGCTGTTTACTTGCTGCTAAAACATGATTGGTCAGAACTACTCTAACTACAAACGGAAACCAGAACATTCCTATACCAAATTATTTATTATTAATCTGCAGGAAATTCAGTTTAAGTGGACTCATTCATTACAATCTATCAAGTTTAATTTTGGGGATTTCACACTATTGACACAACCATTACCCAATTCACAACTTTTATTTCTTCTTTAAAATATTGCTATTTGAAATACAACAAAAAAACACAAAGTGAAATAAATAATAGTTCATTATGAATCACAATATAATTGTGTGGACTGAATGTTTTGGAGTGATTACTGGTAAATAAATGAAGATTGTTTAATGTGAACTGTATGTGATTTGTGACTTAGAGATATGATGTTAATGACAAATAGAACAAAATGTTGTTGCTGCCATGGTAGAACGACTTAAAACTGTCATAAATAGTCATAATTTATCTTCGATTCAGAATGGCCACTCAGACTCTGAGGTTAATGAGGAAAGTGAGTGAATAAAGCGACTGACTGACTGACCTCCCGCGGCTCCGTGGGACTGTAATTCTCTCTCCCGACGATCGAGCTCTGCCGCTTTCTTCTCCAACTCCTCCTGCCTTCTCAACAACTCAGCTTGAGCACGCGCTTGGTCCTAACACAGACAGAGACATGCTCTTAAAATTCACTGACAGGAGTTATGATATCCAGTCAGGTCAGTAATGAAGGTATTTTTCCACTCAGCTTAGAGGTGTGCTAGTTTGAGAAGGGCGAAAAAGGGGTTATGATTGGAAAAGCACTTTGCTACTGTTGTTAGCTCACACGTCATCTTCAGTTAGTACTAAACTAACTGTAAATGTGTACTGCAAGAGGAACACTACAAGTGGGGAACGGGCATTAAAAGAAATCACACTATTCAAGACATGAAGGGGTACAGAAAACATCACATGAACGACAGTACCTCATTACGCCGCTGTTGGGCCATCAGAAAATAGATGAATATATGGAGA